>NC_089233.1:762500-1419425 GCF_963924675.1 Phocoena phocoena
CCGGCGCCTGGTGCCCCTCACCAGCCTCTGGCTCCCTTCTCTCCGGCCGCCGAGCACTCTGCGCTCCCCTCCTCTGCTTTCCTGAGCCGGGATCGTCCTCCCCAGAAAGGGAGCGGGCCACTGCCGCGTGTGGGTGTTGCAGTAATGAAAAATCAGAGCAGTTAAATCGTAAAATTTGGATTAAGAAGCTTGAATTTAATACACACGCACCACATTTATTAAAGCATTAGAATAATTGAAATTTGCTGCTGCAGCCGTCCAATCTGTTTAAATAATTCTATGGGTGTCTTGTTGTGATAAAAGATTATCTAGAATTCTATTAAAGGCGCAGGAGCCTGCTTTGTAAATCCTATTTGGGGACTTTCAATAACTATCGATAATCTCATCTGCACAGAACCCCCCCGCCCTCCGCGTTATCGGAAACTTTGCAGCGTTTCCCAAGCAGCACCGGGAAGGCCAGACCGGCAGTGGACCCGGCACCTGCCGCTCGGCCCGGGGTTAGGGCGCACCTGGGGTGCGGGAGCGCCGGCGCCTGGGGGTCCAGCCCTCCGGCTCTGGCCGTGGCGCGGGGCAGGGCCCCCACGGGCCGCGCCTGGCGGGCCGGCCGGGAGGCCTTTGTTCGCCGCCCGAAGCCCCCGGGCTCCAAACCACGCGCCGGGCTGCGGGGGAGCGAGCGTGGGCGCCGCCGCTAATTGCTGCTGATTTTGTTTCATTAACTTTATTTACTCTTGAACCCCTTAATTGTTTCCCATTTATTTTTAGTAATTTTATAATGCACTAATAATCCCCCTCGGTCTGCGGACGCCTCCGCCCCCGCCTCCTCCCCTCCCTCCCCGGCTCGCTCCTCCTCCCTCCGCGCGGCCTCCCGGCTCCGCGGCCGCGAGGCCGCAGGCGTGGCCGGGCGCACCGGAGCCAGGGTGAACGGGAGCCTGGCGAAGCCGTGTCCTCCCGTGGGTCCTACTCCCGGAATTCTGCGGAGAGGGTAGCCGGCCAGGACAAGGGCTGGACTCTGCGTCCGAGCCAGAATGGTTCTGAATTGAGCTGCTTCTCCGATAGGAGGGAGCGCAGAGGCCCAGAGAGGGGAAGGGACTTGCCTAAGGTCACACAGCGTTCGCTGTCTGCTCTGGGCCGGGCCGGGGTGGGGTGGACCCGACCAGGCCCTCGCGGCTTGCGCTCCTCCCGGCTCCTCTAGCGGCCTGAGCGGGTTTGCAGAGCGCCCGAGCTCAGGGCTGGGCCGGGCAAGGACTCGACTCACCACCGCTCAGCCCCTTCCCTGGGGAGCCGGTGTCCCCGAGGCCCCCCGCCCCCCGCCCCCAGGAACTAGCCCCGTGCCTTGCCGGTTATTAGACAGCTCGAGGGACTGTCTGCGGGCCACCTCTTTCCTGCTAATTATCACCTTATGAAAAGTGTTTCATTAAGAAACTCTGCTTTTGATTAATTATCGACAGAATGCTGACCAGAAAGAAATGAAATTAATCTCTGACCCCGTCTGGGTAACACTGGAAATTCATCACATATCCTTTTAATATTGAAACACAGCGCAGAATTTTAATAGAAAATATTGTTTTTCCAAACCTCCAGTCTTTATTAATGCCCCTGGGCAGGGAATGATATTGCTGGCAATATAGCAGTCTTTGTTCATTTTAAATTTATTAAACATAATGCACTTCATTTTCAAACATTTTACTGTTTCTTTTTAATTTCACTCAGTGTAAGTACAGAATAAAACCTTTTTAAACATTTAAGATATTGAAAACCCACATACGGACATATAACGGGAACGCTTCGGCCATCAAATAAATTTAAGTAGAAGCAATTGTAATTTTAACCTCCCAAGTATTGTCCCCTTCAGACATTAAGGCAGCATCAGCCACCATCATGTGAAAGTGTGAGAAGAGGCCGTGAGGCCCCCTGGCCCCCGGAAGGAGACCTGCCTGAGGGACGGCCCAGCCAAGCAGGGCCTCGCAGCACCTCCAGGCCTCTCGAGCTGCAGGGCGGGCACCAGCCCCCCCCATTTCATCGTCCAAGCAAAATCACTCTTGGAGGTCAGAGTGCTCCTCACGAGGCAGCCCACCTACCTCCTCTGGCCACTCCACCAAGGACCCCAGCCCCCTCCCCAACTGCACACGGGGCTTTCCTGAACGGGAGGCGGTTCCTTCCTTCCCAAGTCCCTCTCCCCTCACCCGCTGCAGCCAAAGTGCTTTCAGGTCTGCCCTGCTGAGGTGGGCACCCAGCAAGTTCCCAAGCCTTGGGGAGGGGGCTCCCCTGAGATCACGCCCAGCCCCCTCCTTCCAGGCCAGAGGAGCTGGGCTGAGGCTCCAACCCTCCATGCCAAACCACCCGCCTGCCCCCCCCCCCATAACTCCCGCCTGCCCACATCCCCTTTCCCGAGGAATCCAAGCCCCGAGTTTAATGAGTCGTGAAGTGTGAGAACTTCCTGAGAGCGCAGCACCCCTGATGCCAATTCCAGATGTGTGTGCGGGCGGGCGGGCGGGCGGGAGGGGCTGGGCCTCTGGCCTCGAGGACGAGCCACCCTGGTCTGTCCAAAGTGTCCAGGTTCCAGCCATCCGGGCCCTGAATTGGAAACAGGCAGGTTCTCCACTGAGAAATTACTCTTTTTATTTCTTGTAGCGCTCCTGGTGCCCTATTTCACGGCACCGATGAACGGAATATTACTTTTAAAACACTATGAAATACCAGGTCCTGTCCTCCGTGCTGTTTCGGGGGAATTCAGTTTTCGCTGACTGGTGAGAAGCCCCAGCGTTTCTTTAGGAGGCTGATGGGTGCCGCGTGGTAGGAAAAGGATAATTCTCAGGGACCATCTTGGTGTCCTGGAGCCCACTGGTGTCCAGGTCACTCAGTGGTGTCCCTTTACCACCCCCGCAGGAAAGGTGTCTCGGATGGGACCGTCCAGTGCACAGCACGTCGTCCCAGGCTGCTTCTGCACATTCGTTAGTATTCTTTATCACCCAGCAGCTCGAAGCCTGGCCTAGGGAGTGACTGTTTACAAGGGTGTCTCTTACCTGTAATCTGCCCACCTGCAGGATGCCGCCCCCACCCCGTGAGTTCCCCCAACCCCACACAGTCCTGTTTGGTGCGCTGATCTCCTGGAGAATTACTCCGACCTGCTGGAAACAAAGTTTGCCTCTCCCTTTCCTCTCCTCTCCTCCTGGTGAGTGTACCTTCGGCCAGACCTCCCAGCAGACAAATTTGTTTTCCGGGGCTCGGTGCTCGTGGTCATGGCTGGGGAAGGCTCTGGAAGAGGGCTTCTTCTGGACAGTTTTCGGCCCTCAGTTTGAGCTGAGACCACTGCCCGCTCTGGCTTCTAACCAGTGTGGTAGACAAGAACAGGCAGCTGGGAACAAGAAGAGGGCCCTGGCCCTGAGTTCTGAGCTGCCCTCCTGCCCTGGCCGTACACAACCGCCCAAGCTGCCACCCGCAGGTGCTGGGAGCCACCAGCAGTGGCGAGGGTCGGGGGGAACCCAAATGAGCCCCAGGGAGGTCTGTAGGGGCCACACTAGTCTGGGGATACTTAGGGGGTATGTGGGGTGGGGAGAGGTGAGGCCTTCCCCACATCCATGAA
Source organism: Phocoena phocoena (assembly GCF_963924675.1). Lineage (NCBI taxonomy): Eukaryota > Metazoa > Chordata > Mammalia > Artiodactyla > Phocoenidae > Phocoena > Phocoena phocoena. The sequence continues at coordinate 766,084 of NC_089233.1, forward strand.
CAAGAAAGAAGCTGGGCTCTAGGAACCTGGAAATCACATCAGATTCCCCGCGGCTCCCCCCTTACAGTCTTCTGTCTCCCCAGGCTGTTGCCCAGGGCCGCTCTTGGAAGAGGGGAAGGGAGGTGCTGGTGTGCCTGCAAAGGCCCAGCTTAGCTTTCTGACTGCCACACCCAGGGGCTGGCCTCCGCCTCACCCAGGCAGAGTCCAGGAAAGAACTGCTAGTGAGAGGGTGGTTTTTTTTTCTTTTTTACCTGATCCACTTAAACTAAAAACAAACAAGACAAAACAGGGGCTCTGGTGGGAGGTGCCCAGGCTCCACCCCACGTCCAGCTGGCCCTGGGGACCTGCTTGGCCTCCTGCAGGCGTTGAACTGCGGTAGAGGGTCTCCACGCAGGACCCACACCTCGGATTTTGATTTTCGTGGATTTGGGATCCAAGGCCTCCTGGCTTCTGAACCAGGAAACCCTCTCGCCAGGATCTCCACCTGGACCCACACCATGCAAAACCCTCTCTCTGTGGAGTTTCCTGTAAACAACTGCTCACTAGAGTTAAGACTCCCCCCCCCAAAAAAGATAAAGCGATTTAAAGATAATTAATTGCATTAAACTATTGACTAACTACCTTGCTCAATAGTAATTCATTTAGAGAATATTAAAATCGGAGGAACAATAATAAAATTGATGCCAATTCCCACAGGGAGGGAGATGGCCAGCAAATTGGATACTTTTCTTAATCTGGCGTAAATAATAACATGTCTGCTCCCCTTCTCTCTCAGGCCAATTCCCCTATCATTTATTTCAGACTCTGAAGCCGGGCTTCATAATTGATATCAGTTACTCAGTGAGTGCTTTGCCATTTGGTCTTGTTATCCATGATAATTGCAAAGTTCAGCCTCTTTCTGCAGAGTTGAGATTCCGGCTCCATGGTTGAGGCCTGCCTGTCTTCAGCGCAGCGCCCGCAGCTGGGCTGGAAGGTGGGGGGCTCTGGCTGCCCCCGGGATGGCGTTTTCTTCTTCGTGACAGTTTGGCACAGGTCTCCTGCCCGTCCTGGGACGTCGGTTCGGGCACCTGACGGCAGTGTCTGGACAGTGCCTGGGCCTTCCTCTGACCACCCAGAGCCGGGCCGCCATCCGCTATCCGAGAAGACTCATTCAGCATTAAACCCAGGGTTTAGAGTCACAGTGACAATCCGTTTTTGTTTGAAAATTGGTGGGTGGAAGTGATGAACCCCAGACAACACCTGGGGAAAAAATTCTGTGGAGCCAGGAGGAAAATTTGGGAGATGGAGGGAAGGGGGTGCTGAGGAGGGATGATTGACTGAGGGGGGCCTGGTGGGGGGAGGGGGGACATATCGGCTCTCAACCCACCTCTTAAACCTCCAGGCCTGGGCGCTGGAGGGACACAGACCCCGGCCGGAGCCCTGACAGCCGCTCTGGTCCCTGAGATGACTATTTCGTTATTTATTCACTTATTTATTCATTTATAAGGTGTTTACTTAGCTCCGTGCAGCTGTAACATCTCATTTACAGCGTGGCCTCCGGGCATAGAAACAATTGGCAACAAAAGAGTAACTCCGGAGAATTAGAGGAAACACACACACACAACAACAACACGAGATGGGGGTGGGGTGGAGAGTGCAAGCGAGGAGCCGGGCAGACCGCTGGACAGACGGGTGGACACGGGGGAGACCCCCGAGAGACTCCCGGGCAAGGGGGGCAGCCGGTGCCGTGCTGAGGGTGGGGCTTGCAGGGGGGGGCGTCGTTGGGGGCCCACCCGGGACTGTGTGCGCCCCGGGGTTGTGCACTCGTGCGGGGTTGTCCACTCGTGCGGGGTTGGCCGGCCGGCCGAGCCTGGGGGCGTCTTTGGAGAGGATGGGACCTGGAGGCGGCGGTGGCCAAGTGGGATCCGACCGCCAGCTGTCCCCGGCCTCCGACACGGCGGTCGCAGAGGGCACTCAGCCCTGCTTCACTGTCCCTGGCGGGGCTCCGGCCCGACCTCTCCCAGCCGGTTCCCAGGAGGTCCTTCGCGTCCCGCGTGCCGGCGTGGAGGTCGATGTGGCGCACGCCTCGGACTCGGCGGCCTCCCCGCTGCGCCAACGACCCGGCCTGAGCCCCTCGCGGGTCGTCGCGGCCGCGGGAGGCAGGGAAACTGAGGCCCGCAGCGCGGAGACCGCGATGGGCAGAGCGGCTGGGAAGGGGCGCAGGGGGAGCGCACGGCGCCGGCAGGGCGCGAGGGGCAGCGAGCGGCGATGGGGCAGATGTGCGGGGCCCTCGGTCCGGGACAGCGTGCACCGCGCTGCCCGGGCGTCTCCACGGTGGGGGTCAGTCCGGTCGCCGCACAGAAGGGGCTGCAGCGGGGTCCCCGCCCCCGCGCAGCCGTCAGGGCGCGGACAGGAGGCAGCTGTGACTGTTTAACTGGGAGCCGGTTGCCTGGCAACCCGAGGCGGCTCATTACCGCGGCCACAGTGATTAACCAAAAAAGAAAAAAAAAATTGAGACAGAGAGGGAGACAGAGAGAAAAAAGAAAAAAAAGGGGGGTGAGAAAAAAGTCAGGAAGGAAAAATAAGGGGAAAGCAGGACTGTGAAAGTAAAATGGATTATTTAATTAGCTAATTGATAATCAACTTCTTTTTAATTATCCACTTAATTTAAAAAAAGTGTAACTACAACACTGCCCTCACCGAGCCGCTGACGCACTGGCAGGGTTTTCAAAGCCGCCTCCCCCTCACCCCCCTCCAGCGCCAGGCAACTTCCTCTCCCTCTGGCGGCATCCCCAGGAGGGGGCGACTGAGAAATAGTCTCCCACTGCCAGGACGAAAGCACCGACCGAGGTCCCGGAACTTTCCAGAAGAGCCCTGGGTGCTCTTCCTTCGGCGCCTTCCCTTTGCCTCCTCTGCAGCCTCGGCTCCCCACGTTCAGGCCCTGGGTTAGGCGCTGAGGGGTGCCGGACGGCTGTCCCTGCCTCTGTCCACCTGGTGCTCTAGGGCGACAGGCAGGCAGGAACGCTGCGGACGGACAGGCCCTAAGGAGTGGACGGCTCCTGGGATGATGACAGCAGGGGACGTCTGCTGGGGACTCTGTTCATCACCTTGGCCTCGCTGGCTGTGGGCAGGTGTCCCCGCTGCCGTCTTCATTTTAAGGAGAGGAAAGGGAGGCCGACCCACAGGGCGATTCGAGGCGCAGCCGAGAGTGCGGGGGTGGGGGGGTGGGGAAGCGGGCGCAGGCGGCCGGGAGGGGGCGTGGCCTGAGACAAGTGGCTGCCACCTCCCGGGCTGGGAGGCCAAACAAGGGAGGTCTTGATCTGACTTGAATCTGAGACTGGCCGAAGGCTAGGAAGGATGTTGTAGGGTCCCCGCCGCTCTTCAGCACGTGCTTCCACCCCCCAACTCCCACGACTGCTGGGACCCGCAGCCCAGGCCCTCCCGCAGCATGGCACCCGGCCGGAGGGAGCTGCCCCAAAGACATGCTCCTTTCCTGGGGGCCCCACACCAAGGACAGCTTCACCGCCGGTACAAAGGCTGCCCGGGCCTGCGCTGGGACACTCTGAAGGAGGACAGCTGAGGCCTCTCCCTCACCCAACCCGCCTCGCCCTGCCTCCCCACCAAGCCTCCAAACGCGGGCTCCGATTTTGCTTACCTGGTCCCAGGGCAGCCGCCCAGGTGGAGGTGTGAGAGGGGCCGAGCAGACAGGACCTGCTGATGAGCTGGGCTGCGCAGGGCAGGCATCGAGGAGGATGGGCTGCTGGGTCTCCGGAGCCGGGGCACCGCGGGGCAGGCGCTTCCCAGATCCTGACCTCGTCTCCCGGTCCTTTCTTCCTGGGGCCCTTCTTCTCTCAGATTCTACTCTCTCCCTCTCCCTTCCTTCCCGCCTCCCTCTCAGGCCCTGAGCCTCGGTCCAGCCCCTCTGGGATTCCTTCTCACTCCGGAAAAGCCCGAAGCAGCCGCTTCACGGGGGGCGGGAAGGGGGGGCCAAAGGGAAGGCAGCCCCCGCCCCAGAGGACTCTGTCTTGACCTTGCCCTTTGCTCTCTGGGGGCTGGTGATAGTAGAAGGGCTGCTGCTGGGCTTGGGACACACCAGCTGGGAGCCCTGGTCCCACGGCCACTGAGACACGCGGACCCGGGCAGGATCGAGGCCCGGCCTGAGGCAGGAGGGGGCACCTGGTTAGCCTCCCCCCTCCGCTTCTTCCCACCTCCACTGCCCCAGGGAGAGTAGAGGGACCAAAGGAAGCCTTGGAAGAGCGTGACCAAACCTAAGGGGTCCTTATGGGTCCTTGCGGGTTCACTGGAGCAACTGGGCTTCCAGGGAGCGATGCTTTAACTAGAACCTGGGGGGAGGGAATGAGGGAGAGCACGGCAGTAATATTGGGGTCTGCTTCTAGCCTCGGGCGAGAAGGCCTGGATTGGAATGCGCTGCCCTTAACTCCACCCTCCTCTCTTGAGACAGGCAGGGCGAGTCCCAGGAGGGGCGTGACCGGGGGGGGCGGGTCCCTGGAGGGGCGTGTCCCCGGAGCCTCTGGGGCAGGGGGAGGGGCTTGGCTGGTTCACAGACACCCAAACCCCTTCATCTCTGTTGTGCGTCCGCGGTTCTGAGAGTCAGTTCCAGCTATCAAAGCTGTCCTGTCTGCGAGGGCATCTTAGTCAGCTTTGCAGAGGCTAACTCATCATGGACTTAGAGTTTCAGGGGTGGAAATTCCTCCTTCTCCAGTCGATTCCATTCTATCCACCCATGCTTTTGTGCCCAGAGGCACACTCCACAACCATCTTCAGACTCCAGGAGACACTGAGAACTGGTCAGAGAGGAGTGTTAAAATGTACCCGGGGGACTTCCCTAGTGGTCCAGTGGCTCAGACTCTGTGCTCCCAGGGCAGGGGGCCCGGGTTAGATCCCTGGTCACATGCTGCAACTAAAGATCCCGCACGCCCCAACGAATACCCGGCGCAGCCAAATAAATAAATAAATAGATAAATATTTTTTAAAATGTACCCAGGATTTAGTTAGGAATGCTAAGACATTGGGACACAGAAAGGACTGTCATGAGAGAAGTTTATACATGGATCCCTACAAACAGGAGGCTGGCACACCATGCAGGGCCGGGTGGGGAAGCACCAGGGAGGGGTGGTAGGTGGCGGGGTTGGGGGGGAGAGGAGAGCATGACCCCGAGCCTTTATTGGGGTTTCCAGGGAAGGAATGGGTGACACAGGGTAGACAAGTTTGAGCAAGCTTAGGACTGGCTAGTTTGAATACTATGGGCCACGGGGCTGCCCTAGCTGTCTGTACCGGCCTGGGTGATGGGGGCAGAGGAATCCTGCGAGCTGGAGGGGAGGTGGTGGAGTGCAGGCTCTGGATGGCCGGGCTTGCCTTTGAAAGGCAAGGCCCTGCGGTGAGTCGTTTTCTGGCTCTGGGATGGGCAGTGTTTCCCAGTCAGGCCCCAGATGCCAGAGCGTCATGAACACAGGAAATAAGAAAACACCTTCTGTGTACACGGCCCCGCCCTCCTGGAACTCTGGTGCGGGAGGGAGGCCAATGGTTCAAACCTCTTTGCCACCCACTGGGCCAAACGCAGGGAAGGATGAGGGCCAGGCAGGAGCCCAGGACTGGACAGCCCAGCTGGGGACACAATGTGTGAGGTGGACATGAGCTCCAGCCGGGCTGCTCAGAGCCATGACCTTGACACCCGGGCAAAGGGTGCATGGCTGAGCACTTCTCAGAGCCTGTCCTCAGCTGTCCCAGAAGCGGGTCCCTGCCCAGTGCCCTTTCTGCTCCCTGCATGAGATCCTAGGGTGTCCTCACGGTGGCTCAGGGAGCTGGTGAGGGCAGCCACCCAGGGTCGCTTTGCCCAGCGGGCAGCGGCAGCTCAGAGGTTAGCGGAACTCAGATGGGGCTCAGTGCTTTCTGGGCAGTAGCCTGGCCTGGTGAGGGCAGATTAACCTCTCGGATTCCTCCTGAGGTGGTGAGGATTTAGGGCGAAAACATATGTTATGGGCTGAATTGTCCCCTCAAAATTCACATGTTGAAGCCCTAACCCCCAGCACCTCAGAAAGTGACTGAATTTGGAGGTGGGGTCTTTAAAGAGGTGACTAAGGTAAAATGGGGTCACTAGGGTGGGCCCTACCCCGATAGGATGGACATCCTTGTAAGAAGAGGAGATTAGGACGCGGACACGCACAGAGGGACGACCCCAGGAGGACACGGGGAAGACGGCCGTCTGCACACCCAGGAGCGAGGCCTCAGGAGGAACCAGCCCTGACAATTCTTTGATCTCGGGCTTCTGGCCTCTAGAACTGAGATACAATACATTTCTGCTGTTTAAGCCCCACCCAGCCTGGGATATTTGTCACAGCAGCCCTAGCAGACTAATACACCTTATAGTACGGGGAGGGCACAGGCCTGACGTAAAGGAAGTGCCCACTCTTGGCAGCTGTGATGGTGAGTCTCACTGGACCCTGGGTGACTTTGGGGCAGGGATTCTGACATCCCCCCGCCTCAGCATCCTCACTGGGGAAGTTGCTCCCTCAGGGCCTCTCCAAGGTCTGGGGGCAGATCTGTCCCCCCAGGATACTAATGCCAGGGCGACCCTTAGCCTGCCCTGGGACTGAGCAGCCCAGTACAGAGGAGGGGCCTCCCTTCCCATGTTTCCTGGGGAGGAGCCCAGGGGCTCTGGGCTGGGCTGTCAGGAAGCCTGAAGACATCTCCATCCAGGAAATGCTCCAGCTGCTTGGGGCAGGAGGAGAGCCTTGGCGTGGCCTTGGCCGTGGTTTCTGCAGAGGGAGGCTGGCATGTGAGACAGACGGAGGGCCGCTCCCAGCTTTTAGCTGCAGATTTATGTAAATATGGATTATGGAATTTGGCCCCAATTCTGATTCCCGTTCCTTCATCCGTGCCCTGGAGCATACCGGGCGTTGGTGCCCGTTGGCGGGTGGATTTCTGCGCCTGTCAATGAGCAGCATTTAATTCTCGGGCAAATGTCTACTTATCTCACTGTGCGGTGGGCTTAGGCGCTGGCAGCGGCTGCCCGGCTTAGCCTGGAGGGGGTGGAGCGGAAGGGGTGTAGCCAGGGCGCAGAGGGGAGCACCCTGCGGTTCCTAGGGCTTCATGGGAACAGGCCCACACAGCCCCTGGGGCAGCCAGATCGGCCTTTCCCTGCTCTGTGACTCTGAGTGGGTCCCTTTGACTTCTGTTCCAGCTTCCCCATCTGAGGAGACAGGGACAGGGGCCTGTCCCGCAGGGTGGGGACGAGGCTAGTGAGCCTGTCAGCTGGAACCGGCGTGCATCACCTCTGGTGTAGAAAGACGCAGGAGACGGGCGTGCTAAAACCCAGGCGACGAGCCTGGTCAAGCCTCCTGCACCCCCTCTTCCCCAACAAGCAAGGAGCTGGCCTGCCTGGAAGGCTCTGGTCTGAGCAGGCTGCCAGCAGGAGGGTGGGGAGTGGGCCCCCATGGGCTCCGCGCTCCCTCAGGGCTGGAAGTTTCCGTCTAACCAGCCTCGCCAGGTTTGCGTTGTTGTCGGCTCTGATCCCGTGTCCCGAGCGCTCGTTCCGTGGCCGAGCCCAGCCTGCCCAGCACCTGCGAGACCCAAGCTCTGTTCTGCCCGCCGAGGCCTGAGGTCCTCCAAGGGGCAAGTGATCACTGTACCCTTGTCTTCTGTCTTCCCCATCTGTCCCCTTCTCCTTCTGGTTTCAGAGCCACAAGAACTACGAAATTAGTTCTAAAAAAATTACCCCTTCATGCCACTAATCCCTCACTCCCTTAATGAAGCCAATGGTAGCCTAAATTGTTCTAAACATCTTTGGGGGGATTATATATTTTAATCATCATTAGCCAATGAATATTTGATTATACAGTCATCATATAATCAAGAGTAAAAATTATAATCCAAAAAAAGGCATTTAATAACACTTTAAGTGACTGGGTGTTTGATAAAGGGCATTAGAGGATTAGGTGCCGGATTGAAGGACGGGGCGGAGCTCCCAGTCAAGGACTTGAGCTGTCGGTCTACTTTGAAAAACAAGACCCCAGTTTCAACAAAAAGGCAAAAGAACCCAGCTGTTGTGTTTTCCCCAACCACGCCTGTTTCATGACTAACAAGGCGCCTTATTTGAACAGCTGCTTTGGAAATGATTTCTACAAATGTCGTCAGGGTCTGGGTTTCAGCAGAGTTTTGTGGGAGCCCTTGGTTGGCTGATGAGATACTGCAAGATCTTCTGGCCAGTCTGTTAGGATTGGATGGTGACGGGCCTCAGGGGTGGCTGCCCCGGTCCCGGTTCCTGCCCGTGAGGCCCTACCCACTGCCAGGTTTAACGGAGCACCTTGCAGCCCCCAGGGAGCCCAGGGGTGGAGGGCAGGCAGCAGCTTGCTGCTTGCCAGCTGTGTGACTTAAGGCAGATCGCTTAACCTCTCTGTGCCTGAGTTTCCACATCTGTGAAATGGAGAGGATAGAAGGACCCGGTAGGTTTGAGGAGCATTAAGTGTGACAGTGCTAAGAAGTGCATGGACAGCTCCTGGCCCGTGGTTAGCCCTCGGCGAGCGTGAGCTGCTATAAATAGTTTGAAGGGGGTATTAGAGCTGTCCCCCCACCCCGTGATCTAAAAGGCACTCAGGTGCAACTTCCCGGGGCACTCAGGGGTGTCTCCCTGTCAGTCTGCCTTCCTCAGGGTCACAGAATCCCATGTGACTGCAGGGGGGTCTCCCAGTGGGACTGGAAGGGGGTCTTCCAGGTCACTGAGGCAGCCTTCTCCATTTAAAGAAGGGGAAACTGAGGCCGGGAGTTGGGTTCGGGAGCAAATCGGGGCTAGAAACTCACATCTCTGGGCTCCAAGTCGACTTTCTGGTGGGCACCCCCTGAAAGCTTACTTCACACCTGGGAGCTATTTGCTGCATGACATTTCGGGCGGTGGGAAGGAAGGGGGAGTGCCCAGCAGCGTGCCAGCCTCGGGGACACCAGCCCTGCCCCAGGGGAGCTGGACAGATCGGTCCAGAGCCCACCTCCTCCCACGGGACCGGCTGGGAGGGCGGCAGGAGGCGGGGCAGGCAGTAGCTCCTGCAGGCGGTGGGGAAGCGGTCTCAGGGTTAGAGCTTGGAGGCTGCTCACAGAGGATAATTTCCACCTTCGTTCCCCTCCAGTCGTTTCTCACATTTGCTTTTTTCTGATAAGTAAACAAATCTATCTGTGTGCATTATAAGATATCTGGAAAGTGCAAATAGGGAACAATAAAACAGAAAAAAACCCACCCGTAACTTTCTGAGTTGTAGATCCGATTTGGTTTAAAATCCTTTGTCTAAAATCCATCCGTGGGTTCCTGATCACTATAGTTAAGGCCTGGGCATTCAAGGCCCCTTTATGCACTGAGCTCCAGAGGCCCTTCTGCACCCCTGTCCCGCAGGCATCTGGCCATGTTAAGTCATGCCCCTCAGGCCATGTTTGCTGCCTTGGAAGCTCTTCCTCCTTTCCCTGCCTGCCTGGCAAACTCCTATTCATCCTCTAAGGCCCCATGCAAGTGCCCTCTCTTCCAGGAAGCCCTCTTGATCCCCTCAGGCAGGACCGCTGCCTTCGTTATCAGTCCCTATTGCTGTGATTGCACCCGTCACAGGGTTCGGGCCAGCCCTGCGCCCACACACAGCCAGCGTTCCACACCTGAGGTTGCCCGACAAGCCCATCTTACAGATGAGGACACCGAGGTCTGAAGGAAGGACATCCACGTGCAGGTCAGCCTGGCTGGAGCCCTGGCCTCTGGTTGCCCTGGCTCAGCCGCCTTCCCGCACATCCTGAGCTCTGTGACAGGCATCCTCGGGGCTGGCTGCTCAAGGTGACCTCGGCCAGCCCCTGCCGCTGGGCTGGGCCCATGTCCATCACCACTTACATGTCCTGGGATGCCTCTCCCTGCCTGGCCAGTGCCCCTGGGCACCTGGTCCTTAGCTGCTCCCAGAGCCACCCCAGGAGGCCCCGCCTAGCCCTCAGCCTCCTACTGTGTCTGTGTCACCAGAGGGGCCAGCAAGATGTCCTGAGTCTCCTCCACCCACGTCTGCTGGAATCATTCGAGACAAAGTTACTGCGCAGGTGTCGAGCCAATTTTCCGAGTGAAACGTCTGTCATTTAACTCGATGACGCTGTGGGGACAGCGCTTCAGAACAGTCTCGTTGTGTTTAATTTATTTTCTTCCAAAGTCTGCAGCGAGAGGGGCAGGTTGCTAGGTGCTCCATGTGCTGAAATGGGGCTCCTGCCGCACGAGGAAGCCCTCGCCCCGATGGGAGAACAGGCGCACCCTCCGAGCGACCCTCCCGGGGGCTCCCATCTGCAGATGCGTTTGCTCCACTTCAGAGCAGCCTGGGGCCACCGTGGGAACGCTGTGGACCACCTTCCTCCGTCCCCTGGCGCCCCAGGCCCCAGTGACAAAGGGCTGGCCGGGGTCAGGGGAGACTCGCTCATCCCCCAGCCGGGGCCTCTGCTCACCCACGTCTTTTACCCCTGTCCTCCCAGCACCCAGAGCCTGAACCTCCCCCCAGGCTGGTCCTCTAGGAGCCATGCACCTCTCCTCCAGAGTGAGGACGCTGCTGAGGGAGTGCTCATCCGGGCATCTGTCCCCAACCCCGGGGTGACAGTGAACCCACCTTTAGGGACACTGGCACATTTAAAAGCCCTTTCCAGGCCTCGTGTCCCGGCACCCCTGAGAGCCTGATAGAGGAGGAAGCAGAGACTCAGAGAGGTTCAGACACTTGCTGGAGGACACACAGCTGGGCAGCGGCTGAGCAAGAGCTGAGGGTAGAGGCCTGAGACTCTGCGGCTGGACCCTTCTCACTCTGCCTGCCTGGTACCGGGGGGCCTTTACAGGCCATGGAGGAGGGGCAGCTTGGGGCTGGACAAGGCTGCAGGGTGAAGTGGTCCCTGAGCCAGGCCCTCACCCTCATCCATCTTGCCTCTGGCAGGGGCAGCTCTGCTCATCTGAAATAACAAGCCGCTGTCCTCCCGGCTACCTGAGAGCCGCCAGCCAGCCCCGGGGACCACTTTTATGGGGACCAGTGTGGCAGAGAGAGAGAGGTCAACCTTCCCCCACGCTCCCTGCTCACAGCCAGGCTGCTGGGGACCCCGAACGCCCTGCCGTCTGCCTGAGGCCCTGAGGAGCACCCCTGGGTTCCCCTCGGCCTCACCTGGGCTCTGGTGAGGCTGAGCCCTCGAAGGGGTCACCGGATCAATGCCTCGCACTCTGGGGGTGAGGACCGGAGGCCCGGGGAGTCTGGGGGTGCTGAAGGAGCTCACATCAGTGCCCCCCCGGGGACGTCCCATCACGGCTTGCAGTCGGCCACAGGGATGATTGCACCAAAGTCTGGGCTCCGCTGTCTCCTCCGCCCCCGCCACCCCGTCACCCTGCCACGAGCTCTTTGTTACACATTCACCCCCACCCGGCTGCCCAGCGGATGGTGACAAGGGAAGCGGTCCCCGGTCCACCGCAGCCCCGTCAGGTGGCACAGGTACCCTACCCCATTCACAGATGAGCCCTGAGGCTCCTGTGGGGTGGAGTCTGCAGGGGCGGGGTTTACCCGAGTCTGCCCGGGGCCAGAGACCTGGGGTCCCGGAGTCACAGCTGTGGGCTTGGGGCCATGGTGTCTGGGGCTGCTGGGGGTCCCGGGCAGTCCTGTGACAGGGGTGCCTGCACATCGCGGACAGTAGAGAGACGCGCGTGGGGGTGAGGGTGCAGGCCAGCCCCCAGCAGGTCCCCTGAGCTCCTGTCTCCCGGCCCCGGGCTCAGCACACCTGCAGGCGAGGGTCTCATCCTGGATGGCCCAGGATGGTGGGGAGGGAACTTCTTCCCACCCTGGCTTTGCCACTAACTCTCGTGGGGTCAGAGGTTAAGTCCTGCACCTGATTAGAGCCTCAGTTTCCCCATCTTATGTCTCTTCTGCGTGTGTGGACGCACAGTTCTGGGATTTCCCCCGTTGCTGTGGAAACCCCTCTCCCTTCACCCCGGGGCTCTTGGACCCAAGACTGTGCTGGACCAGCCTGGAGAACATCCCTGTGGCTCCAGCCGCAGAAGCCCCCAGGCCTGGGACCTGCCAGGGGGTGAGGCACTGCCTCGTGCAGGAGATGAAGCCGCTGGAGATGGCGGGGCGGAAGTAGGGGGGCAGTGAAGGGCACCAGGCCTGCTGGGACATAGGGGAAGGAGCAGAGCTGTGCATCCGGGACCCCCCGGCCTCACCTGGATGTGCCCACTGCCCCCTCTGCTCTGTCTTGGCATTTCTTTTCTGAGACCCCCTCCTGGGAAGGCAGGGGTGGGGCAGCTGGGATCACACCCCTGGTGTCACCCGGCGCACGCCTTGTACCCAGTGAATGTTTGTTGCATCAAATTGGAAGGGAGTCATGCGGGGGGCATTAGGACAGAAGAGGCACTGGGTGTAGGGCCGGGTGAACTTTAACCCTTCCCCACCTTCTTCTGCCAAAGACCTGGGCTTTGTGGGAGGGGGCCCCCTTACCTCTCCTGGGCACCCTCTGGAGGGGCCCTCTCCCGAGGGCCGGGGTGAAGAAGGGAGGCCCACCTGGGGTCTACCCGACAGCCGAGCCCAGACGCCTTCTGAGAGGGGCAGGTCGAGGTGCAGGAGAGCGGAGCCGCCGGGCCCCGGGCGAGCCGGTCTTCCCTTCCCGGTCTCCCCGAGCTCAGGGTCCAGCCGGCCACAGGCAGGCGAGTGATGGACGCGGGGCGTGCGGGAGCCACGCGGGCAAGCTGTTTCCCCCTGGCCGCTTATGTTTGATTGGAAGGATTGGTCTCGGCCTGGCTGAGCCGGCCCAGGGCCCAGGCCCCTCCCGGCATCGTCTCCCATCAAGCAGCATATGAATAATTTAGTCTCTGATTAAAAGTGAGGTCAGGCCGTGAAAAATGTCTGGCCATCCGGTGGCACCGTGATGCATTAAATCACTGGCAGCTCTGAGGTGGGCGGGCAGGGGCCTCCAGTTTACACACCAAACTTTCCAGGCCTCGGTTCACCGTGCAGGCAGCGGGGTCCACCCTGGGGGAGAGACGCTGTGGGCCACCCAGAGAGCCACCCCCAGCCCCAGGGTCAGCCCCGCTCCCTGACCCCACCTCCACCATTGTCCCCTGAGGGGCCCACTTCTCTCCAGCCCCCCACCCTGCGTTCCCCAAACACACCAGCTCCGTCCTCCTGTAGGTCTGCATGTTCTTTCTGGAACACTCTTCCCCCAGACACCTGCCTGGCTTGCTTCCTCACGTCAGGCCTCAGGTCAGACGTCACGTTGCCTGTCCCTCCGCCTACCAACCCCCAGCCCATTCGCTCCGTACCGCCTTCTGCCCCTGGTCTCTCGGTAGCGCTCTCAGTGTAACAGTTTATAGTCAGTCGATGACTCAATCGTTTTGTCTGTGTCTCCAGCTAGAGTATCAGGGTGGGGGCTTTGCCTGGGTCTCCTGTAACCCCAGCATTAAGGACAGTGCCTGGCACGCAGTGGCAGTGCGGTGGCGGCTGGTCACCTGGGGACAGGGAGGTGCTGGCCAGCTCCATCTCCCTCTCTCCTCTTACTCAGCAGACCCAGAAGACAGGCCTGTGGCCCCTCCCCTTCAAAGTCACGTCTGATGCCGTGCGCCACCCCTCCGCCCCAGGACAGAGAGAGGCCTTTGTCTCCCAGCTGCAGACATTGCCGTTGCCAGCGGCTGCCACAGGGGAGCCCAGCCCCTGTCTGTAGGCATCCACGTTCCTGATGGGTCGAGGTTGATGGAACGGCTGATGGCTGGGCAGTGCTGCCCGGGGGGCCACCAGCTGGGGCACGGTATGGAGAGGCAGAGGCTGTGGGGGGGCCTAGATCCTGACACCCACCCCGTGCCCTCCTTGGGAGGACAGCAGTCCTAGCAGCCGACCCCAGGAGGCGCTGCTCTGTCCTCATGTCCCAGCAGGCCAGACCCCTCCCTGGGGGACACTCACATCCCCACACCCTTGCCTGGGAGTCCTCACTGAGGGTGCCAAGCTGTGAAGCACTCGCTGCCCACCCCCCCGCCCCGTGGTGGCACCAGGAACGTTCCCACTTTCCAGAGGGGAAAACTGAGGCCCAGAGAGGTTGGCTTCCTCGCCCAAGGGCCCTCAGCCGGTCAGGGGCCAGGAGCTGGTGTGGGCGGGGGTGGCCCCTCCCCAGGTGGCCGTGGGAGTGTGGCCGGTGCTGGGCCCCTCTGAGCCCCAGGGGCCTCTTCTGCAGAACAGGCAAGCTGCAGCTCAGGCCTGAGACCCCCGCGCTCCTGTCAGGCCCCAGCCCACCCCGCTGGAGGTTCCAGAGTCCAGGGTGGTGCTTGACTCAGACATACCTCCCCCCTTGGGGCTGCTCCTCAGGGCCGCGGAGGCCGGGGGCCCGGCTGGGACAAACCTGCCCTAGCGCAGGAGACCAGGCAGTGAGCCCGCCCGCCACAGGGGGTGAGCGGCGTGTCCCAGCGGTGCCGCCGACCAGCCGGGCGCCCTCCCTACCGGCGGATCTCCGGCTCCCAGGTTGGGTGCTGGTTTGTCTTTTCCGAGTGGAACCGGGGAGGGGAGGGGGGCGCCGTGGGCCCTTGGGTAGCAGATTAAAGATGGATATTTTGTTTGTTACAATCAAGACCTCTGATTTCAGTTTTATAAATTTTTTAAATGTTAATTATATTTTGGAAAGTGCGCATTAGCCGCTGCTCCCTGCTTCGATGGCAGCTCTGCCGTTTGGCCCAGATCAGCTGCTGGGGAGGAGGTTGGGGCATTTTAATCCACCTTGTTAAGTTATTAAATTTTCTTTATTTACATATGGATCCCACTTTCATTAGCATTGTAACAGATACTCATTAACAATTTATAATCCGGGAGGCGGAGGGAGACAACAGCAAGAGACACATTGCTACAAAGTTTACTCTTAATTACAAGGAAGCGGCTCTGAGGGCAAATGAGGCTGCGTCCTTCCCACCTTCCCACCCTTCCCCTCCCCTCATCCCCCCAGAGCCTTCCAGAAGCTCAGGGTCTGCTCGCTCTGGTCAACCTGAGCTTCCCGAGGAGCAGCCTGTGGACATGCAGCTCGGTCCGTGCACTGGGGCCGGCGCTTGACCCCCGGGCCGTGGCCCCCCAAGCCCCTGAGGGGTGGAAGGAGCAGGGCCCAGACCCAGCCAGGGCCCCCATTTCCCACCCAGCAATGACTTAACCTCTAGAAGCCCCCTTGGCCTCCCCTCTAGGGTCTAACCCATGGAAGGGTTGTCTGCGGGATTACCTGGGATGGCAAGACGCCTGCTCGTTCGGGGTGGGGCAGGAGGGCCCGGAGACGAGCTGGACCCCACGCCTGCCTTCCGGGAGGGCTCAGGGGAGCCGTGGGCTACAGGAGGGGCTGAGGGTGCAGTGCCCTCCGCAAAGGGAGGACGTGGCGGTCCTCTCACCCTTCCCACGGCCCCGAGGGGGGGCCAGGGAGGCCGTGCACGTGAGCTGGGCGTGGTGTGAGGGCTTGAGGGGCTCTTGGCCTGTGGCAGCCCTAGCTGTTGGTCCGGCTTTGCCGAGCACCTCCTCGGGACCCCCTGGGGGGCGTGCCATCAGCAGGCTGGTTTTCGGAGCCCTCAGACTCTGTCAGAACTTTTAATGCCCCTGAAAGCAGGGACCCGCGTCCTTCTTCTCACAGTGGCCAACGTGAGGGCAATGTGTGTGCCACTCCATCCTGATGCCCTGTCCCCCAGCCAGGTGCCGGGGTGCCGGTGAGGGGTCTGGAGGGTCCCTTGGCAGGAAGGACACAGTGGGCTGGAGGGAGGAGACTTGTGGACAGCTCGTGGCCAGCCCTGGAGGAGGTCAGGCGGGGCGTGGGGTGGGCAGCGCTGTACTGGGGGTCTGCTCAGCTGCAGGAGCCGGGTTCGGGAAGGGTTGGGTGCTGGCGGTGGCCTCCTGGGAGGCCAGGAGCCCACACCCCCCGGGGGCCAGGCCTTGGCTCTTCCTACCTGCATCTCCCCGTCCCCTCTGCTTCCTCTGTGTCCCCAGGGGCTGGCTCGAGGGAGCCGACGGCCAGTGCTGCCGGGCAGAGCCTGGTGCACCTCCTCCCCGCACAGGGGCCGGTGGAAATTAGCCCTTGTGCTCTGCAGTAATGTGGCTGTGCCCACACCTGGGCGAGAGGGCCGGCCCAGCGCCTCTGCCTGCACCTGCCCCCCCAGGTGTGATGGTGACGCCCACCCCCAGCCACCTGCCGATTTCCCAGAGTCTGCTCGCAGGGCGGGGGCTCCTTCGGGCCGGGCGGCCCCGCCTCTCCAGCTGCCTCAGGTAATCGCCCTCATAATCACCTTCCCTCACACTGCTCCTTTAAAACGTATTTCCAGGGTGTTTTTCACGGATAGGGCTTTTAATATTCATCTCAGTGCTGACAATTTTTCCTGCCTTGTTACGGGAGCCGGTGTCCATTTTTCTTTGTATCTTTGGACAGTCAGTTTATTTGGAGCCACTTAAAGCCTCAGAAGTGATTCTCTTTTATAATTTGAGAAGTTTCATGGGCTGAACATCAAAGTGATTTTTGCCGGGACTGTTTCCTTGCTTCCTGTGCTCCTTCCCTCTGCCGCCCTTGACAGGTCCCCCTGCCACTCTCAGGGGGCACCCCAGGCTGGCTGAACCCCGGCTTTGTCCCGGGATGGGTGCGTTTAGTTTAGAATTCCGGACGGTGGCGAGGACAGGGGAGGGGCTCTTGGCTCAGAGGTTCAGGCCTGTGCTGATTGCTGCCCCATCTCCAGCCCGCGAGACCCATCTAGGGCCTCCGTTTTCTCATCTTTAAAATGGGTGTCTTGGCTCAGAGCAGGGCCATCGCTTGGGTGCCCACAGGTATCAGGCCAGTCTGAAGGGTGGGGCTGGCTGAGTGTGTCTGCCCAAAGAGAGAGCGTCCATTCAACAGCACTGAGCACCTGCTGTGTGCCAGGCGCTGTTCTAGGGGCTGGAGTGCAGCAGGCACCATACAGGCCAAAACCCCGTCCTGGTGGGTTTCATTCATGTGGACGATACTTCTTTTGGTGACAGAGAAACACAGGGTCTGGGGGAGGGGTGGGGACCTGAGAGCAGTTCTAAAGTGTACAACTGCCCTTAGGGGCCCCTTGCCTCCTTCTGAGAGGCTGCCCAAGGTCACCCAGCAGGTAAGTGTTAGGGCTGGGGCTGGACTTGCTGCAGGGACATCCCAGATTCCCTCTGGGTCCCCAGGGGCTGGCACCAGGGAGCCGATAGCCGGCCTGGCCCAGACTGACCCTGGTCACCACCTCTCTGCTGGATGGGGCTGGGGTGGAGGGGGGCGGTTTTGCTGAGTAGAGGCTCACAGTTGCCAGAGTTTGGGCTTTCCAGAGAAGCCGGAAATCTAGATTAGCTCATGAAGTGTCCTGATTTCCGAATGTTGGCAACTATTTCCAAAACGTTAAGAAAATAATACCACACAGGCCAAATATCCGTTGGCCACGTTCAGCCTATAGGCTCAGTTTTACAAGCTCTGGTCTTGACGAAGAAGTTGTTGTGTTTTCACTCTTTCGTGAGCCCAGTGTCTCCGGACATCGTTAACCACAGATCTGTCTCACAAGAACGTACCCGTTGCTGTTATCTGTCGCGTCGGCCGGGCTCACTGTGGTGCTGTTGGGTTCCACCACGAGAGCCCTGGTGGGGCACCAGGGTGGGGAGGGCCCAAGACCGTCCTGCCCCAGATGGCAGGACGCTCCCAGCTGTCATTTCCTCCCTGCACCCCTGCATTCGTGGGGGCTGTGCCCCCTCACGCCTGACGGCACCCACCTCTCCACGTGCTGCCACCGCACTGGTGGGATTTTAGAACGTTTGCACTTGGGCTGCAGCAAGATCGATGGGCACAATTATCCCGTTCCCAGACTGGGGACATGTGGCCTGGCATATGGGGGCCAGCCTACGCAGAAAGCCACAGGTTCCTCCCCAGGCAGCGAGCCTGCCCACCCGCATTCCACTTCGGATGGGGCCTCCCGTTCCTGTGCAGACAGCGGCTGAAGTATTTTATAACAGAGGAAGTGATACAAATACACATTTGAGTAGCGTGTTGCCGTTCTAAAGGGGCTGGGGAAACCTGGGGAGAGGTTTGAGCTTCTCTAGAAATTCAGAGCCAAAATGAAGCCCAGGCCGGGGCCGTGGCTGGTGGCTGCAGCCTGGTGGGCGGGCACCTGGGGCCGATGCCGCCACACCAGAGCCACGTGTGGCCGGCAGGCTTGGGCCCTGTTTATAGGTGACTACGGCGAGTCTGGTCCTCAGTACGTCTGGCCTCAGTTTTCCCACCTGTGAAGTGGGATCACCTGCTTCCTGACCTTTAGGGGTCATCTGTGGGATGCAGACCTCGGAGGCTGGAGACCCCTTAGGGAAGCTGGTGAGAGCTGAGGACCCTGGCTCCCGAGACGTGACAAGGGACATTTTGAGACAACATCAGGGTGTTCTTGAGGCCCCGGATGTGACGTAATCACGCACGAGGGCGCCCTGGTGAGCTCTAGGACTTTATCTCCCTGGCTACGGCCGTTACCTGGCTTGCACCCATTCTGTGGATGAGCAGCGGACGCTTCCTGGGGAGAGGGATTGTCTGAGGACCCACAGAGTCAGGGCGTTTCCGGCATCCCTGCCTCCGGTCTCTCCGAGTCCCAGCATCCCAGACCCTGAGGCTGGTCAGCCACACGGCGCGTGCTGTGGAGGAGCTCTGAGGACCCCACCGTCCTTTCCTGCAGTCTTTGCTGGGACTTTGGGGATCGCTGGAGGATTTGGATGAAGCTCCCAGGTATTCACCAGATTGGCGGTTTCTGGTCTCCCAGGAGGAAGGTGCTGGCAGAGAGATGCCAGTGCCCTGGTCCCAGCCCCACGCCACCCTGCCAGCCCGGCAGTGCCCAGCCCGAGGCAGAGAGGACATTTCTTCACGCGCGGGTGAAGCGGCTGAGGCTGCTACGGTTACGTAGCGCAGACGTCATGAGATCTGGGGAGAAACCGTCCAGGCAGAGCCGACAGCACGTACAAAGGCCTTGGGGCTGGACTGGGCCTGGAGTGGGCAGCAGCGGGAGGCCTGTGTGGCTGGAGGGTGGTGAGAAGGGGCGATGGTGGGAGTGCAGTTGGGAGGGTCACACCGTGTGGGGTCTGGGGTCTCCTTCCCGGGGCGACGGGAAGCTGCTAGAGGGCTTATAGCAGGGGTGACACATGGCCTGGGGCCCCTGGGTGATGCTGGCCGGAGCCAAGGATTGGACTCAGAGCCTGGAGAGGAGATGGGCCCAGGGCTTCCCAAGCTGCAGGCCTCCAGGTGGGGCAGTGTGTACACTCCTCTCGAGGCCCCTGTGGATGGTCACTGTGGCCCCCGTGTGAAGGAGAGCCAGAGTGGGGGGCATGTCTCAGGAATGGCCCAGAACCGGGGGCTTCTAGGGTCCCGGGGGGGCTGGTTTGTCCCCACGGTTGGGCCTCCTGTGTAGCTGCGTACTCAGCCCCGTCCCCTTTGGCCTGGACACCATCCCTGGGTCCTGGCTCTCAGGCTCTGGAAGGCCCCATGCGACATGGGTCCTGCGAGGAGTCCCTCCCTGGAGCCTCCAAAGGGCGCCCCGGATCGCAGGTCCCTGAGTTGGACGGGCTCCAGCAGGCCATGGTCCAGCCCAGGGAGCCCAGTCCACTCCTGCCCCACCCCCCTCCCCCTCCTGCCTTGGAGGGGCCCCGATGCAGGTGGTACCTAAATTGGGGGCGGGGCAGGAGCCAGGCCCCCCCACCCGCCCGCAGGCGGAGTGGAAGGAGCCCTGAGCTGAATGCAGGGCTTCAGGACAGTTCGTGTCTGCGAAGAGATGGGGTTTGGGGCTTCACAGTGATTCTTCTACCTGGTGTGGCCTGAGATGTCCCCGGGCAAGAGGAGACCCAGAAGAGTCTGCTGGTTCCCTGCCTGACCGTGGAGCCGCGCCCTCGAAGGGCCTTCCTCCCAGGGATGCCCTGACTCTCAGGGGGAGAGCTGGCGTTCAGGGGAGCGGTGGGGGGGCTCTGGGGCCAAGACCGAAGGGCGGTCAGGAGATGGCCTGCCTCCTCGGCCGCCTTGGCCGCAGTCCTGTGCGCTCCTCCACGCAGCGAAGAGAGGGTGGGTGTTGGGGTCCCCAGGGGGCCAGGAGCAGCCCTGTCTGGGGGTGACAGGGAGGGAGCTGTCACCAGGGAGATGGGCGGCGGTGCAGGGCGGGGCTCAGGCGCGCTGCTGCTGGTGAGAGGCTGAAGCCTGGGGCGGCCCGGATGGAGGCCGGGACCCCAGAGGCTGGTCTCAGAGAAGACAGCCTGGCCCCAGGGCCTTAGGGAACACCTGCCTGGTTTACGGAGGAGAAACTGAGGCCGGTCTGGGGTCCTTCCCCGTCTCTCCCCCGCCTCCAAAGGGCCTCTTGAGATGCCGCCCCACCCTGTTCCAGCCTCCAAAGCCTCGGGACACCCGCAGGCCTGGTCTCGGTGGAGCATGGCTCCTCTCCGGCCACGCCAGCCCCCACCAGCTGCCCGCCGGCGCCACGGGGGACGTGGCGGGCCGCCTGATTGTGTCGATGGGAGACGATTTTCAAGGTGAAATTTCTAGCTCAGTGGAGTCACTTTCGTTCAAGGCAGCGCACAAAATGTCATCCCCGCCCCGTTCTGCGCGTCATGTGCTGCTCTCCCGTTGCATTTAAATTTACCCCCCTTTCCCTCCCTGACACCTGTTTAAATCAATATCTTCCTGTGTGGGTCGCGGGGAGAATGTGCCCGGCTCTCCACACAGCGCTTCTCAGATCCACTAAAATCAACACAATAATTGAAATATTTTCAAGCTGATTACACCGAAGCCCGAGGCTAGCCTGGTTGCTAAGGGTGAGCTCCGCGGTTGCTAGGGGGAGTAAATCATCTTGCATTATTTGATTTTTGTTATAGATATGAAACCGCTACTCCCGCGATTAAATGTCTCTCAGGCTAACACCTATGGGACCTGGGGAGAGGGAAGAGAAAGGCGCCAACCTTGACCCTGTCAAATAAATATCTCTAACTTTTCCTGTCCTCGGGCCTCCCAGCCAAACCTGTCTGGGTTTTTTTCTTCCCTTAACCTGACTTTAAATAACAAAGCTGTGGGGACCCGGAGATGGAGAGAGGGAGGCTGTCTGCTCTGCTAATGGTGTGCGGACCTGCCGTCCATCCCCAGCCCGCCCAGCAGCCCCTGGTTGCTGGCTGCCCTCTGCCCCGAGCTCGGGCTGGCCAGCCAGGGTGGGCTCGGGGGACCAAGCGCTCCTGCGGGGCTCCCTGGCCCACGGAGGTTGGCGTGCAAAGGACTTGTGACCCCCTACCCCCTGCTCACTTCTGATCGCCTTCTCCCTCGGCAGATTTGACCCAGACCCCGGCTTTGGCCTGGCTTTGACCCGGGCGTCTCAGAGTGAGGCCAAGGTCACCAGGCCCCAGGATGTCGGGACCACGGTGAACAGGGTCCCTGTCCCCCCGACCCCGGGGCGGCAAGATGGAGGCCCAGAGGGTCGGGGGCCCAGGGACTGACGGGAGGCTCTCACTGCTGGAAGCACAGCTGTGGGGCATCCTCACCTGCTTCCGCTCCCCTGGCTCGTCCCGGGGACATGACCCTCCCTCTGCAAGCCTCCCCTCCCCCAGCCATCAGACACCCCACAGCCTGTCCTGGCCAGCACCCTCGGAAAAGTGAGGGTGTCCCTGGCTGACCGAGGTTGTCCCTGCTGAGACGTAAGTACCTCTGCCCCGAGCCGGCTGTCGGTGGCAGGTGGGCTGTGAGGCTGCCCTGCTGGGACCCAGCCAGCTGTTCCCATGAATGAATCTGAGTAAATTAACAAACAGCACACAAACCTGTCAGCTGAATCATTCCTGATGACTCTAAGTGCCGGGCCGGATGCACGGAGCCTCACCTCTGCCCGGGACAGCCGGGGACGGTCCTGCGTGGCACCACTGGCTCGGCCCGGACCCCAGCAGCCCCTGGCCCTCCACCTGTCCTTGGGGGCCAGATGTGGCTCCCAAAGCACTGCTGCCCCTGGGGTGTCCCCGGCTCCCAGCTCTGTAGGGCAGCACCCCGTCTGTCTCAGTGCCCGATGCCCGGGCACCCCGAACGTCCTAGGGCCGCCCGAGCCCTGCTCGTCACCCCTGAGCATCTGGTTCTGCGGGACTCAGGCTGGTCACTTTTTCCTGGACGCCCTTGCTGACCACTGTAGCTGCCCCTCCCCAGCCTCCCACCAGCTCACGCCCCGGGATCACGGTGCTGGACAGTTTGCCCTCTCAGCCCCAGGGGAGGAGGTCAGCCACCGTTTTGCAGTTGGTGCAGAGGCCAGGGTGATACAAGTCCTCCCGGCTCACCTGGGAGGAGACCAGAGTGGAGCCTGACCCCCGTCTTGGGGCCCAGGACCACATCACAGACCCACAGTGCTCACTGCCCCTGGCGAGCCCTGCCTGGTCGCACCGGACCCAACGTGCGCCCTCCCTTGAGGTCGTGTGATGTGAATGGCTACGGGGAGAGTGGGTGGGAAAGGCTGGTGGGGGAAGGGGGAGGGGAGGAGGCTTCAGCTGGGTCAGGGTCGGCCTTGGTTGGGCGGTGGGATCCGTGAAACCACCCTCTGTGGAAACCCAGGCCAGGCCAGCCTAGCCAGGCCCTCGGGTTGGAGCAGCGGGGTCCCCTTTCTGAGGGCCCATGACATGCCCACAGTTCACTTTCTTAGCTAACCTCAGAGAAGCAGACACTTGAGCCACCCCCATTTTACAGGTGAGGAAACAGGTTCAGAAAGGTTCACCCACCTGCTCCAGGGGTGAGCAGGGCTGAGGTTGGGGAGGGAGCGGAGGGGGCAGGTTTTGCACCATCACAGCTGTGGATTCCGATGGGCCCCGGGGTCCCACACCACCTGGGATACCTTCCCCCATCTGCAGGGCAGGGTCAGCATGTTCTAGACCTGGGGAGCTGGCCTCTGCCACCCTCCCCCTCGGGTGGCAGGTGGCAGGGGCCTCACATTCCTCCACCGAGTACCCTTGAGTGGACGGCCCTATGGCCTCAGCCTCCTTGTAAAGGGCCGCGTGGTCGAGGGAGGGGCCGGCACCAGCGGCCCCGGTAACGGAGTGATTACTCTGGTCCCGAGGCACGGACCGGGGGTCTTTGCCCCTCGTGGGCCTCTGTCCAAGGCTGTCACAGCCCTCCTTGTGCTGTGACCTCCGCTTGGGGTGCCCTTCCCAAGCCCTCAGTCCCTGAGCTCCTACTCACCCCTCAAGGCCCGCCCCGTTACCTCCTCTCCCGGAAAGCCTTTCCTGTCCCCCAGTCAGCGGGGTGTGCTTCCACGACGGCACGCATGGTGGTTCAGGGACCTGCACTGCCCTTAAGGGCAGGGGCCTTGTCTGATTCATGGAGCGTCCCCAGCCCAGAGCCGGCGAATCCTTGCCAGAAGTGGCGGCATCCTCTTTGGTTCCTCTAACTCAGCACTGGGCCCAAGATGACTTCTCTGTCACCTGGCCCAGCCGCTCCAGCTGGGCGGGGGTGGGCTGGCCCAGTGGCCTGGATGGCCCTGGGGTGGCCTGGGGGCGGGCTCCCCTCTGCTGCGGCTGAGGCCGGGGGGTGTCGGGGCGTCAGAAGGAGTCTCCAGATGTAGCATCGGTGGGGAGCCCTGATCTCAGCAGACACCTATGTCTGGGGGAGCCTTTCACGGGGTCGGCATGCTTTAGAACAGCTGAGGCCTTGGCAAAGAGGCCTGGGGTGGAGGAAGCGGGCCTGAGGGGCCTACAGGGTGACTGGAGTCCTACCTGGAGGCCCAGGCCCTGGGTGGGGATGAGATGCAGCTGAGGGTGTTGGGACAGGGCTGGCGGCAGGGTCAGAACAGGGGTGAGAGAGGCCCCAGGGCTGAGACGCCAACCGGCCCGGTCTCTAGGAGGAGGCTGGGGCTCTGGCCGTGAACAGCCGTCCGCGGCGTGAGGGCTAAGGAGCCCTGCCCCTCCAGCCCAGATGCTCGGGCCTGCCTGGCTCTCCCCAGGCCCTGGGGCGGCTTCGAGCCCAGGATCCTGGCCCGCTGCCCTCCCCACCCCCCCCCCCACCCCCGCCTCCTCTTCCTCTAGCACCTGCACCCACACCCCAGCCGTGGGCACTCTGCGTTTTCTAGAACCCTCGGGCCACCCCGGCTCTGGACCTGGAGGATCGGCTCCCAGTGCCTCTCCGGGCCCCCAGGGAGCCCCTCCTGTTTACCGGGCTGCCACCTCCTGCCCCGCCAGGCCACCGGGACCCTCCTCGGCCGATCGGCGGAGCCACCTGCCGCCGGAGCTGTGAGTCTCCGGGCAGAAACCGCGGTGACAAGCGGGGCTGTCCGTGCAGTTATCAGCAGAAGCGGAGGCCAGTTAGTCGGTCCCTCCCCTCCCTTTAGCTGCAGACAACAGCTCCCTGTATTATATTTTCTCACTCAATTAGCACTATCATCCTGCTGAAATAGAGGCCAATTTACCTATAATGACATCATTGTTAGGGAGGCGCGGGCGGGGCAGCCGGGCTGCGGAGACAGGTCCGTCTCCCTCCACTAACCCTGCCGGGCCGGACGGCCATGCGGGAAGGCACCGGGCGCCGGGCGGCCTATCGGCGGCCACCCCGTCACCTCCGACCACAGACATCGTTTCCGACAGTTCTCAGGAGCAGCGTGGCGGAAAATTGAGTCCAGATTCATTAGGTTTTTCAGTGTGCCGCTCAAGTCAGTTAAATTGATACATTTCCTAACGAAATTGAAGGGCTTTGTGCTGCCAGCGGAAAGCCCGGTGACCGGCCTCGGCCCGCTGAGCAGCGGAACGAGCTGACGGATCCATTAGGCCGCGCGGGCGCCGGCCCCCTCTCCCTCCGCTCCCGGCCCGCGCTGTAAATCTCCGCCAATTTCGGGGCTAATCATCATTATAAACCCTTCCCCTGCCCGCTCCCTCGCTCGCCCGTCTGTCCGCCCCTCGCTGACAAAACAGCCCGGATGTGCTAATCGGGCCGGCCTGCGGGGTGAGCGTCCCTGCTGGCTCGTCTGGGCCTGGGGGCTGAGGATCCCGAGGTGCAGGGGCTCCAGGCTGGAGGAGGGGGCAGCCTCGAGAGGCAGCAGCGGGGCTTTGGAGTGGACGGTGTGCCCATTCGACAGGTGGGGAGACTGAGGGCAGGGGATGCAGACCTAGAACGTCAGGGTTCAAGGGACCCAGGAGACCTTCGTCTCTAACTTGACTCTTTTCCTTTCTGAACTGAAATCCGTACGGAAAGTCCACAAGTGTCCCGAGAACGGCGTCATTTGTTCTTACACGTGTAGTTCTTACGCCCACGAAGCCCCGCTAGCTGTTGGGCCAGCACATTCCGGTGCCCCCTCCCAGTCATGGCGCCCCAGCAGGGTAACCACCGTTCCGATTTTGAGCTTCACGTACGTGGGATCATACAGCGTATCCTTTGTGTGTGTGGGTTTGGGGGCCGAGTCACCGAGCTTAGCTCTTTTTCATTGCTGTGTAGTATTCTGTGGTGTGAGGTTCCGCATTCCACCGACACTGCCGGCCTGGGGCTACGCGAGTCAATCTACCGTGAGCATTTCTCACATGTGACTTTGGTGCCATGAGCACTCATCTCTCGAATCTTCTGCCCACCCCCCTGATCCCCCCACCCATCCGTCATTCACAGAGCTGCACGGTGAGTTTTGGAAATGCAGCTTCCCCCTCCCCTCCCCTCCCCCTCCCCTCCCGTTCCCCACCCCCAGCCCTCCTCGTGGGAAGGCAGCCAGGTGTCAGACAGGCCCCCTGGGAGGAGAGTGTCCAAGTGAGGTTGGGAGATCGGCTATGTTGTCGAGATAGTAGGTCTGGGTTTCTCATTTTCAAACAAGGGCGACACAGAATGGTTGGGGAAGCTGGTACTCGCTCCGTGTTGTTGGGTTGGGATCGGTTTCGTTACACGTAGACAGACGAGGAAATAAACACGAACGCCCGTGCACGTGTGTAGTGTTCCTCGCCCTGTGTGTCACCCGGGGGAGGTCTGGACACTGCAGTATCTCAGAAGCGATGAGCACACCTCCTGCCCAGATCCTGGTTCCTCACCACCATCCTCTACTGGAAGGAGAGGTGGCTTGGCCGAGTCCAGGGCTGGGGCGGGAAAGAGGCTGAGCCAGGCACATCTGTTCAGAAAGTAGGGGAGTACGTCCGGGGGACCTGGGTGCCAGCTCCAAGGGGTGCCTGCTGGTCAAACAGGGACAATTCAAGCATCAAATAAATAGCAGGGTTATAACCCGTGGAATGAAATAGCAACCACGCATCCACAGCGATGCAGATAAACACACGGGGAGAAGGGAGGACGGGGTTTGAAAATCGCCATTTGTCAACCATCACGGCGATAACCAGCGATGGATGTTAAAACCGGTGGGTGATGTTTGATGAGAAGGGTGATTTTACACAGTTTCAAAGTATCTCCACAGCAGATCCTTGTGTGTTGCACACAGGGGATGAGTGAGTTCACGGCGGGAAACCAGGCTGACCACAATGAACCTCACCGTGTGCCCTCACGTGACACAGCCTCGCCCTGCGGTATTCCTGCCCAAAGTGCCTGTCCTCAGGCTAGTCCTGAGGAAACGCCCATCAAGCCCAAATGGAGGGATGTTGTGGGAAACAACAGGCCTGCAGTCTCCAGGGGGTCAAAGTTGTGAACGTCAAGGCGAACCCGGGAGCCGGGGCTCCCGCCAGCCAGATGCAGTACGTGATCCTGTAACTAGACCCTTCGCTAAAACCCGAATCTTCTGGGCAAAGCGCGTGTTCTGGGTTCCTTGTATGATTCGTGCAATTTCCCTCTAAATTTGAAATTCTCGCCAAATAAAAAGTTAAAAATAAAAAGCTATAGAAAACATGCTGCTCAGTGAAAGAAGGCAGACACAGGAGGGCACATAGTGTGTGATTCCATTTGTGTGAAATGTCTGGAACAGGCAAATCCACAGAGACAGAAAGCAGATGGGGGGGGTGCCAGGGGCTGGGGCACTGGGGAGGGGGAACGGGGCGTGACCGTCAATGGGCACCAGGCCCCCTTCTGGGTGACGGGAATGATGCTGAACCGATGGAGGTGGTGGTTACACAACAGGTGAATGTACTAGTGGCGCTGGTCACTTCCTTGTAAAACAGTGAATTTTGTGTGACGTGAAGTTAAAATCAAAAGCTGCAGGACGGTGAGAATAGAAACATTTCTCCGTCCCTCCCTGGTTTAAAGGCTTCGGGACCCTCCCCACGCCCCAGTCACCCGCCAGTCTCCTGAGGGGGCCAATCCCACTTGTGTCCCTGGGCCTTTGCGAGTGCAGCCCCTTCCGATGTCAGTGTCAGGGCCGCTCCCTTCGAGGCCTCTCCTGCTCCCCAGTCATCTGCCTTACACAGTAATGCGCTGTGACGCTTCGTTCAGTCTTTGTCACCCCAGCGGCTAGCTCTGTCCTGCCCTGGACCACGTCATGCTCACGCGGGGCCCCAGACAGTGGGTGTTGGTGTGGCTCACAAGTGATGACCTCGGGCTGGAGAAGGAAGGGTCCCACAGTGGGTAGAAAGGCAGGACCGGAGACCCGGCCCTGCTCCTGGAGTGCAGGCACAGGGGGGGGGCAGTGGGCGCTCTCAGCACCTGGGCCCTGTGTCCGCCGTCGCGGCCGCGGGGCCGGCGGGACGGTGACCCTGCCCTGGTGCTGACGGCGGTCTGAGCAGCTCCGGCCTCCGGGCCAGCGGGGGAGGTGCTGGGCCCTGGGCGGAGAGGGGCTGACGCTCAGTGCCCTGACGCGCCCCCCACCCCACCCCATCTGTGCCCACCTTGCTCCCAGCCACAGCCTGCCAGGATGTGTGGAATCCTGGAAGAGGTTACACGCCTTCTAGAATCCCCCTGAGGATGGAGAAGGGCAGGGTGGTGGGCTCCCCTACCTGACACTCATAGGAGTCTGACGACAGAAAGCCCACCAAGTGACCTCAGAACCAACGGGGGTGTCAAGGGGACAGCGTGGTCACCCAGTACAGTGACCACTGGCCATCTGTGGTTACAGAGCACCCAAAATGCGGCCAACGCAAATCTAGGCACCCAGGAAGGGTCACATACACACCCGACCCACAATTTCGTATCAGCGCAAACAGTTCTGTTAATACTCGTGTCTTGATCACATGTTGAAATGGTTGTGTTATTGGTGTTTTTTTCTTTCTCGTTTCTTTCTTTTTTCTTATTTTTAATGTTTTTTGCAGCCGCGCTGCGTGGCATGCAGGGTTTTAGCTCCCTGGCCAGGGATCGAACCCGTGCCCCCTGCAGTGGAAGCTCAGAGCCCCAACCACTGGACCGCCAGGGAACTCCCTATTTTTGGTGTTTTGACTGTATTATTTAAATTAATGTCACCTGTCTTGATGTTTGTACCGTGGCCACTAGAAAATTAGAAATCCCTTATGAGGGTGCACTTGTGTTTCTTTAGGGCGGCGTTGCTCTAGAAAATGCAGAAACAGACTCCAAGAGACAAGGTTAAGGCCCTCGCCCACGCTGACTTAAGAGTCGTCTCCAGCTGGATTAAAGTTGGGGTTTTTGTTTAAACTGAGGTGAAGTGCACGTCACACAAAAGCCACCATTTGAACCGTTTTGAGGTGTCCAGTCCAGCTGCACTTAGCAGTTCACGGTGTCGTGCCACCATCACCTGGATCTAGTTCCTGGGCATCTTCCACCCCAGGAGGAGACCCCGTGCCCTGAGCACCCACTCCTGCCCCGGCCCCTGGACCACCACACCCATCCTTCTGTCTCTGTGATTTACCTGCTCTGGACGTCTCTTCTACATCGTCTTTCATGACTGGCTCCTTCACTGAGCTGTCTTCCAGGTTTCTCCACGTTGTCGCGTCTTTTGGAGCTCCAACCCTTTTGGGGCCCAATCCTGCTGCCCTGTGCGGACGGACCACGTTTTATCTGTCACGGACACTGGGATGTGTCCACCCTTCGGCTGCTGGGAACAGAGGTGCTCTGGACGCTGTCCATGTTTTCGTTTGTGCGCCTGCCTTCAGTGATTTGCTGAAGTTTCAGCTATATAAAATACCTTTATGAAAAACAGAGCCCGGGCTCCGTCTCCAGCCCCGTGGCCTCTTCACTCCATCCTTGGCTGGACGTCCCTCTCCGACCCATCCAGACAGAAAAGCCCCCACACACCCGACCCCCCGGGGGGCTGCCTTGGGCCGGGGGGGTCGGGAGATGTGGGTTGGGGCCATGGGGTCACGCAGGGCTCCCCCGCCCTGATCCTGGACGCAGCGAGGGGCAAGGCTCTGTAAGGGCTGGGGGGCCCTCTCGGGGTGGGGGACTGAGCTCTGGGACCCCGGGTCTGGGGATTCGGGAACGTCCTCAGGGCTAGTGGTCCCTTGGGGAGTAGGATGGGGCACCCCAGGGAGCTCCTTCGGTGGGCCCGGGCGGCGTCTTGTTGGCAGTGCTGTGTGTCACCCTCTGCCCGGCCTGGCGGGGCCCGCGCTCAGTGGAGGCCCAGGTGTCGGGCGGGCCCGGGCGTGGCCGCTGCAGGCTTCGGGCGGCCTGGGAGCAGCCGGGCTGGGCTGGGGAGCAGGCTCCCGGCCTGGCCACCCTCCGACCCCCTCTCTGCACTGAAGGTTGTGTGGGCATCTGGGGGGTCCCCACCCTCCAGTCTGGCCTCCGGACATCCCCCGACTCTGTCCTTCCCCTCAGGAGTCTCTTCTTACTCTGGGGCATGGACCCCAGAGCAGGCACGAGCTGAGGGTCAGGGTGTGGGGTAGGGGTGCAGCCCCGGGAGAGGCCTCCTGGGCCTGGGGGTCAGGGAGGCCCCGTGGGAGCGTCTTAGGGGTGGTGGGTCCAGGTGACGAGAGGGGCCAGGTGCCCGGTGAGAGCACAGCTGGTGGGAAAGCTCTGGGCTGGGGTGTCTGGGAGTGGCTCGGGCTGCAGCGGCTGGCACGTCCCCGGGCCGGGAGCCCCTCCGTGGGGTTTGGGGCCTGATTCAGTGCTGGCTGTAGCTCTGAACAGCCAGCTACAGGCTGGCTGTGTCCCCAGGTCACTCCCTGGGAACAGGGCGTGACCTGGTCGGCTCTGCTCGGGGGAGTCCGGCGTCTCTGCAGAGATGCTGAGGGTCTGACACTGGGGCCTCGGGCGTGGGACTGGGACCGTTTGGGGGAGTGATTTTCTCTGGGCCAGCAGCACCGGCAGGCCTGACCCAGACGAGCCATTAGGCCGTTAGCCTGCCCCCCGCCCAGCTCCCACACGGGGCTGCAGAGAGGCCCGGATGGAAATTTACAGTGTCGAGGAGGGAGCCTCTCGCCCAGGGTTCTGGCCGGACGCGGTGAGAGGACAATATTTCCCGTAGAAGGGAAATGCAGGAGCTCTTAACAAATCGATAGCTGCCTTCAGTCAATAAACCGTGGAGCTTGTCCCCCTTCTCGAGGGCGGGGGTCCCATGGGCGGCATCGGCCGAGGAAGCGGGGGCTGTGGTGGGCACACTGAGGGCGGCAGGGGCCCATGGCCCACTTTCTTCTCCGGGCCTGGGTGGGGGTCGGGGGCAGGATGCTCGGGTATCAGGCCGGCTGAGCATTGCGGCCCAGAGGTCCCCGACCTTCCCCAGCCTCAGCTTCCTCTCCGTCTGGTGGATCAAGGCACACTGGAGAGCTCGTGGGAAGCCAGGGAGACACGGGATCCTGGCCCGTTTGCAAACTGTAGAGTGCTGTGCAGGGCCACGTGCATGTGCCCGCTGGCAGGCCGGTCCAGACTGAGGCTTCTTCCACCCCTTCCCTCGCCGGGACAGAGTGGTGGGCTGCCTGCCCAGCTGGCCTCGGGGGACGCCACGTGGCCGGGACGTGGCGCTCAGGCTCTGCTTTCCATCTGGTGTGACTTGTCTCTCTCTGGAGGCTCCCACCTCCCGTGGTTCCCGCCCACGCCCCCTCCCAGCACCATGGCGCCCGGGCAACGGTGGACTCAAGCCTGGGGATCGGCCCACGGCCCTGCTTGTACGTCTGGGGCCACACACAGGCCACCCAGAGGCCCCGGAGGAACCAGGGGGGGGGGTCTGTGCATGCAACACCGTCTTGCCCCAGTGGGCAGGGACCCCAGGGTACCTGGCCCCCGAGGCCTAGGCGTTGAGGGGCTGAAACCCAGGCTGTGGAGGAGTGGAGGGCAGACAAGGGCAAGCTCCTTTGGGACGTTGGTAGGTCCGTGCCGGCCCCCCCCCCCGGGGGGGTCTTGCAGGCCAGTGGCCGTCGTTCTGCGGCACTCCTGGGGCCGTGAGCCATCGAGATGGCAGCTGTGCTGAGTTCTCTGCACTCCCCACCGAGGCCCCTGAAAGAGAGGCCTCTCTGTTCGGTGAAGCCGGCTGGCTCCCAGCAGGGTCCAGGGAGGGCTCCTCCCACTGGCAGGAATCAAGCCCCTGCCGTCCACAGCCCATACCTCACCCCCGTCCATCATTACGCGGCTGCAGAAACCAGCGCCCAGAGAGGGGAGGGAAGGGCTCAGGGTCACACAGCACGTTGGAGGCCGCACTTCTCAGCTCTATTTTATCCCCGTTTCACAGATAAGAAAACGGAGGCTCCCAAGCCCAGGCTGTGCCCTGGAGCAGCGAGCACCGCCTGGGGGCCTGCAGCGCCGCCAGCCAGGCCAGGCCAGGCCTGTGCCAAGAAGCTTCGGCGCCTGGAAACCGAGAAGCCAGGCGGCTTGTCCGCTCGTTGCCCTGGAGATGCGAGGGGAGCTGCCTCCTTGTCTCAGTGCCAGGACCTCGCCGGCCCCTCTACAGCCGCCTCCAGCCAGACACGGCTCCGGTCATTAAATAGGGCGATTGTGGTGCCGGCTCCACGGACCCCATCCTGGACCAGGCTGGTAAGAAACCATGGATCCTGCAGGCACGGCCCCAAGACCTGGGTGTCTGCTCTGCCTGCAAGGAGGGGGGCACCCAGGGCCTCCCCGAGCGTCCTCGCCCCCTGAGCTTGGCAGGAGCCTCTGTCCGTGCAGAGCCTGCGAGCTCCTGCCCAGACCCGAGTCCGGGAGGCAGGCCCCCGGGCAGCTCCCTGTCTGTGGCGGAAGCCGAGCGCACCCGAGGACGTCCTCCTGGCCAGATTAGCTGTGCCCCGCTCCTGAAGACACTAGCTCTGCAAGCTGGCAGAGCGCAGGGCAAGGCCAGGATACTCCTTCAGCTTTGGGCCTCCGTCCAATTAGCCCCGATAGCCACGCCCTAATTCTCCCGAACACTGGGAAGTCCTCGGGCCGGCATCACCGCCCCTTCCCGGCTCCGCCACCCCTCCAGACGCCGAGATGACTTTCCCTATCAAAATATGCAATAAAGGCAGCAAGGCCCATTTCTTTTTTCTATTTTGAATTCTGTTAACTGACAATTTAACCTAAAATCCTCTGTATTTCCAGCTTGTACAGCTGTAAATAGAGACTGACAGTTTATTTTCACGTCCCAGCTTGCGGGGGGCGGCGGGGGGTAACCCATTTGAAATAAATACTTGCGGGTCCCTGACAGACTCCAGACGGGCCGTCGATGCGGCTGGCAATCTCTGGGACCTGTCACACTCTGTGATCCGTCTTTTTGCAAACACAAACGCTGCTGATTTCTTATCAAATGTAAAACCGGCCCAGCTCTTTCTTAAATGGTTACCACGAGCATGAAATTGACATTGTGAATCACATGTGACACTGGCTTGTCTGCGCTGTAATTGATCGGTGCTTAGGACCAGGCGGGGGCTGCCCCAGCCCCCCGCCGGCCCGGCCGCACCCCGCCCCCCGCCCCCGCTCGCAGGCAGAGCCCCGGCCCCCGCGAGCGTCGTCAGTGGGAGAAAACTAAGAAAATGCCAGATTCATGTTCGCTCCTCCGAGGTGTCAATTCCAATTTCCACGGCTTCATCATTACGCACATCAAACGGCTGTAATTGGTTGCTACAGAAATTTATCCTCCGAAAGGAGAGAGGGGGCAGCAGAGGAGGGAGCTTCGGAGGAGGACGGGAACGGTGGCGGTAATGAGATTTTGGAAGCCGTGGTGCCACCCCTGAGGTTGGCAGGGAGAGGAGAGGCTGGCGAGCACGAGCGCCCCTTCGCGCTGGCTAACAAAACGCCGTTTGAAAACAAGCCTGGCAGACTGTGGGTGTCACACAACAGTCGCAAACACACAGCACCGTTCCAGGAACAGCCGGCCGTCTT
Source organism: Phocoena phocoena (assembly GCF_963924675.1). NCBI lineage: Eukaryota > Metazoa > Chordata > Mammalia > Artiodactyla > Phocoenidae > Phocoena > Phocoena phocoena. The sequence continues at coordinate 799,135 of NC_089233.1, forward strand.
TCACTGCCGCGTCGTCACGGTGACCGCGGGCCACACCCGCAGGCTCCCTCCCCGCCCCCCCACAGTTTGCACAGCTGGAGGCGCCCTTTCCGTCCTGCCATCCAGACACTGGGGTGATGATGGCTGCTCTGCAGAAGGGGAAACCAAGGCCCAGAGAGGGGGTGGGGTTTGCCCGGGGTCCCAAACCCAGAGCACTGGGCCTCCTCCGTTAGGGCTTTGCCTCCAAACACCACTTGGGGCCTCTCTGCCGTGCCGTGACCCCCAACGGTGCGTCGGCCTCCTGCCGGCCTCCCCCACCCCCGAGGCTGCCCACCCTTTGTCTGGCAGGGACGGCCCACGCCCCGGCTGCCCGTGAAATCGGAATTGGTTTTTCAGGCCATGGATTTTCTGGGGCCTCCTGGGGAGCGAGCCAGTCTGTGAAGAGACAGAGCAAAGGCCCCCGCAGGGCCCCTCCAGGCTCTCCTGCCTGGCCGGCTGCTCAGAACTTGGCCGCCCCCTTCTCTGCCTCTCCCCAGCCCCCAGGACCTGCCAGCCTGGGCTCAGCCTAACCTGGCCCCGGGGACCAGGAGTCCCCACGGCTGAGGGGGGCCCACACTCCCCACCTCTGGGCCCACGCACGGTCCAGCAGCTCCCTGGGCCAGGGTATTTATGTGTCTGCTTTTCCATTTGGATTTTGTGACTGATGAAACTATGATACTAAATTACAGGCGCAGCGATCGTGCCTTGCGGCAGGCGGGTGGTAGGCTTCCCGGACCGGGGCTACGCCAGACTCCTGCAGCCCCTCGACAGGCCCTCCCCAGCTCTCACCACGCCAGGAAGCAGGAAGCACCGCCCATTTTCTGATGGGGAAACTGACACACCAGCTGTTTCCCGGTTGAGCCTGCGACCTAGATGTTCAGGCTAGCATCCATTCCACAGCACCACACACCTGCAGAGGCTGCCGGAAGCATCTCAGGAAATCCATTTGTGGCACGACAGTCAGAAGCTGCTCAGGCCTCCTGAATAGGAAAAGCCTTGTTCCTCCTGGGTGCCTGGCTTAGTTTTCTTGCGTGGGCGGTTCCTTGGGTACGTTGCAATGGTGCGTGTTTTCCTTTTTGCCTTGGCCCCTAGGAAGCCCAGAGTCAAACCATCATCTGTTTTTAGCTGTATGGCACCATGGTACACACTTCTGAATCCTGACCTTCTGAATCCTGGCTTCTCTCCATATTTACTCAGCTGGGTGTTATTTTGTTCTTACTATTTCAAATCCTTTGGGGAATGATGTGACTGATGTTCAGAGAAGGGGGGTGGATCTGGTGTTGCTGGGCCTCTGTGGGGCCCACTTGCTAAATGCCATCCCTAGGGCTCTGTGCAGGGTCCATCGGGGGCTGGCACCAGGGTGGGTGCTTTGACAGGAGGAGTGCTTGGTGTTGCTGGTGATGGTGGGGGACCCACTCTGTGGCTTGATTCACGGCAGCTCCCAGGGGAACCACAGAGAAACCGTGGGGTGATTACGTCCAGGGTCGGCAAACAGGTTTCATTTATTTTGCCATTTTTGATGGAGAACAGCCTCCTGGAGCACTGTGTTAAGAAGGATTCTGTGGTCTTGTCTGTGAAGGAGTGATGTGCTCACTTAGTGCTGTCTGCCTGCCGTTTGCCACCTGGGGTTGTTGGTCCTACTTCATTGAAGCTGGGCTCACCGGCCACCACCTCTCCAGTCACTGTTCTTCCCTTCACTTGTTCAGCGAATGGTCCTCGGGCGCTGCCAGCAGGGCTCAGTGAGGCCTGCCCTCCAGTTCTGTCTGGGGAAGCCACCCCTGCAAGGTTCGGCAGCCAGGTCTACCGGGTTTCTGTTGCAGGCCCTGAAGGCTGGGCAGGTGAGGCCACCTGTGAGCAGGAGAGCATCCCCAGAGATGGGGACGGCCTGTGTCCTGAGAATACCAGGTGTGAGAGGTCACCAGAGCAGTGCGGGTGGGACAGAGCTGGGCTCTGGGGGGGGGCCCTGGGAGGTCCACGGGGAAGAGGCATGGCATGGGGCAACCCAGGGGGCTCGGGTCCCAAAAGGGATGGGCTGATGGGGGAGGATGAGCTGTCATGGGATCTGGGGCAAGTGAGTGGACCTCTCAGAGCCTCAGGTATGAATCCTGGGGACCACCAGGACCCCGGGCTCCTCCTCTGCTCCTGGAGAGCAGCTCAGAGCCTGTTCGGCAGCTCCCGGCCTCAGCATCCCCGGGAAGGAGAAGGCTGCCTGGTCAGGCCCTGGCCCGGGGTGGGGGGGCCCTCTGTCAGGGCTGCCCCACGCCAGGGTGGCTCAGGTAGGCAGGACACGCATGTCCTTACCTTACCTGGGGCTGCTCAGACACCAGAGCCCCGTGAGATTTTTATACTCAAGCCAGAACAGAGGTGACGTAAACATGGACCAACCGAGGTACACACGGGCGAGCGAGCCTTTCCCCATCTGCTGAGCCTGGAGGAGGGAGGCTGGGCCTGGCCCGGCCTGGGCGGAGAGGCTGCTAGGGTCTCCAACTCTTCCCAAAGTCCCTGCCCATCCCCAGAGACTCAGAATACCGGGGTGAATGCAGGCCTCGGCAGAGCTGTGCCAGCCTGGCCTGAAGATGGCCCAGTCCTGGCTCCCAGCAGAGGTGGAGGCCAGAGAGGGGTGGGACCTGCCATGGCAAGGCCAGCGAGAATGGTCTGGACGCCTCCGGGGCAGGCGAGGGGGGACGCGGGGCCGATGGGCGGCGGGCCCTGGGGCCGGGCACATTCTGGAGCTGTCCTCTGGACGTGCCAGTCCTTGGGGGCCGGCCTCTCCCTGGCTACCTCCTCTTCCCTCCCCCACCCTCAGCAGTGGGGGCCAGCGGGCTCTGCAGCAAACGTCTCCTGCAGCCCCTCCCCTCCTTCCCAGGCTATGGGCCGGGCATGCAACCGACCCCGGCTTCCTGCCCCCCACCCCAGCCCTCCGTGCTGCCCCTCCTCCCGGTGGCTGCCTGGCGAGGCCCTGGGATGCCCAGACACTGTGCCCAGGGGTAGTGGGCTGCCTCACAGCCCAGACCCTGGGGTGGCGGGGTCCTCCGACCGGGCTGGCCAGACCTCTCCTCGCCTCGCCGTGGAGCCAACCTGGGCCGGGCAAGGCCAGGCTGGCGTCTCCGAGTGAGTGGGGAAGGGAGGGGAAAAGCCAAAACTTTAAGGTATATGAACTGTGAAATTAAATTGAAATACTCAAATGAGGAATCGCAGAACAGCATAAGCAAAGGTGTTTACCGGGGCTTGACGTTAAATACAGACATTTCATAAACCCAGACACAAGATGCAGTGAAGTTCTGTGGAATGTTAACCATAATTTACAGTGGAAAGAACGTTCCTGACTGCCGTATAAACCTGCGTGCATGGCGTCACCATCCGGTGCTGGGAAGCTGAGTTCCCCTGGCTGCACTGCTGGGCACCCACGGCCCGCCAAGGGGCTGCCGGGCCTGGGGACGCCAGGGGCGGTGGGTGCTCACTGCAGGCACGGCCAGCGCTCCCCTCCCGGGTGGAAGGTGTCACCGGCGGGTCCAGAGATGACTGTGGTTGCCAGATTTGCTCTGCGCTTGGGCATTGCTGTAAAGCTCAGGTCAGGCAGACCTCGGCGGAGGAAATCTCTCCAAACAGAGAAGCAGGCGGTGAGTGGCCACCCAGGTGCTGACTGGTTCCTGGTCCCACCTGGTCTTGGTCCTGGGGCCCCGCCCACCGATGGGGGCCAGGTGCAAGGCAGGCCTGGAGAGCTCCCACCCAGAGACGCCAGCCCCAGGCCAGGGGATGGGGGCCAAGGCACCCAGCTTCCTTTGTCTGCCCCCTCCTGCAGTCAAATTCCTTCACAGGAAGATAGCCATTTACACTGTAGTGAGAAAGAGCCCCTTTATTGTGCTCCCTCCCCAGTACAGTTGTGTTCTCTCTGGCTGTGGAGTCTTTGTTGACCCTGGAAAGCCACTGGCATAGAAAGGCTTGAAAGGGGCAGGGAGCGGCCCAGAGCCACACACCTGCTTCTAGTTGCGTTCTGATTGGAACTCACCTTCCGGGCCTCTGGGGAGGGCAGCTGAGCCCAGTCAGAGTTCTTGGCTGGGCAAGTTTATCGAGAGCAGCAGCCCCACAGACCAGAATCACAGCCCGCATTTCAAGTGTGTGTGGGTGTGTGTGGGTGGGCAGGTGAGGATGCCTATGTGTGTGGCTGTTTGTGTGACGCATCTGCACAGGACCCGAGTGTGTCCATGTGTCTGTGTGAATGTGTGTCGCTCGGGGGTGGCAGGGCTCAGTGTGTGCCCGGGGTGGCCGTGGCCCCTGCACACCTGGACTGTGGGGTAGCCCTTGCCCAGGCAGGCAGCCCCAGAGGTTGTGGGCTGGAGGGGACATGCCCCCCGGCGCCCTGCACCCAGGGCTACTGAAGACGGATGGAGCGGCCTGGTACCACGCACTCCTGCAACCCCCTACCCCGGCCCCGGCCTGTCCCGGAGCCTGTGTGTGGGGGCTTCGAGCCATGTGGAGTGCGGGGTGTAGGGTCCCCATTGCCTGTGTTCGGCTCAGTGTGAAATGAGGCCCCCGCCCCTCCCCCCAGGCCAGCCTTGGCCAGGGGTATTGGACGCAAAAGCTGAGCCTGGAGAGGCCAGACGGGCTGCCTTCACCTGGATGGATGGGTGGGTGGGCCGGGGTGGTGGGGAGGGTCCCCAGTTGCCAGGAGCATGCCCGGCACGTGGCCCGAGGCTGGGCTGTCCTCCCAGGCCCAGATCCACCTGGGTGCCCAGTGGGTGGGTTCAGAGGGGACGGCCAGTGTCCCCGTCCACAGGGGCCAGGCTGTGTGCTGCAGTGCTGCCCTCAGCGTCTCCTCCAGCCGCACCTCGGGGGAGGGGCACTGGCAGAGGGGCACTGGCGGGCCCAGATCCCAGCCCAGGCTGCCCACCTCTGACGGGTGCCCCCTCCACTCCAAGCCCTCCCCCAGTGCACACAGGTAGGCATCCATAAGCCAGTTTACCAAGCGTGTATTGTGTGCCCACTGCCTACCAGGCTCCGAGCTGGGAGCTGGGACCCCAGCGCCAGATGTGGCCCTTGCCCTCTGGGGCCCCCATCTTGGGGGTGGGACAGGAGCGGCAGTCACGGCTGTGTGGCCAATCGATTTCTGGCCTCGTCAGCCAGGCCCTGGGGAGGGGCTGGGCCCAAGATGGGCCACCTGGGTCCCCAGGCCTCGGGGGGTCCCTGGGGCAGCCCTGTCAGGGTCCTTGGTGTCCCGGCCCAGGGCAACTGCCCCTAGGGGCATCCTGCCTCCTGCCATCCCTCCCAGGCTGTGCCCTGTGCCCGCCCACATTTGCCTGGTCACCCTTACATGTGCAGGAGGCCGGTGGCATTTCTCCAGACTCCCAGCCTCCCTAATTTCTGTGCTGCTGCTACAGGGAGTGTTTTCTTTAAAAACAGGATGGATGTGAGAAAAACAACAATGCTCGAAAACCACACTTAATGGGGGGGTCGGGCTGGCTCTTTAGCACCGAGTAATCCACTGAGCTGCAACCTCACGGCTGGGAAACAAAAATAAACAACCCACCCGGGGGCGCTGGGGACGGGGCCTTCCACATTCAGCCCCCAGTGCCTGGGTCCGGGGTCTCAGGACAGCGGCAGGAGGGCTCCCGGTCAGCAGGGGCACAGGCACCTCCATGGGGACTGCCTTCCTCTGCCACCCTTGCCGGGCACCCACCCTGGGAAAGGTCACTTGGAGGTGGTGCTCCCGGCGGGAAGAGAAGGGGACAAACCTCCCAGCCCCTCCCTGGGGGAGGGACGAATCCTTTGTGGCAGCCGAAATCCTGCTCGGTAATTTAAGCTTGCTTCCCCCCGCTCCATCCTCAGTGAAGAAGAACAGCTGGCCTTGTCTCTTTTTCTAATAAATCCCATCCGACTGCACTGCCGGGGAGGGACCTGCCAGCTCAGCCGTCCGGCCCAAGGAGAAGGGCCAGATCTCCATCAGCCCTGGGCTCTGGAAATCGGACGGGGAGACCCAAGCGGGGAGACCCAAGCGGCGACCCCTGCCCCGGGCAGCCCTCCACTCGCGCCGCCTTTGTGTGAGTGGGTGGGGTGCGCCGTGCCGGCAGGAGGGCCGGGGTCTGGGGGGACGGCAGCCACTCATTTGTGCAGCCAGGTTCCAGGCGCATTGTGTACTGGGCCGAACTTCAGCTCACAATTTGGGATTAGAGCAAATCCGAGTATTTCTCTGCATGCCTGCCCGCTCCCGGGCACCCAGAGCCTGCTGGGTAACTGCCTATTATCCGCCGGTTCCACTCCAGTGCCCTCCCCAATAAAACTTTTCATATCCTTATAAACGAACTCGATTGCCGTGTTATAAACATTTACACTGTGCTAACAGATCATCTCCGCACATCAGAATTGGCTAAATTCCCTTTTCCAGATGAATATATTGAAGGAGATTAGAGATATGATAGCTTTCCAGATTGCTGAACCCAGAGAAATTAGTTTAGTGAGCATTTACAGGGGCTAAATTGGAACCATTAAATAGTGGATTAAATTGACGGCACTTTCATTGTCTGTCCTTCGGTACTGCTGTAAAATCAATTAGCCGTCACCAGCCCATTCTCCATACAGGGACATTGCCGTCCTCCCTGGAAGCTGATGCAAAACCTCCCAGCGGTGGCGAGGGGTGTGAAAACACACCTATTAGGTGGGACCCGGGCTGCCCGGGGAAGGCCCCGCCCGCTGCCCTGGCCTCGCTGCACCCCCAGCCTCTGCCGGCTGTGCATCCAGGGGCTGCTGGCAGCTCCCCCCTCCCCGGAGGCGACGGGGACAGGTGAGGGGGGTGCCTGTGGGCATGGCTGGGCCCCCGTAAGACAGGCCGAAGATGGCGCATGTCCGCGGGGAAGCAGCAGGCTCGGAGGGTGCTCAGGGGCTGCCTGGAGCGTAGCTTTCAGGTCGTGACCGAGCGTGTGCGTTTTGCCGTCACAAGCCTGTGCTGGGAGCTTACTGAGCACCAGCCGCGGACGAGTGGGGAGCCCACTGAACCCTCCCCACGGCCCTGGGGGGCAGGCGCTCTTCTTGTACCCATTTCACGGAGGAGGAAACTGAGGCTCAGCTGGTCCGGCAGCCGGCCCACTGTCCACAGCTGGCCCCAGGCGAGCACTGCAGCCTTGAGCCGCTGTCCTGGGCAAGAACCCTCGGGCCATGCCCAGGTCTGGAAGGAGAGTGGGGCCTACCTCACCCACCAAAGGTCAGGATTGAGTGACCCTCGGGGCAGAGAAGCAAGTCTGGGGATGAGTGGATGGTCCAAGCGAGCTCAGGAGGATGGGCCAAGGCGAGGGGCACCCTGGAGAATGGGGTGGGGGCAGGGAACACCCTTCTTGGGCCAGCGCCCTCATCTGTCCCTGCAGAATTCAAACGATCAGCACAGGACCCTGGGTTGTACTGATGGGGAAACTAAGGCCCAGAGGCGGTAGGTCCGAGTCACACAGCAGGTGGCAGCCGGGCGGACAGTCAGCCTGTTTAGTAAACCTGGTTTGCGGTCAGTCCGATTTGACTCAACCAGCGGTGGGGCCCTGAAGGAACTTCCCCCAAACACACTCTGGACACACTTTGGTTTTGTTTCTTTGGCCACGCTGCACAGCTTGCGGGATCTCAGCCCCCCGACCAGGGATTGAACCTGGGCCACGACAGTGAAAGCCTGGCACCCTAACCACTAGGCCAGCAGGGAACTCCTCGGACACACATTTTAGATGCAGGAAGACAGGGTCGTGCGTGGGAGACGGTGGGCAGAGGGCACTCGGGGTCTGGACTGGGGGTTGGGGCAGCGGGGCCGGAGACTGGGTGGCGCGCGGGATCTGGTGACGGCCTCTGCCCCGCGGTGTGCTCTGCTGGGAGCCCTCGTGCCCACTCCTGAGCTCAGCTCAGAAGTCACCTGCTCCGGGAAGGCTCCTCTGACCCCGCCGCCCCCTCCATCAGGCCAGGAACCCCCCTACCCCCGCTCCCACGGGCTGTTGGGCTTCCCCATGTCATGGCGGTCATGACACTAGGTAGGAAATGCTGGCCTGCGAGGAGCCCGCCTCCCCCTCTGCTCCGGGGCCCGTGGGTCCAGCCTATCTTTGAAGAGTGGGGGGGGGGATGGGCCCAGGTGTGCCGATGGCCTGGCCACCAGGCAGGTCAGCGAGAACGTGAACAGGATGCAGCAGCCAGGGGAGCCCCGGGCCTTCCTTGGCCCAAGTGCAGGGGAGGGGAGGCCTGCCCTGGGAGCTGACTGGCAGCAGAACGGCCACCCTCCCAGTGGCCGGAACACGCACGGGGTCTCGTGGCTGTGAGGAGGTGGCTCCGTCCCTTCTCAGGCAAGAGCCTTTCCTCAAACGTTCTGGCAGCACCCACAGTCCGCAGAGCACTTCCCTCCCGTGAGCCTGGGACGGCCATCGGCCCCATCCCAGACAGGAAGCAGGAGAGACTGGGGTAGGCAAGCTCGCCCAGCCCGGCAGAGGGGAGCTGGGCTCCGCTGAGGGACCCCGTGCCCCCGGCCCACTCGGCCTGAGCTGAGCCCTGGGGCACACGGCCATCAGGACCCCACGCAGCGGCTCGGTGCTCCATAGCACTTCCCCGTCCCCGCTCTGGCCCCGCAGGACGGAGGAGGCTGGCGGACCAGCCCGTCTGTGCAACTTTTCAGAGACCAGCCTGCGGCCAAGATGTGGACAGTCCTGTGGATGGGCTGAGCCCCTCCAGGCTGGGCCGGGCCTTCGGCCGAGGCCTGTGTGTATGTGTGGAGGCCATGAGGACCCAGAGGGAAGGTGGGATGGAGCGGGCCTGTGGGGGCCTGGGCAGGACCCGCCCAGATGTCCACTCCTGGCCGAGGGGCCCTTAGCCGTCTCCTTCGGAGGGTGACGGGGACGAGCTGCTGGGCGGGGTGCTGAGCGGCCCGTCCTGGGAAGAGTGCAAAGCCCGGTGTGGGGGGAGGGCAGCGGGAAGAGCTGGGCCCGGAACCTGGAGGTGTGAGGTGCCCTCCCTGGGGATGGGGTGCCCGGCGGCCCCGCACACAGTGCTGGGCACACACTGGCAGAGCCTCAGGGCTTGGAGCCCCCAGACCCCTGCCCGGGTCCCCGCAGCATCCCAGCACCGCTCTGTCCTCACCGTCCTGACGGCTGACCTCCGGCTGCTCTGAGAACTGGCCGCCCCCAGGCTGGTTGAGAGGCCCCTGTTCCAGCAGATTAGCCCCCCCCCCAAGAAAAACACACCACGGGTTTCATCTGAGCCCAGCAGGTGGGCGGGAGGACTCACAACAGAGAAGCCCAGACGGGCGGGGAGGGGCTGCAGGGAGCACCGCACAGGTCAGGTGACGCCCGGGCATGGAGATGAGGGGTCTGCAGCCTGGGGGGAAGTCCGGGTCAGAGAAGCCCGTGCAGGGCAGAAACTTTGCACCCAGCGAGGACTGTGGGTGGGGCCGGTCTGGGATGGGTCCCCTGGGGTCTGCCCAACACCTTGGCTAACTCCCGGGTCTCCCTGCTACCCAGAGGCCCTGAAAGGACTCTTCATCCCATCTTACAGATGAGGAAACTGAGGCTGGGGAAGGGAGGGGGGGGGCCCCTCTGGGCCTGGGACCCCAGGCAGCTTGCTCATCAGAATTGCAGACCCCTGGGCCACACCCTCATTTTTCACGTGGGGGAACCGTGGCCCAGAGGGACAGGAGCCCGCCAAGGTCACACAGGATGCCGGCCTCCTGTCCCGGCCTGGGCCCCTCTGCTGGGGTGTGTAGCCCCTCCCCACACCAAGCCCATACCCCGGGCCAGGAGGCAGCCCCCGGGGCTGGGTGGAGGCTAGGTGGATAAGGTTTCTGGCAGCTGGCGGGGGTGGGCACGGTGGGTCTGGTGCAGGGGGGGAGGGGGGGAGGGCTACAAAGGCAGGTGAGAACGGCGGCCACAGGAAGTTCTCACGGACAAACAGGGTGAACCGGCCGCCCCCGCTAGCCCCTGACAACTGATGTTAAAGTAGAGGGCAGTCTGGGCGCACATGGCCCTGCACAGGAAGGGGCTGGAGACGCCCCTGCTCGCTGGCTCTGTGCTCGGCGCTCCCGGCTCTAAGCACGCTGGGTGGTGGGCCACGTCTCTGGGCCCCCCACCCCGAGCTTCCAGGCCGGGATTCTGGGGGTCCCTCCATTCACCCCCCAGCGGACACTCCGGGGATTGGCCGGCTGCCTGGGAGGAGGACCCAGAGAGGCTGTGTGGACTCTGCCACTGAGTCACTGGTAAGTGCCTCTGCCCCCTGGGCCTCAGTTTCTCCCCCTGGACGGCCGGGGCCCCTCCCCCTCCCCCTCCCCCTCCCCCTCCCCTGCCCTCCTCTCGCCCATCCCGGGGGCTGCCAGGAGGAGAGTGAGCCAGGGCCCTGCCGGCAAAGATGAGACCACAAGGTGTGTTATGGTTGTCACGCTTGTCACAGGCAGAGTTTCACGCTCGGCCCCTGGGGACCATGAGGGCCTGTGGGGCAGGGGCCAGGGACGCGGGGCCTTTCATCACCTGGGCCGCCGGCTCTCCGTTCGGGACAGTCTTCATCTGGCCGTGATGAATGGCTGCAGCTCCGCTTGGAAGGCCTGGGAGAGGAGCCAGAGAAGCTGGGCAGAGGCTCTAAGACGTGGAGGTGAAGGGGGTGCGGCGCCGGGAGGGCCACTGGTCCGTCTGTCCAGGCCGCTGTCCTCCGCCCTAGAACGAGAGCAGGAGGGGCTGGAGCACGGGGTGGGGGCGTTTCTAAGCACACTTTCTGGAACGTTTGGACGCATGGGAGGGAATGCAGGCTGGGCCACCGCGGACGGGCACCCGCGCGTGCCCTGAGGCTCCGGGCAGCCCCTGAGATGCGGCCGAGTCTGGGTGCAGCAGGGCTGTGGAGGCGAGACCAGAGGTCCATCTGTGCCCCTTCCTCCCCCTTCCAGTTAGAGGACACGAGCCAGGCCGGAGCGGCCTGCCCACCAGGGACGCACGCCCGGCCGTGTCGCGGGAGCTGCGCCGCCCACCTGCTGGGGGGACCAGGCAGTGTGGGGTGGGGCGCCTGCCCCGTGGCCGCCGTCTGTTGCACTCTGCTGCTCTGGGTCCTGCGTCGCCGTCGTGGGGCTCGTCCTCGGGGTTAAAGCCGCTTGGCTGTCTGGCTTCGGGGAGAAGGAAGCAGGTTGGCGTCGAGATGTCTTCGAAAACAGGTGGTGTAAGAGTCAGCGATGGACGCGAAAGTTAGTGGGCAAAAGGGAGATGAGACACAGGAACCCACACTCTTCCCGGAGAGACACTTACTAAACTTTCTGGACTTTTTTGTGTGTGGGGGGGTAAAATATACATAACATTTACCGTCTTAACCCCTTTTCAGTGTCCAGTGCAGGGGCCTTAAGAGCGTTCCCACTGCTGTGTTGTGTCACCACCAGAATATTTTCTTCGTCCGAACTGAGACTCCGTCCCGTTAAACACCGACTCCCCTCCCCTCCCCCAGCCCTGGGCCCCCACCTCCTACTTCCTGTCTCTCTGGCCCTGACTCCCCCAGGGTCCTCACGTGAGTGGAATCGCAGTGTCTGTCCTTCTGTGTCTGGCTTATTTCACCGAGCAGCATGTCCTCAAAGTCCAGCCACATTGTAGCAGGTGTCAGTACTTCATTCCTTTCTGAGCCTGGATCTACTGATTAATTACAAAGAGAAAACTAGTAACTTCACGTGGGAGAAAGCCAATAGGCACCAGCAGGGGATCAAGTTGGCATCACCCGGGACGGGACAAACATCCCAGGCTCTCCTGACCTGAGGCCCCGGGGAGACACGGCATCACTCTGGGGATGTTCCTGCCCCGAACACACAGCCCGAACGCGCCCAGTCATGAGGAGACCCCACAAAGCCACACGGAGGAGCGTCTGACAAAGCAGCTGGCCGGCACTCTTGACAAAATGTCAGTGTCGCAAAAAAGACTGAGGCGCTGTCCCAGAATGACCGTGACGACGGTGACGTGACAGCTACGTGCAACGCAAGGTCGTGGGACAGGACATGGGCGTCAGCAGGACGACTGGTGACCCTTGGAAAAGGCTTGTATCAGGAACCGCATCTATACCCAGGACCCTGGCGGGAATCAACTGTTAGATAGTCAGGAGTTTTGCAAACCAGCTGTAAGCTCTGCAGGTTGGCCGCGGTGGGAGTATTTATACCATAGAGAGAGGCTAGCGGCGCAAAGCAGGACTTTTGGGGGGAGGGGGAGACCTTACAAGCACACCACCGGTTCTGTAAGATGCGACATTAGGGGAAGCTGGGCGAGGGTAACTGGAATGCTGTTCCCGATTTTGCAGCATTTTCGCAAGTCCGAAATTACTTCAAAATAAAAAGTTTTCAAAAGTTCTAAAATCAGAGGCTCAGCTCCTGGCAAACCAATCCCCTTTCTGTGTCCTTCAGAGGCACCAGTCACCACCCAAGCCTGACACACTCTTTCCTCAGCTCCTGGGTAACCACACCCTCCTGGCCTCCTTCTTCTCCTCAGTCCCTTTCAGTCTTTTAAAAGAGGCTCTAGGGGCTTCCCCGGTGGCGCAGTGGTTGAGAATCTCCCTGCCAATGCAGGGGACACGGGTTCGAGCCCTGATCTGGGAAGATCCCACATGCCGCGGAGCAACTGGACCCGTGAGCCATGGCCGCTGAGCCTGCGCGTCCGGAGCCTGTGCTCCGCAACAAGAGAGGCCGCCATAGTGAGAGGCCCGCGCACCGCGATGAAGAGTGGCCCCCGCTTGCCACAACTAGAGAAAGCCCTCGCACAGAAACGAAGACCCGACACAGCCCAAAATAAATAAATTAATTAATAAACTCCTACCCCCAACATCTTCTTTAGAATAAATAAATAAATAAAAATAAAATAGACTCTAATTTCTTTCTTTCATTCATCTATCCATCCCTCCACCCACCTGTCCATTCACCATCCATCTGTTATCCGTCTATCCATCCATGCTCCACCCGTCCACCTATACGTCCTCCCCTCTATCCATCCATCCATTTACTGTTTTTCTTTTTGATAAATTTATTTATGTATTTATTTTTGGCTGCGTTGGGTCTTTGTTGCTGCGTGCGGGCTTTCTCTAGTTGTGGCGAGCAGGGGCTACTCTTGGTTGCGGTGCAGGGGCTTCTCATTTCGGTGGCTTCTCTTGTTACAGAGCGTGGGCTCTAGGCACGTAGGTTTCAGTAGTTGAGGCACGTGGGCTCAGTAGCTGTGGCTCACGGGCTCTAGAGCACAGGCTCAGCAGTTGTGTCACACAGACTTAGCTACTCTGTGGCATGTGGGATCTTCCCGGACCAGGGCTCGAACACGTGTCCCCTGCATTGGCAGGCAGATTCTTAACCACTGCGCCACCAGGGAAGTCCCACCTTTTACTATTTTTAGAGCAACTTAAATGCAGGGCACTGCTCTCGTTTATTTTTCAGTACTGAGCAAAAGAGACAAAGCCCCTGACCTCATGGAGTTCATACACCAATGGCAAGAAGAGCAAGCCAACAGGAAAAGAACTCCGTGAATTAAACACGAAGGAAGGGATGAGGTATCACGGGGGACGGGGGGGTGGGAGGTATAAAGCTGGGAGCTGTGGGTGCCCAGACAGTCTGCCCCCTCCCAGCACATCCCGGGGGCTGTGATCTTACCCCCCGCCCCAGCTCCACCATGAGCTCCAAGCCTGCAACCGTCTCACCATTTGATCCAGGCACACAGGAAGAGTCCAAGTGAGTTGGATGGTGTTTGATGGGGCCCCGTGTGGGGTTGGACTCCAGCGTCCGACCCAGACAAGCCCTTGAAGCCGGGAATCCCCAGTTCACGGAGGCGCTGGGAGACAGGGACCCCTGGCCACCGGTGCTGGAAGCTGGGCCGGCCCTGGAAAGACATTTGGCAACATGGGCTCAGCACATCTTTGACCAGTAATGCCACGTGTGGGAGGCTCTTCCAAGGAAATTACCCAAAATGTGGGGAGAGCGTTAGGCCCAAAGATATTCACTGTAACATTACTTTTAACGACCAAAAAAAAAAAAAAAATTGGAAGCAGCTGAAATGTCCAACAATCGGGGAGTAATTTAGTAAATTATAGTCCACAGACTCGATGGAATACTAGGCAGTCATTAAAAGTGATCATTACAAAGGCGTCTGCAGTGTAACGCTGAAGGGAGAGCAGCGGACAGGACTGTGTGTACATTAGGGGTGTAACGATGTAACAAACGCATGCAGCGGGGGAAAAGCCTGGGGGGGATGGAGCGGCAGAGGACACAGTGTGGTGAGCTGGGGAGGCGGAGAGCAGCTGCTCTTTTCTGTTTTCTGACTTTTCTATAAAGTATGATATCTTTAGTAATTTAAGATACAGGCACACCTCGCTTTACTGCGCTTCACAGATACTGCATTTTCCACAAATTGAAGGTCTGTGGGGACCCAAGTCTATCGGCGCCATTTTCCCAAGAGCGTCTGCTCGCTTCGTGTCTCTGTGTCACACGCTGGTAATTCTTGAAATATTTCAAAGCCTCCGCCAGCCAAAAGATTACAACTCATTAAAGGCACAGATGATGGTTATAGCATTTTTTAGTGATAATGTATTTTTCATTAAGGTAGGTCCGTTGTTTTTTAGACATAAGGTTATTGCATACTTAATAGACTACAGTGTAGGGCAAACACAACTTTTATCTGCACTGGGAAACCGAGAAGTTGGTGTGAGTGGCTTTACCGCGGTACTCTCTTCTTTGTGGTGGTCTGGAGCCAAACCCATGACATCTCCGACGTGTGCCTGTACTTAATAAACAAAGTTATTGCAGGATGTCAGGATTGTGGCAAGTTTTGTTTTCTCTTTGTGCTTTTCTGGATTTTCAAAATGTTCTCCTGGGCTTCCCTGGTGGCACAGTGGTTGAGAGTCCGCCTGCCGATGCAGGGGACACGGGTTCGTGCCCCGGTCCGGGAGGATCCCGCATGCCGCGGAGCGGCTGGGCCCATGAGCCATGGCCGCTGAGCCTGCGCGTCCAGAGCCTGTGCTCCGCAACGGGAGAGGCCACGACAGTGGGAGGCCCACGTACCACAAAAAAAAAAAAAAAAAGTTCTCCTATGAAGAGGATCGCTCTGGTCCTGTGATGGGAGGAGGTGGGGGGGGGCGGAATGGGGGTGCCACCCCTTGTGGGATCATTGGCACAGGGACACCCTTCCTGCCCTCAGAAGGGCCATCCGGGTGGAGGAGCAGGTGTGCCCACAGGGTCCTGAGGGGGGACTGGCCTCTCGGCGGGCATCACAGGCTACCCTGAAGGAAGCGCTGGGTCTGGGGACGGGGGGACGCAGGGCACTGGGCTGTTATGGAGGGGCATCTACAAGGAGAACAGGGTGGTCAGAGGCCTGCGAGGTGCACTCTGGGGGAAGAGGGGAATCAACCGGAGGTTGTTCCACACGCACTCTGCCCAGGCGTCGCCTGCACCAACTCATTCATGTCTCAGAAACGGCCGTGAAGAACAAGCCTGTTTGTCAGAGGAGGAAACGGAGGCTTGAAGGCCTCAAGCAACCTGCCCAGAGCCATGACGCTGGTAAGTGGGTGAGCGCCCCAGAAATGGCTCTCCTAGGATTGTGCAGTGTACAACTTACACCACTGTCCAGGGCCTGCATCAGGGTTCAGACTCAGGTCAACCCGACTTCAGAGTCTGGGCTTTCCCACCTGGCCACAGGCCCGGTGCCAGAAACACAATAAGAAGTTGTCCTATAGTCCTCAGGGAGCTCAGAAACCAGGGAGAGAGGAGGACACGGGAAAGAAAACCGTAAAGGTGATGAAGACGATGATGGCGCTGCCGGTGATAAAGGCACTGATGATCCTGGCGATGAGGGTGATGGTGCCGAAAGTGGCCAGCATTCGTTCAGTGCTCTTCATGTACCAGGCACTGCGCTAAGTCTTTCAGATAAAGTATCTGGGTGGTCGGTACTATCCTGCCTATTTGGTCTTTCAGCCCATGAAGGGAAGGGCTGATATTTTCACCTAAGTCCACATGATTCCTGGGTCTGGGCTGGACAAAGGCCCGAGGGAGGCTGGGTGTAAGGGGCTAGGACTGAGGTCTATGCAGAGGGGGTCTACCCCCTCCCCCATCCAGCAGAGGGAGGGGAAACGTGATGGGCAGAGCTGATCCACATTGTTGGGGGGGGGGCCCAGATACGGCCCCTGCCTGGAGGGTTGATGCCAGGCCGGAAGTGAGGGGACCAACAGCCCCGGGGTGCAGATGCCTGGGGCTGAGCGGGGGCGCGTCAACCTGCTCGCACTCCTTTTTTGCAGATGGAGGTTGAGCGCTGCAGAGGGGCAGGCGTATCCGCCATGGTTTTTATTTTCTGTATTTTACGACGCTTTGACGTCTCAGGGGCCCTGCTGGCCAGGAAGAAAGTGCCCCTTGCCCCAGGGTTAGCTGGTCCGAGAGGTAGCAGATACTCCCATGAGCGCGCCTATCGTACGGAACCAGCCAACACAGAGCCCACCCCTCCTCTCTCAGGCTCCTACGCTCCCAGGGCAATATTTCCCCACCCTCAGTCACCCAGGGCCAGGAAGCAGACAGCTGGAGACCCCCTTATAGCCCAGAGCCTGCCCCAGTTCTTCAATCCATCCAACCATAAGCCAGTGCACTGCTGACCCCGCCTCACCCATTCCATCCCCTGAAAACTGCAATAAAGGCTCTGGGCCCTGCTTCCCCCAGGTTCCTTCTGCCTCTGGACCGACCCGCTGCTGCCCCGTGTGGCCCTGCATGGCCTGCCCCCTCCTCTGGGGAACTGTGAGTGATGAACTCTTCTTTCAAGGCAGTGGTCTCCATGTCTGTCACCTTATATACCTGATTAAAATACATCATGGGTGCAAATCTCAACATGGCAGGGGGGGCCTTGGGCCGCGTGGCAAATACAAGTTCAGACACAGGCTGTCTGGCTGGCCCGTCACGGAGCTGCTGAGGTGGGGTGAGCAGGGGCCCCGGTTGGCCTGTGTGCTGGGTGGCCATGGGGCAGTGGGAGGGGACGCGCCTTCTGATTTCTGCTCATCGCCCGCTGCTGGGTGACTGGGGCGGGTCTCCACCTCTCTGTGGGCCTCCTCTGTGGACTGGAGACCTGGGCCTGGGAGCTGCTGGCCGGCCGGGCTGCAGGGGGCTGCTGAGCTGACGGCCAGGTGGGCATGGGGCCATCGCCCCCCCAGTAGAGCCACCACCCTGCCCAGGACCCGCTTGGCAGCCCCTGTAGGCAGCAGAGGGCGGGCAGGGCCAAAAGCCGGGCTGAGGTGTAGGGGGAGGGCAGTAGCCGGCGGGGCCCCCGGCCGCCTCACCCCTGTGCCTGCTGGTCAGCATCTGACCCCGGCCCAGCTCCCCTTCCTCCAGGCCCGGCGCTCTCCGTCCACTGGGCCGCCTCCCCAGGGGTGTCAGGCCCTGAGTGCACGGCCACGGCCAGCCCGGCCGGCCCATCATTGAAGCCTCCCTCCCGTAATTGGCAATGTTGTCATATTTATTCACAACAGATCGGATTGCCAGGAGCTTGCTGGGGCTCTCCGGAGGCCCGCCGTGAAATCGGTTTGAAATGGTGTGTCAGGTTTTTCTCTCCCTGCTGAAGCGACCATCTGGCTGCCGGGCCGGGGTTGGGCTGATACACTGACCCGGGGAATCGCAGCTAAGCCGCTCCCGGGGGCCCACACGCCCGTGCGCCGCTCCAGCCTCCCCCGTGGGCTCGGCTGCAGGGGGAGACATTGGCGGGGCGGGGGGGGCAGGAGGCCGAGAGCTCCCGGGCACCACGCTGGCCATCCAGGCACTGCCAGGTTGGCACCTCTCCCACAGCCCTACCCCGGGTGGCCCGGATCTCAGCGGCTGAGCAGAATTAAAGGGTGAGTTTTTTTTTTTTAATTATTTAAAAAACGTATTTATTTTTGGCTGCGTTGGGTCTTTGTTGCTACGCACGGGCTTTCTCTAGTTGTGGCGAGCGGGGGCTACTCTTCATTGTGGTGCGCGGGCTTCTCACTGCGGTGGCTTCTCTTGTTGCGGAGCACGGGCTCTAGGCGCGCGGGCTCAGTAGTTGTGGCTCGCGGGCTCTAGAGCACAGGCTCAGTAGTTGTGGCGCACGGGCTTAGCTGCTCTGCAGCATGTGGGATCTTCCCAAACCAGGGCTCCAACCCGTGTCCCCTGTACTGGCAGGCGGATTCTCAACCACTGCGTCACCAGGGCAGCCCCAAGGGTGAGTTCTCGATTGTGTGGCAGTTCTGTCTGGGTCGACGGGGGCTCCGGTCCTGGCAGTCCTCGGGCCCCTCCCACCACAGCGCGTGGCCCTGTGAACGCCTGGTGTCACTCAGCTGGGGGGCGGGGGCAGCTCCCAGGAAGGCCCCAAGCTGGACGTGATCAGGTGGCCCCACTGATGCCAGGAGGGCTGCGAAGTGTCATATCCAGGGGAAGAAATGGGCTGGGAGCCCGTGAAGCAGACCCTCAATAAAGCAGGGGCACCAAAACCTTTTTTCTAAGAAACATTTTATTTCAAAAATCAAATGGGGCAGAAACTAACACACCATTGTAAAGCAATTATACCCCAATAAAGATGTTAAAAAAAAAAAAACATCAAATGGTGCCGCTTCACACCTATTAGGATGAAGTATATATTTTTAATATAATAATATTATATATATTTCTACAGAAAATAGCAAACATTGGCAAGGATGTGGAGAAATTGGAACACTTGCACCCTGTTGGTGGGAGTGTAAATTGGTACCACCGTGGTGGAAAACAGTACAGAGCTTCCCCCCAAAATTAAAAATAGAACTGCCATATGATCCAGCAATCCCACTTCTGGGTCTGCACCCAAAAGCATCGGAAGCAGGACACAAAGAGATACGTGTACGCCCACGTTCACAGCAGCCCAAAGGGTGGAAGCCACCCAAGTGTCCATCGACGGATGATGGATGAACACAGTGTGGTCCATCCACACAATGGAATATCACTCAGCCCTAAAAAGGGAGGAAACTCTGACACCTGCCACAAGGTGGATGGACCTTGAGGACGTGATGCTCAGTGAAATAAGCCGGACACAGAAGGACAGATACTGTGAGTCCACTCCTATGGGGTTCCTGGAGGAGCCAGGGTCACAGAGACAGAAAGTAGGGGGTGGGGCGAGGGGCTGGGGGAGGGGAAGGGGCATCCGTGTGGAACGGGGACAGAGTCTCAGTTTGGGAAAATGGAAAGTTCTGGAGACGGACGATGGTGACGGCTGTCCAACGTGACCACACTGTGTATGTACTTGATGCCCCTGAACTGGACATAAAAATGGTTAAGAGGATAAATGTTATGTTATGTGCATTCTACCACAATAAGAAAATCAGACGGAGCCGCCACCTACGGGGAGCCTGGCGTGTCCCATGTGGCTTGCTTCTGGGCAGAGGGTGGGCCCGGAGCCCCTTTGGGTTCTGGTTCTGAGCTCTGGCTGCCCTGTTCCCCTGCAGGGGAATGGGGAGGGGATGGGCTGCCCACAGCCACGCCGGGGCCCTCGGGGCCACGCGGAGCCAGGGAGGCCGGACTGTGGGGCTGGAGCCACACACCAGGCCAGGACTCGGGGTCTGGGACGGGCCAGAGCAGGGGCGGCCTGCTAGGGACACCTGCTTATTTTTAATGCTGACGCCACATCAGGAAAGCCAGTTAGGCAGTGGTGGTGAGAAATTGATTGGTTTTGGAGCAAAGACAGAAACCCAGAGCTTAGGAGGTTGTGGGAACGACGGGGAGGTGTAGTTGGCCCTCCCGTCCCGTGTGTGTCTGTCTGTTGTCCCTTGGAGGAGCCGGGCGAGGGGGCGGGTCCGGGCGCCCCAGCCTGCCACCATGGCCACCTGCTGGGTCTGCAGGAGTGACACTGGATGCACAGAGGCTGGGCTGGGGTCTGTCTTGGGCCCCCCACGGTGGGGGCATGGCTCCTCCCCTGGGAGGCTGGTCCGGGCCCCTCCAGCCCACACCTGCCCCGCCGTCCTCTCCCACCTGGGCCAAAGCAGGGCCCAGGCTGGACCGCTGCCAGGTGGGCTCCCTGAGGCCTCCCTGCCCCTCACCCAGCCCCCACCCTCCCTGGGTTCCACCCACACCTGGGTTCTGGTCTCAGCACCTCTGCTCACTGGCCGGTGACACCGGGCAGCTAAAGGCCCCGTCCGGCCCTCAGTTCTTCCCTCTGTAAAAGGGGGTGGAGGGCGTTGCCCTTCCCTCCCACCCCTTCTGCATCAAGCTGGATGTCTGCTCCGAAGCCTCCAGGATGGACGGGGGCCCTGGGCACCCAGATCCAGGCTGTGGACAGCAGGGGGCGGCTGAGAGGCCCAGAGGGGCCGGCAGACTCGTCGAAGGTGCCCAGGGGGTTGGGGTCCTGCCTTCCAGCGTCCTGGGCACCCCAGGCCTCCCCCACCGGCTCCTGCCAGCAGTGTGCCCCCACTCTGTCGTCACTGTAGGCAAGGCTCTTACCCCGGCTGAGCCCAGATGTGCACCCTGGCCTCACTGAGGGGGGCTGGGCAGCCAAGGAGAGTCTCCGAGCCTCGGTCTCTGTGTCTGTAAATCGGGGACGTGGTCCAGTCTTGTCTGCCAGGGCCGACCTGCGGGCTGGGAGGCTGCCTACCGCTGGGCCCGAGCCTCAGGGGGCCTCCGCTGTCGCCTCAGCCCCATGGCGGGGGGACCATTGATCCTCGAGGTGGGGGGCCGTCCATGCAGGCGGGCGGCGCATCCCCCATCGACCAGCCGTACCGTGTGCTGGCTCCCCCTGTGCCGTGCTAACAAGCCCATCTCATGGCGCCTCGGGCCCTAATTGGCAAGACGGGCACGTGCGTGTCTGTCTGGGAGCCCGGCGCCTGTGCCCGCCCCAGCTCGAGGCGGACAGCGGTGCTGGGACCCTGTGCCGGCGTCCTGCCCCTCGGGCTGTCAGCCGAGGCCGCCTGGTTTCTAGAGGCAACACCCGGAGGAAGGTCGTCAGCAGGGATGTCAGCGGGGAGAAGGGGGCTTGTTAGCGGGACCCCCGAGAGGTGCTGGGCCCACCCCACAAGCCCAGAGGCAGCCTGGAGCCGTCCCACAGTGCGGACAGGGAGGGAGGGAGAGACAGGCACGTGGTGAGGGGACTTAGGGACCCTGGCCCTGGAGGGTAAAGGAGGAGAGGGGTTACTTGGCACAAGGAAGGAAGATGGGGGCAGCACGAGAACGGAATTGGGGTAAAACCTGTAGGTGCAAGAAAATGGCCACTTACCTTGTCGACTTTGGTGTCCTGCCCAGATGGCAATGAGGTCCCGCCTGCTGCCCTCGGGAGCTGTCGTGGACCTGGGCAAGCGAGGGGTGGCCTGGAAGGTAGTGATCCGCCCGTCAGTGGGCGCGTGAAAGCTAGAGGCCTGAGAGGGGACGCCAGCTCTGCATGAGGCGGGAGGGCTCTCAGAGCGGACGCGATGGACCTCAGGAATGTCCCCCCGGGGTCTGCTTAGCCGAGCAGAGTGCCACGGTGGGGGCAGGGAACCGTGTCCTCGTCCCGAGACCCTCTCTAGTGGGATGACCCCGGTGAACACAGGTGGGGGCATTGATGCCCCGAGGACGGCAGGACCGACCCTCCAAGGCCTCCAGCACAGCTGCTGCTGCCCGGTCCCCACTGCTCCTACCCCGGGAGTCCCCAGATGCCTGCCTCACAGCCCACAGCCCGCCTGGGCCCAGGGTCCTCCGCACTCCTCACTCTGAGTGATCTGGGACCTCCACCCAGAGGGAGGAAGGGCCAGCCACTCGCTGAGGCCTGATTGGGCTCCAGGGAGGCCCCGCCCTGGATGCTCTGGCGGCACCAGTCGAAGAGCCCATTGTTCATGGCTCTGCCTGCAGAGATGTCACGTTGGCAGCGTGAGGCCGGCCGTGATGGGAACGCTCCCACCACGGAGACCCCCGAACACGCCCGTCTTATTTTGCTTCCAACAGACGTGTCCGGTGGTTCCTCTGCTCCCATGTTCTGGGTGAGAAAACTGAGGCCAGAGGGGAGCAGGGTGCCTGGTCCCCCTCCTGGGTGTGGGGGACCCAGGAAGGTGGTGGCAGAGCCTTGCTGCTGTCACCGGGGCACCCGGGCGGCCACCAGCCCAGACAGGTGTGCCGCTGCCCCGCCCCCTCGGCCGCAGCCCATCCATCAGCCCGCTAATCTTTCAGCATCCGCTGGCCTCTCGTGGGGTGTGATGGATGGGCTCCCGGCCTCGCCGACTGCTGCGAAATCACTCAGCGCCAGACAAGCCCTAGATCTGACGCACGGAGTGTTGAAAGGAGGGATGTCTGTTTTCATAACCTACCTCAGTTGCAATAAATATTTAACATCCTCTCGCCGTACAATCGGCCTCTGTGGCCCCGGCTGCGCGGATTTAATTAGCTCCGGGCTTGCCCCGCCGGCCGCGCTCGCCCGTGGACGGAAGGCCCCTGTTTTCTTAAACTCCTGGCCACTGCTGGGCTGACACAGAGCCTTTGTCTGGCCTGGCGTTCCCTGCTGGCCCCCAGCGCTGGGCTGGATGGGTCCCCGGGCCATGGGTGCCCATGGATGGGGGGGGCGCATCCCAGGGCGTCCTGGCTGCCCGGCCAGTGAACAGCCCTGACCAGGGCCCCCAGATGCTTGCTACCGGGTCCCAGAGGGGCAGGAAGACGACAACCCAGAAATGAAGGTAGAGCCTCAGCCCTCGTCCCGGATAGCTGTCCCAGGAGCCGTGCCCACCCCAGCGGATGGCCCGGCGCCAGGCTCACTTGCCTCCCTTCCACCTTGGACCTCGGCTCCCGGGATGGCAGGACTCAGCAGGGGCCACATGGGCACCAAGCCCTGCCAAGGCCCTTGGGGATCATGTCCCCGACTTGCACGGACCCCTTGAGGTGGGGACACGTCGCCCATTGTAGAGATGAGGAAACTGAGCTCGACGTAGAGAAGTGACTCCCGGGTCACCTGGATTTGTCGGAGCTCCAGCTCTCGGAGGAGCCCCGCCTGCTGGCCTGCCGGCCTCAGCCACCCCTTCACTCACCCACGTGCTCCTTTCACACCAGCCTGCATCTTCCTCCCTCTCTCCCTCCCTTGGGCAGAATGGAGATGCGAAGGGGGTTGAGAGATCAGGGTGGCATGGAGGAAAGCCCGGCGTTCTTCCTGGAGGCAGTGGCTGCAGTGAGTCCCTGCTCAACCAGCCCTCTGTCCCGTGGCTCCCCAGGAGGCCTCGCCCCCA
This sequence comes from Phocoena phocoena, assembly GCF_963924675.1. Lineage (NCBI taxonomy): Eukaryota > Metazoa > Chordata > Mammalia > Artiodactyla > Phocoenidae > Phocoena > Phocoena phocoena. Next base: position 822,271 of record NC_089233.1, read on the forward strand.
CCCAACCTCGTTCAGCCTCCGGGACGTGCAGGAGAGAATATATTTCTGGTGCTTCCAGTCACCCCGCTTGTGGGGCTTTGTTCAAGCTGCCCGGGACACCAGTACGGTCAGGCTCCCGGCTGTTGGTCCCAGTCCTGCCTCTTCTCTCTCCTCCCCCATTCGCCTGACCTCCCTGGGGTTGTGGAGTCCGAGCTCTCCCGGGGGTGGCCAGCGCCTCTGGCTGGGCCTGGGGCTCAGCCCAGCCTCCCGGGCCTTTCAGCCTCTGGATTGTAAACCAGGGAGAGGGGGATGGGGAACGTGCATCCCCACCCAGAGCCCCAGGCTGCGCCCCCACTGCCTGGTTTTTCCAGATGACGTTGGGATTCAGGTAGGGACAGCGCCCCAAGGATGTGAGGCTGGAGTGCGGGTCCAGAGAGGCTCCCCAGCTGGCCTGCGGTAGGTGTTGCCCCTAGTCCAGGGCCCGAGGGCCTGCCCGGCACTTAGGGGGCCGCCCCCTGCTCCCGAACCCTCCCTCTGCCTGTCCCGATGGATGAAATCACACCCTCCAGCCCCTTGATGTTCCCTAGGTGCCATCCTCAGGCAGTGGGACAGGTCCAGCTGTGAGGATGGACGGGCAGGCCTGGGCTCGAGTCCAGACACAGCCCCTGCAGGCTGTGCTTTCAGGCAAGTCTGTAACTTACCTGGATTCCACTTCCTTCCTTTTCTGGAGTGTGAGGGCTCGTTGAGAGGCTCACAGCCCCTGCGCCGAGAACACTGCAACAAGCCACACCAAAACCTAGTGGCTCAAAACCACATTGCTTTGCTTACAAATCTGCACCTTCGCCCGATCGGCGGGTCTCTTCTCTAGACACACTTGCCAGCTCCCATCTCATGGTCAGTGAGACTGACAGCCTCCCCTGTGGCCTGGGCCTCCCCACAGCACGGAGGCTGGGAGCCAGGGCTGGGGCTGGAGAGCGGCGGGTGGAAGCTGCAACCCTTTTTCCACTCAATCTGGACACCACAGAGCTGCCCTTCTGCCATGCACTGTTTCCTGGGAGCGAGGTGCTAAGCCTGGCCCACCTTCCAGGGTAGGGAAAGCAGGCCCCTTCTCTTGCTAGGGGAAAGGAAAATTCTAGAAGAGCGTGTAGGGTGGGAGATACTGTTGCGGCCATCCTTGGAAAGCACTCCCAGTCACATGAGTCATCGGCGGCCACTTAAGGCCCACAGGGTAAGGCCTGACCCTGACCTTTGCCCCTGACGCTGATGTACGAGTGTCCCCTCTCTGCCCTGGGGGCCCTGCCCTCCTCCAGGCCCTCCACCCCACCCTCCCTCCTGCCGCAGGGACTTTGCACATGTGTCTACCTCTGTCTCTTCTCTTAGTTCACACCCACTCTTCTTTGGGGCCCAGCCCAAGGTCACCACCTCAGGGAAGCCCTCCCTGATCTCTCTGCCCTGACCCATCCCTTTCATCAGCTTTTCTCTAGGCTCCCAGGCTCCTCCGTCAGAGCGCAGGGTCAGTCTGCAGTTCTGCCTCATATATAAATATCGTTATTTAGCAAACGTCTGTCTCTACAACTCCCTGCTCCTCCCCACAGACCGTAGGCTCTAGTCCTTAGCATGGATCCTGGCATTCAGTAGGCGCTCAATAAACAGCTGTTAAATGAAGCGAGAACAGAAGGCACTTGTATGAGTCAGAGTCCACCAGAGAAAGTGTAGGTTAACCTGTATATAACATAGGTAGGTGTATAGGTAGGTAGGTAGATAGATGGATGGATGGATATTGCAAGGTCGGCCGATGAGGTGGGAGCCGGCAGACAAGTCGGCAGCCTGTAGGGCAGGCCTCTGGGAGGGCAGCTGGAACTCTCGGGCACAGGCTGAAGCTGCCGTCCGTGGGTGAAATTTCTTCTTCCTCAGGAAACCTCGGTTCTGCGCTAAAGCCTTTAACTGATGAGATCCGGCCCACCAGGTGATCCAGGATAGCCTCCTGGACTTAAAGGCGGCTGACTGCACATGACGGCCACACCTGTGCACGCCGGCCACGTCTACCAAGTGCCTCCCAGCAGCTCCTAGAGAGCCTTTGGATCTCGGGGACACAGAGACCTGGCCACCCCGCCACGTAGCAGGGCCTCACCCCCTACCTCCTCGACGCCTCCCACCTGGGATGGGTGCCGAGTGAGCCCACGGAGGGCGCTGAGTGCCCGGGCCTCGCGGGGCAGATTCCCCTTGGCAGGGGGCGGGGAGCACACTCAGCCTCGGAGGGTTTGGGGGTCCCGCTAAGACGCTCCATCCAGCAGGAGAGACGGGCCCGTGAACAAGTGAATGAGACATTCCCTGTTGACAGCTGCAGAGGAAGCTGGACCAAGGGTCCCACGGAGCATGGGACCAGGTCTGTCTGGAGGTGGGTACGCGTGTGCGTGCGTAGATGTGTGTGTGCGCACGTGCGTGTGTCTGTACACGTGTGTATGTGCAGCCTCAAGCAGAGCATTCTAGAAGCAGGGCAGGAGCTGCCTGCCTCATCCGACCCAGCCTCGGGAGGCGCAAGCCTCCCTGCGGCCATCCCTCGCGGCTCGAAGCTCTCAGGAGCCAGCCCAGGTTCAAGGGCAGTGGGTACAGAACGCCCGCCACGAGCAACAGGAAAACAATGGGGGCCATGTTTTAATTTGAGGGCATGTTTTAAAACCACCATAGCTGACGTGGTCGGATAGACTTCCCAGGAAAATCACTCTTGCGGAGGTCAGGGGCTGGGAGGCCTGTTAGCTTTGTTCCTCTAAGCAGATCAAAACAGCCTCTGCAGAGTAGCAAAACGTGGGCTGGGGGAGAGGAGAGGCACCCCAGGGCCAAGGGCAGGGCCAGGGGGCCGGACAAGGACTCACGGTCAGTGAGCAGATGTCCTTTGGGCCAGGGAAGGCCAGAGGGCTTCCTGGAGCAGGGGGCAACCGACAGGGGCTGAGAGGCCTGCTCTGCCCCCGAGGAGATCTGGACAGACCCTTTGGCGTGTCTGGACCAGTCCCCTGCCCTTCTGACCCCCAGCCGGCCTGCCCACGGATGGCCGAGGTCCTGGGGCGCGTGTGTGGCGGAGACCCCGCCAGCGGGCGTTCCTCACGCACCGGAGCCGCTCTGGCTCCCACCCGCTTGCTCCTGTTTATGACGCGGAGGGTAAGTGTTTAATTAGTCGCCTAATTGCCTGGGTAATTGGGAGACGTACTCAGCTCTCCAAGTAATCAGTGGGAATAGGCCTGGCAAATATCTGGCCCAATATTCATTAGTGTGGTTCAATCGTTACACAGTTACCGTGTTTGGTTCATGACAAGGCCCAGCAAACAGCTGCGCGCCCTGCAGCCACCCGCCAGCCCTGCTGGGGCAGGTCGCCCCGCGCACACCCTGGACCTCCCACCCTCTGGCCTCCTCCCCCCAACCCCGCACCCCCAGGGAGCCTAGCAGCCGGGGCGCAGGGAGGGCTCAGTGCACTGGCCCAGCAAGGGGGTCGAGTCCCCAGTGGCGGTGGGCCGGGGGGTAGGGGCTCTGGCCCATCACTGGTACCACCTGCACGCACAGCCCTTTATAGTTTACAAAGCAGGTGCCCATCCACAGGTCTCTGAATCTGCACAGCCCCGCAGGGTCCATAAATGTGCCCATTGTACAGACAGGGAAGCTGAGGCCAGAGGGACCAAGCAGCCTGGAGTGGAGCCAGGTCTCCCCCCTGGATCAGCAGCCCCCTGGAGGTGGGCACAGCCCGGGCAGGACAGCCCATCTGCTCCCTGTCCCTGGACCCCGCCGCCCACCGGGAGGTTTGGTCCTCCGTGGAGGAAGCTCCTGGCTGCAGAGGAATGTCAGTGGGAGCGCTGGGCCCCCAGGGGGGAAGGCAGAGTCCCCGCCTGATGTCTGCTGCTGGGAGCGAATGGCCACCTGCTGCCCCAGTGCTGGCCACTCACGTCCTCTACGCCTGACCCCTGGTTGCCCTCCCCCCACCAGGCTCTGCGCTCGGCTGTGGTGGGCACAGCAGTGACCAGACGGGACCTCACTCTTGCATCCCTGCCGACTTCCTCAGGGCACCTGGAGGGAGGGGAAGGTGCTATAAGGGTCTTTATGGGGGAGGTGGAACCAGGCCGGGGTTGGGGCTCTCCCCGCATGCTTGAGCTGGGGCTTGAAGGAGGGGGCAGAGGCAAGGGGGGCGGAGGGGAGGGAAAAGCATTCCTGGTGGCTGGAACAGCAAATGCAAGGTCCCTGGGGCACGGGGGAAGGCAGAAGGCCCTGGAGCTGCAGGTAGTGGGCGGGGAGGTGGGTGATGTCGGGAGGTGGGTGATGTCGGGAGGTGGGGCTAGGGCTGGGGTCTTGCTCAGGGAGTCGTGGGGGCCCTTGAGGAGGATTAAGGGGACATTGAATGACGCTGTCCGGTTGGCATTTTTAAAAGACCCTCTGTAAGGTGGATGGGTGGGGGACCCAAGGAGAGGCCGAGAAACCAGTGCAGGGGGCCAGGTGAGCTCCAGACTCGGGCCCAGGCCCCAACCTTCTGTGCCTGCTCTGGGCCCAGGAGGGGGGCCCTTCCTGCTCTGGAGGCCACGGCCCTCCCTCCAGCTCTCACCAGCGCTGGCCCAGCCCAGCAGGGCTCCTGCGTGCTTCCTCCCTCAGCCTCAGTCAGGCCCACACCTTCCAGAGCAGCCTCCCTGTTGAATCGCCTGCCCCAGTGTTGCCCCAGCCCTCGGCGGCGACAGGCCACACTCGCTGGTCTTGCCCGAGTCCTATCGTGCTCGTGGGGATTTGTTCACACCCTGAAAGCCCTCAAAGTGCAGATGTGTTACCTCGTGGACGGCACACAGAAAAAGCTGAGCCAGAATAGGAAACCCTGGCTTGGGTCCCAGCCTCACTGTGTGACCCTGGGCAAGCCACTCGCCCTCTCTGAGCTTCGTTTCTCATCTGGGAAATGGGGGAGAAAATAATACCCACTGATGGGATTATTGTGGGAACATGGACAGAGACATGGGGTACCTGGAAGAAAGTAATTTGGGGGATGGTAGTGTGAATAGCCACTGCAGGTGTGTCCCCAGCTGCTGCCTGGGCTGGCGCTGGTCTTCACGAACGTCACCTCATTTGGTTTAATCCTCCCACCCATTTTTTAAAACAGAGGGAAAATTCAGACAACATAAAATTAGTCACTGACCATTTTAAAGTGAACAATTCAGTGGCATTTAGTAAGTTTACAATGTTGTACAAACACCACCTGTATCTAGTTCCCAAACCTTTTTATTGTCCCCAAAGGAGACCCAAAATCCATTAAGAGCCGCTCCCTAGCCCCCCTCCCCCAGTGTCCGACAACCACCCATTCTCTATGGATCTGCGTCTTCTGGACATTTCTCACAAATGGAATCACGTACCATGTGTCCTTTTGTGTCGGGCTTATGTCACTCAGCATCGCGCCCTCGGGGTTGGTCCACGTTGTAGCAGGCGTCAGAGCTTCACTCCTTCTGTGGCCGAATCACATTCCACCGTGTGGGAACCAGCCATCTTGGGCACCAGGTATAATTATGGTCATTTTACAGACGTAGAAACTGAGCATCAGAAAGGTTTCTCTTGTCTTCGGAGCTTACAGCGTCAGGATGTGAGATATTGGAAGGGGTGTAGTTACTGTATCCAGTGCTTTTCATCCCTTGTGTGGACTCACGTTGGTCTGTTGTTATTTTCCTTCTGCTGGAAGGACTTCCTTTAACACTCCTGGTAGTACAGGTCTGCTGGCGGTGAGTTCTTGGAGCTTTTGTTTGTCTGAAAAACATCTTTATTTCATCTCCAGTTTTGAAAGAATTTTTGCCGGGTATAGAATTCTAGATTGATGGCGTTTTCGGTCCTTTAAAGATATCGCTCCACTGTCTTCTTGCTTTATTATTTCCACGAGATATCTGCTGTCACGCTTATCTTTATTCCTCTGTACACGTGTCTTTTTTTCTCTGCTTTTAAGATTTTATCACAGGAGCTTAACGAGCTTTTGAGCAATTTGATTGATGTGTTTGTTGTAGTTTTCTTCATGTTTCTTAGACTTGGAGTATGTTGAGATTTTATCTATGAGTTTATCGTCTTCATCAAATTCGGTAAATTTTCAGCTGAAGTTCTGCAAATATTTTTGTTTCCCCATTTTCCTTAAGCAACTCCAACTACACAAATATTAGGCCACCAGAAGTTGTCTTTCAGACACAGCTGAAGATCTTTTTCATTAAAGAACATTTTTTGTCCTATGTTCATTCTGTATAACTTCTCTTACTATGCCTTCCAGTTTATCAATCTTTTCTTCTACCATGTCTAATCTGCTATTAATACCATCTAGTGTCTTTTTTTATCTGAGTCATTGCTGTTTTCAACTCCAAAAGTTCAATTTGGGCCTTTTTTTTTCATATCTTCCATGTCTTTTCAAACATATAAAGTAGTTATGATAACTGATTAAATGCCCTTGTCTGTTCACTCTAACATCTGTGTCAGTGCTGGGTCAGTTTTAATTAATTCTCATTGTGGGCCATGTTGTTCTGCTTCTTTTAATGCCTGATAATCAGACATTGTGAATTTTGCCTTGCTTTTTGCTGGATGTTTTTGTAATCCTGTAAATATATCAATACCTGAGCCATGTTTTGGGGATGCAGCTAAGTTATTGGGAAAGTGATCTTTCCCAGTCTTGCTTTTATTGTTGGTTTTGTGCAGTTCTCAACTTACTGCTAATTATTCCCCGCTACAAGGCAAGACCTACCTGAATATTCTTCCCAAGGCCCTGTGAATGATGAGTTCTTCCAACATGAGTCTGCTGGTAGGAAAAGACATTTTCCCACCCTGTATGAGCACGGGACATTGTCCTCTTATCCTGGGATGATTCTTTCCTGGGGCATGGATAATTTCCCTACCTTCATGCAGTACTCAGTTCAGAGTCTTACTCTCTCTCCTTTTGGGTACACCATCCTGCAAATTCCAATTTGATACGCCCAGATTCTTGGCTCTCTCTGAGGTAGTTTGCCAGGTTACGTCCGGCTTCTTCCTTTCTGCCTCATGGTATGAAAAGTCTCCCAATGGCAAGTCACCTCATTTCTCCTCCATCTTTCAGGAATTTCTGTCCTTCACTGCCTGATGTCCAGTATCGTCAAAATCATTCTTTCTTGTATTTTGTCTGTTTTCTTTAAAATAGTTGTTCCAGATGGGAAGATAAATCTAGTCCTCTTACTTTATCTTGGGTGGAAGTGGGAATCCTCAGACAGTTCCCATCACAGGAAAATCAGAGCCCAGACGTGGATCCTGGGGATGACAGTTGAACCCTGGATCGAGCCAGGCCTGAAGTTAGGGATCTATCCCAGACAGTTCAGCTCGAAGAGGCAACAAATTCCCTCTTCTCTTTAAGCTGGTCAAGCTGGCTTTCGGCCCCTTGCTACTGCCAGGTTCCTATCCAACCATTGCAGCACGAGGTGAGACATGCAGCTATAGGAGAGAGTGGGAGTGAGTGCAAGGCTGGGCCGGCTGGGACCGGTGCAGGGGCACAGAGTGCTGTGCTTCTGAAAACCCATCCTGACCAGGTGAGGAGAGTGGACGGGTCCCACGTTTCCCACTAGCAATCCTCCAAAGTTTTCTCAAAACACTTGGAATAAAGCCCAGAGTCCTCAGTCTGAACTGACATGGCCAGGCCTCTGTTGCCCCCTCTCTTGCCTCAGTGCCCCTGCCCCAGCCCCACAGGCTGCCAGCCCATGCCCACCCCAAGGCCTTTGCACCGGCTGTGCCATCTGCCAGGGTCATGCCCTTAGGTATCTGTGGGGCTCCACAGCACGCGCCCTAGATCCCCGCACAGGTCTGGGCACACAGCGAGGCAGTGCCCTTCCCCTCCTGGGGACCTTATGCCAAGGAGGGAACAAAAGGGGGGGTGGGCCCTTCAGAGGCTCCTGTGACCCCAGAACTTCCTAGAACAGGCCCACCTCCATGGGGCAGGGCCAGAGAGGCCTGGTCCCAGACCTCCAAACTGCCCTCCCGGCAAAATACCCCCATCCAGCAGAAAGGATGGGTGGGGGGAGTGAGGAAGGGAAAATAATTACTCCTCAGCCTCTAACCCTTTCCGGCAAGCGACTCAGTAATAAATAATCCCCACGTCCCTCCAGCGCGGTCCATCAGCAAGACCTCCTAATTACTTTAGGCTCACTTTGAAACCGCTTCCAGTCCCACTTTCAAATAAATAAAAAATTAACATGGGACCGGAGCAGAGACCCAGACGCAGGGATCCCAGCCCCCTCCCTGAGGTGTGCCTGAGCCGGGGTGGGCGGTGCCCCCGGGGAGCCCCATGCACACCCCCGAGGTGGGGCTCGAGGCTGGCAGTCAGGGGAAGAACTGGCTGCCCGGCACCCCTCCAACCCCGGGCCAAGGACCCACCTGTCACACCTAGGGTCTCAGCTGGGAGGCTCCCACACTGCAGGCCATTGCCCAGGCCCTTCTGTGGTCCTAGGGCACCGTGGTCTCAGGTCAGGCCCCGGACCCAGCACCCAGCAGACGTGCTAGCCACAGCCTCTCTCCTCCCCGACCCACTTGGCCGAGCCTCTCCATCCAGGGCTCCGTTGTGCCCTCCATAAATAAGCCTGGGGGTTGACGAGCTGAGCCCTAAATGCCCCTGAAGCTCTGGCATTGAGCCCCTGCCCACCGGGGGGCCCTGACTTTCTCTCTTTGCTGGCCTGGGGACCCCACTGCCTGTGTCTGGGCCATGGCCAGGCCTCGGTTGCACCTCTGAGCCCCCCCATGGAACAGCAGCCTCTTTGGGGGAGTCTCCGGGGCAGCCCGGCCCCTCCCAGCCCTGGATCGCCCGGTGGGTGGGCAGGGGCCTCCTCTGATAGTGGCCAGGTGGTGGACAGAGAGGCAGAGACCAGGCCCGTCCCCGCCTGCCCCAGCTGGCTCTGCTCAGGGCACATTCCCCCAGTCTCACAGCGCCCTGAGCTGAGGGCCGGAGGGAGACCCCGCCCAGACCCTGCCCGCTGGATGTGGGGGAAGGGCCCCCGACCCACTGTCCCTGGCCTCGTGGAGCTGCAAGCCAGCTGCAGGGTGGGGACAGAGTTCGCCTCCGCCTGCGGGTCGGGACAGTGAGGGGCCGTAGTGGTGGCCCGGACGCAGGGCTGGCGAACAGGGGCCGCGCAGGAGTGAGGCGGCTGGGGGCACGTGGGGCCCCTCGGCCGGACCCTCCGTGGGAGAATTAATTAAACACATCTCCCTCTGCCGCCACCGAGCGATTTCTGCTGACCTCACCAGGCCGATTAATATTTAATTAGCCTTTAGGAGGAAAGGAAAGCACTTATTAACCTGCTACGTCAATCTGTCAGCGCCGGGGCTGGGTCTCAAATGGACTGCTTGGCAGGGAAGGGGGAGAATGATGACCAGGCGGGCTGCGCTAAGATCTGAGGGCTGGGCTTAGGCCTCAGGGCCTGAGTGGGGGGCGGGCAGGGGCAGATGGCGCCCGTCATCGGGCCGGGCGTCCTCTGAGCACCCACTCACAGGCCTGCTTCCAGCTCAGGGTCCCAGCCGCTCTGGCCCCAGTGCCTGGGGCTGACTTGTGGCGGAAGGAGCGTGGGGGGCCAGGATTGGGGGGGGCTCCATGCTGAGGCCCCGGGAGTGGCGGGGACTGCGCCAGGCAGGGCCCTGCTGCCACAGGGGGTGATGCCAGATCTGGACAACCAGACCCGGCAGCTGCCTCTCAACGCTACCGTCGGGCGGGGGCGGGGGTGGGGGTGGGGGAGGGCTACGAAAGCCAGAAGAGTGAGCTTCGTGTGAACTCTGCTGATCTTCCGAGTCTAGGATAACAGACAGACTCCACGTTCCAAAAGCTGGGCGAGCCGGGCTGGAGCGAGTGGCCCACGCCAGCACCTGTGGCCCCAGCACACAGTAGGTCCTCAGCAGACTCCGGAGGGATGGACACACGGAAGGGTGTGGAGCGAGCCGGAGGTGGCAGACTCAGGAGGACAGCCCCGGCCACCACTGCTGCAGGGGCCTCGGCACCTGGCCCCACCCACTGCGGCTGCCAAACCCTGGCCACACCCCTACCCTCATGGTCCCTCCCACAAAGCCCCTGGACCTTGGCACGTGCTGTGTGTGCACCGAAAAGGGACTTCGGCTCTCAGCAAGCTCTGGGGAGGCCATCAGGGCCTGTGGGGCTGGAGGAGGGGGAACCCTGAGACCCCTGGAGGGTGTCCCCATGCAGACATTGCCCAGATGGGGGTTACGATCAGGGTGGGGGGGGACACCTAGGATGGGCTGCCACGGGGGGACTGCCCAGTGCCCCTCTCTGCCAGCCAAGCACCCAGGTCCCTCCTGAGCCCAGAGCCAGGCACACGGATGACTCTGCCAGGACCTCTCTCCCCGATGCTGGCAGGTGGTGATGAAATTTTTAAATAAGACCAAAAAAATTAAAACTCCCCCGAGTTTTATTAACTAGCTAGGTAATTATAAACTGGCTTAATTAAAATCTACCCTCAGAAAGCACTGCCGGGCGGCCTGACAGGGAAGGAAGATGGGGGCGTGGCTTCCTCGTGACAAGACTCGGTTTCCCCAGGCGTAAAGTAGGGAGGATACTAACCCCTGACCCAGAAGGGCTGTTGGGAGCATTGAATGCAGAGTTCACCTGCTCAGAGAGGCCAAGGCCCCGCCCAGACGGCACAGCAGTAACTAGCAGGGCTGAACTTGACCCTGAGGAAGACAGGGGCTTCCCTTCCAGGCCTGACCCACGCAGGGGTGGGTGCAGAGGGTCCCGGAGACCCTCACAGAAAATGCAACAAGCATGCCAACGTGGTCAGCATGGGGGCCTGGGGGCCTGCAGAATCTTGCAGCCCAGGCTCATCCTCCCTGAGAAGGTGATGGCGGAGCCAGGCCTTGTAGGATGAGTGGGGCTCACTTGCTGAAGAGCAGCCGTCCTGGGGGGGCACAGCCGGTGGAGGGCGCGGCACAGGCAGGGCCCGGAGGTGTGGGTGGCCCGGAGGTTCAGGGAGGCTGCGGCTCGGTGGGAGCAGGACAGGGGGAAGCGCAAGGGGCCGGGGGAGGCCGGCTCGGAGGCCGGGCTTGGGGTCTGGGGCTCAGCCAGGGCGGGGAGAGGAGGCGGCCAGCCAGCGCCCTGGGGATATCTTGCTCTGGCGGCCTCTCTCCCTGACCAGGGCAGCCGTGAGGGCGGCGGCAGGGCCCGGGAGGGCTGGGCACAGCTTGTTGGTCCTGGGGCAGAGCTTCCAGACCGTTTGCCCAGCGTCAAGCCACTGCGGCGCTCATGGATGGGACCCTGCTGGGCCTGGAGGGACGGGACCAGGACCCCAGAGGCCCGACGCCCAGTGAGGAAAACGCGGCCGGGGAGGCGGGAGGTGCTGGGAGGACGGAGGTGTCTGGGGAGGAGTCCAGGGGCTGGGACGCAGGGAGAGAGACAGAGACAGAGAGAAAGAGACCCACCCCAGCGTGGGACGGGGAAGGTGCCCCTTGCAGAGGAGTCCCGGGGCTCCTGGTGACCCCGAGGCTGGAAGAGGTTAGGCCCGCTCGCCCTGTCACCCCGCAGGGATTGCACGATGGGTCTTCCCCACCCCCACGCCGACTCCAGCCCTGAGAGCCCGGGGTGTCCCCACCACGGCCCCCCGACCCATCTGCCCACCGAAAGGGAGACCTCTCCACGGCAGCCGGGGCCGCAGGGAGTCTTGGGGTCATTCAGGCCTGGGTCTACTCCTGGCTTGGCCACTGGCTGGCTGTGTGGCCTTGGGCGGGTCATCTGGCCCCAGCCTCAGTTTCCCCGCCTCCTAGGCTGCTGAGAGTACATTAGGCAGCCGGCGCACAGTAGGTACCCTCCCCAGGGACCCGCCAGCCACGGCCCCGCGCGTCCCTCAAGGCGAAGAGTCTGGGATCCCAGCCTCAAACCGCCCCCACCCCACGGTCTGTTCCGGCAGCCGCCCCGCGGCTCATAAACCCCTGAGCTTTGATCTGTCCTCCTTCCGTCGAGCCGGAAGAGACGGGGCCTCCTCCCAGCCCAGCACCTCAGCATCCAGCCCCCCTACACCAGTGCGTCCATTAACCTCTGCACTCCGGCCGGAAAGGGCAGCTTCAGCCCCCGCCTGTTCCCATGGGGGGCGCCCACAAGGTGGGGCTTCGAGGGCGTCCTGCGGGGCAGGGGCCCTGCCCCCGGCAGCCGTCCCAAAGGGCCCAGGGCCTTGGGTTACCGCGGATGGCAGGAGACCCAGGGCTGCAGTTCCACCTGAGAGGGTGGATGCTGACAGCCTCAGCTTGGACCCCCAGACCCTCGTCAGCCCCCAGCAGGGGCAAATTCCTTGTGGTCTGAGGGCCTCTCCTGCCCCAGGGGACCCCTTGGAGGTGCCATGGGAAAGACCCTCCAGAGTCCCTTTCTCGCCCCATGCCATCCTACCCACTCCCTGTGACCCCACCGCCCCCTTCCAGCCCCTGGCCGTCTCCCTTGGGGCTTGTTCCATCCCAGGTTGGTGGTAAGAAGCGCCCCTCGAGCCCTGCTGTCCCTGTGACAGGGGCCTCCCGCATGGGCCACTGGGGAGCTCGGCCTGGCGTCCAGCCCCACCTCGTCCTGCCCCTGGGCCCAGGGGACACCCCCGCTCCTCCCTGCTGGGTCCTACACGTGGCGGGCCCCCCTCTTCTCTGCCATCCCCCCACCATGGCTCTCACTTTGTCACAGTGGTTCTTGTCATCGTGCCTCCCAGGGGATGGGGCACCTGATCTGCGAGTGGAGTGGCAGGGTCACTGCCCTGAGGACGCATCACCCACTGAGACCCCAGACCCACCAGCTCATTCTCATGGGAGACAATGAGCTCCCCTTGCCTGGCCCGCCCAGGGCTGGGCTGGACCAAGGGCAGGGGCTCCCTGAGCCCCCCACTCCCCGTGTCTGACCCGGGTCTAGGCACAGCATCCGTAAAGCGGGGAGCAAGCCCCTCCCCGCTCACGGGGCCCGCGGCACGTCGTCCATGAACGAGCTCTCTCCCTGGGAGCGCAAGTCCAGTTGTTCAGCTTGTGTGTACGGGACACAAGCGGGGAACAAATAAACAGCCCCCCTCTCGGAGCTTGGGGTCTGGAGGCGACGCAGTTGAGAAACCGACAGGCACCACGGAGGTTGTCACCAGGGGTGTGTGGAGGCCTGAGGAGGGGAGGAGGCGGGTTCAGAGCCAAGCTGGCGGCATCAGGGGACCATCACAGAGAGCCAGGAGGTGTGGGAACCCATGTGGGGTAAGGGGTCAGCCTGGGAAGAGGACAGGAGGCGGGAAGGGTCCTGGGCAGTGGAGGGGGGGCGAGCATGAGGCCGGAGAGACAGGAGAGAGGGCCGGGCCACTTCTCAGCTAAAGGTCCCTCTGGCTGCCAGGAGGAGAGGGGAGCAGAGGGGCCGTCTTCCTGCCAGGGCACCATCGTGGCCACGGGGTCTCCATCAGAGCTCACAGGGCCCAGGCCCTGCCCCCACCCCCGCAGACCTCAGGAGAAGCCTGGTCCGCTGGCTTTGCCTCTGTGCTGTGTGACTGTGGGCAAGGCCCTGCCCTCTCTGGGCTCCTGTCCCATCTGGGCCCCCTGCAGCCCCCCACCTTCTCACGGGGGCCCCCGGCATGCACAGGCCCAAGAGGGCGCACGGATAGAGGAGGCTGCCAGCCCCCCCAGGCTGCAGCCTCGTCTCGGGGAGCACCTCCACCCCAGCCGCTGCACCCTCCACTCCCCTCAGGTCGGCTCCGTCTGCAATCGACACATTTCCCTCCTCCATATAATGCATGTTTTCCCCATCGGGTTTACAAACAACCTCAAATTTTACTGTTTTCTTTCCCTAATGAATTCTCCGAAACGTGTTACAAGCTCCCCGTTAATGAATGTGGAGCGGCAGCCCGGGTGCGCCCCGGTTTTCCGCGGCTGATTTAGCCTAGCTGCCCACAGCACACAGCCCTGGCGCAGCCTGGCTCTCCGCAGTTGTTGGGAATCCATTATATTGACAACATCCATTTGTGTAATTCCTGCATTAGGATTTTGTGCTAAACTGTGTTTGAAAGGCACCGCCGACCCTGATTACCTCTTTAATTGTGCTTAAAAATCCCGATTAATTCAGAGGCAAAGTCGACCACGCTGGGAAGGGGCCTTGCTGGGCCCAAGCAGGGGATGGTTCCCAGGTCCCTGGGGTGGCTGGTTCCACGGGGACCTTCCTCTGTGATGCTTCGAGCGTTCTTGAGAGCCTCCTTCAGAGCTGCCAGAGAACTCTGGATCCGAAATGGGGTGGCTGGGGGTCTGGGCGGGCGGAGAAGAATGACAGTGGCTCCTGAATGTGGAACTGGGCAGGCGACCAGGGAGCACCAGGCTCCCTGGGGAGAGCATGAGTACTGTGGCCTCCTCTTTACATGGGAGAAGGTCGAGGCAGAGACCAGGATGGCCCAGGGGGAAATCGACTAGAGGCGGATGGAGGGAATCTCTGCCCCCCGGCGGTGCTCGGCGGAGGGAAAACTTCAGATCCTGAATCCAGCTCGCGTGCACAGTCGGGGTGACCCCAACCACCCAGCCAGGGAGGCCCCTGGCTGGGGCAGGCAAGGTGACAGGCTTCTTGGGTCAGCCAGGCATTGGGGCAGAACTCGCAGGAGGGGCCTGTGGGGTGGCGGAAGCAGATGAGATGTGGCGGAAGCTCGGCAGAGACGTGGTCCAGCTGAGGCTGCCTCCAGCCCGACCCCACCTCAGGCGCTGTGTTCCCCTCTCTGGGCCCAGGGCTGGGGCACCCACGTCACTCGGTCACGATGCAGGCTGCCCCAGGGAGAGGGGTGTAAGTGCCCACGCATCTTCTCTTGGCCAGTGCAAGCAGCGCTCCGGGGAGGGGCACCCGTGAGCCACCGGCAGCTGGGAGTGGGGAGGGCCATCGTGGCCATCCTGGCCCTCACCTCCCATCACCCAGGGAGGAAACAGAGCCCTGAAATCAGGTCTGGAGCTCAGCAAGGCCGACGGCACCTGACCCCACAGGCTGCTTAGTAGAGGGCAGGCACGCACACAGGTGCACACACACGTGCGGGGTGCTCAGCGGCCGTCCTGGGGTGCAATGCCCCCATTTACAGTGTACAACTCAGGGGGTCTAGCCTGTTCACAGAACTGGGCAACCTTCAGCACAATGAATCTTAGAACACCTTCATCACCCCCCAGAGCATCCCTTTTTTCGTTAAACTTGTTCCTGAGTATTTTTTTCTTTTTTTGCACACACATTTGGAAAAACCCTCTGGTGTTGGTTTCGGGATGGGGGTTAAAACAGTCCCACGTGGTGGTGGAAGAGGCGAGGTTCAGGTAGAGGGCGAATCACCCACCAGTTAGCTGTCTTTTGCTGTAGAACATTTATCCCCAAACGTAGCAGCTTGAATCACACACACTCATTATCCCACAGTGTCCGTGGGTCAGGAGTTTGGGAGCAGCTTGGCCGGGTGGCTCTGGCCCGGGTCTCCCACGAGGCGCCGTCAGGTGTGGGCTGAGGCTGTGTCACCTGAAGGCCTTTGCAGGAGGCGCTTCCCCATGGCTGCTGGAAGGAGGCCCAGGTTCCCCACTTCGCTGACCCTGCAGGGCTGCTTGGGCTCCTGGCCACCCCCAGAGCTGGTGACCCAGAGCACCGGGCGAGCCTGCTGCGCCTCCTACCACCCGATCCCAGAATCCACACACCGTCTCCTTTGCTGCATTCTCCCCGCTGGAAGCAGGTCCCAAGTCCAGCCCACACTCGGGGGAAGGGACTCAGCCTCCACCTTTCTGTGGACGGATTTCAAAACCCGCAGAGGAGGTAGACTTGGGGAAGCGCGTGGGGAGGACCGTGACGGCACCATGGCAACTGGCGTCTCCAGGTGTTTCTGCTCCAGGCTTCAGCAGAAAACACCTAAGCCCAGTTCTGGAGCCAGAGGAGACCAAGTCGGGAGGCCTCAGGACAGGCCTGGCCCTCAGCCCTGCTCAGCCAGGGTCCCCGGGGCCCTAGGCCTCCCCTAACTCTCTGGACACTGACCTGGCTCACTGGGGCGGAGGCCCTGCCTCCCCACTGTCCCCAACAGGAGAGCGGGTCCTTCCCCGGGGTAGGCTCGCTTCTGCATCCCACAGGGATGGAAAACTTGGGCCCCTGGAGGGACCCCGTGTTTGGCCCTGACCCACAATCCTCTCCTCACATTTATAACCGAGTTTCCAGGCAGGATTCCGACAGTGATGGGTAATTAAACGGCAGGGCTCTGGGCCTCCCACCCGCTCCTGGCTGTGGCCGCGGGGTCGGACCCTCACCTTCCCAGGGCCAGGATGCCTCTTCCAGGAAGTCTCCCCCACACCGGCCGAGTTATTTACTTTCCTTAACAACCTTTTATGAGGGGCCTCGACGTGGCCTTCAGGAGAGCGGAGGAGGGCTCTGAGGTCGTCCTTTGGATGGGATTTTATTAACTGAAGTCGGCCCGTGGCAGGTGAGGCGGCAGCCCCTCCTCCCCCGGGGCCGCACCGACCGCACACCGACCCTCCTGCTTCAGGTGTGGCATGGCTGCTCCCAGTTTAATTAAATCCTCCCTCCGCCCCCGATGGGCAGGAGACCCGTGGCAGCGCCTAACACCCAGTGCCGCCACCAGCCTCTGAACGGCAGACCTGGATTTTTAAATGAATCCATTTCCTATGTAATCAATCAATTGTATTCGATTCTATAATTAATCAATCGTATTGAGGTATAATTTCCACGTGATAGAATACTCCCACTTTCAGCGGACGGTTCGATGAGATTTGACAACCACAGGCTCGTGAAACAGCCCCGCAGTCAAGACGGGGCCCCTCTCCCCATGCAGCTCGGGGGGCCCCAGGCCGCGCGGACCACTGAGCACCTGAGAAATGGCTGGTGTCCGCCGAGGTGCACCGTGCGTGTAAAACACACACTGGGTTTCCAGGACTTAGTCTGAGAAGAGAACCCCACAAAACAGCACACTAATGATTTCCATAGCGATTACCTGTTAAATGGTGACATCTGAACGTGAGTTAACACAGTGTATTATTGAAACTGACATCACCTGTCTCTGTTGCTTTTTGAACACGCCCACGAGAAAGTTTAAAACGGCATCAATGGGCTTCCCTGGTGGCGCAGTGGTTGAGAGTCCGCCTGCCGATGCAGGGGAGGCGGGTTCGTGCCCCGGTCCGGGAGGATCCCACATGCCGCGGAGCGGCTGGGCCCGTGAGCCATGGCCGCTGAGCCTGCGTGTCCGGAGCCTGTGCTCCGCAACGGGAGAGACCACGGCAGTGAGAGGCCCGCGTACCGCAAAAAAAAAAAAAAAAAAAAAAAAAAAGTTGAAACGGCATCAGTGGCTTGTGTGTTACTCCTGTTGGCCAGTCCTGGTACAGAGCAAGGTCCCCGCGCCCCAGCCCTCCCCTGACCCGGGCACCGTACGCCTCAGAGCCCTGTACTCCCGTCTGTGAAATGGGGACAAGGATGCTGCCGTGTGGGCTTGTCATAGGGGCTAAAGGACACCAGAGGTGATTTGTCTGCAGGAGTCCCGGCACTGGGCATGGGCACTGCACGCATGGGGGAACCCCAGCTGGGTCACTGCCCCGGCTTCCTGACCCTGCCGTCCTGTGTAAGTTCCAGAAGGTGGGACACGTCGGGGGGAACCCCTCCTCTAGACTCCCTGGAGGGAGGAGACTTGTTCATTGATGGTATTTTCAGGCGAGGCAAGGACGACATCTCCAGCAACGTCCCCCACAGCATCCGTCCCATCTCTCGCTGGGCCCCTGCCCCCTCACCTGCCTGCTGGTTCTGCCGGGAGGATTCTGGGGCACCACCTCACCCCCAGGCACAAAACCACCCCAAACAGACCCCGGTTTACACAACGCTTCTCTGAAGTAGAGCGCCTGGCTGGAAGGAAGTCAGCACCGAGGCCCCACAAGGAAGGGCCAGTGCTGACCACGGGCAGGGGCGTCTAAGCATCAGGGTGAACAAAGCGGTGACAGATCATAGCAGCTCGAGTAAAGAGTCCGCCCGTCAATGCCGACACACAGAAATAAACAGGGGAGGGAAAGCGCCTCCTTACAGAATGGCGCAAATGTAGAAAGAAATGGAATTAGAGGATTCACCTTTGGCTGCCAGCATAGAAATGATGGTTCCGGAATGAGTCGTGGATGGACGCTAAAGCCGTTGGGTGCGACGGGGAAGGAGAGAGTCAGTGCCTCCTCATATCTGCCCCCTGACAACTGCACTGATGGGTGTCCACGCGGCCTGTACCTCCTGGTATGCCGGCGAAGCCATCCCCACATCCATCACCCCAAAGTTTCCTCCTGTCTCTTGTAATCCCCCTCCCACCGCTCCATAGACTCTCCCCAAAGCCTCGGGTGACCGCTAACCTTCTCTGTCCCTATAGATTAGTTTGCATTTTCTATAGATTCATATAAACAGAATCAGGCAGTATGTACCTTTTTTGGTCTGGTTTATTTCACTCAAGATAATAATTTTGAGGTCCACCCGTGCGCTATTGCATCAGGCATTCATTCCTCTTGGGGGCTGAGCAGTGTTCCACTGAATGGATGTACCACAGTCTGTTTATCCACTCGCCGTGGATGGACACAGTTTTTGGCTATCACCAAGTTGTTACGAACATTTGTGTACAAGTCTGTGTGTGGACATATGCTTTTCCTTCTCTTACGTAAATACCTAGGAGTGGAATGGTTGGGCTGTAAGAAGGACACGTATTTCACATTTTAGGACCTGCCAGACTGTTTTCCAAAGCAGCCGTACCATTTTCCACTCCTGCCAGCAAAGTGTACAAAACATTTCTTCCACATCTTCACCACCATTGGCCATGTCAACCTTCTTCTTCTTTTTTTAAATTAATTTATTTTTTGGCTGTGTTGGGTCTTTGTTGCTGCACGAGGGCTTTCTCTAGTTGCAGTGAGCGGGGGCTAATCTTCCTTGAGGTGCGCGGGCTTCTCACTGCGGTGGCTTCTCTTGTTGTGGAGCACAGGCTCTAGGCGCACGGGCTTCAGTAGTTGTGACTCACAGGCTCAGTAGTTGTGGATCGAAGGCTCTAGAGCGCAGGCTCAGTAGTTGTGGCACACGGGCTTAGTTGCTCCACGGCATGTGGGATCTTCCCGGACCTGTGGGATCGAACCTGTGTCCCTACATTGGCAGGTGGATTCTTAAACACTGCGCCACCAGGGAAGTCCCACTGCATGAATTTTAGAATCGGCGTGTTGATTTCCACAGGAAGCCTGCTGGGATTGTGTTTTGGATTGCCCCAAACTGCCTCCAGGGAGCTCCGATGTGGTCACCGGCCCCTCCACAGCTATTTCTTGCTGGGCCCAGGGTGGAGCAGGGGGAAGGGGTGGAACCCCAGGTGCAAACCCTGGCTCTGTGCCCCCTTGCAGGGCAACCTGTCATTTCCTTTCTCTAAGCCTTGTGATTTGGGGACAGTGGCACTGGGGCCTAGGACTGTTGGGGCTTAAGGGTGGGGATGGTGTGGGGGCAGCAGCAGTGGGTGTGACTTCCCAGCCGGGCTCTCTGCACTGCCCCTGCAGCCAGCCACCCTGTCCACAGGCACCACGCCAACTACAAACCGTCTGCAGACACACCTGTTTAGTGAAGACGGTGCTTGTCAAAGACACCTCGTTTAGGTAACTGGACCCTTTCCCCAAAGCCCAGTATCCCAAAGTTCACCCGCATCCTCTGATGAAAACAGGTGAAGCCCAATAGGGGGACCTTCCCCGTGTGCCGACTCGCTCCTCCCTCATCCACCCTCTGCATCCGGCCCTGCAGCTGGACACCTGCCTGTGGCCAGGAGAGCCCACCCACCCTGGGAGCTCCTCCCCCGAGGCCCAGCCAGGCAGGGAGTGCGCTCCCACCTTCCAGACGCGAAGCTGAGCCTGGGGTTCCCATCACACGTTGGTTCCCCTCCTCTGGTCCCCCCTGCAGTCCTCGGAGCCAGGTGGGATCATCCCATCGTACCAAAGGCCCAGAGAGGTGCAGGCGTTCTCCCAAGGCTGCTCAGCCTGCGAGGGACGGGGCGTACAAGCAGCCTGGCTCCCAGCTGACCCTGTGGCTGCCTAGAGGGTGCCTGCCCAGGCCCACCTGCCCCTGCCCTGCTCACCTGCCCTGTACCTGCTCTGTCTGCAGCTTCTCACCTCAGAAGAGCACCCCAGCTATTTACCATGGACTCATTTAAGTTGGTTAATTTTTAATAATGTTGAAATTTCCATGTGAATAATTCAGGTAAATTATTTATTAAAGCGCAGGATAAAGGGATCAGGAGAACTACCAGTCGACAGTGTTACCTGCCCCGTGGGCGGGGCGGGTGGCCTCCTGGCCCAGGAGGGCCGTCTCCGGGTTGGACAGGGGGCGTGGCCCGCCACACATGCTCCGCCCTCCGCGGCCCCCGCTGACTGCCCAGTCGCCTAATCCTGCAGCCTGGTGGCCGCTGGCTTCCCTCTCGAGCCCCCCAAGTCCACCTCCACCAGCTGCCTTGATGCCCCTGCAGCCCCCCGAATGCCCTGCGCCCAGGAGCTGCCCCGACACTGCTCTTTCCGTCCCACCCTCGTGTCTACTGCCCCCTCTCAACTGTCCCTCCAGAGTCCACTCTGCTTCCCAGGATGGTTCTAAAGGGTAAATCCGATCCAGTTCCTCTCCAGCTTGGAGCTTCCCCGTGGCCCCGAGCACCTCTGGAGAGAAGGCCGGGCTGCTCTGCCTGTGCCCAGGCCCGGCCCCGCCCCACCC
The DNA here is from genome assembly GCF_963924675.1 of Phocoena phocoena. Classification (NCBI taxonomy): domain Eukaryota; kingdom Metazoa; phylum Chordata; class Mammalia; order Artiodactyla; family Phocoenidae; genus Phocoena; species Phocoena phocoena. The sequence goes on from NC_089233.1 coordinate 842,924, forward strand.
ACCGCGCCCCAACGCTGCTCCACCAGGAGCACGGCCGGTCCAAAGGCAGAGGCACCGAAAGCGTAAAACAACCCAATTCTAAGGGCTTAGCTGGGGGAGTGCACATGGAGAAGCAGGCTGGCAGAATGTGTGCGTGGGGTGCGGACCACCGGGGCCGCAGAATATCGGGGGGCCTTGCTTAGAAGAGTCTGGAGTTCAGGGGGGCTCTGGGTGGGGCGGTGGGAGTGAGTGGGGAGACTGGAAGTGGAGGAGGGGCCGTAACCTGCCCTGGGGGGAACAGCCATCCATGCTGCCTCCGGGACCCGCAGGGGTGCCTCGGCCCCTCTATCCAGGGCAGCCCCGAGCCTGGCCCCATGGAGCACCTGCTCGAGGCTGGGCATTTTCTCCATTTTCTGTGATACCTCGCAGGAACCCTGCCATGGAACAGGATCCTCCCATTTTCCAGATGAGGAAACTGAGGCCCCAGGAGGCAAACAGAGCCAGAACTGGCATCCAGGTCTACATGACGCCAACCTCCTGCTCGTGACCTGGCCCCCGCTGACCTGCACAGGCAGAGACAGGGGTACCTGGGAGAGCCCCCCGAAGGCCTCTGCATGGGACGGCGAGGGGAACCGAGGCAGAGAGCTGGGACCCACGTGGCCCCGACCAACACAAGAGCATCTTCCAGCGCTGGCTTGGCCTGAAGCCCAGAAGCCGATCCAGCCCCCTTGCTTGGGATCTAACTTTGTGGGGGGTTGGGCTGACGGGTATCCTCGTTTTACTGGGATTCAAGTTCACAGACCCAGCCCGCCCCCTCCCACCCATCCCGGGGCCAGGGGTCTGCTGTGCCAGGCAGTGCCCCCACGGCCCCTCCACCATCCCTGAAGCCCATAGGTGCCCCTTTGGCCGCTGCTTTAACCATAGCATCCGGGCAGTGGCTGTGCCAGGCAGCTTCACACTGACGACAGAGGAGGGGCTCTGGGGGGACATTCAGTCCATGCAGCGGGCCTGGCAGCTTGAGGATCACTTCCGAGTTGAACAGGTGGTGAAACCCGGGTGACCGGCCCGGTGAGGGGCGCCCAGGAAGGTGACAGGCAAGCCGCAGACGTGGCCCAAGGAGGCAGTTCCACCCCGGAACCTGGCCCTCCTCTGCCCATAGAGGAAATCCAGCCCCTGAGGTGTGTTCATCACTCAGACAAACGGCCCAGGTGAGCGCCAGGCAGCCTCACTCCTCCTGTGTTATCCCACCTGCAGGGTGAATTCCAGGGTCGGGGAGTGGGGAGAGGGGTTCCCAGAGGGTGGGGCTCCCTCTCTGTGGTCTGGCCTCGCCCACCAGGAGTCCTGGGCCCACCCCACGGACCCTGTAGCCCCGCCCCCAGCCCCACGTGTGCCCCTGGCCCCTGAGGCTCACACATCATCACTTAAGGAACCTCACCGGGACCTGACCTTTCCTGAGCTTCCAGCCCCTCACGGGGTCAGCGGTGAGCCCCCAGGGCCGTTCTGGGCCCCATGTGCCATATTGCAGCCCCCAGGGCACAGCCCAAGCTATGGCTGGAGGCAGGAGCCTGGTGAGTGGGCTGCCGGGGAGCCCAGGCTGGCCCACCTCTAGGTTCTTTGATTTCCACTGTGAGCCGGCACCCAGGATGCTGGGGCAGGGTGGGGGTGGGGCAGGCCCTTCCTCAAATTCCATCCCCCAACACCCCACCCCAGGGAGGAGGTGGAAGAGAGATGGGGGGCGGCTCGGGGCTGGAGGACCCTCGTTCCCCAGGTATTGAGGACCGACCCTGTGGGGCCCTCCTCGAGACCCTCACTCTCCTTGGGATGCCAGCCTCTCTGCCACAGCCCGGGATGTGGTCAGCTGCTTCTGCAAAGGCCCCCCAGCCCGTTCCAGGCTCTGCGTGCGCTGATCCCTGGGGCTGCCCTACCATCACCTGTGACTTGGGGCTTCATCAGTCCTTAGCCGTCAAGGTTACGGAGCACCGTACCAGGATGTGATCGTGTAGTACGTCATATACCAGGGGTCGTATAGACACTTGAGTCCCGTGTCCTGACACCCCAGTGGCTTATTTCTCATCCACGTGGGTCTGCCCTGGGTGGTGCAGGGTACCGGACAGCTGGGGCCGGGCGGACCCTCAGAGAGCAGCCTTGTGAACGGGGCTCTGCTCCACGCAGCACGCAGGGATCCAGGGCCTCGGTCCGGCCGAGGGAAGAGAGGGCACTCCGTCCCTGGGCAGCTCTGAGCCTCAGATGCGGCATCTGTAGAGGGGGGATGAGCTCCCGCCCCTCTGGAACAGCACGGTCTCTGGGTCTCGCTCTTCCAGGGTCCTGCGGAGGCTGCAAGGGAGGGCTCTCAGGGGACCGGGGCAGGGGGAAGGGGTGGCTAGAGCCAGACGGCAGGGCTTCCATCCTGACTCCTCCAACTGCTGACCTGGGGCCTCCCTGTAAAACGGGCATAACTGCCTGCCTCACCGCGTGGGGGTGAGGTTTCCATGTGCTATAATGATCATAAATGCTGAAAATCAGAAGTATTAATAAAACAGAGCGGCAAAGTGATTATTGCTGTAACAACACCTGGGCACTGCTCCAGATTGATTTCTGGTAACAGGAAGAGATGCACCCACCAGGCCCATGGCAGGCGCTCCGGAAATATTCGTCCATCTGGGGAGGGTCCAGACCTCCCAGGTGGTCCCAGCTGGGGAGAGGGTCCCAGCTCCACCCCAGGGACCCAATCCCCCGTCAGGGCTGGACGGTGGAAGTCACACTGACCTGGGACGCAGGCGGGGTCAGAAGGGGATGGGAACTCCTGGAGACCCAGCCCCGAAGAAAATCACTCCCCATGCAGGGCCCAGGTAATAATAACAAACCATTATTAGAAATAACGATCAGTGGAACAATCAAAATTGAGCATTTGATGATTTACATGTTTTCCTTATTAAATTTTCACCCACCCTAGGAGGGAGGCACTGCTGGCACTCCCACTTACAGAGATGGGGAAACTGAGGCCCAGAGGTTCAGGACCTGCCTGAGGTCGGTCACACAGCTGGTGCTGAGATTTGAGTAGGTTTCGGGGAAGGAGCCTGCAGCCTGCTGGGAGGGGGCTCCCGGGATGACTGAGGAAGCTGACCCTGGAGAGGGGCTGACGACCCGGGTCACAGGGGCACGCGTCGCCCCCGCCTCCCCACCCCAACTCTGTGGGCAGGGCCGGTGGGAGCCCACAGCCAGGCCCCGTTGAAAGACACATGCCCGTGAAAACGCATCTTACGTGTTTGATTTAATCGCGGAGCACTGATCCCCCAGAGTGGGACACGACCCTGGTCACTTTGAGGAAATGAATTGCCTGGGAAAATGGAAATTGTCACTTTATTATAGGATTAAAAAATTCAATCCATTTGAATAATAATGGGAAACATGGCAAGCCCATGTCCTTCCCTCTCTCTCTTATTAACAAATGAGGTTTGACCCTCTCAGGGTCTTCTCACGGAGGGGGTGTCTCCAGAGAAAGGGTGTGGCTCCCACATCCCAGCCTCCCCCGCCTCGGGGATCACAGGGGCCTCTCCAGCCAGGGCCACCCGCCTGGTTCCCTGGACACCCCCGCTGGCTCCAGCCTCCTGCCTTTGCCCGGGCTGCCCCTGTCCCGGACGCCAGTCCCCGCTCCGGCCGCCCGAATCCTCCCTCTGGGCTGATATCACCTCCCGCAGGCCCAGCCTGCTGGCCTTGGGAGCCATTCCTACACCCGAACTGCCAGGCGGGGTCAGCACACACGCCTCCCACCTGTCGGGGCGCCGGGACCCCACTCCTGCCTCGCCCGTCAGGGTGTTCACCTGCGATGGGTCACAGTGTCCGGACCGAGAGAGTCTGTATCACACTTGTGTGTTTCCTACTGTGGTAAAGACACATAACATGAAGTTTCCCCTCCTAACCGTTTGCAGGTGTACGGTTCAGGGGCATCAAGTACATTCACACTGTCGTGTAACCATCACCACTGTCATCTCCAGAACTTTCCATCTTCCCAGACTGAGACTCTGCCCCCCATTAAACACTAACCCTCCATTGCCCCTCGCCTATATTGTACCTTCCCTATTAAATGATTAGGTCTGTATTATATTTCATACGTCATGTGCTACGCGATGTTATGCTATGGGACAGGGTCCCCAGCCTGGAACCCTGAGATACGATCACGGGGCCCCAAGACCCCGATGTGCGCAAGCCCCTGAGAAAAGCAGGGAGGGGTCTTGGGGCCTGCCAGCCAGCAGCCAGGACCCCGAAGTGACAAATTCTCGCTGGAGACGTAAAGGAGGGCTGCCCAACTCTGAGGGTGCAGGACGTTGGGGAGACCCCAGCGGAAGCCGGGCGCCTCCCTGGGGGTGGTAGCTGGGCCCCGGCCCCAGAGCGGGAGGGCCTGCCTGCGGAGCTCAGGGCTGGACAGTTGGCCAGGACGTGTCTGCACCCATCACCCCCCACCACGGGGCGCTTGCAGGGAGGGGCAGCACGCAGCGAGCCGCTGCCTTCACCTGGGCGCCAGGAGGCACTGCTGCCCTGAGGCGTTGCCACCTCCACCCCGTGACCTCACGCCACCACGGGCAGGACCCCCAAACAGGGCTGAGAGATTGCTGCTGCCGTGGGGACAAGAGGGGCTGCGGAGAGAAGCCAGGAGGCGAAGTTGGAGCACGAGGAAAGGGTGTCCCGCCCCGTGGAAGCCTGCTGGGCTGGTGGCTGCGGAGGGTCTGGGGGCAGACGTGGGGGTGGGGCAGGGGCTGGGTGGAGAGCTCCTCCCCCCCCACAGAGGTGGGAGGTCACGCCGCCCTCGGGAAAGGAGAGCAAGGTGACTCTCAGGTGACCACGTGCTGCCCCGGCCAACCTCTCTCCTTCCCGGAGGGGCAGGGGTGTGCTGGGCCCCAAAAGCATTGGGATGAATCTTCCTCACTGGTGTTTCCCAGGGAGAGAAAAGCCACGGAAAGCTCCGTGGTTCACGCTGGGCTCCAGGCTCTCTGGCCAGAATGATGATGGAGACCCACACGGGGCCTCGAGTTCCGCCTCTGTAGGGGGCGTCCGCTCACCCGGCCGCCTCCCACAAGTTTGCCTGGGGGGGGTGGAGGTCTCCCTCCCAGCTCTGACCACGCTCACCGCACCAGGGCCAGCCAGGGTCATCTTTGGCCCCCGCATGGCCTGGCATTTACGCACTGTCCTGGCCAGGCCGAGCGCTGCCCCCTGGCACGGCCCCGTTGCCAGCCTTCCTCTGGGCAGGACGTGGGGTCTCCATGGGGGGAAGCGGGTTATTGCCTTCCAGGGCGGGCTGTCCGCAGGGGCTGTGGGCAGGCGGGAGGCATCCGCCTCCGCCAGAACAAGATAATTAAAAGAGGATTCGCGGCATCAGGCCCGCCTGTCACGGGGGTGGGCCAGTGCGTCACTCTTCCCGGGCTGGGCTCACATGGCAACACTGTGGCCGAGGGCGGGTGGAGAGGGGCAGGAGGTGGCGCCCGGAACCCCCAGGGGGACCCCAGAGACTCAGCTGGTCCCCCCAGGGATGGAGTACAGACAGGGCCCCCTGGGGGCCCCCCACCCCCGACCCTGTCCTGCCAGGCCATGCCCTCGGCCCTAACCCCACGCCTCCCGCGGGAGCCTTCCCGGACTACGCTTGGCTTTCTGGCCACCCTGCCCGGCCTCTCAGAGGTGGTCCCGGCCTCAGCTCTGCTCCCCTCTGCAGGATGGACAGGGTGAACCAGTGTCCACTGGCGCCCGGCCTCCAGCCCCTCCTCGGACCTCCTTGTCAGACGTGGGAGGAGTGACATCAGCCCCAGTGGGTGCCAGTGGAACTGGGGCTGGACCCTTTTCCAGCCAAAGCCACTGGTTCACCTGTCTTTACGTCCTGAGCCAAGAGCAGAGGGCTGGGCACTGGACCTCGCCCAGGGCGGTGCTATCCTGGGCTCCTGCGGCTGCTCTGGGCTGCCCTGTCCTGCCACCCACACCAGGGTCTCCAGCCTCCTGTCAGGCCCCCGTCCCCCTCCGGGACCTCTCAGGAATCCTTTTAGCTCCTGTTACCAGACTCGGCTTTTGGGGGCTTCAAACCAGAGACCAAAAAATACACAGAGGGGTGAGAGGAAGCATACGTGTATTTTGCAGTCAGGCCATTGGCTGTACTCATGTGCAAAGAATGTATTGAGCGCCTACTGTATACCGGGGAGCATGGTAGGTACTGGAGTGATGGTGCCCCACAAGGTAGACGGGCCCTGTGCCCAGAGCAAGCAGTCCACAGGGACAGACACACGAAGAACATATCAACCTTGGATAAACAAATAATTGCAAGTGGTAGAAACACAGAAAATCGTCCAGCAGAGGCTCTAAAACTGCGGGTCAAGGTCCCCAAACTTAAACCAACAAAAACAGCATGAGGCTGACGAACTCTGTGGGCCAGGAATGTGGACGGGGCGCAGAGCGGACGGCCCGTCTCCGCTCCAGTGTCAGGACCAGAGCTCGAAGCCTCGAAAGCCGGGGTGACTCGGTGTTGGGGACCCAGCCGTCTGGAGGCGTCTTCCCTTACATTTCTGGGGCCCCGGCCAGCTACCGTCTGACCGTCTGGCCTCTTGGCCAGGATGCCTCCAGGTGGTTGCTGAGCATCCTCACAGCATGGCTGCAGGGTCCCGGGGACGCACTGGACCCCTGCAGGGGGGCTGGGAGGTGGAGACCGAGGCCCAGAGAGGCAACCCAGCCTGCCCAGGGTCACACAGCGAGACATGGCCGGGCTAGAAATTGGGACCCAGAGCCACGTCCCAAAGCTCCACGCTCCACCCAGGGAGAATGCCCTGACTAGCTGTGTCCTGGGCGCAATCATGGCACTTGGCAAAGTCCCAGATAACTGAACGACACCCAGCCTGGCCCCATGGAGGTCACTGGGAAGGAACAAGCAGTGCTCGTGTCTCTGGACCCCAGGCCTGGACTGGCAGAGGGCAAGGGGACGCCAAGGCCCCCTGAGACTTGGTTTCCCCAGGTGGAGCCTCGCTGGCCCTGGCTGTGAGGACAACCCCCAGGTGTGAACTGCATTAACACAATCAACCTCCCACGGAAACAGGTGCTGGGAGGGGAGAGGACAGCCCTGCTGCAGAGGTGCTCAACTCGGGCCGACTGGCTCCAGCATCCTTGTGCCCTGTTCAACCTCGGGGTGGCCGTGGGGTCAGAAGATGTGGGCCCAGGAGCCCCAGCCCAGGAGCCGTTGGGAGATACACACACACACACACACACACACACACACACACACGCTGTCCCTGCTCAGATGAGATGGGTGGGTGGATTCCTCCTACTGAGATGGGTGGGTGGATTCCCTAAACCCAGCACTGCCTTCAGCCAGGCTGCAAGCTTCTAGAAGAAGGGCATCCCCAGGGGCCCCCAGGAGCATAAACAAGCCTGGGGGTTCCCGTGGGAGTGAGCCCGCCCCCCCACCCCCTGCCCTCCTGGCCCAGGGCCATCCTAGGGCTGCAGCCAGGACGTGAATCCTTTCCCCAGTTCAGGCTTCTACTTCCCCTTATGTCCCGAGTGCCAGGATTTCCAGGTCCCAGAGCCCCCGCTCAGTCCTGATGCAGCCAAGACAGGTCCTGGGCCCCAGTCCTGCAAGACCGTCGCCTAGAAGGTCGGGCCCCTTGGCCGATGCAAACCCAGCTCAGGACCGAGACACACCAGCTGCGGATTCTGCCCCCAGCCCTGCTGGGGCCTGTGCAGGCCCTCCCAAACACACATGGCGGGTTTTTATTAAACTTCCTTGTCAACTGCACAAGTAATGCACGAATACATCTGGAGTGACTTTTAAAACAAATCCCAGACACCATATCATTTCACTCATAAATACTTCAGTATACAAATGGGGCTTTAAATAATTTGCTGTTAAAATGATGTCGGTTTCTCCTATGATCAACAGCACACGCTGACAGAGCAAAGGAGGAGAGCAAGCCCGCTCCACGGCCCTGGGGACCGGTTCCTCCCCGCCCCACTTGCACCTGCGTGGTCTGTGCCTGGGGCTTCCGCGTGCCGAGCTCCCTGTGTGGACTGGGGTGTGCACCCTGCCCCTCTCACTCCCAGGATTAGCGTTTCCCTGGGGCTGTTCCCAGCTCACGAAACGTCTGTCCCCAGGGCCTCCTTGGACACCTCCACGGGCGCAATTCTCCGCGGTTATAAACACCGCACTGAACATCTTTGTGCTGCAGAGGATGTGTGGTTTTTGGATCATGCCCCCAGACTCCGGATTCCACAATCAAAGCTCCCATCCCCAAATGGCTTTCCAAGAAGACACAAACACTGTTGAAACCCTCATAAATCACAGTGGGGGCAGGGGCGCTCTGAGGCAGCAAGGTCACTCTTGCCTTCGGGGTGACAGCATGTGGGAACGTGGCCTGGAAGGCTGGGGTCCGTTCCTCGGCTACCCCGGTCACTGCCTTTGCCCACGGGAGCGGCTGGGCATGTCTGCCTCCCCACTGTCAGTTTCCTTGTCTGTCAAGCGGGCATACGTCTGTGTGGGCTGTCAGTGCTGTGTCTCACGTGTGTCCTCATGGGAGGCCGACCCCCAGCACCCAGAGGGACAAAGGAGTGCCCCGTCCACTTTCGTGTGACTGCATCCACTCTGGCGGAATGCAGGAGAGGGCTGGGGAGGGGAATACCCATCCTGGGTGTGCATTAAAGTATGTTTGCACTTGTTCTCTCCTCCCCCGGGGCTCAGACTGGCCCCAGGGAAGAAAGGCAGCTTTGCCAAAGCCAAGCAGGACCGCTGAGACCTCAGCGTCAGGAGCCCCAGACCTCATCTCTCCCTACCTGCTCCTTTCCTGGGGCCCAGAGAGGGCATGTGACGTGCCCAAAGGCACACAGAATCTTGCAGCAAAGCTCAGGTCCACACCCATCCCCTCAAACCCCCTGCTGGCTTCCTCTGAGCCCTGAGGTTGGCAGTTCAAGCAATCTGCCTGGCCGTGGACCAGAAGAGCCGGTGGGCGGAACACCACAGCAGCCGCCTTCCCGGGCGGCCTCCAGGTGCCAGCACCTGGCCAAGCTACACCTGTGTGAGCTCCCTGAAGCAGATGCTAACAACATCCCTGTTTCACAGTCAAGGAAACTGAGGCTGGGCCTGGCAAGGCTGGAGCAAGAACACCCAGCCAGCTGACCCTGGCCCGGGGCGAGGACTGTGGCCATGCTTCTCCCCCTGCCCACTCCCCTGCCCTGTTGGAGTGTACATTTCCGTTCACTTGCTGGGGTCCTGCCTGGGTGGGTTCCAGAGGGGAGTGCCAACTGGAATAAAATCAAGCTAGGTGAGAAATCCAGGCGGAGGGAATTGGGGGTGGGCTTGGCAGATGGAATTGTACCCTCCCCCTGGGGTACCCCAGGAGAGAGGAGGCGGGGTGGGGTGGGGAGGGATGGAGAAAGGCCCCGTCCTGGGCCCACCCCTGGTTCCTTCTGGCCCAGGTGGACACCCTGCACCCGCCTCCCTGCAGACACCCCCCCCCCCCAGGCCAAACCCCAGGTGCGCGGCGCCGCCGGGCGGCTCCAGCTGTCAGCCAGGCGATGAATTACACGCTGTAAGAAGGTGTAGACAGGAGCAGCTGGACGCGCCCGGGTGATGAAAAGAAGCAAATTCACTGCGCTCCCCTTGCGGGGCCTCCGGAGCGGCGGCGGGCGCCCCCTGCCGGCGGCACGCAGGACCGCCCCTCCCCGGCCCGCGCCGCGATCCCATTTCACAGGTGAGGCCACTGAGGCCCTGCGGGGGGTCGCCCAGGTACAGAGCCTCGAGAAGGGGCCCCGCGGGAGGAGGCACAGGGCAGTAGGCGGGAGCCAGTCGCTTCCTCTCAGCAGCATGAGGCCCAGTGTGCAGGGGGGATGGGGTTACCAGGGGTCAGTGTGGACGGCACAGCAAAGACAGCTGAATGGAGGCGCGGCTGAGAGGGGGAGGGGAGGGTGAATGGAGACCCCTGGGGCTTCATGAACCCTCAGGTCAGGTGCAGACACTGCCTGGTTTCTTGGACCCTCCCCACTGCACCTGCTCCCGGACGTGGGAAGAGGGGTCCTTGGCGGCTCTGGGAATAGGGTAGGAAGACCCCCCACCACCCTCAGGCCGAGGCCCTCCCCACACAGACACAGCTTCAAAGACGGGAAATCAAGGGGAGCAGGGCCAAAGACCCCACAACACCTCAGCTGTGGGCTCCGCCCCCGCGTGCCCTTGCCTGCCCCCTCCTCCCAGCAGCAGGGGCAGAGGGAGGGGTCGAGAGTCAGACACACAGACAGGGTCTCGGGAACAGAGAGACGGAAACCCAGAGACATTTACACAGATGGGGCAGAGAGAGGGAAGGCATCAGCAGAGAGAGGAGGGGTTTCAGGGAAGATGTTCAAAGGGTTTTTCCCTGGGGTATTTGCACAAAGGATTTTCAAACAGTCTTTGTCTAAGACCGCCCAGGCCCAGCCCGCTGCAGCCAGCAGTGACCACCCTGGGACCCAGGCAGGGTCGGCGGGCCCAGTCTTCTCTCTCAGCCCTGATACGGATGTCTGAGCACAGATATGGATACTTCTGTCCCATGCGGGCCTGGGGCACCAGGGAGGTGAGGGATGAGGCTCACTTAAGGGTCTGGCACAGGCCAGCCAGCCAACACACCTGGTCTGGGCCAGAGCTCCCAGCACCCACCCTGCCCAGCTGTGGAGGTGCAGAGATGCAGTCGCGAGAAGGACATTGGAGGTGATCTTGATCTCTGCTTGAATGCTCCCACTGACGGGGATGTCACTACTCCTAGAGGCAGCCCAAAGTGTAATTCTGGGCATCTCAGAGAATTAGAAAGTCCATTCTTATTTGAAGAGGATTACTTCTCCCTCTCAGCCCCTCTGACCCTGGTTTCCAACACTGAGCTCTGGAACCATGCACACCACAGACATCGCTTTGACATGCATTTATCAAGAACCTACTGTGTACTGGGGAATGTTGTTGGTGCCGAAGCCATTCCTTGGAAAGAGGCATTAAAGGAGAAAGCCCCACAAGGCCAGAGCAGAGGAGGCAGGGAGCAAGGGTTGACTCAGTATCCTGGTGTGCCAGATCTCAGGCACCCTCGTGACGATGTGGGGAGGGTATTATCATCACCACCACCACTATGCAGAGGAGAAAAATGAGACTCAGAGGGGTTAGGGCCCTGGGCTGGGCACCAGGCACCTGGGACAAGCCAGACCCTGCTTTAGCCACATGACGGGTTTAGGGATGATTATGTGACCTGACTGTGGCCTGGAGCCGCAGCAACCATCAAGGAGGGGCTGTGAAACATGCCAACACAGAAAGCATCAGAACTGAGAGATGGAAAGAGACTGGGTCTTGATGACATCATAGGAACTCCTGGATCAACCCATGCCTGAAGCTGGTCCTGAATTTTTTTTACTTAAGTGTAATAACAATTCCTTTTTTTGCTTAAGCCAATTTGAATTGAGTTTTCTACAGCCTAAAGAATCCTAATATCCAAGGGTTTATTGTCCATAAGAAACATTCCTAATTAAAAATGTGTGAGGGCTTCCCTGGTGGCGCAGTGGTTGAGAGTCCGCCTGCTGATGCAGGGGACACGGGTTCGTGTCCCGGTCCGGGAAGATCCCACATGCCGCAGAGCGGCTGGGCCCGTGAGCCATGGCCGCTGAGCCTGCGCGTCCGGAGCCTGTGCTCCGCAACGGGAGAGGCCACAACAGTGAGAGGCCCGCGTACCGCCAAAAAAAAAAAAAAAATGTGTGAGTGCTGTGGAGGGAAGTAAGGGAAGGGCCACCCACTATCATCATAACAGCCAGCATTTATCCAGTGCTTTGAATGTACTAAGTGAAGGGCTGCGAATGGATTAGCTCATTGAATCCTCACAGCAAGCCCATGAAATAGATTCTGTCACTAGCCTGTGTATTAGTTAGGACACATAATGCTAGCTGCTGTGACAAATAAACCTCCAATAAATGACACCGACTTAAAATCAGAGTTCATTACTCGCTCATGTAAAGTCCAGGTAGGTGTTTGGCAGCCTGTCTACACATGGTGATTCAGGGACCTGAGCTCCTTCCATCGTGGGGTCCCACCATCCCCCAAGGCCTTGGAATCACTGGATCTGCCCGGCCGGCCACAAGCCCGGGGGTGGGGGGCACACTCTTGAAGGGTCTTATGGGCCAGGCCCAGAGGCAGCTTCCGTCACCTCTGCTATGTCTCATGGGCCACAACCCAGGCACGTGGCTTTTCTAACTGCAAGGGGGGTTGAGAGATGCAGTGCCCGGGAAGAGAAGGGAAAAGTCCAGTCTTGCTTTGAGAGGTCACCCGGATGCCCCAAGTCATACAGATGGGCTGGGACACAACCAGGATCCAGGATTAAAACCAGGCGATTGCTATCACCTCACTCCCATTAGGATGGCCACCGCTGGAAAAACAGAAAATACAAGTGTTGGCGAGGATGTGGAGAAACTGGAACCCTTGTGCACTGTTCTGAGCATGGAAAACAGGGCAGCCGCTGTGGGAACCAGCGTGGCAGTTTCTCAGAAAGTTAAATGTAGAATTACAATATGATCCAGCCAGTCCACTCCTGGGTCTACAGCTAAAAGAACTGAAAACAGGGTCTCAAAGAGATATCTGTACACCCATATGCAAAGCAGCATTGTCCACAGTCGCCAAAACGTGGAAGGAACCCACGTGTCCATAAATGGATGAATAGTTAAGCAAAATGCGGGTCATTCACACAGCCTTAAAAAGGAATCAAATTCTGACACGTACTGCATCATGGGACGAACCTTGAGGACGTGATGCTCAGTGCAATGAGCCAGACACAAAAGGACGGACACTGTGTGGTTCCACTTCTACGAGGTCCCTGGGGGAGTCAGGGTCACAGACACAGAAGGTGAAGGGTGGGGGGCCGGGGGAGGGGGAGGGGATTCAGTGTTTAATGGGGACAGAGTCTCAGTCTGGGAAGGTGAAATGCGCCCTGGAGATGGACGGTGGTGACGCTGTCCAATGATACGAGTGTACTTAGTGCCCCTGGACTGGACACTTAAGAATTGTGCGGGAGGTAAATTTTATGTCGTGTGTTTTTCACCACAGTGAAATAAGTCAGGGGTAGGGGGAACCGGGAGCTCTTACACATCCTGTTTCCCTGCCCCCACGTCTCCTGGCCGGACCCTCTCTGGGGGGCGAGGTGTCTCGGGGAGGCTGGTCCTGTCATCAGGGCCATTTGCGTGTGATTGCCTCTGATTCTCCAACCAGTGCCTGTTATTTTTAAGTGGTTCATTGACCCAACAGTTAATGGTTTTCATGTGGGGCAGGGGTGGTGGTTTTGAGTTGTTGTAATCTTAAGATGGTGACTTTTTTTCCCCCTCTAAGACAGAAGCCAGATGAGGACACCATTTCCCTAGCACAAGCACGCAGCTTCTAACGGGGTGCTTGTGACTTTCCACCTCTAACGGGGTGTTTTCTCGGCTTTTGTCCACTCCCGGACTGGCCGTGAACTCCGCCAGGGCAGGAGCTGTGCCAGAAACGGGCCTGGTGCAGAGCGGGAACTCAGAAAATGTTTGCCACATGGATGAAAGAGGAAAAGGGATGAAGGGCGGAACGTGGATAAATTAGGGGTGGAACGCATGTCTAGCTCCGCCCCGTGGCCCCTCCAGGGGCAGCCCCGTCTTCTGATGGCTCAGCCCTGCCGCCCGGCTGCCCTGCCCCTCCACCTCTCCCTCCCTCCGGCCCCCTTGGCTGCCCTCAGGGGCTGCGGGCTCTTCGGGACACCAGGCCGGCTTCTTCACCCTCCATGCCAGAGACAGTGGACTACGGAGCCCTCTCCCCTGCTCCCCCTCTGCCCCCTCCTCGGCCTGAAGTCGGCCAGGATGCCTCCTGGATCCGTCTTCCAGATTCCTAGCCCCACCTCCGTGTCCTTTAGATCCCGATTTTTGGAATAACCAGAGATGTGTACGTGCAAGTTGGCAATGGCTTAAAGGACTGATCGAATGTCGGGGAAGTGGCCTGGCTGTTTGCATGGCCGAGGTGATGGAGGCCGGCTTGGCCTTTCCGAGGGGCGGTTGGAGGGCCCATGGGGGCAGGTGGCTTGGGCCTCACAGGCGAGTTTGCAGCTGAGACCATCCTGAGGGTGATCACGGGGGCCTGGCATGGGGAGTGGGGTGTGGCATTTATAGGGGCCGAGGCTCAGTCTGGGAAAGCGGGAAAGTTCTGGAGACGGACGCTGATGTTGGCACGACATTGTGAATGTCCTTAAGGCCACGGGAGTGTACGCTTCAAAGAAAGCCTCTTGACGGGTGACAGCAAACCACCCTCTCCTGTCCATCCCGCGGCCGGGGCAGAGGTCACTGACCGACCCCGCACCCTTTCTGGCCGAGCCTCGGGTATCAGGTCCCTACTGCTGCTGTAACAAATTACTCCAAACTCAGTAACTCAAACCAACAAGACAAAAATAGAGAAATCTGTTTTCTTGCAGTTCTGGGGGTCAGAAGTCTAAAATGAACCCGCAGGGCCGGTTCCCTGGGAGGCTCTCATGGAGAATCCCTTGCCTTGCCTTTTGCAGCTCCTACAGGCGGCACACACCCCTCGGCTCAGGACCCCTTCCTCCCTCTTCTTGCCTCCCTGACCATGAGGACGCTTGTACTCCATCGGCCCTACCTGGGCGATCCAGGCTCCGCCCCTCATCCCAACAGCCTTAACTCACTGACAGCTGTAAAGTTCCTTTCGCGGTGTAGGTAACCTTTTCACAGGCTCTGGGGATTACGATGTGGACATCTCCTGGAGGTTAATCCACACCTGGATTAGACCTCAGACTCCCTCTTACCTCAGTGGTCCAGGAAGCCACAGCAGTCAGAGCTGGTGCTGATGTTGACACAGCATCATGGCATACACATTCCTTGGTGTCCAGCTAGACGTTACCTGTGTTCTTACCATCAGGTAGATGATTGATAGATAAATGATATAGGTGACAGACATAGGTGATTGATGGATAAATGAGGGATGACCAATAGATGGATAAATGCTGGATCGTAATAGATGGATGGGTACATGATTGAGAGATACAGCTGGCAGATGGATAAGCGGACAGGTGATAGGTAAATGGATAGCTGGCACGTAGGCTTCCTTCTGGATGCGCTGAAACCCTGGCTGTAGCCCCAGGTCCTCACGGAGGTGGAGGTGACCAGGGCAAAGGGCAGAGGTGGGAGAGTGAGTGGGGAGTTAGTGCTCTGCCCAGCGGGCCGAAGGGGCAGCAGGAGAGACAAGGGGGTGAGGTCATTGTGCCCCGAGGCCAGCAGAGGTGCCGGACAAGATGGTGGAGGGAGGATCTGGGCCAAGGTGGGTCTGAGCCAAGTGGGGGCTTCCTACAAGCCCAGGACCGGGGGGCAAGCCTCTGAAAGCCCCAGAAGGAGACGTCGGGGGGCTGAGCTGGTCCAGGCCCGCTTTCCCCCTTATTCTCCACAGCGCCGGCAGGGTCACTCGTGGTGCCCCTCACAGAAGGGGCACAAGCTCCCGCAGCAGGGTGAGCCCAGCGGGACCTCCCCGAGCTCTCCCAAGACGGGGGGACAGGCCGCGGGGGACAGGTGACTCCCAAGAGGTGGCCCAGAGACAGAAGGGCCCAGAGGTATGTGGGGGGGAGCCCCTGGCCTGGGACCAGCCCCCCAGTCCCAGAATCACGGAGCCCGCGCGTTTGTCAGGAATTCAACTGCATGGGAGAGCCGTTATTAATTGTATAGGCTTTGCTGGTCTGGAGGCCGCGCCGCGGGTGGAATCTGGGCGGCCTCATCCCTCGGAGCCCAGGGTCAGCCTGCGGGGGCGACGTGAAGGCGCTTGTTGAGGTATTAATGAGATGTCTCTAGGTGCAAATACTAGTTTAATAGGTGTGACTTACGGGACGCCGGCCGCCACCCGCAGCTCCCCGCACGCCCGGGCCCCCCGCCTTGTTGGAATAAGTAATTAGACACTGCGGACACTCACTTAGACACTGTAATAAAGTGTCAGCCGTCACCCATGTGGTACTTAATAAAATAAAATTAAGCAGTTACGACGTTTTTGTACGCGTTGTATCTCAACCACACTGGCCCCCGCCCCCAAGGTTTTAACCCCAAGGACATGGGGAGAGCCATGCAGAGACGAGCCTGGGGGAGGTGGGGAGGTGAGGAGAGACGCCCAGGCACCCGGGACGGGGACCGGGCGGGACAGGACGGACCCGCAGGGCCGGCTGCACGGGTGAGCGACGGGAACCACGGAGGCTCCGAAGACGCCTCCCAAGGTCTGAGGTCCCTGCTTTTTCTGCTTTCCTGTCACCCGCCCCACTTGCCACCTTCGAAGCCGCCATTCCCAAAGGCCACTGAGGCCCCGGCCACGCCGGCCGGGTGCCTGGGCTGGGCTGGGCCAGGATGGCGGGCGCAGGGGCTCCCCCCGCAGAGGAAACGGGCAGGTGTGATAGGGGCTGCATAGACCCCCAAACAGCTCCACCCCCAGCCCAGAGACCAAGAGTGGGCACGTCTTGAGGACGTGTGGGGTCCGAGGACTCGGGGTCACACCTTAGCTCCACACGTGGGAACCCCCCCCAGCTCCCCTCTGCAGCTGAAACCTGCCGCGTCCCTGCATCCCACCCCCACCCCTGCTATAGAAACTGTGTTTCCTGATGACAAAAGTAATAGCCAGGGAGGTGGAGGGAGGGGGAGGGGCATCGGGCGAAGGGCAGCTCTGGAGAGCCTGACCGGGCAGGGTCACGTGGTCACCAGACCAGCCCGCCAGGACCCGGCCTGGGGCCCAGGGATCTGAGCGCCCAACCAGGGGGCTCAGACCACAGGGCACTCGGCGCCTCGGCCCCATCCAGAGGCAGCTGCCTCTCCGCGGGAGCCGCGTCCGCGGGCCCACACGCGTTCCCGCAGCGCGGGCCCCTGCACGTGTTCGGGAGGTGCTCAGCACCGGCCACGTGGCCAGAGACAGGAAACGACCCCAGTGCCGGGCGCGGGGGCCAGAGGCCTAGGCAGTGAGGAAAAAGCTCAGCCCACGGCCCCGTTACTCTTGACTCCGTGGGTGAGACGGCCAGGCGGGTGAACTCCAGGGCTGAGGGGGCAGGTGTGTTTCCGACGTGCTGACCGTAAGGCCCCAAGCTCGTGAGAGGGGAAGCCTGGAGGGCGGTGGACCCCGCCTGGGGACTCCGGCAGAGAAGGGCCCTTGGCCCTCCTCAACCCCCGTTCCCCCCACACCCACCCACCCCTCCTGTCCCTCACCTGCCCTGGGATGGGCCAGCCCCTCCCCAGTGCCCCGTCCATCCCTTCCCAGCCGCGGGCTGGGGGTGGGGACGCTTCCTGTCTCCGACGAGGCTCCCGGGGGGCTTAGAGGCTAACCCAGAGCCGTGGTCACTGCAGCCTGAGGCCAAAAGGAAATTGGAAACATGGCTCATCGTGGACTTTGTGTATTCATTTTGAGCATTTTAGATACTGGACTAAACTCTCTGACCTTGATGCTGGGTCGTGCCTGCCCACCTGGCCGTCGTCCTGGCCCCGCTAACTCGGCAGCCAGGGCCTCGCATGCCGTCACGTCCACCGGGGCGCCCACTGGAGCCTGGAGCACCGAGGGGGCCCGTCAGCATCCTTGCCTCCAGCACCCGGTCAGGCCTGGGCCTTCAGCAGAGGCCGACGCAGCTGGGCGTCTCAGGGCTGGTTGGTGACAAATACGCAGGTTTTGAGAGACAGCTGATCCGAGACAAGGGCCACCTGATGCCCAGCGGGACAGTGGGCGGCCAGCCAGCTCTGTCTCTCCCACTCTCTCCTCTCCTGATGTCTCTGTCTGTCTCTGTCTCTCTTTGTCTCTCTCCTGTCTCTGTCTCTCTTTGTCTCTCTCCTGTCTCTGTCTCTCTCTTCCTCTCTCCCTTCCCCATGTTTGTAGCTGAATCGCTATGAATTAAACTTGTGCCCAGAAGATGGGTTTCCCCTGAATTCGGTGATTCTCTGACATGTCACCACCTCCCTCTTCAGATGGGGAAACTGAGGCTCCCGTGGGAAGTGTGATGAGCCCAGACCACCTGGGAGCGGCAGAAGGCGGGTGATTCCCACGCAGACCCATCTGTGGATGCCCTGGACGGCCCAGGAGCCATGGCAGGCTGGCAGTGGGCACCCCAGGGACCGTTGTGCCAATGGGGACGTCGGCGGTGCGGGACTTGGAAGGAAGGAGGTCACACCCACCCAGGCTGGGCAGAGGGGGTCCTGCCTCAGAGCCAGGGCACTGTTAGGGCACTGTTAGGACACTGAGGGTGAGGGAGGGGTGGTCCTGGAGCCCACCCCAGGCCCGGAAGCCTCCTGGACCTGTTTTCACGACCTCGGGGCCTGGCTGCGCACAGACCAGGACCCAGCAGGCCAGGCGAGCTGGGCTCCAGCCCCAGATGCCAGCTGTCCCCCACCAGCACCCTCTGGGAGCCAGGTCAGGCTGCATGGGGACCCTCCTGCTCTCCTTTCCTCTCCCTCGACCCCCAGACTCCACTCCACAGCTAGGCTGCTGTGCTGAGCTGCGTTATTGGGGTCTGAGGTTTCCCACCTGCCAGACTCTTGGCAAACGTTTTGTTGACGTCCGTTGGTGCGGTCTTATTGGTCAGTTATTTGCAGGGTGTGCGGGCTCTTTCCTGGCCCAACATGGGAGGGTGCAGCACCGGGGCCTGCACAGACCCCTCCTCACAGGAGACGTGAGCCCAGGATGCGAACCCAGCCAGAGCTCTTCCCACAATGCCCTGTGGTCCTGGGCTGCAGCCGTCACCGTGCAGAATCCCTACCCAGGGCTTCCGCCCACCACACCCCTCCTGCTGTCCCCGATGCTCGGTGCAAGGGTGAGCGTGTGAAGGGTGATGCTGCAGGGCTCTCTGAGACCACGATCCCAACCCCCACCCCGGGGGAGGGGCTGCCCTCCGGCCTTGCTGCAATGGCCTGAGAACCTCCCGCTCTAGGCCCCCGTCCCCCCTGGCCTGGGCTCAGACCCTCCCCTCAGGAAGCCCCTCTCACACCACCTCCCTGGGCACTGGGGGGTGGGGGGCAGGGTGCGAGGCGTGTGCCATCCTGCTTGGATCTGTGTCTCCAGGCACCTGCCAGGGGGCAGGGTGCTTCAGGGATCCCGTGGCTGCCCAGTCATGACCCCACTCTTCCTGCTCCGAGGACGCTTCTCTCTCGGCCTCCAAAGTCTTCCGCCAGATAACGCTTCCCATACCCAGGGAGCTGGTCCCCAGAGCCACCCTCTCGCCACCGGGGGACGTCCCTGAGGCCTGTTGCCCGGCAACCGCCTGTGCAACCAGGGCAACCGCCATCCTGATCTCACCAAAGCCCCAGTGTTCCCACTGCGTCAGCGCCTCTTGGCCCCGGGGGCCAGGACAGAGCGGCCCGGAGCGGCAGCAACCTCCCGTCCCATCTCTGGGACTCTTGGTTTCTCCCAGCCTCACAGGTCAAATGTCGCACTGGGGTCCACGTGGCAGCCTGATGGTGGGCGCCCTTGGCCCGGCCACAGGGCGTGTAGGACCCCAGTGGGCCTGTGGCGTCCTGCCCGGCACTCAAGGCCCTTCAGTTATCCCTGTGAGCTGAGGGCAGGAGGGAATCTCCGCGTCGCCCTCGGCCACCCAACCCGTGAGGCAGTCGGGGTGCTCTGTCATCATCCGCCTGGGCTTTGTAAACTGTAAAGTGCCCCTGTGTCCCCATCTGGTGCCCAGGTCCCAGCCGCTGTGGAGCCCACGCAATCAGTAATTCACAACCTGCAAAACTGTACCAACAGCCCCAGCTGCATCTGCATCAAAGTTGGTTGCAAAGAGCAATTAGCACCTCATTAATAATCAGTTAATAATCAATCGATTAGCACCTCATTAATAATCAATCAATTAGCACCTCATTAATAATCAATTAAAAATCAATCGATTAGCACCTCGTTAATAATCAATTAGCACCTCATTAATAATCAATTAATAATCAATGAGGCGCCAATTTACGCTCCGCCCAAGAGCGAATTGCAGACTCAGTTTGGCCTGTGACAGGAAGGGCTGTGGTGCCAGCCCAGGCAGAGAGCGTTCCAGAAGTGACGGGGCGGGGGCAGCTGGGGCCCTTCTCCACTCCCCTCTGCTCCCACGGAGGCGGGAAGGCTGGAGGGAGGGAGGGAAATGGATGAATGAATGAACGAGAGGGTGAATGAATGAGTTCTCACCTGTGCCGGCCAGGTGACGGCAGAGGCTCACCTGGTGGGTGCCCGGGCCCCGCTGGGGATGCGATGGGATGGCGTGCCGCTCTTGGCCGCGGTGGGACCCATTGTTTCCCCCGCCCGTCATGGGGTAAGCGGGGCCTTTCCGGAGCACCTACTGGTCACGTGCCGTGCTTCACTCTTCACGCGGGGCGTCCTTCTGGCCCATTTCATAGGTGCGGACGCCAGACCCACAGAGGGTGGCGGGACCTGAGCTTGGCCCCCTGGCTCCACACACCACAATCCCACATGCACCACGATGGCCCTCACGTTCTGTCCCCACCA
Source organism: Phocoena phocoena (assembly GCF_963924675.1). Taxonomy (NCBI): domain Eukaryota; kingdom Metazoa; phylum Chordata; class Mammalia; order Artiodactyla; family Phocoenidae; genus Phocoena; species Phocoena phocoena. The sequence continues at coordinate 863,367 of NC_089233.1, forward strand.
CTTGGTGGGCATCTCTGTTTTTTTAAGAGCCCCGTTCCTATCACCCGACCCAGGAAGACTCGGCCTTACGAGGCGTACGAGGGTCTGGGTGTCACAGGGGGAGACTGAGGGCAGCTTGGACCCCGGCAGGGGCACTGCGGGGGCAGGACAGGGAAGGCTGTTCTTCAGGTTCAGGCGGCCCTGCTTGTCGCTGGCGGGTATAAGGATATCCCCAGCCGGGGCCACGCGGGACCTCTCCGATTCCACCCGGGGCCTGGTCCCCTCGCCACCTCCTGCCTGCACCCACCACCCTCACCGTGAGATTGAATTTACAGCGGACTCCAACACATTTCAATCCATTTATTGCAAAATTACTTTTCAATAATGATATCACCGTGCCGACTCTGTTGCGTAATGAAATTAGCATGAGATATCAGAGAGAATATAAAATTATAAGAAATATTGAAATACCTCTTCCCGTCTGTCTTCATGAGCCCCCATAGCTTAACTGGGAAGCGGGCACACCTCATGGATGGGATTGGAACGCGCAGAGTGTAATTTTATAATGCCTTTTGTATAAATTAATTATAATGGTTATTGCAGCTTTCTATTATTGGATTGAAATTTCCCTCCACTGGAGCCAATTAGGGGAGAATAGGACCCTGGCTGGTGGCCCCGAGTCCCCTGGGCCCACAGAATGGAGAGGATGCGGGAGGGGCAGGAGGACAGGCCTGGGCTTTACCGTCAGGCAGGTCACAGTTCAAATTTGGGCCCTGCTGTGTGTCTCCGGTAAAGCCACTTAACTTCTCTGATCTTGGGTTTCCCTGAGCTACTAAAAAAGAAACCACTAGTAACTCAGCCACGTTGCCGGAGGAGGAAACGAGCGTGTGTTCGGTGCTGGTAAAAGCTGGTGCAGCAGTTAAACGTTGCCGCATAGTTAGCAGCTCCCAAGCTCAGTGGCTTAAAGCAACAGTGAATGTCGGTTATCGCCGCAGGTCGGTCAGGAACGTGCGAGAGGCTCGGTTGAGGGTCTGGCTCAGGGTCTCCCACAGCTGCATCGGGGATCTGAAGGCTCGACCGCGGCTGGAGTCTCCCGTCCAGGTGGCTCAGGGTCAGTGCCAGCTGGTGCCCAGGGCCTCGGTTCCCCCCCATGCGGCCCCTGCACAGTCGTGTGTGTCCTCACGGCATGCCGGCTGCCCTCCCTGGAGCCAGTGACCCAGAAGACCAAGGCGGACGCCGCAGTGTCCTCTGTGGCCTGTGTCGGGGTCACATGCCAGCAGGTCCCCGGACTCGGATTCATCCTGTGGGGCGCTGTGCGGAGGCATCAAGAGCAGGAGGTGAGCATCCCGGGAACCACCTAAGAGGCTGGCTACTGTAACTCGCTTCTCCCCCGGGGGTTTCACGGACATGGGTCCCCACAGCTGGCTAGGGCATGCTGGCCCCGAGGGGCCTGCGTCCTTGTCTTGCCTCGAAGCGGGTGAGCCTGGGGAAACGTCTCTGGCCTCCACCAGCCCACCTGCAGGACCTGGAATTAATGAGCCTGTGGCCGGGTGTACAGCACCGAAGCCGGGTCCCTATTTCCCGTCCGCTACGGCCGGCATCTCTTCTGACCAGGCCTCCTGCAGCCCCGGGAGGACCACTGTGCCTTCTGCGCGGGATGGCGCCAGGTGCCCTACGACAAGCCGGGGCCTCGGGGGCAGAGGGAGCTGGTGCTGGGGTTGAGAAGCTGGGCTGGCCGAGGTCTGAGACCTCACAAATTTGCCCACTCTGACTGAGCAGTGTGGGGCCATCCAGCCGGTCCTGGGTCCAGGTTGTTCCTCCCCCGGGGTCCCTGTGATTTCCAAAAACCATGAGGAGTCGAGGGGGACACACCAGCAGCCCCTCCTGGGTCCCCAGCAACTGGACTCTGCGACGCTCTCGACAATGGGGGTTCGGAGGCAGCCAGTGAGAGCCGAACGGGGGTCCCGTGAGTGAGACTTGAATCTGGGGGGGAGGTGGGTTGCCCTGCTTCCATCATCCTAGTGCAGGTGCAAGTGACTTATTCTCAGGAGCCCAAGAGGGCAGGGGCGGGACTGTTATGATCTCCCAGTGTCTGTGGGTCAGGACTCTGGCTTGGCATTGCCAGGCACTCCATTCGGGCGCTCAGGGCTGCGTTCTCATCTGCCAGCTCAACCGGGGAAGACACCCAGGGTGTTGGTGGTTTCCTCTCCTGGCAGGTGCAGGCTGGAGGCCCAGCTTCCTTGCTGAGGCCACTCTCAGGTCCTGCAGTCCCTGGCCACGTGGCCCCTCCCAGCATGGCAGCCTCTTCTCCAAAGCCGGCAAAAGAGGAAGTCCCAGCAGCCCATCTGCCGGAGTGACGGAGCACTTACATTATGTGACCTCACCTCGCGGGCGGGCACCACATTCTCTGGTCTGCGGTCGAGTCACAGGTCCTGCCCCCCCTCGAGGTGGAGGTCATGGTCATGGGGGCCTCTTCCCCGGAGCTGCACAGCGAGCGAGGGTGGGGCTAAAATCCAGCCCTGCCTGTCAACACCAGCCCCCCCACCGCTTTCTCTCCAGGCAGACATCTGGCTGTAGAAGGGAGGGGAGAAACAGTGGGGGAAGGAGAGGCGGGAACCCAGGCCCCAAAGCGCCTCAGAGGCCACGCCCGGGCCCGGGGATGAGGCCACGGCGTCCCCACCGCGGAGGACCGGGGCACCGCTCTGGCCCCAGCATCCAGGGGTGGGGTCTCCTCAGCGGCCTCACTCTTCCGGCCTCGTCCAGAGACCAGTTCTGAGCACAGCCTAACTTATTAACGAGTACAGGGAGGAGGCCGATGACAGCCAGAGCCAGCGGCCCGACCGATGGGACACCGAGAGCGGCGAGCAGCCCCTCTGCGTCTGGACTCTAGTGCAGGACGTGCGCTTTGCGAGGGGCCCCTGCCCCTAAGCGCGCCCCAGAGAGCACGGGGTTAATTGACACGGCTGTTTGCTCCCCGCCCACGGGAGTCCCCCCAGGCTGTTATCAGACTGCAGTGCCCTTTCCAGCAAGCCTCCGAGAACCCGACTCTCGGAAGAAGAGCGCCCCTTTCTGCACAGAGGGACTCCCCCAAACCCAGGAAAGCGGCAGAGGGGCCCAGAGCTCCGCTCGCCACCCATGCAGCTGAGCACCCGCCTGCCGGCCTCCAGGGGCCACGCGGCCCGTGAGGCTGAGGCCTGGCCCCAACCAGGCCCCCCAGTGCCTTCGCTCCTGCCGCCTCTGTCCAGGTCCCACATGTGGGTCCGCTCTGCAGGGTGGGTAGCCAGAGGCCCCCGGGACCCCACCCTAGGTGGGGGAGGGGAGGGGGCTGGGGGACCCTGGGAAAGGGGAAGGGACCCTTGGCACTTGCCTGACGTTGGTCCCCGTCCTCACGCTGTCCCCTCGACGGTCCTCCAGTGCTGGCCTCCCTGTTGCCCTGACCCCCACAAAGCCCATTCCAGGGCCCACCCCCGGCTCAGGGGCCTGGGCTCCACACGAACACTTCCCAGTTTATTTACTTGTTGAGCAGCTCATGTATTCACAACATTTCAGATTTTAAAAGGAGAGAAGGGGCTAGGTGTGCGCCCCAAAGAAGACAATGGCTCTATACGAGGTCTTCATAATCACCAGAAACTGGAAACAACAAAACGTCCCTGTGCAGGAGGATGGATAAATAAGCCATGGGGTATTCGTGCCGTGGAATACTGCACGGCAGTGAAAAAGACCACGGCTGCCCACGCCCGATGGACGGGTGTCACCGCACAGCTCTGAGTGAAGCGGCCTCACAGGAATTCCATGCAGGGGGTCCCGGGACAGGCCACGTTTGGTGGATTCACTGAGTTGCTCACCTGGGAAGCAGACACTTTGTGGGATGTGGCTTTTTTTGGCCTATTTTTAAGCAGAGAAGGGTTTACAGAGAAAAGATTTCCTCTCACTCTGTGCCCAGCCACCCAGTTCCCCTCTCGCAGACAGTTAATGTTGACACTGCCCTAGGGGTCCTTCCAGAAACGTCCTGTACACGTAAGAGCACGTAAGGCTCTGCAGGTGATTGTAATGACGACTGAGCCCTAGAGCAGCCAAGACCCCCGCAGCTGCCCACGGTTTAGTGAGTCATGGCCCCCTTCACTAGGGGCCTTTGCACGTCCGTGAAGGCTTACAGAACGATGCACAAATATAAATGTACACAATTAGTCTGGGGGACAAAAGGATAAAGTTGAGCACACATTTTCATTCTGTCAGATTCAGCCAACACCAGTCTGGTATACTAACGGCCCTGAATGGACGCAGCAGGTGTCACTCAAAGGACCCGGGAAATGCAAATCATAACCTCGGTGGGATGCCGCCTCGCCCATCACTAAGGTGGCTAAAGTCAAAAAGATGATAACAAATGTCCGTGAGGATGTGGAGAAAGCGGCGGGAATGTAAAATGCTGCAGCTGTTCCTTAAAATGTTAAACGTGGAGTTACCACACCACCCAGTACTTCCACTCCTGGGTGTATTGTATTGAAACCATACATCCACACGAAAGCTAGTGTGGGAATGTTCATAGCAGCATTGATCATAACGGCCGAAGAGTGGAAATAACCCAAATGTCCATCAGCTGGTGGTGGATAAACATGGCGTAGCGTCTCCGTGAAATGGAGTATTACTCAGCCATAAAAAAGGATGCGGCTCTGACACCTGCTACGCCGGGCGGAACCTTGAAATCACGAAGTGAAAGAAGCCAGCACAAAAGGTACGTGTTGTGTGATTCCATTTATAGGAAAGGTCCAGGATAGACAAATCCACAGAGACGGGAAATAGATTAGTGTTTCCAGGGCCTGGGACGGGGGATGGGGGCAAGTGGGAACTGCTGCCAATGAGGATGGGGTTTTCTTTAGGGGAGACAAACATGTTTTGAAATCACACAGCGGTGAGGATTGCAGCGCTCTGGGAACGTACTAGAAACCTCTGAATGGTACACCTTAGAAGGTGAACGGCACGGCACGTGAATTACACCTCCAAGCTGTTCAAAGATGCCGAAGAAGGACCCGGCTCTTGGGCTGCCGGTGCTCTGGAGCAGGCGCCGGGACCACCCTGAGCTGGGGCACCAGCACAACGGCTCAGTCCTGAGTCCCTGCAACAAGCCCCCCGGAAGCACGTCCTCCTCGGGGGACCCCCTTTACAGTGGGGTCTGAGGCCCCTGGAGCCGGGGTAAACTGAGTCAAGGAGAAAAGGCGCAAACAGGTTTTCCAAGAGGCAGGCCATCGGGAGCGGTGAATTTTGCACCTTCGGGAGGAAATGGCAGTGAGCAGGGCCTGGGTGAGGGGGGTCGTCCTTGAGGGGCCCGACTAAGAAACACTTTCCATTATTCATGGATTTTCCAGAAAACCTGAAAGTCCCGCTGTGGGTCGTCCATGACAAACTGTCTCCAGAAACGTCTCCCAGAATCCAGCGTGACTGGCGGAGCCCGGAGAGAAACGAAGAAGCAGGTCTCTTGTCCGAAAGCAGGAAAAGGTGACACTGGAGGGCCAGCAGCCACGGCTGCTCGACCTTCAACGGCCTCCCTCCTGCTCGTCAGAAACGCTCACGATAATGCAGAGAGATGTTAAAACATTTTTATTGTAGTAAAACACACACAGCCTACAATTTACCACCTTAACCGTTTCTAAGTGTGGAGTGCAGGGGCATTAAGCACATTCACGTGGTTGTGTGGCTGTTACCACCGTCCACCTCCAGAACTTTCTCATCTTCCCAAGCTGAGACTCTGTCCCCGTTACGCACTCACTCCCCTCCCCCTCCCCCAGCCCCTGCCACCCACCCCTCTGCTTTCTGTCTCTGTGACCCTGACTGCCCCAGGGACCTCGTAAAAGTGGGATCGCACAGTGTCTGTCCTTCTGTGTCCGGCTTATTTCACCGCGCACCGTGTCCTCAAAGTTCATCCACGCTGTAGCAGGTGTCAGTTTCCTTCCTTTTTAAGGCTGAGTGATATTCCATTGTGTGATGGGCCATGTCTTGTTTATGCATTCACCCATTGATGGACACTTGGGTCACTTCCACCTTTGGGCTGCTGTGAAGATAGGCACAGAAGAATCTCTTCAAGTCCCTGCTTTAAGTTCTTTGGGGTGTAGACCCAAAAGTGGAATTGCTCCTTCATATGGTGAGCCTATGTTTAAGATTTTGAGGACTCGTCGTGCTGTGTTCCTCTGTGGCTGCACCGTTTTACATTCCCACCAGCAAGTGCTCCAATCCCTCTGCACGTTCATCCACACTTGCTATTTTCAATTTTACTTATGTTTTTTACAGCCATCCTAACAGGTGTAAGGCGGTACCTCACTGTAGTTTTGATTTGCGTTTCTCTAACGATTAGTGATGCTGAGCATCTTTTCATGTACTTTTGTCAATTTGTGTATTCTCTTTGGAGAAATGTCTATTCAAGTCATTGAATAAGAATATGAAATTTTCTATTGCTCACGTGTTAATTGGGTTGAGTTTTCTGTTGCTGTTGTTGAGTTATAGCTTTTTATATATTTCTGGATATTAACCTCTTATCAGATATATGATTTTTCAAATATTTTCTCCCTTCTGTGGGAGCTCTTCATTCTATTGATAGTGTTCTTTGATGTACAGAATTTTTCATTTTGATGAATTCCAACTTGTCTACTTTTCCTTTTGTTGCCTCTGCTTTTGGTGTCATCCCCAAGAAGTCATTGCCAAGAAGGTATTCCCGTTTGTTTTCTTCTAAGAGTTTTATAGTTTTGCTGTTCTGTTCAGGTCTTTGATCCACCTTGAGTTAAGGTTTGTACGTGGTGTGAGGTAAGGGTTCAACTTACCCTTACCTCAGTCTTTGGCGTGTGGATTTCCAGTTTTCCCAGCACCGTTTGTTGAAAAGACTGAAAGACTGTCTGTCCTTTGCCAGCTGAATGGTCTTGGTACCATAGTGGGTTTTATTTGTTATTTAACGTCATTCTAGGTAAAAAAAAAAATCCTTTTAGATTTCAGTTATTATCATGAATTTTACCACTCACCTTTATACGGCACAATGCAAATATGAGGACATTTAACTCATATGCAAAACCACCACATAACACAATTCGTATTTCCTCGCTCATACATCATACGTGTTCTTACCTGAAGAGTGGGCCGCGTTCGTTTGCCCAGGATGGCTGCCGTCCCCATGCTCTCCCAGAACCTTCCCGGTCAAGTGGTCGAGTCCATGTCCCCTCCCCTTGAACCTGGGTGGACCTCAGTGGCTGCTCAGCCAGCACCAGAGCGACTTCCGAGGGAAGGTCATAAAAGTGCCGAACGCTGCCAGCTTGTTCTCTTCAAAGCCAATCACCGTGCTGGGAAGGAGCCCCGCCCACACCTCACACGTGAGGGCAAAGTAAACATCTGTTACTGTTTGAAGCCACTAAGTTTGGGGATGGCTTGTTACACAGCAATGCGTAACTGATGTACCCACCAAGGACTAGGCCCTGGGACACTCCGGCATTGCAGCCACTGCTGTCCCAACAGAGGCCAGGGCGGGCTGGTGTGTGGTGGGGGAGACCAGGAAGAAGTGGGAGGATTCAGGACAAGCTTAGGAGTAGGGTCACCAAAATGGGTGGGAATGAACACGGGGAGGTGGGCAAGGCGCAGTCCTGGAGGGCTGTGAGCTGGGGGGCGGTGGCAGGGCTATTGGCTGAGCTGTGGCGTGCTGGGGGAGGACAGGCTGGGGACGGGGCATCTGGGATGCACTTTGGGACACCCCGGGGGGCAGCCAGCTGGCCATGTGGGTCTAGGGTTTGTGCCTGGGAGGTAAAGGTACAAGTCAGGGTAACTGAAGCTGTGTGTGTGGGCGAGACCCTGTCCTTCCCAGGCAGTTACGGGCTGAACTGTGTTCCCCTCCCCCTAGTTCATGTTGAAGTCCTAACCCCCCAAACCAGAGACTGTGACCTTATTTGGAAATAGGGTCCTTGCCAATGTAAGTAGTTAAGATGAGGTCCCACTGCACTGGAGTGGGGGTGGTCCCCGATGCAATGACCACTGTCCTTAGAAAGGGGGACATCTGGACACAGACATGCACTGGGAGAGGCCATGTCAGGGGAAGACAGAGATGGGGCGACGCATCCACAAGCTGAGGAACATTCGAGATGGGTGGGTCCAGCAGCAGCAGCAAGGGGAGAGCCGGGGGCAGACCCTCCCTCAGAATGTCCAGGAGGAACCCGCCCCACAGACATCTCCATTTCAGACTTCAGCCTCCAGAACTGAGAGACGACACATTTCCCTTGTTCTAAGCCACCGGATTTGTGGTTCTTGGTTCCAGCAGGAATGATCCCGGCCTCAGGGTCCCAGAGGCCCTCGATGGGGCTGCTAGGCCCGTCTCAGCACCTTGAACCTGGAGCACAGCCGCGTGTCCAAGCAGTACCCTCCCCCTCCCCCCAGCAGACACACAGCAGCCCTGCTGAGCGCCAAGCTTCCAGGGGCAGACTAACATTGATTGAGCATCTGCCGTGTGCTTCACACATGCTTCCAACATGACGACAGACAAACTTCTATTCATCCTTCAAAGCCCAGCTCAGGAGTCACCTCCTCCACAAAGGCTTCCCTTCCCAAACTTTGGGAGTTTGGCAGCAACTCTCAAAGAGAGGGGAAGACCCCCAGCCTGCATGACCCACCTCTTATTTCCCACTGTTGGCACCTAAACAAAGGGACAGAGCAACGGAAGTTCTTCCCAAGAGGCTGTGAGCCCCCAAGAATCTTGTTCATCTCTGTGTCCCAGCACTTGACACAGGGGCTTGCACACAGTAGGTGCTTAATAAATGCTTGTTGGATGAATGAATGGACAGATGTTTGGTCCAGTGGAACTGGGCTGAGTCTCTGAGTTTACTCTTAAGGAGACGAACAAGTCCTCACTTGGCTAAATACAAGGAGAATGTGCTGGTTGGCGCCCTGCTATGGGCACCTGCTGTCCACCAGAATCTCAGGGGGAATCCAGAAGGGCTTCCCGGAGGAAGCGACACCTGAGACCTCTCTTTGAAGCACAGGTTTGCCCTGCCTGAGATGAGGAAAGGGAGTGAGGTGGTGGGCGACGAGACTGGCAAGGGGAAGCGGGAACTGCCCAGGGCCCCCATGACGCCCCACACTGGCAGATGCCACACCCCACGTTGCAGTCCCCACCCTCCCACAGGCCCCATCCTCAAAACCCTGGAGGGTCACCTTTGTGTACACCGAACAGGGGCCTCTGGGAGACAGAGGGCTGTGAGTGTGGGCAGGGGGCCTCTGGGCCTCCCGCCAGTCACCCTGCATAGGGCTGCTTTCCTGCGTGACCCTGAGCTTGGATGTCCCCAGGCTCCCCTGCGACCTCGGGTGACCCCTCTCCCAGCTCTGGGCCTCAGCTCACCGCCCCCCTGCCCCCAGGCCCCATCAACACAGGTCACACCTACACCCTGGTCACTTCCCCCAGCTCAACCTCTCCACCCCCAGCAGGTTTGCCCTCACTGCCCTCCTTGCCCCCAGGCCTGCAGCCTCCGTCCACCCGGAACACAGCATCAGGTGGGCGGGAGACGGCATCCCTGCCCCGCGTACATCCCGGCTCCTCCGCGGAGTCTGTTTGTTTTCATAACCAATTCAATATTTAAGACGCGGCGAGCCGCTGCCTGAGCTCGCGGGCTCCCCCTTCCTTTGTCTCCACTCCCCTCCGCCCCTGCACCTCCTGACAAACCGGGCGGTTCTGATGGAAAATTCATTAGTGGTCGGCCGCGCCCCCCCTCGCCCTCCCGCGTTCCCAGGCAGCTCCGCGCCTGATGTGTCAGCCTCTCCATCCTGATTATCTGGAGACGCCAATTTCAAAGAGACATCTTAATAGTGATGTCAACGAATTAATTAGATGTGTTAATGAGCTAAAAGCAACCCAAATTAAATTAATGCAGTAATAAGCGCAGACAGCAAAATTAGCTCCAATTTCTCTAAATGATTGTGAACTGTACACAACACCTCATCTCGCTAGAACATCACCATCCCCCAAAGCTAATCAAGAACCCGGCGCAATTAACTGCGTAATTACAAACAGGCGCGTGCACGGGCAGGCGCACACGCGCGCGCACACACACACACACACACACACACACACACACGCGCGCGGGCGGGCGGGGAGGATTCCGCCTGGGCCGGCCTGGGGGTGGTGAGGGCTGTAGATCCCCCCCAGATAGCCCAGGTCACCATCCCCACCCCCATCCTTCATGGATCTGGGAGGCTCAGCCTTTCCAACGCTGAGGTGAGTGCTGTGGACCAGGCCAGGCAGGGAGAAGGGACAGCTGGAGGGCTCCCCCAGCGCCCCTGGGCATCTGCCTTGTGGTGGGGGGGGAGGGGTTTGGCCAAGGTGGAGGAGGGGCAGGGGAGGGAGGGAAGAGGGAGGAGGGGGCCGTGTCGGAGGCAGAGGAGCAGGGGAGGGGCAGCACGAGCTGAGTTGTTTATTGCTTGCATCAGAATCTGAGTTGCAACTATAAAGCTAATTGTCCAGCCCGGCTGATTTCCCACCGGGCAGGGAGAGCTGCTAATAGCTTCCAAGCCGCTCAGGTACCTGATTAGCTGTAATTGCTGCTGGATACGGGAGAGGGGTGAGGACAGAAGTGGAGAAGGCGGCAGGGAGGGGGAGACAGGGTGTGGGTGCAGAGTGAGGCCAGATGGAGGGCGGGGCCGGGTGGGAGGGGCCAGGCAGGTGTAGGGGGAGGGCCGTGGCCAGAGGAGGTGAGGGAAGAGGCAGAGGTGACTTGGGCAGGGCCGGCCCCCCAGCAGCCTCTCTAAGGACCACCCCCCCATCCACACACCACGTGTGGGCCCAGGACCCAGAGCTGTACCCAGTCGGTGCCAACAGGCGGGGGCTGGAGCAGCTGCCCCCACGGGCCCCGGGCTGGCAGGCGGCTCAAGCAGGACCCCCACCCATCTCCCACCCTCCCGCCTTTTAGAAGGGTGAGTTCAGTCTCCTTAGCCAGGGAGCTTCTTGTTCATTTCTGACCGACCTGGGGAGCAGTGAAGGAGCTGACTGATTAGCCCCGCCCATCACCGCCCAACTCCCCCCACCCCGGGCACCCCGCCCCCTGGAGAATGGCTCTCCCCAGAGCAGGGCAGCGGTGGGGTCCCCAGGAGGACCACACATAGGGGTCGGGGCAGGGGGCTGAGAAGCCCTATTGACCTACAGGCCGCCTCTTCCCCGGGCAGGAACCCTCCTCTCTATCCCGCCCTGTCCTTCCCTCCTCATTTCCTGGGTGTTTTTCGCTCACGCATTTGTTTGTTTTTCAGCTTATTGATTCACTTAAAATATATTCATCTTGCTCCAAACTGGAAGGAAGGTGACATCACCTCATTAACCCACCGGCGGCCACAAGCTGCGCCCCCTGTGGTGGCACCTCACCAGCCCCCCCCCCCCCCGGGGACCAAGGTGACTGTCACTCCCCTGCCCTGGCTGAGCTCCTGGGTGCTGAGCCCCTGACATGCGCACTGTTGATGGAGCTCGGGGCCCTGGGGAAGCCTGCGCACCTGAGGGCAGAGGACAGGCCCCGGGAGGTGGCTTCTGGGGGGAGAGTGTGGGTTAGTGGGGTGCCAGGCATACATGGCAGGACAATGGGGGGCTGCTGGGGCTCCTCATGAGTCCCAGAGCCAGGCCTCACCCCCTTGGCCTCCGCTTTCAAACCTGCAAAATGGGGGCATCACAGCCGTGCTTTCCAGGAGCAAAAAGGCTCAGGGTCTTCAGGGCCAGAAGACACGGCGGCCACCCGAGGCCACCCAGGCCACATGTCCACGGATGAGGCGTTGCGAAGCGCTCATGAGGGCAGGGGGGTCCGTGCCCACCTGGCGTCGGGGTGTGTGGCCCCCACGGGTCCAAATTCCCAGCCGGGGCCTCGCTCCATTCTACAGGTGGGGAGAGTGAGGCTGGGGGCCGGGGTGGGTATTGCTCAAGGTCACACCGGCCCTTGGCACGTCCCCCTCCAGGGCTGAGTGGTCACCTTTGGCGGTTGTTTGAAGATTTTATTTCCCAGCAGCAAGAAAGGATTGTTTTGCTCGGCGAGAGTTCCAATGAGCTTTCCCCTCTCTGGGCAGGGGTGAGTCCCAGAGCCCCTCCCCCCCCACCCCCGGGGTGAGGACAGCAGGGGTGGGAGGGGCTGTGGGCAGGTGATGGAGAAGGGGCGGGGCCACACATCGGCCAGTCAGGTGGCTGGAAGTGGCAGCCGCGTGGCCACGCTCCATCCTCTGACACGGGCAAGTGGGCTGGGGGCTTCTGTGGATGGGGAGAGCCCTGTCGCGTCGCCCAGGTGCAGACAGGTGTATGTGTGGGCCGGCCGGCAGGCCTCGGGGAGCCTGGCGTTGGCGTGTCGGTCACACACCTGGAGGCCGCCCAGGCTCCCACAGCCCACGCCAATTAGGAACTCACTTTACATTATTTTAATTTGTCTCTGGGGCCCTGGAAGGAAAGTCATGCGATTATTATTATTATTATATTTTGGCTGGAAATTGCAGCCACCGTTATATAAATTACATATAGTTGAATCCACCAGTTTTTTTTAAACCACCATGTTTTCCTTTCCCCAGCAACGGGCAGCTTCTCCTCACCACTCGCCTCTGTGCCCCTGGTGAGAACTTTCTGGCCCTGGGAGGAGGGGGGAGGCCTGCAGACCACCTGACCGCCTCACCCACAGAGAACAGGGGGCTTTGAAATCCAACCCTTGTGGGTCTGCCCCTGTGGCACCACTGCTCGCTGTGTGACCTCGAGCTAGGTGCCTACCCTCTCTGAGCCTCAGTTTTCTCATCTGTGGCAGCCTTTGCCTCAAAGGGCTGGCGTGAGGTTTAAAGGCAATAATGCCTAGAACGCCCTCAGGGTGGTGCCGGTGTTCAGCCACCCAGCCCGCAGCACGGACACCTAGTACTGGGGTCTGTTTTATCAGGTGTGGGGGACACACAGACTCAGAAATGATTGTCCTGAAAGAAGAAGTTCGTGTTAGGATCACAGAGTTCCCTGAAAACAAGAGGCCGCACACACAGGGCCACGCCAGGAAGCTCCGGGGTCAGGCAGGAGGCAGAGGCAGGGGCACTTCGGGCCAGGGGCTGTGTCCCTGGTTGTCTGGGAGCTGCCCGGAGATGAGGGCAGGTGGACCGTGGCCGGGAGGGTGCCGGCCTGTGGGGAAGGGGGTGGGGCAGGCTCTGCATTAGGTGTTTGCATCTGAAAACACACTCTGGCAGGTGAGTCCTAACTGTGTCTAGGACTTGGCTGACCCCGGGGAGGGCTTAGCGAGGCCCCGAGGTCAGCGCACCAAACATACAGAAAATAAGAAAACACAGTTAACACGATGGCATGAAAGTGATACCAGTGACTGATCCCTCTGTGAGGGCTGGGAGAGGAGGCTGCGCCAGAGCACAGGTGGGCACGCCGGGGCCCGGGGGAAGCCACGTGCTTGAGGCCACCCAGGGAACTGGGCAGGGCCCGGCGAAGACCAGCCTGGGGTGGCCTCAACCTCCTTGGGCTTCGGGCTGTTGGGAGAGAGAGGGGGGAGCCTGCCGGTGGGTTGGATGTGGGTGGACGCAGGCCGTGTTGGTCTGTGCCAGGGTCCCACGAGGCCGTATCTGTGGCACACAGGTGCGTAGCCAGGGCTCCATAAGCACTCATTCTCTGGGTGACCTTGGACAAGCCCCTGCCCCCTCCAGCCCTGTCTCCCTGTCCACACTGCGGGGGATGCCATGTTGGGTCAGGGGCTAGTCTCTCAGATGGCACGTGCCCCTCGCCCTGGCACCCTTGCTTCTGGGAACGTATCCCACGATGCTCTCGGACACAGGGCCCAAGTGGTGCCCCAGCTGATCCCCGCACACCCCGTTTGGCGGTAACCGCCTGGAAACGACTCACAGAGGGGCTGGTGGGCTGGGGCTACAGACAGGACCCTGTGCCGGCCGGCAAGACGCAGGACGGACGCTGTCACCGTGGGGAAAGGGGGAGGTCAACTTTATTCCTCATACAACCACGGGGTGCTTCTGGGTACACAAGAGACCGCGGGCGGGCCTGGCAGCCTGGGATCTGCAGTGAAAGGGAAACTTACTTGTCAGCCCATCCCTTCTGTGCCCGAGATTGTTTTTTACCATGTACCTGTGTTACTTTCTTTTTAAAGAAATTTCAAGCACTTCTAAGTGTACATCCAAGAAAATTGAGAACATTTGTCCATGCAAAGATCTGCACACAGATGTTCAAAGAAGTGTGACTTACAATAGCCAAAACGTGGAGACAGCGCAAACGCCCATCACAGGATGAGTGGATAAACAAGTGTGGTCCATCGACACCAGGGAATATGATTCAGCCCCAGAAAGGAAGGAAGCACTGACCCTGCTACAACATGGATGAACCTTGAAGACGTATACACAAAAGTGAAAGAAGCCAACACAAAAGGACACATACCCCACTTATTAATAAAGTGTCCAGGGGGCTTCCCTGGTGGCACAGTGGTTGAGAGTCCGCCTGCCGATGCAGGGGACACGGGTTCGCGCCCCGGTCCGGGAAGATCCCACGTGCCGCAGAGCGGCTGGGCCCGTGAGCCATGGCCGCTGGGCCTGCGCGTCCGGAGCCTGTGCTCCGCAACGGGAGAGGCCACAACAGTGAGAGGGCCGCGTACCGCAAAAAAAGAAAAAAAAAAAAGTGTCCAGAATAAGCAAATCTACGTAAACAGAGAGGGCTGGGGGCTGGGGAGGAAGGGGAGCAGGGCTTCTTTCGGGGGGGCTATGATGGTGTTCTGGGGTCAGGTAGTGATGGTGATGGTCACACTGCTGTGCGCACACTGAAAACACTGAACTACGCACTTTAGAGAAGACAGTTGTACTGTACAGTGTGTGAGTTTCCCAGCGCTGCTGTAACAAAGCACCACGACCTAGGTGACCTGCAACCACAGGTGCTGGAGGCCAGAAGCCTGAGCTCGAGGTGTCGGCAGGCCCAGCCTCCCTCCACACGCTCGAGGGGAGGGTCCCGACTTGCCTGCTTGCCTCCTGGGGGGCCGGGGGCACCCTCGGCTAGTGGCTGCATGGCTCCAGTCTCTGCCTGTGTCTTCCCGTGGCTTCCCCGCTTCCTGTAAGGACACCAGTCACCCTGTTTTAGGGCCCACCCTAAAGACCTCATCTCAGCTGGATTACCTCTGCAAAGACCTTATTTCCAGGCAAGGTCCCATTTACAGGTACTAGAGGTTAGGACTTCAGCATGTCTTTCAGGGGTCACAGTTCACCCCACCGCATATGTGATTTGTATCTCAATAAAGCTGTTATTTCTTCTAGAAAGTTTTAAACAACAGAATATAAAAAGAGAGAGAAGAAATATATCCCAGTGTAGGGGCACGGAGCCTGAATCAGTGGGGAGGTGACCTCACAGGGCAGACGTGACACCCCGCCAGGGAGACCTCTGCCACCCTGGGCTCTGTGATAATCTCTTGAATAACTTTCCTGAGAACAGCAGCAGTGATAACCGCATCCCTGGACTGCGTCTTGGTCCCGCCTCCTCCTCTGCCCTGACCTTCCTCTAAGGTCCGCCCCTGGCCTGCCCTTGAGCTCTGGCCCCGCCCACCCCTCCTGGCTCCTCCCTCCCCTCCCCCTGACCCCCACCCTCCCGCAGGCCTGTCAGGCGCCCATGTCCCCAGCTTGTAAAGTAACAACCTGTCACACGCACAACCTCTTTGCACCCAAAATGTTCTCTGATCTGTGTAAACTGCAGCGCTTGATATTAATACCTTTTGTTTGTGTGTCAGGGTTCTGCAGAATCTAATTAAGGCGTGTTCTCTGCGTATCCGGGGTGTTGGAACAATTCCACGGAGTAGACAATGCAAGCTGTTGACCTGCAAGATAAACTGTGCTTGCGGAGGATTTGGGGGTGGCGGGCAGGGGGCACACGGCTGTTCTTTTCTGCTGGGGCACCAGCCTCCCTGCCTACGGGTCACCCCTGTGTGTGGGTGGCAGAGGCATCTTCACTGGGGGGCGTTTATCACAGCAACGGTTTTCTGTGTGTACTTCTGTGTACACACACGTGCACACGCACAGGTGCACACGCACGTGGGAGCTGGGCCTCCCTGGCTGGGCGACTCCTGTCTCAACAGCCCTCTCCCTGCGGTGTCTGCGAGGTGCGAGTACTGACCCATTACACAGATGGGGAAGCCGAGGCCTGTGATGCATGTGTTCAGGTGGGAGCTTGGCTGACTCTGAGCAGCCACTGGGTGCCAGAACAAACCCACGTCTGGGAGGGCTGGGCCTGGGCTCGGACCGGGTCAGGTGAAGACACCCAGCCCACCCTCCAGCGCAGGCCCAGGTGAAACTGTCATCCCTCCTGGACAGACGGGGAAACCGAGGCCCAGAGAGGGCAGGGGCTTGTCCATGACACACAGCGAGCTGGTGGCAGAGCTGGGCCCTTCCTGACCCTGCGGCCCACAGACTGGAGGCTGAAAATAAGTGTCCATCAGTTCGAGGACAGCTTTGGGACCCCTGGACCTGAGGCCCTGACCCCATGTGAGGTGACCTTGGCCAGCGCCCGGCCCACTGCGACTTCAGTTACCCCCGAAGGGGTAGGAAGGGGTGAGGAGAGCATCACAGCAACGCGGCCTGCCCGCCAGCCTGCCCAAGCGGCACCCAGCAGGGGCAGGTGCTGCCCAAGCGGCGCCCAGCGGGGGCGGGTGCTTGGAGCTGCCGTCATCCCTGCTCCCGTCCCAGCTCAGGACCTGCCTGCCCGCCGGTGCGGCAAATAGAGTTGTTTGCACCAGGTTGGGGTGGGGGGCGTCCTTTGGGCTTTCCTCTCCCCATCTGCAAGATGCACAGGGGATCCCAGACTCTGAGTGCCCCGAACAGAGAAAACCAGAGGCCAGGTCTGCTGAAGTCCGGGTGCGGAAAGACTCCAGGACCCGGGATGCAGGTGGAGGAGGCCACCCCGACGGGGCACACGGTGAGGACAAAGGCCTACAGACAGCCTGAGCTCGGGATTCAGGCCAGAAGAGGTGTTTGGGTGAGAAAACCAGTGTGACCGTGCGTTGCGCAGGTCTGCGGCCGTGTGTGCATGTGCGTAATGGATGGGCAGGCACGCGGCTTACGTGTGCACGCAATCGGGTGCACGCAGCACCCGTGTACATCGCGTCCGGCCGTGCACGAGGAATACCTGCCTCGCGGACCCAGCAGGGCCTCGCCGCCCGCGCCCCTTAGGAAACGCCGCAGCGCCACCTGCCGGCCGCGCTCCGGCCCGCACAGAGGGCGCGGGGCGGGGCGCGAGGCCCCGCCCACCCGAGGCCCCCCCCCCAGGCCACACCTCCCTGTGTCCCGCCCCTGGGGACGTGGCTCAGGAGGCGGCTCTGGGACCCTGACCCACTGGTGCCTCGGAGAGGCGGGCGCCTGGGTCTGGGCTTTTGAGGTCCCGGCTGAAGTGGGGACAACTGCGAGGATTAAACGCGCACCAGGGGGACAGTGAGCGCATCGCCCCGATATGGCCCCATTTCACAGATGCTGAAAACGTCACCCGCCAAGGTCCCACGGGGGACGAGGCCGAGCGGGCTTTGAGCCGGCAGCCTGGGTGCAGTGTGCATTCAGGCACGACCAGCAAACTGAGATGTATTTGTTAACTATTAACTGTTAATGAACGCATTCGCCCTCACACCGCTCTGTGGAGGTATATGCTGACAGCCGCTCCGGGAGTGAGGTGATGAGAAGTGCCTGTATCCGGAAGTGACCCGGCAAGACTCACCCCCGCCTTCTGGGCAGCCTCCAGTACCTGACGTGGGCAGGAATTTGGTGGTGCGGGCGGGAACAGTAGGATTTCAGAGCAAAGTCAGTAGTGCTTGACCCCGTATAGGCCTCGGTTTCCACACTGTACAGTGGGGTGGGTACGGGGAGCTAGAATAGATATTTTCTCAGGTTCTGTCCCTGCGGCTCGCCCCCCACCCCCAAGACAGTGCAGGATGCCAGAAATCCATGAAGGACTGCGCCGTGGCAGGGACTGGGGGTTCAGGTGGTCTATCCCCTGGCCCAGCCCCCCGAGGGGTCCCTCCCGACACCCATGGCTGTCCCCGACAGGAAGTTTGAGCCCCTCTGCCGGCACCTCCTGCCCAGGGCCCTACCCCCTCCAGCCCCCTCCAAGGAGGAGGCATCTCCGAGGGTACGGGGCTGCCAGGGGCAGGTGGCGTCGCCCCGGTGCCAGCCCAGCTGAGGTCGTCAGAGGAGCCGGCAGAGCCTGGCTGAAAGCCTCTTCCGAGTGCACGGGGAGCCCTGCACGGGGCGGGGCGGGAGGTCATGCTGGGGAGACCCTGAGGTGGGGGGGCGGGGCAGCTGCTGGCCTGGCTCAGCAATATCCCTGACAGGCTTGACCTTGGGCAAGGCCCTCTGCCTGGCCTCCTCCTTTCCTGGGCCCCAGGCCCCTGTTAGCCGAACTCCTGCCCACCAGCTACCGTGTCACTCGGGGGCCAGTCACACACAACTCCATTCACACCCCAACTGTGCCCCTGATGGGCTGTGTGGCCTTAGGCAGGTCGCCTCACTGCTCTGAGCCTCAGTGGCCTGGTCTGGAAAATGAGCTGACACCTGGGCTGGCTCTGGCCAGGATGTGGGCCCAGAACCAGAGCCTGGAGCAGAGGAGGGCAGTCCTGCAGCCCCGGGTCTGACTACAGCAGGTCTCAGGAGGCCCCACCGTGCACTGGTGCAGCATCAGACGCAGGTCACTGCTGTCCACTCCGTCCTCACAACTGGCCCAAGAGTCAGGCCAGAGTGCCTTCATTTTACAGGCGGGAAAATGGAGGCTCAGGCGCTGCGACTTTCGCAAGGAAGTGACGAGTCAGCTGTAAGCGGGACTCGAAGTGGATCACTGCACCCCATCCTCAGGCCCAGGGATCCCCCAGTCTCACATCTGGCCTGGTCCGGGTACTGGACTCTGGGACTCCTGGAGAGAGGAAGTCCACACAGTTCGCAGATGCCTAGAACGTGGCTCCTCCTCCCAGACAGGGGCACAGCTGAGCCCTTCAGCCCATTTTATGGACAGGCAGCCCAAGGCTGAGGCAGAGCTGCGGGGGAGCCCGAAGTGTGCGTGCCTCTGAAGACCACCGCCGTCTGGACACAGCATGGGCGGCACGGCCACCCGGCCCCGCTAGCACCCAGCACGTGGCACACGCGGCCCCTTTCACCACGGTCACATCCCCACACCGACGCACAGGCCCCTATGGGGCCCCAGAGAACAGGAGGAGCAGAGAGGTCGGGCACCTGCTTTCCTCCATCCTTGGGTTCAATCCCCAGCCTGCTCAGGGCAAGGAGGCCTGACACCAAGGGCTCAGAACTAATGTCCCTGCAGGCTGTAACCATTTGCCCAATCCCCCTCACACACACACGTGCACACACATATGCACACAGGTGTGCCCAGCTCACACCTGCCCACCCACCCACCACAGGTGTGCCTGCTAGTCTGAGCTAAGTCAGGTACTTACTTTTGTACGTTCAGACACTGGGCAGCCGATATAACCCTACAAACACCCACTGCAGTTGCTGGATGGATGGAAGGATAGATGGGGCAGGAGGGACAGACAGATGGACAAATGGAAGAGTGGCTGGTGGGTAGAGAGACTAAAACTAAGAGCGACCAAGTACACTGCTCACACCCCCTTGTTTCCCGGTGGAGATGGGTTACTCTGAGGCCTGCTATGAGCCCATTTCACAGATGAGGCAACAGAGGCAGGAGGTAGGAAGTGACTGGCACAGGGTCATACAGCGAGCTCTCAGTGACGCCCAGGACCTGGTCCTCAGGGAGGCACCTGCCTGGCCTAAGTGGCACAGGCGGTGTCGGCACCACAGCCACGCAGATCCCCTGAGACCACAGATGGGCACCCACTCTGGCACCTCCGGCAGTCCCGTCCCGGCGGGCCACCTCCTCCCCTGGGCCTGCATGTCAGGCCTCAGTGACCTGAGGACCTGCCCCACCCACTTCTCTAGAGCCCCTCTCACAACATGGGCCAGACGCGAGGGGCTCAGAAGCAGGGCATGGTGGGCCGAAGCCCGGGAACTCTGCCCGCCTGCGGCAATCACAGCTCAGCATTACGCGGGAGCTGGTAACTAAACACTTGGGCGTCGTCAGACACCCCAGCACGGTACCTGATGAAGTAATTACGGGAACACTACACCCCCCACTTCTCAGCCTCCCCACTGAGTGTGGAGTGGTGGCCCTGAGCTCTCCAGATCCCACCCTCACGGCCTCCACAGCCCTCCGCAGGCCCCCTCCCGCCCCCAGCTCCGTCAGCCACCCACGCCCATCCCAGCGCCCAGGCCAGAAACCGAGGTCCTCCGGGCCCGCTCCCCATCTGCTCCAGACTCAGCTCCGGAGCTGCCCACCTGCCCCTCCCCTCACCGTCCTCTGGCCACCCCAGCCCCTCTCCCCCTCCCCTCCCGTGCCCGAGTCCCGTCCACCCCACCCTAAAGGGCTGGGACGCAGCCGCTGCCCACACTGGCTTCCTGCTCTCCCCCACACCTCCTCCCCAGACAGCCAGACTCATGTTCTCAAATCCCAGATCTGATGGTGGGAACCTTCCTCCAGAAACCCACAGCCGCAGTCTAACCACGGGAAAATACTCAGACAAACCCAAATCGAGGGGCGCCCTGAAAAGTACCTGACTAGCACTCCTCCAACCTGCCAAGGTCCTCAAAAGCAATGACAGTCACAAAACAAAGGAGGCCAAGGAGATGTGAGGACGAAATGCACGTGGGATCCTGGAATAGAAAAGGGATTAGCGAAGACGAGGAAATCTAAGTAGAGCGTGGGATTATATCAGGAAGGTACCAGCCTGGGTGTCTCAGCGCTGACACCCACCGGAGTGACGTAAGGTGTTAACACGAGGGGGAATGGCGTGCGCGTGTGCAGGGACCCTCTGTGCTGTCTTTGCAACTGCTCTGAAAATCTAAACTATTGTAAAACAAAAATTTGTTTCAAAATGAGAGAGTGTACACACAAGGGATCTGATTAAAGTATGGTGAAGTGTTCACAGTTGTTTAATCTTGGGGATGGGTCAATAAGTATCTATTATATTGCTTCCTGTGTGCTTGAAATGTCTCATAATTAAACATTTAAGAGAAAACAAACCCAGATCCAATATGTCACCCTGGCCTGACACCCTCCAAAGTCTCCCTTGAACTTTAGGATTAAGTGCAAAATTCTTAATCCCGCCCACAAGACAGACCAGGACCCTCCCGTCCGCCACTCTGCCCCTGACATCACACAGGGTCTGGCCAGTCCCAGGGTCTGGCCACCTGAGGTCACGCGGGGCCCGGTGCCTTCCCTTCCGCCCAGTTCTGGCCCCTGGACCAGGCTCCCCATCTACAACTCTGGCAGGTTCAGCCTTGGCAGGGAGAGGTCACAGGTCCCAGCCCACCGTGAGGTCACCTCACTGGACATCACTGGTTGTGGTTCACGAAGCCCTCCCCACCCCCAGGCCTGGGTCTGGGGGCCACCTGTGAGGCAGGCATCGTTCTCCCGTTTCACAGATGGGGAAGCTGAGGCTGCCCAGTGATCAGAGGGATGTGGGCTAGAGTCCAGAGTCTGTCCCCCGGACCAGGGCTCTCCACCACGCTACCCTCCCGGCGTGGTTTCCCACCTGTGAAATGTTCCAGGGGCCATGAACACAGCCTCCCGCCCAGCCTGGGTGGAAGAAATTGTTGGGCCCTCGTGTTCTGGGCCCTGTTACCTCTCCCCCCTCGGGTGAAGGACACCATATTAATCAATCTATCCATCAACTGATTAATTAGGCAAAAACTTCCTGAGCACCTAGTACGGGCCCAGCCCTGGGGACACAGCAGCAGCAGATCAAGGCCCTGCCGTTGCGGGGCTTGTGTTCTGTGTCAGGGCGGGTGGGGACAGTAAGGAAGCACGCACATGACGTACTGACTGGAGGAGTGTGACCGGACACAGGAGGGAGAGGGGATGCGACGTCATGGGAGGGTTCCTGGGAGACCCCCCGGAAAAACAAGACCTCCTTGGGGAGGTGAGGGAGCCAAGCAACGACTCCAGGAGGGACATCCCAGGCTGACAAGAACAGATGCAAAGGCCCTGAGGCAGGAGCTCACATGCCCTCACTGAGAACAGCAGAGAGGCCGGAGCTGCTGGAGCAGAGTGAGGGGACACGAGGAGAGTGGTGAGGGCGGCTACTAACCCCAGGGCCTCCTGGGTGAAAAGCCCCCCAGGAGGACACCAGTGGTCACAGGCCACAAAAGACTAGGCTGCTGGAGTCTAAGGACTGGCCCGCTGGTGGACCCTGGGTGTCATGGGCACCAACCACACCAGGCTCATCCACCAACTTCAGAGGTGCCTCTGGTTTGGTGAATGTCCCCCCTCCACCAACCCCACCACAGGACTGGCAGGGAAATGGAGGCCGGCAGGGGTGGGACAGGAGGAGCGGCCAACAGTCTTCAGAGTCTGCACAGCCCAACTCCCGTTCTACCAAAGGGAAACCGAGGCCCAGAGGCATAAGACCTGGCTCAGATCCCTCAGGAACTCAGAACAAGCTGCTCTTGGGTCCCCTGCTCCCTTGGCCAGGTGTGTACAGGTTGGTAGGCAGGTGCGTGGCTTACCTGGTGGGGCCCCTGCTCCCTTGGCCAGGTGTGTACAGGTTGGTAGGCAGGTGCATGGCTTACCTGGTGGGGCCCCTGCTCCCTTGGCCAGGCGTGTACAGGTTGGTAGGCAGGTGCGTGGCTTACCTGGTGGGTCCCCTGCTCCCTTGGCCAGGTGTGTACAGGTTGGTAGGCAGGTGCGTGGCTTACCTGGTGGGTCCCCTGCTCCCTTGGCCAGGTGTGTACAGGTTGGTAGGCAGGTGCGTGGCTTACCTGGTGGGTCCCCTGCTCCCTTGGCCAGGTGTGTACAGGTTGGTAGGCAGGTGCGTGGCTTACCTGATGGGTCCCCTGCTTCCTTGGCCAGGTGTGTACAGGTTGGTAGGCAGGTGCGTGGTCTACCTGGTGGGCGGGTGTCCCAAGGCACAGCAGAGAGCTTTGGTGGGAGAACTTGGCCCTGTGAGGCCAGCTGGGCCCACCTACTTGGCTTCAAGAAAGGGAAACTGAGGCCCCAAGAGGGCCTGCCCCTTCCTAAGATGCTCCAGTGCACCTGGGTCAGCTGGTCCCCCATCTTCCTGCTCTACCGCCCGGCCTCGTGACAAAAAGAAGCCTGGGCCTGGGGCTGCGGCCCACCCTGGACTCACCCTGCCCCAGCCTCCAAGGAACAATTTACCTTTCAGAGCCAGTCCAAGATATTAATTAAGATAAATCTACCTCAATTTTGAGATTCTCTTATCATGTAATTTATCAAAATTATGTTAATTATTTCTGTAGGGCAGCAAAATTATTACCTCTTTTGTGTCTGATTTGTATTAATATTCATAATTTAATAATTCAGCATCCTGGCCATCTGGTCCTGGAGCAGCTCCCTCCCCTCCCTCAGTCCCAGTCGAAGGGTCCCACCGCACCCGCCCAGTGTCCCTGGGGCTGGACCTGCCCCTCCCCGCGCCTCCGCCTCCAGCCCGGTGGCCACCGCCCCCCCACGCACACTGCCCCCGGCCCGCCCGCCCCCAGCGCCCGCAGGTTGGAGCGCAGGTACCGCGCTCACGCCGCCACCCTCGCCTGGCAGGTGAGCCAAGCTGAATTGACATTTTCCACACTCTGTGAGTTTTACACTGTAATTTGACATAATTAATGCCTACATTACTGCTGATAATTTAGCCAGTTAATTAAACTCCGAGGAGATAATTAAGGAAAGGCTACTGCTTGGATTGCTAATTGTTTTTGTCATTATTTCAGGGGCCGACAGCTGCCGGCTGAGTCATCCTGTTTTGTCAGCTGACGGGTCATGTGACACAGGGGTCCCCGGGGGGACCCCACTTCCAGGGGAGGGAGGCACGCAGCCTGGCTACCTGGCTGCTGCCTGGAGCCCCGCCAAGCACTGCTGGCCAGTCCCGCCCCTCCCCCCTCCCTCCCCCTTCCCCCTCCTCCCCCTCCCTCTTACCCCCTCCCCTGCTCCTGTCGGTAGTGACAGCCACCCCCCACACCGAGCCCCACACCGAGCCCCTGCCTGAGAGTTGGCCTGGGGTCACTCGAAGGTCAGCCTGAGCAAGCAGGAGGAGGTTGGGGGGACCCCTCCCAGCCCTACATCCGAGCCCAAGGGCTGAAGTGGCCCTGGCAGCACCCCAGCCTTCTGCAATGGTCAGATAGGAGGTAGGACTTCCTGGGCCCACTGGAAGCCAGAGTAGATTATCCCACATGGCAGAGAATGATGGGGGATTGTGGGAGCAGGGGAGGGGGAGAGAGGGCGGTGGGGAGGGGCTGTGAGCCCAGCTCTTTGACATTGATGGGGTGGACGGAGCTGGGTCTGGAGAAGTTCTCTGACTCTGTTCCAACCCTCCCAAGGCCCCATGCCACCCACCCACCTGGTGGCAGGTAGATCTGACACCAGAGGAAAGGGGGATCTGCTGAGCTCCCCACCCCGCCGCAGGCCACACTCCCTGGGACCAGTCACCTGCACGCAGTACAGCATGGGGTGTGTCACTGTCACCCGGTGTCTCCATTTTCCAGGGAAGCCAGGGCCCTGCTCGAGGCCACACCACAGACCAGATACGGGCCCTGTGGAGGGCCCTGTGGAGGGCGGGAAGCAGGAGGACAGACGTTGATCCCAGAGCCACACTCTCCCGGATGGGCTGGGACAGCAGCTCTGCTGCCTGGGCAGGCCCTGAGGCAGTGTGTGAGTGTGCATTCAGGACCAGGTCCTCATCTTCATGGGCTCACGGTCTGGGTGGGAGCACACACACGCCAGGGGAAAGGGCAGCTCCACGCAGCTGGGCATCCCTAGGGTGCTCAACTTGGCTATCAGAACATGCGAGACAGAGGCTCAAGCAATCCTGGTTTATTATCCCTCAGAACAAGAAGTCTACAAGTAAGAAGGTTCTAGATTGGCTAATTCAGGGCTCAGCGACAGCCACGGGACGTCGGCTAAGACCCAGGACGCTTCCCTGTTTCTGCCCTGCCAGTCCCTGCTTGGTGGCCATATCTTCCCGCATGGTCCCAAGCTGGCTGCTGTGGCACCGTGAATCTCAAGTCCGGCTACCTGGCTGCTGCCTGGAGCCCCGCCAAGCACTGCTGGCCAGTCCCACCCCTCCCCCCTCCCTCCCCCTCCCCCTCCTCCCCTCCCCCTTCCCCCTCCTCCCCCTCCCTCTTACCCCCTCCCCTGCTCCTGTCGGTAGTGACAGCCACCCCCCCACACCGAGCCCCACACCGAGCCCCCATCCCAGAAGACATCCAGCAAAGATGGGAGGGGAGCAGTGTCCCACATAATCATATTATTGTCTTCACGGGCCTAGAGAGGCCTAGAAACTCGAGGTTTCCTGCTGAGCCTCCTACTCCCTTTCCGCTATTGGCAAGAGCTTTAACTTGGACCAAAGGAACTGGCTTTCCTCTCACAGCGGAGCTCCTTTGTGCAATGCTGAATCAGTTTAGATGCCTCGCCTTGGACAAAAGTGCTCTTTTAGCAAATCCAGAACGTCCTCCCTTAGCTTTCAGGTTGGCCGCCTTCACCCCAGACTCACCTCTCTCGTATGACTTACCAAAGGCCACAAGAAGTAGTCAATGAATACCGATATTCTGAATATTTTCCTACTATTTTCACAGCCTTGATGAATTTGTGGTCTGGGATCCAAGGTACCACAGGTAACAGCTGTATCTAATTTTACGAGCTCTTCACCATGATCTCCAGCTTCCCAACTGGTACAGGAGCCTCACTGCCCAGTACCCGCTGGCCCTCCCTTAGACAATTCCACATTTGAGGTTCTGTTAGTTGTCACACCCCCACTCCTGGAAACAAATTCCAGATCATCCACAAACATCAGAAAATCTGAGTAAAGGTTTAAACAGAAAGGGGATTATTTTCCCATATGTGGTGGGTTGAATGGTGCCCCCCACCCCCCGCAAAACATCATGTCCACCCAGGACCTCAAAATGTGACTTTATTTGGAAACGGGGTCATTAGGGTGCACCCTAATGCATTGTGACTGGTGTCCTTGTAAAAAGGAGGCATCTGGACACAGATGCAGATGGGCTGACAGCCACAGGAAGCGACTGGAGGGAGACAGCCACAAACCAAGAACACCAAGGATTGCTGGCGACACCAGGAGCTGAAGAGAGGCCTGGGACAGACTCTCCCTCACAGCCTTGGAAGGAGCCAACCCCACCGACACCTTGGTTTCAGACTTCTAGCCTCCAGGGCTGCAAGAAAATTAATTTCTGGGTTTTTTTGGCTGTGCTGCATGGTTCGTGGGATCTTAGTCCCCCGACCGGGGATCGAACCCGGGCCCTCGGCAGTGGAAGTGCAGAGTCCTAACCACAGGACCGCTGGGGAATGCCCAAGTTTCTGTTTTTTTAAGCTACCAAGTTCGTGGTATTTTGTTTTGGCAGCCCCAGGAAATTCATACACCATAAGAAATCCAGAGGTAGGGAGGTTCTAGGACTAGCTAATTCAATGATGTCGTGAAAGACCCAGGTGTCTTCAATGTTTCTGCCCTGTCATCCTCAACATATCAGCCATGTTCCCCCTCATGGTCACAAAACAGCTGCTGCAGCACCATGCATCCAGACAGGGATCATCCAGCAAAAAAGAGGGTGTGTCCTGCTGGTGGCGCCTCCTTCACTGGGGATGAGAAGGGCCATGATTGGCTTGTATTAAATATGATTCATTTCCTAGGGTTGGGGAGGGGGCCATTTCCCCTGAGCCTACAGGACGGGGTGGGGTTGGGGGGCGACATCCAAACAATATAGGGAAAACCAGCAAAGTCTGCCATCGTGCACACCCAGGGTCCCGGGAGTGAGTGGCAGACGAGACTGCAGCACACAGAGGCAGGAGGGGAATGTTGTGGGGTCTCTTGGGGGCGGGGAGAAGGGGGTAGAAATAGGTCCCCTGTGGGTGACTGGGCAGCAGACCCTCGGCCCTGCCCACTGCAGCCCAGTCAGAGCTCGGCTTTGGGCACCGGCCACCCTCGCCGCCAGACAGCGTGGCCCCTGGACCCCCGGCACCATCACCCACACCCGCCCGAGGGAACCACAAAATCATCCGTGTGTGTCTCTGGCTCACCTTCAGGACTCAGGGCCCATCTGGGTCCCACAACTGCTCCCGGGTGCTGGAGAAGGCGGGGTGGGCCTGTGGCCTCAGCAAGCCTGGAAATTATCCTGTTAGGGGTTGCCTCGCCTCCCAAAAGATATGCTGAAGTCCCAACCCCCAGAAGCTATGAAATGGGGTCTTTGCAGGTGTGATTGGTCAAGATGGGCACACGCTGGACTGGGCTGGGCTGCAGTCCGATGACCGGGGTCCTTATAAGAAGAGGGGAGTCTGGACGCAGACCCGCAGGGAGAAGAGGGCCGTGCGAGGACACAGGCGGGCGGGAGCGAGGCGGCTGTGAGCCCTCAGGCAGAGGCAGCCCTGCCCACACCTCAACCCTGGACTCCTGGCCCCCAGAACTGGGAAAGGATAAACTTTCCCTCTTGTAAGCCCCCCAGCCTAGGGTGCTTGGTTACAGCTGCCCCCCACCCCGGGACACTCGGAATCCCCAGGATCCTGCGGCCTGCGTGGAGGCCTGGATGCAGACGACACTCCCCAGTGCCTTTGCAGCCCGGTGCGGCCACGCCGCGAAATTCTGAGTAGAGAGCACGTCACGCTGAGCAGCCCTGGGTGGGGTGGGGGTGACCCGAGCTGTCCCCACGTGTTCCCCCTTTCGCTGATCACGGGGTTCCCACCCAAAGCTGCTCCCCAGCCGAGTCTGAGCTGCAGCCCGAACCCCGCTCCTGACGCAGGGCCCCTGCACAGCTGCCGCCCGCATCCGTCCCGACCCCACTCACCCTGCTCGCCTCTCCTGGGCTGTCCTTTCCCGCGGAGCCCCCTCTGGGACTGCAGCTCCCTGAGCTCGCCCTCCGTGCGCCGAGCCCTCAAGGCAGGAGCTGGCCTCTGGTCTGCGGGTGGAGCCCGGCGCACGGACGGACGTGCCCGTGACCTGTTGCTGAACGAGCAGGGTGTGACGGTGCGCACCCCACACGGAGTCGCCCCCGCAGCAACCGGAGGTTTCTCCCCCCGGGGCGGGGGTCTCGGCACGAGGGTGGACTCCCTGGAGGGTAGCGGGGAGACCCCGAGGGTTTCAGCATCTGGGGCAAGTTGGGAGCGCGGGGAGACGGACAGAGGACCAGGGGAGAAGAAAGCTCAGAGTCGGGACACATTTTGAGAGAAAATGGACAGGGAGTGGACAGAGCGGGGTGGGGGCGGGGGGCGATGGCAGCGCCCACACCCCCAGAAGCGATGAGGAATGAGGGGACACGGAGCTGGCACAGGCAGACACCCCAAAACTGGCAAACAAGATCGTGATGAGCCGCTGACGTGGTCAGTAGCCCTGCCCACCAGAGAGAGGATGTAAGCCACGATTGCAAGGGCCGTGTGTATGATTTTGAATTTTCTAGTAGTTGCATTTAAAAGAAAAGTAAGAGGGACTTCCCTGGTGGTCCAGTAGCTAGGACTCCACGCTCCCAATGCAGGGGGCGCAGGTTGGATCCCTGGTCAAGGAACTAGATCCCGCATGCCGCAACTAAAGATCCTGCGTGCGGCCAACCAAATAAATAAACATAAAAAAAAGATAAGAGATGAGACTAGTTTTGATAACATATCTTAGTGAACCCGATATATGTGAAATGTGTCCATCTCAACATGTGATCAATATCTAATTCTATAAGCGAGCTGTCATATCCTTTCTGTGGGCTCGGTGTTGGAAATCCCGTGTATCTCTCACACTGAGGACGCGTCTTACCTCGGACCGGCTGCACCGCAGGTGCCCGATGGTCACACGTGTTACGCCCGCTGTCACCATCCCCCAGGGCCATCTGAACGCCCCCTCTTCCACGGACTGACAGGGAGGGGCTCTGGCGGAACTCAAGGCACAGCAGAGCATCTTTTGCTCCCAGGAAGCCCAGCAGACCAGGCCCCATCCTCAACGTCACACCTATGTTCGCCCACCAGCCCACCCTCTGTCCCCCAGCCCTGGGGACCTTCCTTCCTGGACTTCTGCCCTCCTCCCTGTGCCCTCGCTGGCCCCTCGGCTTGTC
This sequence comes from Phocoena phocoena, assembly GCF_963924675.1. NCBI lineage: Eukaryota > Metazoa > Chordata > Mammalia > Artiodactyla > Phocoenidae > Phocoena > Phocoena phocoena. The sequence goes on from NC_089233.1 coordinate 892,431, forward strand.
CCTCACTGTGCCACCAATTCCTGCATCTTCCCACCCCCCGCCCCGTCCTAGACACAGCATTTTACAGCTAAAACTGCCCCCATCCCGAGCGGAGCCTCGGGCCCTGACCCCAGCCCCCCTCACACCCCCCACGCGCTCACAGAGGGGGTGGGTCCACCCCAGGCGCTGGCCCCAGAGCCTGACGCCTCCGCGCACCCGTCCTATCACCTCTTTCCAGAAAGTTCTCCCTCATCAATAAATGAGAATAGAAATGGCCCATATGGAAATATTGTCAAAACCACTGATTAAGTTTTACACAACCAGCGCCAGAGCAAACGAAAAGGTTTTAACTTTTTAATTTAAGGAAAGAGGAATCTGATATAATTTCAATTTGTGATGAGATAAGATGTCCTCAAGTCTGTGTTTCGATTGGATTTTACATCCTCGCGGACTCTGCGAAGTGTCAGCTGCGGGCGAAGGTGCGGGGGATGCTTGTTATTAACAGCGTAACGGGCCGGGCGTTCACGCCATCGGCTTCATCGGCATCTCCTGGGCCCACCTGAGAGACCTCGTTAGCGCAGAGCCTGGAACTCCGGCCTGGGACGGGAGGGCTTGGGGAGGCACCTAGGTGGACCCGCAGAGGGGCTCTCAGGACCTGCCCTGGCCACCTGGGCACAGGCCGCTGCTGGGGTGGGGGGAGGTAAGGGGCGGAGGCCCAGGGTAGGGGGAGCCCAGAAATCAGAACTCCTGACTTGGGGGTGGATGGGAGCCGAAGCACCCTGGGGGGTGGGGGGAGGTCCCAGTCTGCAGCACAAGCCTGGTAGGAGGAGGGGCTGGGAGCCCTGTCCTCTGGCTGCACCCCTCCCGGGGGTTGGGGGCCTGCTGGGCCGAGGGCATGCAACCACCCCGAGCTCACGTCCACCACCCACTGCACAGCTCCGGGTACACGAGCTCCAGAATGCCGTGACCTGACCGCACGGCCGCAACGTCCCCTTTGGGGCTTCATGAGCCCCCAACCACTCGTGTGCACGCCCCTGGGCCTACCCCGCGTCCACCACGGGCAGGGAGGTCCCTCCCAGGGCAGGACAGGCCCCCCGTGGGAAGCCAACGGGGAGGCCCGCGGGTCCCGGGGAGGCCCCTCCCCTGAGCAGGCCCAGCTCGACCCCTGGGCGCCCTCTGTGATTCGGCTATGAAGGCACAGCCAGCCCTGGGATCAGTGGCCCAGGAGGTACCTGGTGGGTGGGAGGAAGCCGGGTCACACCTCGATGTGTCACGTAGAGACCTGGGCAGCCCTTTCTTTCCGGGACCCCGAGAGATGCTGGGATGTGAAGACATAAAGACCACACAGAGATTCTGTTTGTGGGGCGACTGTGGCTCCCGCCCGCGCTCAGCCAAACAGGGCTCCTCCCCTGGGGAGCTCCCAAACGGGAGGGGGCCCTCGCTGGGGGAGTCCAGGCTCTGCTCCCCGCACCTCCCAGACGGAGGCCAATGACACCAAAACCCAGGCCCCGCCCATGCCCCTGCTTCCCGGGGGGCCAACCCCTGTGTCCCCATCCCAGTGGCCCCCCTCTGCCAGCTCTGCCCAGCCAAGGACAGCCCTGCTGTCCCCTCCTCCTCCTGCATCTGTCCTTTGTGCTGTGTGACCCAGGGAAGGCCCTTGCCCTCTCTGGGCCTCAACCCTTTCCTCTGGGAAAGGAGGGGAGTTGGCTGGGGTGTGGGCACAGGGAGCTCAGGCACCATCCATGGGAAGGGCCAGGCCAGCCTCAGTTGTCACAGACCGAGACCACTAACCTGTGCACACCCCCTGGCCTCCCCCCAGGCCCTGGCTGAGGGGGGAGGCTGGGACCAGCCAGTGGGGGATGCAGGCGTGAAGGAGGCAGGTGGGGACACCCCCCGGGGTCTCACAATTACTTACAGCCACTGGGGCCTCATGTGCCCGCTAATCCCCTGCTCCTGGCCAGGGGCCGTGTCAGATGGGGGTCACCTAAGGGAGCCCCTCTCTCTGACGCTCTGGGGGTGGGGGCCCACAGGCTGTGCAGACCCCTGCACAGGTGCGGGGTTGACAGCAGGTGGAAACTGAGGCCGGGGACGGGGTCGCGGCATCCCGCGGGCCAAGCTCCCTCTGGGCCTGGGAGGCAGGGCCACCAGCTTTGAGATGTCCCAGAAAGCCCCAGAGCTCTTGAACCCCTTCCTGCATCCTTCCCATCTCTCTCAGGTCCAAGCAGGGTGGGAGGGGCCTGCTGTGTGCCCTCCCACACCCCGTGGGCGCTCTGCCCACCTGAGCCCACGTACTTCTCCAGCCCCGGTGGGCCCCAACCACAGCAGGTCTGCGCCCGGCCCGGGGTTCAGGCAGGCTCTGTCCCCAGGGTCTGTGGACACCCAGCAGCATCGCTATTCCCCTTCCCAGGTGAGAAAACTCGAGACCGGAAAGGCCAGCGAGTGGTCCAGCGTCACAGCTTGAGATGCAGGTTTCATTCGTTCACTCACTCACCGGACAGTGCGCTGAGCTCCACCGCGTGCCAGGCCCCGTCCCGCGAGCTGGGGACACAGCCCAGCTCCCTGACTGGGGGACGTGGAGTATCCATCTCCGAAGACAAAACCCCAAAATTCCGAAGGTGACCTCCAAGTGCTGCAAGCAGCCCGGGCGACGGGCCGTCCGGGGCTCAGGGGAGCCTCTCCGAGGACAGGCCTGTCTAAGGAGCCAGGCTTGTGGACGGCGGGGTTCCAGGCGGAGGGGCTGCGAGGGCAGGGCCTGCGGCACGTCTTCCTGGACCGCAGCGGGCCGCAGAGCAGAGGCAGCAGTGGGAGGCCAGGGTGGAGGGACGGCGGGAAGCCGGCCAGCTTCCCCGGGGCAGCCAGGAGCCCCTGCTGGGTCACCCCCCACCCTGAGTTCCCAACGGCCCAGACCCTCCACACGGCCAGGTCTTAGTCCGAGGGTCGCCTCTGCCCTGAACGTCCTTCAGTTCAGGCCCCAGGCCCTCGGGGCTGCGGGGTGTGTGTGGGCGTGAGGGGCGCTGCCCAGGGAACGGCCCTCCCTGACCCAACCCCCACCCCGGACCCCGTCCATGGATGGGAACATGGTTCCACTGGGCCATGTCTGGGGAAAGGCCCTGATACGTATTCAGCACCACCTGTGCGCACAGGCGGGATCTCAGAACCCCAGGAACCACTCAGCAGACAGGGGCTTGCGTCCGGCTGGGCCCCCACTCGGTGCTGTGCCCTGCCGTGCCCGGCACCCCTCTGGGGTGTGGACCCCCTTGCAGTTGTCAGGGTCCCTAGGGTGGGTGAGCACTGGTTGAATCTCTTCCAAGTTGGGGGGCAGCAGTGAAGCCAGGCCCCACCTGCACCCTCAAGGGTAGTCCCAGGGTCCCCCCTGCCCTGCCCCCTGGCTGAATGGACGTTGCACGACCTGGTAACTTCCCTGCCCCTGAGGACACCTCCGTGCTTGTCCTGCCGTGACCGGGTTGTACGGGGCGTGAAGGCGCTGGGCCCCCGGTGGACAGCAAGGACACCCTGCTGGCGGCCTGGGGCCTGGGGACGTGACCACCAGAAGGGGCTGTGCTACCCTAAGCCCACCCAGCACCCCCGGGACGGCCTCTGGGGTCCCAGGGAGCAGCCGTGATGGAGGGCAGCGTGTGTGTCCCCAGCAGGACCAGCCCCAGTTGCCCACAGCCTAATGAGCTGGATAATACACGGTCGGTGGAATCCTCCCTGCCCTGTCTTAAAGATGCCTCGCACACCCCAGCCCACCCGGGCTCCCAGGACCACGTGGAGGGCGCAGCCCTGGGAGTGCTGGAGGCGGCCTCATGCTCCAGTCCCAGGCCACAGCTAACTTGCTGTGTGGCTCCAAGGGGGTTGCCTTGCCTCTCTGAGCCTCAGTTTCCTTATCAGTAAAATGGAGCTCCTTTCCTTGGTGGCCCTCTGCTGCCCCCTGGTGGTGAAGAGGCCACATTGCCGCAGGTCCCAGGCGGGGCATGCCTGGAAGGACAGCGTGGGGGAGGCCGGGTCTCAGCTAAAGGGTCAGGCAGGCTGGTCCAGGCTGCCCTCCACGGCCCTCCTCCTAACACGCAAGTCCCACCAGGGCCTCTGCTCAGAACCGCCTGAGGAAGGAAGCCAAGCTGCCCCACCTGGCCAAGTCCCTGCACGGTCCAGGCCCCACTGACCACGCAGGGCCACCCATCTCCCTCTATCACCCCACCCTCCGGGGGGGGCTCACTGTGATGGAGGGCAGCAGACAGTTTCTGAGCTCCTCCACCATCACTGCCGGTCCAGACACAGCCACGTGACCCCATCAACCTCACAGGCAACAAGCAACCCACCGGTCACCAAAGGCTCAGAGAGGGCAGGGCCCTAGCCCAAGGCCACACAGCCGAGCAGCACAGACATGACTGTGAATCCATCTCCACGCCAGGCAGCTGCCCTCCTTGCCCCAGATCACATCCTGACCTCAAGTTCCAAAAATCCCCACCTGAGCCCCTCCAACACCCAGTAAAGAAAGCAGGAGTAGTGAGAGCTCCTGGGGCCCAACACACTCGGCCAGGACCTCCCAGCTCTGTCCCTAGCAGGACCCACGGGTCAGGACCCGGCCTGAAACCCGGTGGAGAGGACTGGCACTTCGCCATCGCTGAGGGTCCAACGGGACCACCATGAAGGGCTCTGCGGTGCAGACAGCACAGGAAGACACAGCTACAGCTGCCGTACACAGCTGAGGAAGCTGGCGCCCGGAGGGGAGGTTACTCTGCAGGTCTCCCGAGGGTGGGGGGCAGCGCTGCTGAGGACTCAGGGCTGGGCCGCAAGGAGACTCTGCTCCCTCAGTCCTTCCCTGCACGGCTGTGGGCCCCCACCAGAAGTCGGGAAGGGCGGTGGGCCCCATTCCCTTGCTGGACGCCAGGAATTCGGTCCCGGGGTCCAGCTGGCCTCCGTCCTAAAGGTCAAAGTCACAGATCTTGACTGCAATCCCCACATGGGGGTAGGGCCAGCACCGACTGCAGCTTCCACAGACCTGCCCTGTCCCAGTTCCTGTAAGGCTCATGTCCAGCCTGTCCACGCAGCCGGGTCAGGAACGGCTAAAATGCCCGTGTCAGAGGGCCCGAGCCAAGCCCAGAGGGTCAGCGTCTTCTCAAGGCCATGGGCACATCCACGCTGGTGCAGAAATGGAACGTGGCCAAGACCCCTGGGCTGCCCAGGAGCACGTGACCACATGGGAGAGGGAACCCAGGCCACATGGTCAGTTTCTTTATTGAGGCTGCTCAGACCCCACAGAGAGGGTGGTGCAGGTCCCACCACGTTCCTACCCCACCCGCGTGAGGGTCCTGGAGCCCCACCAGGCAGCTACTCGGGGGTCCTGCTTCTGCTCTTCGGGGACCAGATGCTGGACAAGCGGAACCTGGGCTTCTTCCTCTGCTCCCCACCACTCCTCTGCAGGTCTGGGGGACAGACACAGATGGGTCACTCGCCCACCTGATGGCTAGTGCCCTGCGGCCTTCCCTGCCACCCACAGAGCCTCCCAGGCCCCAGCAGAGCCCAACCCTCTGCCCTCCCCGGGGGAACCACCGTGCGCCTGCCCTTAGAGTGTCCACTGGGTTGGGCACGGCTGGAGAGCAAAGCAGTCCCCTCACCCTGACCACAGGGCCATCCGTGCTTCTTGGATCCCTCAAGCGATGGGGAACTCACTCCCTTAGGGTGAGCCTGCCATGTGGGTCCCAGCACCCACTCCTACAGGAGGCCCAACTCCCCCGGGGTCCAGCCCAGCCTCGACCTCCCACGCCACCCAGTCACCCATCTTCCGGATCATGTTGTGCAGGATCTCGTCCTCCTGCTGCTCCCTGAAAGAGAACGGCCGTGAGGACCACGCCCGCGGCGGGCCTGCGCCCACCCAACACCGGGGCACCTGCCCTCTCACCCGCCCATAAGCCACACACTGGCACCACCCTCTCCCCTCCCAGGGCAGGTGCCTGCCCCCTCAGGGCCCAGCCCCTCAGCAGTGGCCTGGGGACAGGAGGGGCCTGGGTGCACAAGAGGCCTCGAGGGGGAGAAACTCGAATACAGGCCTCTGGCCCCACCTGCAAGGTGTACGTGGCGGGAATCCCCCTCCCGATGGGCTCCGCCCTCCCCTGGGCCCCAAGGCCCTGCCCTCCCCCGGGCTCCGCCCTCCCCTGGGCCCCAAGGCCCTGCCCTCCCCCGGGCTCCGCCCTCCCCTGGGCCCCAAGGCCCTGCCCTCCCCCGGGCTCCGCCCTCCCCTGGGCCCCAAGGCCCTGCCCTCCCCCGGGCTCCGCCCTCCCCTGGGCCCCAAGGCCCTGCCCTCCCCCGGGCTCCGCCCTCACCTGAGCCGGTCCTCATCCAGGAGGTCGATGATGTCACTGCGGTCATTGACGGTATTCACGTACTGGTTCAGCAGGTCCTGCTCCCGCTGCCGGTCCTGGGGGGACTTCAGAGCCTCTGCAGGGACAGCTGGTATCAGCCGTAGCCCTGCTGTCCCCACCCTGCTCAGGGACACAGTGACCCCACTCCCCAAGGGTCAGGCTCCTCCACTGGAGGAGGGGGTGGGGTCTTGGGGCCTATGGTGGGCTCTTGGCAACGCCGGTTGAATGAATAAGTGAATGTATGAATAAGTGAGTGAATGAATGAATGAGTAAACACACAGCCGTATCAGAGACTGGGCACTCACTACCCGCCCCCTGCACACATTAACTCAGTCCTCACAACAGCTGAAGGAGGCGGCGCTAGAACTGCCCCCACTTTGCAGGGATGAAACCCAAGCACAGAGAGGTTGAGTGACCCAGCCAAGGACACACAGCCAGGAAGTGGAGGAGCCGAAACTCCACCGCGGCTCGAGAGAGTGCGCCATGATCGCCTCCTCCTGGCAGCCACCCGTGAGAGGGACTTGGAAAGCCGCACCCGTACCCGCCTCCTGGGACTGAGCCCCCCTCACACTCCCTCCCACCTCCGCTGCCCTGGGCTCCACGCTGGGCGCGGGGGACGCACCCGGCTTGGCCATCAGCCGGCGCAGCTCCCCCTCGATGTCCAGCTGCTGCTCCTCCAGGCGCTGGTCCCTGGCCCTGCCGAGGTGACACGGATGTGAGCCCGGCCCGGCCACTGGCCTCCCCGCGCCAGACAGGCCCATGCGGGGAGGAGCGCTTTCCGGAGGCCTCAGGGGAACCACTCACTTGTACATCAGCTCAGACTCCAGCCGCAGCAGCAGCTGCTTCTCGTGGATGAGCCGGAACCAGTCCACCATGAGGGCATCCTCCGAGGCGTCTGCGGAGAGGGGCTGGCTGGGCACGGGGCAGGCGGGCCTGCGCGGGGGCGGGGCCGGGTCCCAGGGTGGAGCTGGCAGAGGGATTTGCGGAGGGGGTCCGCCCAGGGCTCACCCTCCTCGGCCGCACGCAGGCGCTTCTCCAGCTCCACACCCCGGAGCTCCAGGGCATCCAGCTGCCTCTCGATGTCCTGCACCTGCCGCTGGATCTCCTCCTGGGGCACGTAGTCAGGGTGCAGCTGGGGGTGAGGGCGTGGTGAGGGGGGTGGGGGCGGGGGGCCCCCCGGGGCTGAGCCCCTCACCCACCTGCACCCTAGCCTACTCACCCTGACCGGGGAGGGCACTGACTCGCCAGGCGGAACAGGGATGCCGGCCGGGCCCGAGGGCCTCCCTGGAGAAGGGGCAGGACAGGCCTCTTCAGGCACCAGGCCCAACGTGACCCAGGCGTGGTCTGGACGGGGGCCCGACCCCCCCACCCAGCCCCATCCTCCCGGGACACCCCCTGCACCCCGGCTTCCCTGCTGTACCCAGCAGGCTCCTGGGCAGCCCCGGCTGGTGTCCAAAGGGCGAGAGCTCACAGACAGACCCAGGCCCCGTCCCCGAAGTCCCTGTGCCCACCTGGGCCCCTGCCCTCCTCCAGGTCAGCAGCATCGGACACCCTGCCAGCACCCCGGCCACCCTTCCCACCAGCTGCCCGGAGCAAATGCTCCATCGTCGCCGAGCGTCTGCGGACTCAGGCACCAGGAGGCAGGTGAGGCCTCTGCTTAGTCCACTGTCCCTACCCTGAAAGGACCCGGGGCGCAGCCTCCTCCAGGTGCGCAAGGCTGCTCGCCCCCAGGCTCGTCTTCCCTCCATTCTAGGCTCCGTGGGCTCCTATACATCCTCCAAATCCCCGCCGGGCACATCCTCCTAGAGGAGCCCCCCTCATCTGCACCCCAAGGAGGAACCGGGCGGCGTGCCTGGGCTGACCTGGTTCACCCTGGGGAGGGGCTTTCTCCTCCTTCTTCCGGCTCCAGGCAGGGGCTTCCTTCCCCGAGGGCTCCGGCTGAAGCCAGCTGCCAGAAACGTCTAGGCTGGCAGGGACCGCCAGCTTCCTGCGGCGGGATGGGGACTGGAAGGGGGAGGGGGATGCAGCTGCCCACGGGTGGGGGACAGAGTCACATGTCAGGTCAGCAGGCCCGGCGCCCTCCCCCAACTGCTTCCCTGAGCTGGGCCCCCCCAGAGGGGCACCAACACGGGGGTCAGCCCTCAGCCACATCCTGCCCGACGGGAGGGGTCAGAATCCTGACCCTCAACAGCACACGGGGAAACGAGCCCAGTAGGTTGGTGACCTGTGCAAGGACGGCTGAGTGCTAAGAACAGACACGCACAGTCACGCACGTGCACAGGCATGCACACACGCGTTACACATACATACCCACCCGCCAGGACCACCAGCTCCCCTGGCCAAGCAGGGCCACTGCCCCCAAGGAGAGGACCACCTAGACCCGGGCTGTCTGGCTGGGGACGGCCGGGGGACTTCTGTCTGGCATTACCTAGGAGGCTGGCCCCGGCCGGGCCTGGTGTCCTGTCCACTCGCACAGGGGTCAGGGTGACGCGGACACCTGCCTCGGAGCTCCCAGAGACCTTCTGGGGTGCGTGACCCGCCCTCGGCTGTCCCAGGACCTGAGGCTCCTTCAGCTCCAGAGCCCTGAATGGAAGGCCAGAGGTCAGGGGAAGGGGGACAGGCTGCCCAGCACCCCGGTGCAGACAAGTCAGGGGGATGCATGCTGGCCCGAAGGAGGGGCCTCGTGGTGCCCCTCGGGCTCACGTCCCTGACTCTCCCACCTCCTGGAGCACAGGTGCATGTTGACAGGTGTGAGCACGTGTTCAGGTACCCACAGCCGATGCACACATGGGCACCGGCCCCACCCCTACCTGAGACCCCGAGCACGCGTGACGGACCCCCGCGGGGCACACACAGGGCAGCCGCCACGCACAGCGGACCCGGACCGATATGGGCTCAGTCGCCTGTGTGACCCCAGCGGCTGTGACCTCATCCACGGAAGGCTGCAGTGGCCTTCTCTCCCTCTCCATCCTAACTGAGCTTTCTGGGGGGGCCGTCCCCTCCCCACAGCGAATGGGGGTCCCAGCCCAGCACCGGGGTCAGGCCTGGTGGGCGCACACCAGCGAACGTGCTCGCATTCCCCGGGGCCTCCAGACTGGTTCAGAGCGAGGATACCGAGGGTCCTGATGGACCCTCCCTGACTTGCAAGTCCAGTTACACGAGGGCGCTTGGCCTGGGTCACTCAGGCCGGCAGGAACTGGTTTCTGTTTCTACAGCTGACACGCACGGCGAGATGTGCACACAGCCCTGCTGTGGATGTCAGTTGGTGGGTGTGTGTGTGTGCTGTCATTCACCTGCAAGCACGTGTGAAGCGCCTACTGTGTGCCAGGCCCTGTGCTTGCCCCGGACACAGGCTCCTGTGTGTACAAACCCACGGCACGAGCATAGGTCCAGCGCCCAGCAGACCACCCACCGCTCACCTCTCAGCGGGGCTTTTCTTCTCCACGGGCTTCAGGCGGGCCCTCCATCCTGCCGGCCCGTCCTCCTGGCCCTCCTGGGGGCTGGCACTCGGGCCTGGGTGGGGGTGAGGGGGGGTGGTCTGCTGGGAAAGGCTGCACCTCCCCCACCCCTTCTTCCTGCTGCCATCCCACCCTCAGGTACCCCTGTGGCCAACCTGGCTCCCGGGAAGGAGCCACTGGCTGAGCTGCGGACAGGATTCCACCCTGTGCTGTGTGTGCCTGGGAGATTCAATTCACTGCCCCTCTCTGGGCCCCAACTTCCCCTGCTGCCAAACAGGCAAGGGTATGGCGGTGAGCCCCAGGGATGCAGACCGGCTGTGTGTGGGGCGGTGATGACCTGCAGGCCTCCTTGGTGCAGGGGGGAGTGGCCTCCAGGCTGGAGGCTCAGCCACGGGAAAGAGTGGGAAGAATGCTTTGCGTGCTGCGTGCTGCCAGCTCAGTGATACCACGGGTGCCCCTAAGAGACAGCCCCAGCACCCAGAAAGGACCAACTCTGCAGTTCCGCAGAAAGTGTCCAAAACAGCCCAGGGCCCAAGGCCAGGGCAGTCAGGGGGGCTTCAGGGCCTTCAGAGCACAGGGCCACCGTCGCCAGGACAGGGCAGTGACGACAGACGCACACGGACAGCGGCGGCAAACCCCGCAGGAGAGGGGGGACTCCACAGAGTGCGGCAAAGCGGGAGGGCAGCACGCATGGGCACCGGCCCCACCCCTACCGGGCGCCATCACCAGGGAACAGCAGCGCGGCAGGGGCCGGGCCACGGGGCGCCCGGCAGGCGGGTGATGGTGACACAGGGTGACGCATCCCCAGGCGTGCGTCAGCAAACTGCAGGCCGGGGAGCAGAGTGGCCACGACGCACGGCGACAGCCTGGGTGCAGTGACCCCAGCTCCGCCCGTGACGTGGGGGCCCTTACCCTCGGCCCGCGGGGCCTCCGGCTTCAGCCTGGAGCCAGCACCCGCCCCGACGGCCCCTGAGGGTGCAGCCGAAGCTTTCCTGCCCGCCTGGGGCGGCGCGGACACCAGCGAGGTGCCGCCTGCACTCCGGGGGGCCGGCGGCGCGGTCCTCGCAGCGGGGCTAAGGGCCTGCGGAGACGCCGACTGTGGCCGCGTGGCTGCTGGACTTGCTCCTGGCCCTTCGGACCTGGGATGGGAGTTGGGCGCAGGGCCGGTGGCGAGGGCGGGCCTGTGGGTGAGGGCGCAGGTGTCGGGCATGGCTGCATCCGGAAGCCCCCCCACGACCCCCAGGCAGAAGCCCCTCAGCCTCCGCTGGCAGCTGCTCCCCAGTGCCCACCCTCCCCTCCCGAGGGATGAGGCGGGCTGTAGGCAGGCGTCACCCTCCTGTTCAAGCCCAGTATCGGCTGACATTAACACCCCCCCAGACCCACCGCGCCTAGGGCGCTGCCGTGGGGTCTGCCCCCCGGGGCCTCCCTCCTCCACCCACCCGCCTGCCCAGGAGCAGCTGGGCCTTCAGCATGGAGGCCGAGCTCCATCCTGAGCCTCATCCAGGAGGCCCGCACACGGCCACACTGCGTCCCCCCACGTGCGCACGTGCCGGAAGTAAGGCTGTCGACGGGGCCCCCGGGCACCTCCGCGAGCCAGGGCAGCTCCTCCGGGTGCCCCGGGCCCCTTATGCGACCAAGTTCTCTCCCCCTGCTCCTCCCCCATCCCAGGCTGGGCTCCCAGGAGGGGCTGGGCTCCCAGGAGGGGCTGGGCTCCCAGGAGGGGCTGGGCTCCCAGGGGGAGCTGGGCCAGATGCGCCCCCAGGGAGCACTCCCGGCAGAGTCCTTTACACACCCTCACTCCTGACAGCCTCGGACAGCCCTCAGCGCTGGGGTGGCAGGCGGGCCCGCTGTCCCCCGCCCTGTGCCCTCCCTGGGAGCCCCTGGCACCACCCGCTGGCCCGGCGGGGGTCACAGCATCAGCAGCTCCTAGCCAAGGCAGCGGGCGCAGCCCTGTCGCCAGCCCGGTGTGGAACCTTGCTGGGCGACTGTAGCAGGGCCAATGGTGTCCCCCCAGATTCCCACCCCCCAGAAGCTCAGGGTGTGACCTGATTTGGAAGCAGGCTCTTGGCAGGTAAAGTCAAGTTAGGACGAGGTCATCCTGGACTAGGGAGGCCCTGACACCGAAAACAAGCACGAAAAGGAGAGGACAGACGCACAGAGAGGAGGCCGTGAAGACAGAAGAGACGCGAGTCGAGGGCCGCGGGCGCCCCCAGGAGCTGGAAGAGGCAGAGGGAGCCCCCGCGGGCCTGCGGAGGGAGTGGCCCTGCCCACACCTGGAGCTCCAACTTTGGGCCTCCAGCTCTGTGAAGGAATAAGGTCCGCTGTTCCAGCCACCCAGGCTCGGTGCTGTGTCCAGCAGCCCCAGGACAGCAGCACGGCGACCCGCCTTCACCCCGTCACCCCGTCAGCTCCGTGTCCATTGTGCAGAAGGCACGAGGCCCTGGGCAGCCTGGGGGGCTCGGACCACCCCCGGCCTCAGTTTCCTCATCTGTGAAATGTGTCCTCACGTAGGACTGGGTGTGGCCAGGCCCCGGGCGGCAGCGTCACTGCACCCGTGCCCCCAAGCACGTCAGACCGGCTCTACAGTGTACAGCCGCGTCCCCGTCCTGCCGGCCACCTGGCACTCTGCTCCCTTGTCTACGTTGCCACATTTCCCAGGTGAGGACACTGTGGCAGGGCACAGGCAGCCCCGCCGTCACACAGCCCCGCAGGGCCAGAGCCCAGAAGCCCTCCCCGGCCGCCCCAGCCCCTCTGGCCTCCAGGCTCGCACCCCCTGCCCCTCCTTCTCCACCCACCTGCTGGGCGCCTGAGCGCCAGCTGCCCCCAGCTCGTGGAGGGCCTGGCGGAGGATGCTCAGCGCCTGTTCCCTGCTGCCGTCCCTGGAAGGAGCGTCCACCGCAGCTGGGGCCCCGCCAGCCGGGCCAGCACGGGGGGCGGCTCCAGGCGTCTGGAAGAACCTCTCCCGGGCCTGCTGCGTCCTGGAGGACGATGGGGTCCAGGCCGGGGCGCTCGCTGGGACCGGAGACGCTGGCCCTGAGCTGAGCTTGGTCTGAGGGGCTGCCCCTCGGGGGGTTACCCGGCCTTGTGGTGTGGCCGGGCGGGAGTCCCGGGCACTCGGGGTCACGGCGGAACGAGGGCTGCCTGCCGGCGACGACCACCCCGTCGGAGAGCTGTTGGTCACGTGAGTGCTGGCCTTGCCACCCATGGGGCCCACCGAGAGCCTGGCCCCGGCTGGGCTCCCCGCGTGGACGTGGGAGCAGGCGGTGGCCGGCGGGTAACCTTTGGCAGTCGGGCTGCCCACCGCGGGCTCCCACGCGGGCGGCCTGGCCTGTGGCCCTGCGTCTCTCTGCCCGCTCGCCTCCTGGGCCTTCTTCGGGGAGCCAGGGGTCTTGGAGTCCGTGGCCAGGGCTCCAGGCCGCCTGGGGGCCAAGCCCGGCAACGTGGGGCCAGCAGAGGCGGTTCCAGGGTGGTGGCCAGAGCAGACGAAGACGCCGGGCTCTGCTGTGGCCTTGTAGGCCCCCGAGTGCAGCGTGTTGGAGCACTGCTTACACCTGGGGTGGGCGGGGAAACCGGAGGGGGCTCCAGCCACAGGCGTGTTCCCTCCCGCCTCCCCAGGGCAGGCACACGTGGATCCCGGGTGCCCTCGTACGGGTGGCAGCTCACTCAACGCACACCTCTTCTCCCAGGCTCCCCCGGGGCCCTCATCAGGGCTGCTCATCCCATCAGCACGCACACGGGCCCACCTGAAGCAGCTCCGGTGGTACAGCCTCCCATCTGCCAAGTGCCGCTGTACAAGGTGCACGTGCTTCCCGCAGACGCCACAGGTGCTGCTGACAGAGCCAACCGCAGCCTGGCCCTGCCAGGGGAGCCATTGACAGGCCTGCCCCACCTTCCCTCCTCACGGCCGCCCCGTCAGAGATTCCACCGTACAGACCGGAGAGTGTTGGTCCCAGAGGAGGCCCGTGCCCAGGCCGCCCGACTCTGCGTGCAGGGTCTCCAGCCTGGCCCAAGGGCAGGGGGCTGGGGGCTGACTTTGGGGGTCTCCGGAGGCCAGGAGACAGATTCTGGCACCTCCTATTCCCACCCCAAGGTGCAGAAATCCTACCCAATCCCCAGTGCCCCGCCCCAAGTCATCACCCTGTCCCATCTCCACCTCTGAAAAGTGGGGCAACCGTACCTCACTTTCCAGGGCTGGCCTGGGAGTGAAAGACATGCCCACATGCTCTCCTGGCCCTACGGGGTGGGGGGTGGCCTAGGCAAGACACCCGCTCGGGGCCCTACTTGGCCTTCAGGGCCTCCCTGGCCTCGGTTTACCTATCTGTACAACGGGGATCATATCCTGACCACCACTTGGGGAGTCAGTCCAGGGGGCAGCTGAGGCCGTGTCTGAAACCTGAGGGGACCCCACCCCACCCTGGGCACTGTGGGTTAGGGACACACTCAGGCCCAAGAGCCCCACTCAGTAGAAGCTGGTGGAAAACCCAAGAACCAGAGGGAGGGCGGGCCAGGGTGCTTACAGCCTTCCGCTGGACGGTGGGGTTTGTGCTGACCGGAGACAGCGGCTGCCCCCGGGCTGGGGTGGGCGAAGGCCTGGCAGGTTGGGACGGGGCCTTCTTTCCAGACTGTTCCTCACTGGCGTCCGACAGGGGCCTCTTCACGCCGGCCATGCCCCCAACTGGCACGAGACATACAGAGTCAGGGGCCTCGGCCCCGCATGCTGGCTCTGAAAGACTCTGGGGCCACCCCGGTCCAGGTTCCCTGGAGGCACCAGTGCCCAGCCTGGGACCTGGAGCAGGGGGTGGGGATGGGCGGCCCCTGCTCTCTGGGGGCCGGGGAGGGGGGAGGGGTAGCCCCAGCGAGCATCCATTCCCAGCAGGGGCCTGGCCTGCCCCACCTCCTCCCCTCCCCTCAGAGAGCCCTGATCTGAGGTCAGGGAAAAGGCACTTTCTGTTTCTCCACCAAGCAGGGCTCTAAGGCAGGCTGGCCGCGTGCCCAGAGCGATTCCGGGGATTTCTAAGCCCGGGTGAGGCGTGTTGGGCCGGGACGGGGGCTGGCGCTCAGCTGCTGGCACACAAAGTGGCTGGAATGATGAAGCCAGGCCGGCCCCTCCCCTGCCCGGCCGCCAGGGCCAGCTGACCGTCAGCACCACGTGGGGGCCTCTGCGGCAGGGCCTGGGAGCCCACGCGGGTCAGCCGCGCCGCCCGAGGCAAGAGCTGTGCGCACAGAGAGGGAAAGGCGTGGAGCTGGCTGTCGGCCCAGTGGACAGGGAGGCTGACGGCTGAGCCTGCTCCAGCGGGGGCAATGGGAGGCCTGGGGGCCTGGACCCCGCTTTTCACGTGCAGTTCTCACTTGCAGCAGGACGTGGAGGAGGTGGCGGCACCGGCACCGGGGGCAGTGCTGGGTGCGGGCTGGGGGGCCGGGTGCGGACCCAAGAGGGAGGGCATGCAGGCACTCACTGGGGGAGCGCCCGTGGAAGTAGTTGTAGTACTGGGACACGTAGGTCAGAATGCTCAGCCGGTCGGGCACCTTCAGGGCCACCATGTCCTCGGCGTCCAGCAAGGCCGGGATGCCCAGCTGCTCCTCAGCCACGCGGAAGGCCTGGGGGGGCGTGGTCAGCGGGGTGGGCTGGGAGGCCCCTCCCCCACCTCAGCCAGGCCACCGGCTCCCACCCCACCCCTGCAGGGAAGGTGGGAGGGGCCCGAGGCCCGCATGGCCTCCCTGGCCTCGGTTTACCCGTCTGTACCACGGAGAGTACAGCCCAATCACAGGATTGAAGGAGCTCTGGGGCCCATCCCGGTGGGTCCTCGGTAACAGCAGCTGAGGCCACGGCCCGGTCCTGAGGGGGCCTTGCCCAGCTCGGGCTATCTGCTCTGGGACTTCAGCCCCAGGTCACCGTGGAGACCCCCTCAATGGCCCCCACACCCGTAAATCTGTACGGCCCTGGCCGACACCGACCTTACAGGTCAGGGGGCAGCTTTCTCCATGGGAGGAGCCTTCCCCAGCCCAGGGGAGACACCTGTGTCCTAGGAGACAAAGCCCGGCAAGGGACACTCACTGGGCAGGGGGTGGGGGTGGGGGTAGGGGTGTACTCCGTGCCCCGGGGGAGTATGCAGATCTCTGCTGCTGCTTCTTCCCCACCCCCGCCACAGCTGATTCCTCTGCCCTGACTCTGCAGTGGCCTGTGGAGGCTCCTCCCCCTCCCCTCCCTCCCTCCCCCCTCCCCTCCCCTCCCTCCCCTCCCTCCCTCCCCTCCTCTCCCCTCCCTCCCCTCCCTCCCCCATCCCCTCCCTTCCCTCCCTCCCTCCTCCCTCCCTCCCCTCCTCCCCTCCCTCCCCTCCCCTCCCTCCCCCCTCCCCTCCCTTCCCTCCCTCCCTCCTCCCTCCCTCCCCTCCTCCCCTCCCTCCCCTCCCCTCCCTCCCTCCCCCCTCCCCTCCTCTCCCCTCCCTCCCCTCCCTCCCCCATCCCCTCCCTTCCCTCCCTCCCTCCCCTCCTCCCCTCCCTCCCCTCCCCTCCTCTCCCTCCCTCCTCCCCCATCCCCTCCCTCCCCTCCCCTGCCCTGCCAGCCCAGCAGGGCTCCTGCCTTCACACTCTAGCCCTCCCCTAAACTACCACGACCCCCACCTCAATCTTTGTGCGTCTAAGACAAGGCCCCTGGGCTCCCAGACCCCAGGCCCCAGCAGTGACCACCCCGCCACACTAGGATCAAAGCTCTCCTATTGCCTCTGACTCCTTCAAAATATCGACTTGGCCAAAAAGTTCATTTGGGTTTTTCTGTAGGATCTTATAGTAAAACCTGAACGAACTTTTCAGCCAACCCAATATACCCAGAAGCTGGCCACTCCGGCCGCCAGCGCCGGCCCCCTAACCCCACCCTGCTCTCTGCACAGAGCCTGTGGAACCGGAGCGCTCCTATAGCACAGCAGCCTTCAGAGAAGAAGCCAAGTCCCCCCACACCCCAGCCTCCCCGCCGCCCATCCACCCTCGTCCCAGCCTCCACCCCAGCCACCCGCCCCTCTGCTCCTGCCGTACCCACAAACTTGGTGCCCTCCAGCCCCAGAGGCTTCACCCCGGCAGCCCCCTCTCCTTGTCTTCACCCAGCGTCCCTGCCCCTCACCACGCCCCCACCCCACCTCTTCCCCGCGGCTCCCGTTCCTGCCCACACGCTAGCCGTGCTCAGCGTGGTCCGACGACCCTGTCACGGTGGACACACCCTACTCGGAGCCATCCACGCGTGGCTAGCGAGTGCCTGAAACGCGAATGTGCCATTTTATTTCATCTCAGTTGAGTTAAATTTAACTTCCACTCGCCAGCGCGGCGGGTGCTGCCCCCAGACTCGCAGACCTGACGGGGGCGGGCATCCTGCTCACGGCTGCACCCCAGCAGGGACCACAACGGAAGCGCAGAGAACACGGGCCAAGTTTCTGGGCATCAGCCCCGTGGGGTCATGGAGCTCATTTTGCAGCAGGGAAGCTGAGGCCGGCTAGGACTTGAACCCAGCCAGCCTGAGAGCGGGTCCATCCCAGGACCCACCCGGGGGCCCTGCCGCAGAGCCACCTCTGAGCCTGCTCTGCCTTGGGTGGGAAGGAGGGTCCGGCCCTCCCCTCCCCTCCCCACTGAGAAAAAGAGGGACCAGGAGGCCTGGCTACGAGATCTGGGGCTGTTCTGGGGAGCTGGGGTTGCCCAGCTCGGGACAGGCCGTAGAGCCCAGCGGCGAGTGCCCGGCCTCCCCCTGCCCCCCTGTGGGCAGCAGTGACTCTGCGGCTACCCCGGGGGAGGTTGTGCCCACTCGGGTCCCTGGGACACAGGCTGGGGACGGCGCAAACCGGGCCGAGAAGGCACTCACCAGTTTGTTGTTCTCGTAAATGTTTTCCTTCCTGAGGGCATCGAAGTTTCTGGAAAATTTAAACACAAGTGTTCAAAGTAGCTCAGGGTCCAAGAAGGGAGGGGCCACAAGGGCCTCAGAGGTCATCTTGCCCAAAGGGGGAAACTGAGGCCAGGGGTGGAGCAGTGAAGGTACGAGGTCACACAACGACCAAGAGGAGGGTAGGGCTGGGCACCAGGCCTCAGGTTCTGGCCCTGCTCTGGGCCCGGGGATGCCGTCCAGCACCTCCCGAGACCTGGACCCCAACGGCCCACACAGGCCCTCAGCTGCAGACTCCACCCCTCGCCCTGCAGAGGCCGAGCCCCACCTCTGCGCCGCCCAGTTAGGTGTAGCTGGAAGCAGGCCCTGGGTGGCCAGCTCAGGGTGGGCTGCTTCCCCCTGGGCAGCTCACGGGCCTGGTGGGTCACGGGAGGCCGATGTCCTGGAGTTGAGGGGCTCCTGTGGGCGGAGCTCCACGCTGCCCACTGGTCAGGGCGAGCCGGGCCCTCGTTCCACCTCCTGGTTCCCACTACTTGCTTTATTTACCCAGTGCCTCCCATGAGCGCTGCTGTGCTCAGCTCCTTAAAAGTACCAACTCGCACCTGCAGGCGCCGTCAATGCCCACCTCTCACAGGTGAGGCGATGTGGCAGAGAGGCTCCGTGACTTGCCTGAGGTCACACGGTGGGAAAACAGGACCAGAGCAGCGCCTCAGCCCCAGCGTCCAGGCGTTTGGGGGTCGAACGTGCCCACCAGGTGCCCAGCCGTCCTCCCGAGGGGGCAGACCCTCAAGGCTGAGAATATTAGAGCCCCGGGTGCCTCCCACACACACTTGACCATAGGGGTGCAGGGGCCCCAGGCCCGGCCAGAATGGTAGGCCTCCCCGGAGAGGCCAGGAGCACAGCGATGGTTCCAAAAGGAGGCGAAGCCCAGCGCCAGCTCCAGGCCGGTCCCGGCACTCCACACACACGCCCCGCACAGCACACCCGGGAGGACGCTCTGACCGGAAAACAGCCAGACCCCAGCAGGCGGCCGGCCCAGCGCGGGACGTTCGGCTACGCGGCCCAACGCCTTCAGGTGGGCTGGTTAAATACAGATCTGTCTGTCTGTTCATGTGCTGGGCGGCAGCCTTGCCGCTTTGGGGTCAACTGGCTTGTTCCGGAAGCCTCGGAGAGGGAGAGAGAGCTGGGGGCGGGGCAGGGGGGCCGCATCCCGACTCATCCCGGCCGTGCTGTCTGACCCGGGCGGGCCCCCTCTTCTCTTGGGGCCTCAGGGTCCCCATCTTAAGAGGGTGACCACAGCTTCTCATGGTGAATTCGAGGGCGCTGGCCCAAGGCCGGGCAGGTGGCAGGCAGAGCGGGGAGGGGAGACCTTGCGGCCACCTGGCCTAGGATGGCCTGGCTCCCAGCCCTGACCGTGCACTGACCCCACCTCCCTGACCCTGCAACACCCCCGGGAGGCCTATTACACAGATGAGCAAACTGAGGCTGGGGCAGCGGCTGGCCCTTGGCCAGACATTGGGGGTGGGAGGAGGACAAGGGCTGCGGTTTGCCCACCTCCCGCCTCAGGGGCCCCATCGGCCTCCAGCTGCCGTCCATCAACCTGCCCGGCTCTTTGGGAAACCTCCCAGTTTCCGCCTGGACCACCTCCCAGGTAACGTGTTCCAGATGTGAGACCACCCCAGGAGAACAGAGGGTGCTTTGTGCCCGGGACAGGACGGCGGACAGACCCGTCTGCGGGGGACAAATGACCGGAAGAGTGGGCGGGTGGGCGTGGCAGCCCGGCATCCAGCGACGGCCATGGGCACGTGGAGTGGCTGGGCTCCGTCCGCCGCCCCGGGGGCTCTCAGCCGTGCGGGCCCCTCCATCCTCAGCGACTGGGGTCTCGGGAGCGCCTCTCCCTCCCTCCCCCCACCACCTCTTTGAAAGCTCAATCTCTTCTCCAGACCTACCCAGGGTCACTGACCGAAACGGCCGTGTCCTCAGCAAGATGCCCGGCGCTGGAGGGCAGGATAACAAGGTCTGTTTTGTCTCCAAACAAGAAGGAGAAGGAAGCCCTCTGCCCCCCGCGTTGGCCTCGGTCCCCCCGGGGGCCGCAAGGGCTCCGTCTTGCGATCTGGGGCAGCCAGCTGCCCCCAGCGCCCTCTCCGCCTGCAGACCCAGAGTGAGGGTCTCAGGGCTCAGCGTAAACTGGGGCACCCACGACGCAGTGCCAGCCCCCCTGAGCAGGGTCAAAGGCACGATGGCCAGAGGGTGCAGAACTGCCCTTCCACTCAAGTTCAAGGAACACCACCCTCAGCACCAAAGCCAAGCTGCCTCCCAGGACCCGCAAGGCGCCATGGCTGGGCCGGACTACCCTGGCCAGTCCTAGGACTACCCCGCCCCTCCCAGCCTGAGCTCCCTCCGCGCGCCCCCGGGGCCTTGGCTCGCTGCTCCCTGTGCCCAGAGTGGCCCTGCCCATCTCCCGAGGCCTGAGCTCACGTCCCCTCGGCAGGGGGTTCCGCCAGCATCAACTTGGTCCCTGAGAGCTGCGGGCCAGAGCTCTGAGGCCAGCAGAGACGGGTGAGGGGTCAGAGCTGCCTCGCAAATCCCCTCTGAGAGCGCCAAGGAGGGGCCCGCCCGTCCCCGTCAGGAAGTCCACAGGACCAGGTTTCCGCCAGCAGGCGACCCCCCGGTGGGATGGGCTGAAGTGTCCCCCAAAAGAGGCCCGATGGAGTCCTAACCCCCACAACCTCAGGACGTGACCTTATTTGGAAACAGGGCCTTTACAGAATCAAGTTAAAGTGGGCCACTGGGGGGCCCTAATCCAAAATGACTGGTGTCCTCACACACAGGGGAAATTTGGACGCAGAGATGTGCAGAGAGAGAGGACGGGGCAGAGGCCTGGGGAGCAGACAGCGTCTGCACACCCAGGGCGGAGGCCCCAGAAGGAAGCAGCCCTGCTGACACCCGCCCTGGGCTCCTGGACGGAACGGGTGGAAGACTCCTCCTGTCGTCTCAGCTGCCCATTTGCAGGACCGTGATCAGCAGGCCTCGCGGGCTGACACCTCGGGCTGACCTCAGGGAGGCGGCCGGCTTGCGTTTAAGGCCTTGCGGGATCAAACTGCGTCAGCACCTTCATCTGAGAACCTGCGCACCGGCGGGCGGGGACCCAGGGCACCTGCCCCACGTAGATCATTTTTTCAGGTGAACTCCTGTATTTAAAATCAGGGATATTCTTGGAATTCCCTGGTGGTCCAGTGGTTAAAACTCCGCGCTTCCACTGCAGGGGGCACGGGTTCGATCCCTGGTCGGGGAACTAAGATCCCACAAGCCGCTTGGTGTGGCCAAAAATAAAAATAAATAAATAAAAATCAGGTGTGCTCTGCTCCGACCCCAAGGTACCTGCCTGGGGCCAGGCACACAGCTGGCACTCTGTGAACGCTGCCGATGAGGTAGTTTGTCCAGGGCTTGCTGAGCGGGGGGCCTTCGGGGGCGTTTGTTTACTCTTCCGGCACCGGCCTAATGAATGTGCTCACTGGGTCTGTGCGCCCTGCCCTGGCCGGCGCCGGGCCTGGCTGAGAGAGCCCGAGGCACGCACGGCCCCTCCCGGCCTACTTCCCGCCGGCCACAGCTGACCAGGGCTGCTGACCTCCTCCTGCCCCCAACGCCTCGGGGGCTCTTGGGAATGTGTACCCCCTTCCAAATTCCTGGAGAGCGACCTCACGCTGTTTATTTCCTGGAACTAAATGCAACTACATGGGGGTGGGTGCTGGGACTGGGGGCGGAGTGGGGTGCGGGGGGAGATGACAGAAGCCCAGCCTCTTTTCCAGGCATCCCCAGCACATCTGGAGTTAATCCCACCGGGAAGGGGAGCAGAGAAGGTGAGAGACAGACAGACAGACAGAGAGGCTGAAATACAGATGGAGGGAGACATGGGTACCAAAGTGCCCAGAGATGAGACAGGAGAGCCCAAAGGGCAGAAGTGCGGGGGCGGGGCTCAGGGACAGAGACACCAAGGCAGACACCCTGCAAGAGGCCAGGGGAGAGGGAGGACAGAGCCAGGGAGGAGTGGACGGAGGAGGTGCCCGAGGCGAGGCGGGGAGGAAAGGTCCCCCCTGCTGTAGGCCTTCCTCAGGCTGGCGCAGACCCCGACCCCAACCCCAGGGCCCAGCCAGGAGGGGTCAGCCCGGGGCTCCTGCCGTGGCCTAAGGGGGAGTCATGGGGGCGCTGGGCCCGAGCCCCTTTGCAGCCACAGGCCCTCAGGCCAAGAACAGAGGCCTCTGTCCCCAGGCAGCTTCCTGCTGACCACGAAGCCAGCGTCGGGGGGAGGCCAGCCTGTACCCAGGGCCCAGCCCCCTCTGCTCTGGCCCAGAAAGCAGCTTCTGGGTGCGGGCCTCTGGGGGTGAGTCTCCTGACACCCCACGACGGGCGCGTCTCCAAGAGCAGCCAGGGAGCCACCCCCAACTTGTGGCCCAGCCTGGCGGGGACCCCAGAGCTGCAGGGAAAGGTCAGGTCACCCCCCACGGGACTGAGGAGTGGGGGAGGCCCAGCGAGTTTACACAGAACCCACTTCCTAAGCCCCGACCCCTCTGCGGCTCCCACAGAGGGCCGGGCTCCAGCACCCCTCCCACCCCAACGGCCCTGGAGAAGGAAGCCCAGCCCCTGCCTCTGGGAAGGGCTGCGGCCCTGGCCCTGGCGTCTGGCCTGCCCACCCTCCTCCCGCCCTCCCGGCCTCCTGGAGCTTCAGTCCCTCCTGGTCTGGCTAGAGGGGAAGGAACACTCCAGCCCCACAGGTTTACTGCCGGGAGCAGGAAGGCTGTGTTTGTTTTGAGCAGTTCCTGCTCTCACCTGGCTGCTGGGCTGCTCAGGCGGATGTGGTGTCACTGGGGAAACAGACCCTGCGGGCGGGCGGGCACCTCCAGGCCCATCTGAGAAACCTACAGCTATGGGGTGGGCACCTACAGCTATGGGGTGGGCACCTACAGCTATGGGGTGGGCCTGGCGGGCCGGCCAGGGGCGGGGATGGGCCGGGCGGATCCCTGGGTGAGCCTGAGACCCGCACACCTGTCCATGTCCCCGGTGGTGTGGGGCAGGGGGGGCGACCACTGCAGGGCGCAGGTAAACTCGCAGATCCCGGTGGACAGAGCCAGCAGGAGGACAGCCAGGCAGCTGGAGCTCCCACCCGGCAGGCTCAGCGCCCAGCTCCTCTTTCACGGCCGCTCCCCTCCACTGGGGGCCAGGAGGAAACAGGCTCACAGGAGCAGAGAAAGGGAAGGACTTCCTGGTGGCAAAGCTAGGAGTCAGGGAGACAGGATGTCCACTTTCCTGCTGCTGGAGGGTCTTCACAGGATGGGGGGGGGCTGGGGGTGAGTGTCACCGGGTCTGAGCTCGGGGGCTCCCCCGGGAGCACGGCCACCCCACGAGGTTCCTGCGTGTTTCCTCCCCCTCGCGCAGCACTGGGGGCCGGTGGGGTGGCTCAGGGCTTCTCGGTGCGACCACCCCTCCCCCAGCCACCAACATGCCCAGAGGCATCGCCGGGACCAGAGGTGGCGGAGGGGTATCTAAGGCATAGACACGGGCCCGTGACACACATGGGCCCACACACACGGGATTCGACCAGCCAGTATCTGTGGAGCCCCTTCTGGGCCCCGCCACGTATGGGAGCCTGACTGGTTCTCCGCAAACTGGGCGCCTTAGAATAACAGACGTTTATTCTGTCCCTCCCAGCCTGGAGACCAGAAGTCTGACATCAAGGTGTGAGCAGGGCCAAGCTCCCTGTGGAAGCTCAGGGGCAGACTGTATTCCTTGCCCCTCCCAGCCTCTGGTGGCCTTCCCTGACTGTGGCCACGTGCCTCCATCTCCGCCCCCGTGGCCTCCTCCTCCCCTTGCCTGCTGCTCCCAGGCACCTGCAGAGCCCTCACCTGGCAGCAAGGGCCATACTTGCTGGGCCCCAAGAGGACCTCCCTCATCCACAGACCTCCGACTGCGTGCTGTCAACTACCGAGCGCTTGTCACGTGCCAGACGTCGTCCAGGCACCGGGGACACAGCAGTGAACAAAGCAGACAGATGTCCCCACCCTCTGGAGCCGAAAGTCCAGTGGGGGCAGGTGACCAAGCCAGCAGTGAGTGCGATAACTTCCCCGCCGAGTGCGAGGGTGCGGCCGCCTCCTCCCGTGTCCTCCCTGCCCAGCCTTCCCCACCCTCTGGAGCTGCCTGAGCTTCTGTTCCTTTATCTGTTTGCTGTCTGTTCCCAAAGCGTCCCTCCCCGAGGCAGGGGCCAAGGCCACAGTGCTGCGCATACAGCAGGCGCTCAATAATGGTTATGTGAACTGCTGTAAGACACCAGCTTGTGCCAACACGTGGACACACCCACATGTGCACGCCTGTCATCACCCGCCGCGGGCAGTGCGTGCTGGGACAGGTGCGCGCGCGCGCGCGCGCACACACACACACACACACACACACACACACACACACAGGCCTCTAACCCCAGCACAGCTGGGAACAGATGGAAGCTCCCGGGGCTCGGAAAGGCCCCAAATCTCCATTTACACCCGCGCGGAGTCCTGAGGTTGCTGGCCTGGCAGAGGGCGGCACCCTCCTTCCCGCCAACGGCAGACTTCTCCTGCTGACCCGGTGCGGGCTGCCTGGGGTCAGCCACCAGCCAGCCTCCCGGGGACCCTGCCTGCCCCAGGCTCCACTGCCAGTCCGTCTCCCAGTCTCCCAGTCTCCATGACCACGCGCCCCAGCCCCCCACAATCAAAGCTCAGCTTCGGGTGTTCAGAGGGTAAACGCATGCTGCCCCGATATCTGGCTCTGAGGGCAGCTAAGGCAAATCCGAGGCAGGGAGCAGAGAGGGCTCCCGGCGGCTGCACAGATGCATTTCACAACCCCAGGCGGGAGGAGGAAAACCCTGCAGGCCTCTTTCTTAAGACTAGCTTCCCCATAGAGGGCGGTGCTTGGGGACAATCCCTGGGGGTACAGCGGACATCTGGGTGCAGGGGAGGAGCCCCATGTACCAGCCCTGGTTCTGCCTGACATGCTCTGTGTCCTGAACAAGGCTGTCTCCTCTCTGGGTCTCAGTTTCCCCGTCTATACAGCAAGAGGCCCAAGGGCGGCATTGAGAAGGTGCTGCCTCTGGCTGCTCCCAGCCAGAGCCCTTCCTGGCAAACACGCTCCACCTACCCCTGGTTCCAGCCATGACTTCTCAGGAGAACACTTTTAACATTTAACAAACAGCATGCTTTTTCCAGGAGGCGTCTTCCAAGGACACCCTTCCTGAGCGTCCATCCGCCCAGCCCAGGCACCCTCCCTGGCAGCTTTACTCATTGTGAATTCTCACGAGGCAGGGGGGCCAGGGCCTCACAGCACAGAGCTGTCCCAGCAAGCCGGGTCCCAGTCCCAGCCAAAGAGCGTCTGCTGAGTGAATAACAGACGGAGCGGGTCCAGGGCGGGGACAAGATCTGGCAACAAGGCAGGGCCAACCTCCCAGCCTCGACCCCTAGACCCTCCTGGGGGGAGACGACCTAGCCCCCTCCCCTCCCCACCTCCCATCTTATGCCCCATCACCCTAGGGTAAGGAGGCCCGGCCAAGGGGACCTGGGGGGTGGGTGTCTCAAGCTTCCTGCTCTGCATTGGCCCCCTCCCCCGCAGTGACCCTGGGCTGCATTCCTAAAGGTGCCGGAACAGGCTGGCGGACGGCCAGTAAGTACCACACAGTAAGACCCGAGTGCCCCCCAGCCCCTGATCTGGTAGGTAAGTCCCAGGACAGTGGGGATCTCTGCAGAATATGCTGGCCCTTTCCCAGGGAGACCGACGGGGAGGGCTGGCTGTGGCCGGAGCCCAGGACGCTGGCCTGAGTCATGGACTGACTAAGCCAGCGGGGGCGGCCGGACGTCCTGGCTCCGGCCCAGCTCCACTTGGTGGCCGGGCAAACTGAGGCCCTGCAGGGGCCACGGGGCGGGCGTGCCTGCAGGGTCCGGCTCCGCCCGGCCCCGGAGCGTCCCACCAGGCCCCGGGCCGGGAGTTCTGACCGCGGCCCATTGCCCCGCCTCCCGTCCGAGCAGCCTGGCCTCAGTTTCCCCGCCGGAGGCCGGCGCGCGGGGAGCGGGCGCACTCACATGAGGTCGGGCCGGTGGCGGTGCAGGATGGCGCAGAAGGCCAGGCCGTCGCGGAACGACGTGGTCATGTTGGTGATGCTCACGTCCCGGTAGCCCTCGCACTGCTGCCGGCACCACTGCTGCAGCGCTGTGATGGCCGCCATGAGGGCAGCGGCGTCCGCCCGGCCGGCGCCGGGGCTCCGAAAGCGCTCCCGGGGGCTGCGGCCCGGCCCGAGCCCGGGGCAGACGAGGAGCCCGCCCCAGAGCGCCGGGAGGACTACGAGCCGGCGTGAGCGCGGCGGGAGTCGGCCGCCAGCCCCTGCCCCCGGCAAGGCCGCGCCTCCGCCACCACAAGGCCCCGCCCTCCAGGCGCCGCTCCTCCCTGCCACGCCCCCGCCACACAAGGCCCCGCCCCATCAGGTCCCACTCCTCCTGGCCAGGCTCCGCCCCGGAAAGGCCCCGCTCCCGAGCCAGGGCCGGCCCAGGCCCCACCAGGCCAGGGGAAGGCTCCCGCCTCGAACAGGCCCCGCCCCCTATAGACCACGCCCAAGGCCCCGCCCGCCGCTTGCCTCCCACCCTCCCAGGGGTCCGCGGGAGGCTTCAAGACTTTCTTTTCAAAGCCTCCGCCACCCCACCCTCCTGGAGCAGTGCGGTCAAGGCCACTTTACAGACGGGGAAACTGAGATCTGCCCGAGGTGCAGCCGGGCAGGCGGGCCGGTGTCCCCCACCCCCGCCCGGAGCGCAGCAGGAACGCCCGTCGCATTTCTGGGCTTTGAAAGGACTTTCCCATCCACCCTCTCTTGCCGGCGGGCATGTGAATCTACCGGATTCACGGAAGAGGCGGCGGAGGCTGGGGAAGGGGCATGGTGCCCGAGGTGGCCCTGCGGGTGGGGCAACTCCCTCCAGGAGTCTCCCCGCCTGCGGCCTGTGCGCGCACGGGCTGCTCCTTGCGCCTGAGACCCCTCGGGGGTTCTTGGTGTCCTGATCTGTTTCCCAGTTTTCCACTTTGAGCACCTGTGACCCAAGTCATTACAGAAAAGTACCTCTTGTGGGGACCTCAGTTATTGGGCTGCTCCCCTCCACATTCTCAGGGAAACCTGTCTGTGGGCATGCGGACAGACAGCCAGAAACACTGACACCAGACAAGTGAAGTGACCCCGCCCACCCGGCCGCAGGCCCAGGGCTTGTCCAGACAGGGCCTGGCAGGAGGGAAAGTGTTTTCCTGAGATAGGCCTGGCAGGGGGACAGGGTGGCTTCTGTGCCCACTTGCAGGAGCGGAGACAGTCTTCCAGTCCAGAGCCAGCTCTTTCCTGCAGCTGGACCCTGTGGTGGCGAGCTCCCTGTCACAGGGGGCAAGCAGGTGCTAGACAGGGAGCCGCTGTGACCTGGGACTGTCACTGGCTGTGGATGCTGCCCTGACCTGCTGGGGTTTCCCAGCTAGAGGACAAAGGGCAATGTCCTGTCAGTTCAGTTGGACTGGTGGCTAGTCCCAGAACCAGGAGCCAAGTGGGTTTTCCTGACCCCCAGGGCAGCGTTTAGGAGAACTGGAAAAGCGGGTGAGGTCGGGTAAGGCCAAGGTCAAGAAGCGGGGTGGGGGGGGGGGGAGGTCGGTGGTGACAGGGCTGGACGAGAGGCAGACAGGGCGGGGGGCTCAGAGTGAAGAGGACGAGGTGGCCAGAGCTCTGATTCTGAGGAGTTTAAGCTGCATGCTTGCCCCCACTGGCCACCACGTGGCCACCTCTGGGGACAGTGACTTGGGCGGCGGCATTTGTGGTGGTGTGCCCATCAGCACCTCACACACAGCACATCCTCTGCCAGCCCTGCTCCTCTCCAGGGGCCCCAATCCAGGACACCCCCAGCCTGCCCACTTCTCCCCACTGCGGCCACCAACATCTTGCTCCTGGCCACTGGCCAGTCTCCCTCGGCTCCCTCCTGCCCTCTGACCACCAGAGTCCACCCCTCCCCAGCAGCCAAGGGATCTTTCTAGAAAGCCAGTTGGACAAGCCCTTCCTTGCTTGGCCTCTGCAGCGCTCCGAATGAAGTCGTCTGGGCCCCTTATCACATCTCCAGCTGCTCCCTGGCCTGCCCTGCCCTGCTGGCCTCAGAACCTCCACCCCTCTTGCCTCCTGCACTCAGCCACTCCTGGTCCTCCCAGACCTCCAAGCAGCCCCACCCACAGCCGGCCCATGACGTCCTGCCAGCTGCTGGGGCCACAAGCCTGGGCAAGCTCCTTGGCCCCTGTCCTCTCACTGCCCACATCCCATCCTGCAGGAAGCTGACCACTGCCACCACCTCCACAGCCACCAGCTCCTGTGAGCCTGGGTTTCTACAGGAATCTTCTAACCATGGCTCTGCCTCTGGCTTGCCACCTGCAGTCTATTCTCAACACAAAATCTTTGATGACCACGGGAGCCAGAACTCGCCCCTGCCACTTCTCCAGCCCCTCCTCCTCACAAGGAAAGCACCGTCCTCAGCATGGGCCATTGTTACCTCTCCCATCTCCCCTCCTACGACCGCCCCAGGACCTCAGCACTTGCCATTTCCTATGCCTGGTCCGATGTTTCCAGCCTCCCTTGCAGGTCGGTGGGGCTGTTGTGGCTGAGTTCTGGCCAATGGAGGTGATGGATGCACCTCACACTCTAAATCTTCCCCGGTCTGCTGGCCGGAGGCAAAGGACCTACTAGATGATGGGGCCACAGGTGGACGAGCTTGGACACTGCAGGGTCAGGCAGAAGGTCATCACTGACCGGGGACATCCAGATTGGCCTCTGGGTGAGTGAGAAATGCAGGCTGGGTCCAGTTGCTGGAACTTTGGGACCTATTTGTTACAGCAGCTAGCATCCTTACCCTGACTGATACACATACACAGATAAACGCAAAATTGCCCCTCTGACAGTGCTCCAAGGGACAACACAATGCCATTAGATGGTGAAGAAGGGGCCCTTGTCTTGGTCCAGAGGCTGGAGATGCCTTCCCTGGGGAGGGCACATGAGAACTGAGACCTGAAGGGTAAATGGGAATTGGCTTGTCACAGAGGAAAGGGAAGAGTGTCCCAGGCAGAGGCCCTGCAGCAGGAGTATCGGAGGAATGGAGGAACTGGGCAGGAGGCGGGGTGCGGCTGGAGAAAGGGTCGGGAGGGCTTCTAGCATTTTCACACCCATTTTCTCACTTAATGCTTAAAGCCACTCTTTAAAAGTGGGTTGACCCTACCCATTCTGCAGCTCAAAAAATTAGGTTCTGAGGAGAGAGGAGGCCAGTGGATCAGCCAGGCAGAGCTGGGACCTAGGACCCGGCACGGTGGAGGGCCCGAGGAACCCGGGTCAGCCCGGGCCGCTGCCCTGCCCGAGCGGTTGCCCTTGTCTGGGTCAGAGCTTCCAGGCCAGGTGGTCTCAATTTCCCCCGCTCCTGCTTTCCAGCACGTGTTCAGACCCCTCGGTGATGATGGGGGCCCCTCCCCGGGAGGAAGGCTGGCAAGGACATTGCCGGGGACCCAGGGAGGATCGGGACCAGGGCAGCACTAATTTGCATCCAAAAAGCCAGCTCCTGGAGGATGCACCGACTACTGGGCCCCTAGAATGGTTCTTGGTAGTGGGAATGGGCACGACACCTTGGAGTGGTGGGGTCTGTAGACCCTTTAACTGGTAGATTGAACCCCAAGTAACAGATTTGACCAAGGCTGATGGCCTGAGCTGGAACATAATCGGAGGCGCCTGTCCAAACACAGCAGACCTGGCGGTGCCCTGAGCCTTCAAGGCAGAGCAGGGAAACCAGGAGAGGCTGTGGGGGGCGAGAGAAAGAAGTGGGGAGGCATCCACCCATGCGGCCCTTCCCGCAGGACTTCTCAGAGCCTTCATGCCCTGCCGTGCACCGTGGCTCCCAAGGGAGCGGCCACGCTACACAGGGGTTCCCAAACTGACTTGCCCACAGAACCTCTGCTGCAGGGGTGTCTCGGGAAACGAGTGCCACACAGAACAGAACCGGGAGCCCTGGCTTGTGCAAAAGACATACTTGGACTCCAGCGGGCAGGTCCGGGTTGGCAGCCTCACTCAGCAGCTTCGCCCTGTCACCCTCACTTCTCTGAGCCTTCACAGCAAGGTGGGGGCCCTCATCCCCAGTGGCACCAGGCTGAGCTGTGGAAATGCGGCTCCCTGCCGCAGTAACAGTGTTACCTAGCCAGGTAATTGTGATCGATGCCGCTTGTCTTTACATTGATTGGTCTGGACTGGTTAAGGATATCATTCACGTCACCATCGCACCCTGAGCACCTCACCTTTAATAAGTGAAAAAGGTAAATAGTGCTATCTAGGTTTGGCTTTCCTCAAGCTCCATCCATGAAATTAATTTTCATGGCCACTGTGGTTGTGAGAGACGAATGCCGGAGGGTGGTAAGCAGAGCCCCCCAGAGGGATGCCAGCCCCTTGCCACCTGCAGCGGAACCACCTTGGGGGGTCACGCTGGCTTCACAGCAGAGCATACAAGGGGTGTCCCCTCATTCCCCAGTTCCCAAGGCCATGGTTGGGTCAGCCAACAGCTCACGCAGGCGGCTGTGGACGCCCGCACCGCAGGCAGGAGGGAGCTGGAAGCTGCGACACCCCATTTTAAGGGGCCACCCGTTAATTAATTAGGCCCAATGAATAATGCATGCCGCCTTGTGCATATTTATACGGCGTGCTATGGATGGTATACGTTCTAGTCCGAACACCTCACAAATAATTCACAACCCACTCCTTCCCCGGGCTCCGGGGGAACCTGGCCGGTGCTTCGGCTGGGGCTCGTGGGTTGCTTCCAACAGCCAAATTTTACATTTCATTATAAATGGCTTTGCTGGGCATGTCGGTAACTTTTACATTTCCATGCACTTTATTATTAATGGCTTTCCCGAACTGTAGCAGCCCAACGCTGCACACAATGCGTTATAAATATTTGATCCGGCATCTATAGTCTGCCATTTATCATTTATAACGGGTTACAAAAACATTATAAAACATTTACTGCACATTTACAGATCATTTTTGGCTACCATGACGATGTGTTACAAATACATTATTAATCCTTCTCATGCCATTTATAGGAACCCTTTGTAATGGGGCCTGGCCCTCCTGTCCCATTAGCAGCGCGCAGGGGCTGGCAGGGGTGCCAGGGAGCAGGACCAGGGCGGAAGGAAGCCTGGCCCTGCCTCCAGTAGCTGTGTGTCCTTGGCCAGATCACAGCACCTCTCTGTTCATAAAGCAGGTCACATGACAGGCACCCTTCACTGAGCACTTCCTCCGTGCTCACGGTCCCCTGAGACTCAGGCGTTATTTTCACACCCCTTTTACAGATATGGAAGCAGAGGCGAGTGGTTTGCCCAAGGCCATAGTCAGGGAGCACTGAGCTGGCCTCAGAGCCCTGGGGTGCCTCCAGAGTTACCTGCCCCAGGTCCGGGGGTGAGAGGTCAGTCAAGGCTGCCCCTGGCCTTGAAGGGAGCGGGACTGGCAGCCTCCAGGGGTGGAACACAGAGACTCGGGGTGAGGGCGCCCGGAGTGGGGGGACCCAGGGTGGGTGGCCTGGGGCGGGGGGACCTGCACTCTGGCCTCTGACCTGGTAGCCCCCCAGCTCCTGCCGCCACGTGCTTTGCCATCCCAAAGGCTCTCCTGGCTCACGCTCTGGCCTGTGGGCGCCTGGAGCGCCGTCTGTGATGTGGACCCGGGATGAAGGGGTCCAAGGGGTCTTTGGGACCCAGCGTCTCGGGAGGCGCCCAGGAGTCTGGCCCAGGTGTGCCAAGCAGGTGGCAGTCAGCAGCTGCTTCCTCCATCACAGGGGTCAGTGGGGCCCTGGGCTCTGCAGCCAGAAGTCCCGCCCCATCCCACTCCTCTCCTCGCACGCGGCCTGTGACCACTCACTGGACAAACGGCTGCTGAGCCCCCCAGGCCACACTTTATACCCAGAGGGCACAGACAGGAGACCGGGGCTGTGGGCTCACCGCCCACACGTGATGAGAGCTCTGGGCCCCGACGTAAGCTGACAAGCTGAGTCCTCACCTGGAAAACTGCTGCTCACCCTCCAGCTCCTCCTCGATCCTCCACCTTCTTGAAATAGCCCTTCCCAACTCCCCCAGGCACGAGCCTTGTGGGGTCTGACCTCTGGTCCCCGTGGGGGCCCCGCCTGGGCCTGGACTGGGGAGAGGGCTCCAGGGTGAGACCTGGACTCCAGTTCTGTCTGCCTGTCCTCCTTCCCCAGGGAGGGATGGGGCGGGCAGGCCCTGGGAGAGCCCTCAAGCCACACCCCTCCCTGCCAAGTCACCCGAAGTAACCCCACCACGGCCTGGGTCAGAGTTTTAAGTGGCTCTGTGGGAGGAAACAGAGGAGAGGGGAGGGTCCTGGTTCAGGACCCCTGGGCAGTTCTACCCCATGTGACCTTGGACAACTAACTGGGCCTTACTGCCTTCATCTGTGAATTGGGGCCATAAGCCAGCCCTCCCAGGGCGAACGTGGGGGCCCTGGTGCTGGGAACCCTCATGGGGAGACCTGGGGGCCCTGGGGCCCCAGCTGCCCACGCCTCTCTGGCCCTCTGCCCAGCTGCTGGCTGTCTGGCCTGTTTGAAGGTCAGGGCTCACCCCTTCCCAGGACTGAACGTGAAGGAAACAGGCGAGCTCATCACCATGGCAACGCCGCACCTGGTCCCACCCTTCCCCACCTGCTGAAGCTGGTTGATGGGGTGCCCTTTGATCCTCCCTGGGGGGCCTCCGCTCCCCCAGAGCAAAGGGGACTGTGGGGTCCAGGCGGGACGCC
The DNA here is from genome assembly GCF_963924675.1 of Phocoena phocoena. Taxonomy (NCBI): domain Eukaryota; kingdom Metazoa; phylum Chordata; class Mammalia; order Artiodactyla; family Phocoenidae; genus Phocoena; species Phocoena phocoena. The sequence goes on from NC_089233.1 coordinate 924,939, forward strand.
TCGTTTTCTTGTCAGTGGGTGAGCGCAGTCCCCCTTAACAAGAGGGAGGCTGAGGCCCAGAGAGGGGAGCTCAGCTGCCAGGGTCATGTGCCAGGACAGAAGCCTAGGTGGGCTCCGCCCCGCCCCCTCCACCTCTCCTCCTTCCTGACACTCAAGGAGCCCCTTCCCCAGCCTGACCTTGGACGGGTCAACTTCCCAGGCCTCGCAGGCTGTGAGCCAGGCGAGAGCAGCCCCTGCGGAGAGCCTGGGGCTGGGGGCCGGGGTGGGACACACGGGCTGACCTCACGTCTTCGCCCCGGCCCCCCCGCCCGACCCCACCCCGGCTCCCGCCAGGTCCGGGGCTTTGGGCTCTTGGAGACTGGACTTCACTTCCTCCCTCGCCTGCTCTGCACACCCCAGGCCAGGCAGACCCTGGCTGGATTGACAACTCCAACCACCCAGCCAGACCCCCCACCTCCCAGCGTGGCATAGAACAACAAACAGAACACACAGCCCCTGCGGGGAGAAGGCACCTGACCCTGGGTGCCAGAAGCCTTCCTGGAGGAGGTGCCACAGGAGCTGAGAGCCGATGGAGTGGGAGCTGGCACAGGGGGCAGTGAGGGGGGAGAGCAAAGGCCCCGTGCAAAGGCCCTGTGGCAGGAGAGGACATGGCAAGCTTGGGCTTCGCAGTGGACGTGGCTGGGTGCTGAGCTGAGGCAGAAGAGTTGGGATCCAGAAGGTTCTACCTGGCTGTGCTCCTGTACCTTGGGCCTCCCCGCTCAGCAACCAAGCCCCACTGCGCTCTGCGGGGCACAGGCTCCGGGTTCAGGCCCACACAGGGAGCTGGCACTCCAGCTCCCCACTCACGCTGTGTAGACAGGAGCAGGTCAGGTGGCCTTGACCCCGAGGGGGCTCACCTGGCCTCCACAAGCCCACACTCACCCCACACACATGCACACCCACGCCCTTCCCGCCATCCACTGGGACCCCTGGGCCCCTTCTCCCCGAGGCCCTGGGCTGGGCGCACCTGTGTAAGATGGAGCCGGCTGGATGGTGTTCACGGCAACGGGGACCATCCAAGGAGCGCTGCCCTGCACGCCCTCTCTACCCGCGCCCTCCACACACCACCGCCCATTCCCACGGGCCGTCCCCAAGGGTCCCGCTGCGCCCCCCCCCACCTGCCTGGCAACGCTACAGCGCCCAGGCTGGCAAGTGCGGGTTCCGTGGGTATCGCCCGTGCACCAGCCACCCGCCCGCACCCCTGCCAGGATGTCTGCCTTTGCCCGCAGAAAGGTGAAGGTGGAGGGTGCTTGGCATCCCCGCTCCCCCAGAGCCAGGCCGCGGCCCACCCCCAGGCTCCCCCAAGCCTCGGCCCTGACATGGGTGGGACTAGGCAGGAAGGTGGTCCAAGGGCTCTCCCAGAGCCTGCCTCTCTGCCTGCTGGGCCCTCACACAGCCCAGTGTCACGGGTGAACTGCCCCAGCCCCCATCCTCCCAAACCCCAGGGGCCCTGTGCTCCCCTAGCTCTGGGTGAGGCAGTGGCACTTTGGGGCATGCGGGTGTCCCAACAGCTGTCACCCAAGCCCAGATGGGCAGGGCCGTGGCATCCTACGAGTGGCATGGCACTTCCTGGTAGGGCACCCAGGGCAGGAGGCAAGAGGGAGCCCTTCGGCTCCATGTCCCTCTCTGCAAGGACTGCAGTGGGGCAGGAGCTGCCAAAGGCCAGTTCCACGTGCCCCTGAGCAGGAGCCACACGACGGGGGCCAAGAAACAAGCCAGGCAGGACAGGAGGGCCTGGGGCTCCACCACGGAACCGGCAGGATCTGGGTTACTGAAGGGCTGTCGCGCGGGCAGCGGCATGGTGGCCGACCCGTCAGGGGCTCAGGGGAGCAGGGAGGCTGGCAAGGCCGGGGCCGACCAGGGGCCTGTGGGGCTAGGGGCACAGCCCTGCCCCTGGTGGGCATGGAAGCAGTGACCACCCCCCACCCCACAAGGGTCTGTCCAGCCTCAAGCAGGCGGGACTGAAGAGCCTGGGTCTGTCTTTAGCCTCAGCGCCCCCTGGTGGCGCCAGCTGAGGAGCCGGGAAGACGGGGACCCTGCGGGGGGGAGGGGGGGGGCACGCACCGGAACCCGGGGGCCATCGGGGAGACTGGGGCTCTGCCAAGCGCTGGGTGCCAACGGGAGCAATGGGAGGGAGGGGCGGGATGCCATCTGCGTCCAGCCTGGATGGGGTTGGGACAGCACTGCCCCCAGAGATGAGGACACTGGCCTGGAGTAACCAGTGCCGCCTGGGGGGACCCCGGGGCCCTCACTGGAGGGAGCACTGCCCCCTGCCCTCAGAGTCGCCAGGCCAAGTTCTGGGGCAGAGCCCCGCCCCTGTCCCCTGCCCCAGCACCGCAGCTCCGAGGGGGATGCGCCCCTCAGTGGCTGCACTGAGCCAGCCCTCACCCCACGGCCAGCACGTGGGGGGCTTCCTGGAGCAATGCCCGAAGCTGAGGGTCTCGGGGAGCTGAGGTCCTTTCTGGGGTGGGAGAGAAGATTGCTCTGCCGACCCCCAGCGAGGCCCGCTCCCTCCGGGAGTTGACGAGGCCGAGCCCGTGAGCAGAGAACTCAGGGGCAGGGGGCACCTGGGCACTGTCAGCTCTCCCCCAACCCCGATGCTGCCTGAAAGTGGGGAGCTGGGTGGAGGGCAGGGAGGAAAGGCCGAGACTGTGCCCAGCAGGCGGGCGCCCTCCTGTCTCCAGATGGACACCGCCACGTGCCTGCCCAGGTGCAGGCAGGCTGGCCGGGCCCTGGGGGCAGGGCTCCAAGCTCCCAGGTCCCACTCACTCCCGGGGTCTCCAAGGAGGCAAACCACACAGGCAGCAGCATCGCAGAGTTCAAAACGTTTCATTTGAACCCAGCCTCTCGCCTCAACTCGCTAGGATGTCAGCATCCCCTCCCAGCTGGGCTGTGCCCTCGTCACTCCGCAGGCGGGACAGCTTCCGGGGCAGACGGCGCCCACACTGCTGGCCGGGACGGCTGGGCGTGGGCTCCGAGTACTGGCCCTGCCTGTCTTGGTGCTCCCGGAGGAGACCACCAGTGGACCAGGCGTGCAGTCGGGCTGCGGCCCGGCTCACATCACAGCCTCCATGTGCAGGATCCTCAGGGCCTCGGAGATCTGGGCGCTGGTATCCATCTGGCCATACATGCCCACCAGGAAGGCCCGGTGCAGCAGCACGGCTGCGTGCTCTGGGGACAGACGAAGATCCCGTCAGGCTGCACTGCCCTGACATCCTGGCTGCGGCGGCCAGGTCACCGGGCAGCTCTCAGAAGTGGAGCCTCTGGCCTTTCCCCGAGAGCCTGGCCCCCGGCGCCGAGGCCTCCGGGGGCGCCAGGGCCTGGGTGGGTGGGGTCGGGGCAGACTCACCGTGGCAAAGGAGGGTGTACTCCGGCAGGTTCCGGAGGGCCGTCTGCGCTACTTCGAAGTCCCGGCTGCCCAGGCAGTACATGAACGTGGGCAGGAAGTCGGCTGCGATGCTGGAAGAGCCACGTGCGCAGGTTGGCACCTCCCCCCGTGCCAAGACGGCCAAGGCCCCGACGCCTCCCCAGAGCCCCGCGCCGGGCCCCACCGGACAGGAGGAGTGGGAGGCCTGGCCCAGGGCACCGGGCGGCCCGTGGTGGCGGGTGACGCCGGCTCACCTGGGGTTGCTCTGGATGGAGCGCAGGGCCAGGCTGAAGGCCAGGCTGCGGCAGGACTCCTCAGCTGAGCTCATCAGCCGCTGCAGACTGGTCTGCGGGGGCGGCGGTGGTGTCAGCAGGGCCACCCTCCCGCCCAGGGGACCCCGCTCCCTAGGCCTCCAGCCCCCTCCACACGCCCGTCACCCATGAAGCACATAGGAGGCCCAGCGCAGAGCGGAGGAGCGGCCGCCTCAGTTCTGGGCGGGACTGAGCATACGGGGCGGGGCCGCACTCAGACATGGCACCCGCCCCCAAAGCCCAGCCGCTGCGGGCTGAGCTGGGTGCCCAGCAGGAAGGAGGGTGGGGGCGGCGTCCCTGTTCGGGGCCCAGCGTGCCTTTGCCCTCCCGCCCCAGCCTCTGACACGTGTCCCAGTTCCTCCGGGCACATGGCAGCTCCCGCACCGAGAAGAAGCCCAGGATCTCGGGTCTCCGCCGGGACATCTCGTCCACGTCGCTCAGAACCTCCAACAGATCTAAAATGGGTAGAAAGCGTGTTGCTGAGGGCCGGGCTGCAGCTGCTGGGCTCGGGGGCGAACCTGTCCCCCACACAGCCCAGAGGCAGGAGTGGTGGAGTCCTGGGGCCAGAGCCCGCTGCCCCACAGCACACCCGCCGGGCAGGGACCCTGGCCTGGCCTCAGCACAGGCTCTGGTGGAAGGACCTGGTTCTACAGGTGTAGCACGGCTGCTCATAACGTCAGCGCCGGTGCCTCCTGGAGCTCCCACAGCATCCCTGGTGCTTGCTCAGGCCAGGGGGCCCCCAGCACCTTGGGACAGAAAGCACTGGGGGTTCCGCTCACTTCCCAACTACCGAGCCAGCGACCCCAAACCGGAGGTGCTGGTCGACCAGGCTTTCAGAGGTTTCTGAGGGGCCCAGGGATCTGCACCTGCTCCGCGCCCCCCGGATGTCTGCCCCGAAGCCACACTGCACAGACATGCCCTGCCCCTCCCCGCAGGTGGCCACCCAGGCCCTCGGCTCCCCCGTAGGGGACCAGGGGCTGTCGGCCAGCTCCCCGCCAGGCCCCTCTTCCTCGGTATCTACGGGGACTCCAGGGGGCTCCCCAGCGCCACTGGCCAGCAGAGGAGCCGCCCCCAGTCTCCAGCCCCGCTTCTCCCTCCAACCCCCGCTCTACCCACCCCTATTCCCACTCTGAGGAAAGAGCCCAGCCCCTCCCGGGACCTGGCAGGGGCCCTGCTGTCTTCTGGATGCCCCCCCCCAACCCCCAGGAGAAGCCTGGACGGCCAAGGGCCGCTGTGGGACCCAGGATGCTGCAGGGACAGAAAGGGAGGCCACCACCCACCGCGGGGCCAACTGGGCCTGGGGGAGCCAAACCCCCAAACTTACCCTCGACCGTCTGGCCCCGGGAAAGCCTCTTCACATAGGGGGCCACTTCAGCTGCGGTCAGAGGGGTGAAGAGGGAGATGCTGACCAGAGGCAGGGGGCCAGCCGAGCTCTCGTCTGCAAGACAGGAGACCAGTGCTGTCGGGTGGAGACGAGGACGGCCCGCCCCTGGCCACCGTCCAGAGGGCCCGAGAGCCCCGGACACACTCGACACCGAGGCCGTGGGATCCATGTGCGTAAGCGAGGGGCAGCCTCGCTGAACAGCGCCCGGAATCACACCAGACCCCCAAAGGTGCGGCCCCTGCCCTGGGCTGAGCACGGTGCCTGGTACACAACGGGCACTCAATAAATGTGCTAAAACGACGAGCCTGCTGGGAGCTGCCTGGGAGACGCGGCACTTCTCTCTCGAGCCTCTCACCCACCACACTGCGCGTGGCCTTCCCTGCTGCCCCTGGCACACAGCAAGTGCTCAATAAAGGCGCCTGCGTGCAGAGCACTGTGCTAGGCGCGTCCGTGGACGGCCAAGAGTCACACTCAACACCAGCGACTTGGCAAAACCAGGGCAGAATGGCCGTGAAGGGCCAGCACTGGACCTGGGCCCCCGGGCACTCGGCCCATTCACAAATCCACCGCATGCCCGCTAGACACGATGCTGCAGGTGCCGGGTCGCCCCACTGTAGGGGCCCCAGGGTGGGGACGGGGACAGAGAACAGAGGGGCCTGGTTGGTCCCACAGAGGGCAGGTGCTGTAGGTCTCGCTGGCCACAACACGACTCGGTGCTTTGCGCGTGTCACGGACCCAGGGCCAACGATGCCCGAGGGACGCCCAGGGCAGTCCAGCCCGCAGCCCCGGCCCCACTCACCCTCGCCCTCTTCGTCCAGGCCTCGGTCAGCCCTGCCGTCCCTGCTGGGAAGGCTCAGCCCCGCCAGGAGTGACTTGAGCATCACCAGGTCACTGCTGTCGAAGGACAGGTCACTGGGGGAGCGAGGTTCTCCGTGAGGACCATGCCACAGGTGGGAGGCAGGCAGGGCCCCGTGGGCAGGGGCTCAGGAGGTGCCCCGGGGGCCGAGGGAGGAGGAAGCCAGCTCAGAATGGCCCCGGCGCCGTGGGCAGCGTCTATCCCCGCCAGCACGCCCCTTGGGAGCTCCCAGCCCTGAGCACCGCCACGACGGGACCCTGGCCGGAGAGGAGCCGTGCCAGACGCGCACACTCACTGGAGCGCGTCGGAGTGTTTCTGCAGGAAGGCGATGGCGGCCGGGGCATTGCAGGTGATGTACTTGTGGGTGAACTGCACGAACTTGCTGATGAAGGGGGCCAGGTGGCGGGAGGACTTCCTGTAGTTCTGCAAGGGAAGCGCGAGGGGGGAAGCATCCCGCCTTGCCCGCGTCGCTCCCCCTGGAGCCTCACAGCACGCCCTGGACACCGCCGCCGCCGCCCTCTGCCGGGCAGCACGTTAAGGTCCCTAAGGGTCAGGAGTCGCCTCGTCCCTCATGAACCCTGAGGAGCGTGGGGTCCCCCCAGGCACGTGAGCAGCTGGGGGCCTTCCCCGGGTGAAGCTATCAGACGGGCAGGTGGCCTGGCCGTGCCCCTGATGCAGCCAAGGGCTGTGCCCTCACCCAGCCGCCACAGGTGGACAAGGGGACGGACCCTCAGTCCTGGTCAGGAAGACAGGGGCTGCCAGAGTCGTGGGAGCAGAAGGGGCACGAGCTGAATGGGGAGAGCTCAGAATGGTGGAGGGAGCAGGCAGGGCGAGCAGGGGCACCGGCTGAGAGGGGCACAGGGAGAGGGACCGGGCACTGGGGACGCCCGGGCCCCCGAGGGTGGGTGGGGCACCCACCAGCAGCAGGCGGAGAAAGGAGAGCAGGCAGTCCCACAGCGCCCCCTGGTGCTCGCTCTGGAACACGTGCGGCTGCAGCAGCTCCAGGATGCCCAGCACGTGCAGGAAGAAGGTCAGGTGGCTCTGCTGCCGGAACTCCTGGAAGTTGAGGTGGCTGCGGCCGTGCAGGAGGGCGGCGATCATGGGCAGGTGCCTGGGGGCGACGTGTGCGCTCGGTGGTCCTGGGCCGTCTCCCCCGGCCCCGCTCCCCGCCCCCCGCTCCGAGGGCCGACATCAACTTGCACTTGGAGACCACCCAGAGCCCGCTAACCCCCACCTCACGTGATGTCCTGGGCCACCCACCTGACCCACCCTGTCCCGCGTCCACCAGGCCCCTAGCCCTGAGACCCAGCTCAGGAAGCAGCCGAGGCCCTGGCTGCCCGTGGCGACACCGCCACGGTGTCCGTCCACCTGCTCTTAGCCGCAGAGCCCACCTTACAGCAACGCCTGACGTGGGAGCCGCTCCCGGCTGGGGCGGGGAGGGCACCCTGACAGCGAGCTGTGCCCACTCGGGCTGCAGGTGGGACAGGCCAGGCGGTACCTGAGCAACAGGATGGGGTGGGCCACAGCCAGCTTCCGACAGGCCACGTTGGCGTCGGCCACTCGGTTCTCGGCCGCCCGGGAGTCACTGGTGTCCGCGAGGAGGGTGACGAAGCGGTGAATGAGGCCGTCCAGCTGGGAGGGACGGGGGTGGTCAGAGCTGGGGCCGCCTGCAGCCCTCGCACCCTACCTGTCCGCCCCCCGCCGAGTTCGCCGCCCACCGCCGCAGGGGCTACGATGGGGCTCCCCGGGCAGTCTGCGGCCTGCTCCAAGGCCCCCAGACCCCAAGGCCCTGGTGTGGCCCCTAAGGACCTGTGCAGCGACCCAGAGACGCCTGTTCCCCCAGTGCCTTCTGCTGCTCTTGGGGCTCAAGAGGCCGTGGCCAGAGCTCCCAGCCAAGCTCAGCACATGGTGTGTGAGGTCACCCTCTCCGCACAAACAGGATAAAAGCCCTGTTAGCTTGGACGAGAAAAACCAACCTTACAGATAGATATAGCATAATTTCACGAGTGCAAAACAAGTAACACACTAAAGTGGAAGGAAGCACAACTGGAAAAACATCAACTTCCCTCCCCGTCCCGGGAAGCTAGGGCAAGCAGCAGATCCGACTCCAGGGTCCAGCCCAGGGAACACGGGCAGGGGGCCCACCAGACCCCCCTTCCCCCGCCATCACCCAAGGGAGGTGAAGGCAGATGCCACGCAGACCCGCGCACGGAGGACCCACGCTGGGCCAAAGGCCAGCACCACGGCAGGCAGCCGGGAAGGGATGGGGGTGCTGGGACGCATGCAACACCGTCACACACGCACCACCCGGCCTGTTGCAGTCAACGGTCCCTTATCAGGGAACGAGGGGGGACACCCACTCTCCTCGGCTCCACACCCAGAGGACTTCTTGGAGGAGGAAAAGATCGTTTCCAGACCCTTCGAGAGGTCGGACAGGCGAGGGCGGCAGGGCAGGCTCTGCCCTCAGATGTGCCATCGACACTCACCAGGTGCCTGTTTTATCTTTAGACCTGAGAAGTTAGCATTTCTACCTCCAAGTGAAGGACAAAGGCGGCCCCAGTGACCCCGGAGGGCTTTACCTTGCAGACGCTGCTGCTGGCGGCCCCTTCGCTGTGCAGCAGGACGCCAGGCACAGGCACCCGGAGGTCTGGCCGCTGCAGGTAGAGGTACACGAGCAGGTCTCGGCAATGCCTGCCCAGCATGCTGCGAGAGACCAGAGACCAGACTCGGGGTGGCCACGGGACCGGGGAGCCGCTGTTCCCACTGCGTGCAGAGCTGGCGTGCCAGGCCCCTCGGCCCTACCCCACCCCCACTGGCGGCCTGGGCTCGCTCCCACGGTGCTCACGTCTGAGCGGCGGCCTCCCAGCACAAGGGCAAGGGGACAGGCGGGGGCTCCGGAGCCCGGGGTCCCGCACCCTCACCTGTCAGCCCACTGCTGGATGCAGCTCGTCAGGTGCGCCGTCACCTTCCTGACGCCCTCGTCACCACCGCGGCAGCAGCTGAGCAGCAGGGGCAGGCGGGCCTGGAGAAGGCTGCAGGCGCTGCTGTCCCCGTCCTGGCTCCTGGCCTCTGCCTCCGCCAGGATCAGCTCCGCCAGGCCGATGAGCTCCGGGGCCTGGACGCGCAGCACCAGCTCCTCCCGCCGCTTCTGCAGCCAGGCACCGCCGGTCAGACCCGGGCGCGTCTCGCCACGTCCGCCCGCCACCCCACCCTGTGGGCAGGGGACACCCCAAAACCTGCCTGAGGGGTGCGCTGGTCCCTGCCCTGCCAGATTCGAGGAATGTGGATGCAGGCCCAGAGGAAGTCCAGGGAGGCCGAGGGGTCAAACCTGGAGGAAGCGAGGGGACCTGGCTGAGCACCAGGCGTGTCTCCAGGCAGAGGGAGGCGGGGAGTGGGGCCCAGGTCAGCTGTCAGGGGCCGCGGGCCGCCCCACCTGACCCCTCTGCAGCTCACAGTGGCAAAGCTAAGGTCAGTCCCGCCCCGCCCCACGCTCGCAGCCGCGCACAGGGGCCTCTGGCACCGCCGCAGCACAGCACAGACGCCAGCCATTCACGCGACCGGAGGACAGGGAAGCCGACTGTCTGCCTGCTGGTCACCCAGAGAAGGGACACCGGGCCAGGCAAGAGGGCCTCGGTTCCTGAGGACGCCGGGGGAAGGGTGCTGGATCAGATCCCTCCCACCAAGGCCCCCGACACTGCCCTCTGAACTCGGCTCCTGGAGGAGTCTGGGCAGGGCGGCTGCCACATGGCACCCCAAGGCCCACGCTGCCTGTGGCAGGAACAGACCTGCCGGTGGGGGACAGAGGTCTGGGGGACTCACCTCTGCTCCCGGTTCTTGCCCAGCAGGATGTGGATACACTGGTGCAGCGTGGACCAGTTGGACTGGTGCGTGAGCAGGGCTAAGAGGTAGGGTCGGAAAGACGGCACCTGCGGGCCAGGATGGCCTTTGCCCTGGGGAGGGAGGAAACCTGGGATGGTCCCCGCCGGGCTGACGGCTCTGCCAGGTAGCGTCAGCAGGTGACAGCCCACGTGTGCCAGCACAGAGCAGAGGAAGGTGTCCGTTTCGAGGCAGACCCGAGGCTCCCGCCCGGGAAGCCACCCAGCCCGGCCGGTCACTCCGCAGATTAAGCGCGGGCTGAACCGAATCCACTCCTCAGAGACCAGGAGACACGCGAGCAAAACCCTGGGAGTGGGAACACCTGGGCAGGCGGGGGGCGCGGGAGCGTGACCGCCTCTCTCAGAAGCGCAGACCCACCAGCACGCGGTGGGATCACAGGCAGGGGATGCCCAGCCCCTCCCCGGCCATCTGGTCAGCGTTTCCTCACCTTCCCCACGGCCAGATGAGCTAGGGGACCCCACCACCCCCGCAGAGCCCTGACGTGGGCTCCGACCCCTCTGAGGACCCCACCCCTCGTCACGGGGTGCTAAGCTCCACTCCCCCTACCGCCTCGTGCCCCGTGAGGACCTGAGCCCACAAAGGACCAACCCACCCACCCCCCCGCCTGCCTCCGTGGCCAGATCTGGCCAGTTGTGGTGACCCACTCAGAGGAAACATGGGACCTGTCTGGCCACTGAGACTCTGGCCTCGGATCTGCTGGAACTGAAAGAGAGCCAACCCCACCCTGGGGCTGCCGGGCGGACTGTGGGCCCAGGGCGCCGTGCGCGAACGAGGCCCACCTTTGTGCTCTGGGAGAACAGCAGCCGCTGCTGCAGGTCAGGGCAGCTGCTGACCACCTCGGGGTCCAGCATCTCCAGCCAGTCGACAAGGAGCCCCGAGCAGGGTCCCAGCCACACAGCCTCCAGGCTGCAGGGAAGGTGGGGTGGGCTCAGACACGGCCGGCCAGGGCCGCCCCCCGCTCCCCCTCCCAGCCGGCCACCGCCCCGCCGGCTCACCTGCAGCCGTCAGAGTCCTGCTTCCCCAGGGCCGGGGGCTCCCCCTTCTCCTGCAGCAGCAGTGAGCTCACCACGGACACGGGCCCCGAGGCCGGGAAGGTGGACGCAGCGGAGAAGATCGCGGCCAGCAGCTCCTCCAGGTGAGGCGACCTCACAGCAACCAGACCCCGGAGGACTGAGGGTGGGGCAGAGAGGGCCCCTGTGTCACTCCAGCTCGGGGGGCCACCGGACGCGAGGACAGAGAGCCCCGCCCCTGGGCCCTGTTCTGGGGGCGCCCAGGAGAGGGACCTGTATGCGGGGCGGCGAGGCGGGGTCTTTGGGGCGCCCGGGGCTCGAGTACCTTTGCTGATAAGCTCGGGCTCCACGTCACACCCCTCCCCAGACTTGAGGGTGGCCGCGATGGCGCGGATGGTGGAGCTGACCACTTCCGGGTCCCCGCGGAACGTCAGGGCCTCTGCCAGGTGCAGGAACCCGCTTCGCACTGCAGGGGAGCGCTGTGTGACCCACGGGACTCTTGCCAGGGGTGCCGGGCAGGCGACTCCCCTCGGTTCCCACACATACGCTCCCCCCGGGGGGCCTTCCCAGTGCCCCGACCCCCAAACCTCTGGGCCCCACTCACCCTGACGCCACCCGGGACCCATCTGGGAACAAGGCCCCGGTCCCCCCGACGCGACGGCCAAGAGCCCAGGACCCCCGCCGGCACCATTGACCCTGCCTCACCATCGCTGATCCGGCGCCGTGCCGAGTACTGGGCGGCAAACAGCTTGAGCTGGGCCTGCAGAGGCCCGGCCTCCACGGCAGGGCTGTCCAGCCACTGCAGGGTCTGCACGAGCACTTTGAGGAAGCGCGACGAGAAGCCGGTGTCCTGGGGCACACAGCGCTGGGGACAGCGCAGCACGGCTCAGACAGGACCAGGGCCGGGCGGAACCATCCCGCCTGCCACAGCGGGGGCCCCTCCAGCGCCCATACCCACAGCCCATGAGGGGTCTGCTGCCTCCTGTCCTCACAGGGCTCAGAGAGAAACGACCAAGGAGGTAGCACACACGTGGGCACGCACAGGGGCAAGTAAGGCGAACGTGGCAAAACTACCGAAACCAGGTGGGGGATGTGGTGAAAGCCCAACATGCTCACGGGAAGCTTCTGTCACAGGAGCAGGGGACGTACCCCCAGATCCGCAGCAAAAGCTGCGTCTCTTCACTTAGGGGCAAGAGCTGAGGCCACGGGACAGCGTCAGGGCACCCGGTCAGCCGGGGCCCGAGCAGGCCTGGCCACAGGAGCCCCGAGCCTGGGGGACGGGACGGGGGCCTTGGCCACGCGAGGCAGAGCCCGGGCGCGGGGACTCGGGGAGCGAGGCGCAGGGCCGTGCCAGGGCCTACCTGGTACTGGCAGAGCTGGCGCATCAGAGGACAGGCGAGGAAGTGGTTCTGGTGCATGACCATGACCAGGGCGCCGCCGTGCGGGGAGTTCAGCAGGGTGGCGAGGGCCTGCAGGAGGCGCACCGCGACGCCTGGCACCTCGGGGCTCCCCTGGCGGACTCGCGCCAGCTCCCGGCCCAGGGCCTGCTGCAGCGCCAGGGCTACAGGGCGCGCGCTGGAGCTCTGCCACCGCGGGCTCGGGCTCAGCGGGAAGATCTGGAGAGAGGCAGCCATCAGGACCACGCGGCTGCCAGGTGGGGCCTTCCCCAGAGCCATCCTCTCAGCCCACACCCCGACCCCACAGAGGCTGCCGGCAGTTGGCACTGGCGTGCCCGGTCCCCAGCAGACTCTCCTGAGGGGCGTGGGGTGGGGGCCAAGGACTGGGACGAGGCCCATGGCAACAGGCCCAGGAAAGGCACACACATGCGCATACGGGCGTGTAAGCGTGAAGATGGAAAGCGCACACCACTGCTCTGCAGCGCCTGTCACCATGAGGAGGGGGCGAGAACACACGTGCCCAGGGAACCCCTGGCTGTGGATTCCAGGCGGGAGGAGGGGCCGGGGCAGAGGGGGCCGTACCTGCAGGAGCATGCTGGCCAGGTCGTCCTCGGGGCCCAGAACCCGCACCTGTGTCACGGCCCGGGGCCTGCCCTGGCCCGGTGGCTGCTCTGGGCTGCTCTTGGGTTTCGGTGCCTCCGTGCTGTCTGCAGGGAAGGAAGAGCAGGGCGGCTGAGAGGCCATCACGGCCAGCTGTGGCGGGGACCATGCCGACCACGGCCGGGCTCGCCCGGCGGCCCACCGCCCAGAGAGGAGCGGGCTCCCAGGCCCTGCAGAGGGCTCTCTCCCCGGGACCCCCAGCCTCGCCCGTGGGCCCATAAACAGGAGCCCGGACGCCGGGCAGAAGCAGACGCTTCCCGAGTGGCCGTGCGAGCCGGGATGGGTGGGTACCTCGCCGGACGGGCAGGGAGGCTGTGAGCAGGGAGTGGAAAGTCTGGCCTCCGGACGCCCCTCGCTCGTGCTGGACCTCGACCAGGTGAGCCATGTAATCTGCAGGGGGGCAGCCACAGGTAAACACGGGCCCCCAGGGAGGAGGGAAGCTCTCCGCACGGTGCCCGCAGAGCTCCAAGCCTCCCCAGGACCCGGGAAGCTGGGCGACAGGCTCTTTCCACAGAGAATCAGGCAGCGCCCGCAGCTCCCTCCACCCTCCAACCCGAGGGGTGGACGCAGCTCCACCTTCCTGCTCGCAGTCCCTGCCCTGGGGCTGTTCCACTCCACCCACAGCCTGGCTCTCCAACCGCAGCCCCACGGCGGGCCCGGGGTGTTCGGGCGAGGACCCCGGCTCTCACTCTTGTCCATGATGTTCTGCTCCAGGGTCTGGGGGTCGTGGGCCACCGCCTGGTCCAGATACTGGAGAAGTTTGCTCATACTGGACACAGGGATGCCGAAGGACTGCACGAACAGCAGCAGCTGCTGGGGCTCCAGGTCCTGCAGGGCTGAGGGTGGCTCTCACTCAGCGACTGCCACCTGGTGACCCTGGCCCGCGGGGCCTGGCGGGGCCCAGGGCCCAGAGGGCAGCTCCAAGTGTGGCTGCTGGGTCCTCAGGCCCCCCACCCTGCGTCCTGAGGCTGCGGGCCAGCCCTGCGCTCCCTCCAGCTCAGAGTCAAGGCTCCCCTGAGTGTGTCCTGCTGCGCTTCCCAAGCCAAGCCACCCCCCAGCCAAGCCACCCCCCAAACTGCCCGGCCTGCCACCCCTGCTGGATACCATGCTGACCACGGGCGGATGCCCTTCCTCCTCACTGCAGACTGCCCGAGGCCACTCTGCACCCCAGAACCAGCTCGGAGGCCCCAGCCCCTCCTCCTCCCCTCCGAATCCCTGGACCACTTGGTCTTCTTCGTTCCTCCTCCAGCACCACTTCTCACTGGAGGCTCTCAGCCTCCCCGCCTGACCACAAGGGCCTGCGGGCACCTGTCAGGGCACTGACAGCTCCACAAACATCTGCTGAATAACAGACGCCCCGGAACCCACCAGAGGCCCCCGAGCCGTCCTCTCTCACGGGCAACAGCTAGAACACACACCCAGGCCCACAGCAGGAGGCAAGGCCCGGTTCTGCCCTCTCGAGCCGCGCCCAAGCCATACCGGCGTCCACCAGGCGCGGAACCTCCGAGCGGATCATGCGCAACTTCAGCCAGTCGGGCAGCAGCAGCGCCTCTTCCGACGTGTCCACCAAGAAGGCCGTGGGCAGGGGCTTCTTCTCCGGGAACCAGATGTCCAGCAGCGCCTGGAACTCGCCGTCACCAGCTTCGGGAGAGACGACAGGGCAAGCACCAGGGCCGCCTCAGCGAGGCCTTCCCAGACCTCGCCACCCTAGGAGCTCCGGCCGCACTGAAGGCTGAAGGCCAAGGCCAGCACGTCCTCGGTTTACAGGTGCGAACTGGGGCTTCAGAGGATGGAGGAGAATCTACCAAGAGCTGAGCGCGGCCCGGCGACAGAGGCTCTGCACAGTTGACTTGTGTAATCCTCACAACCGCGGCGTCGGCCCGCCTCGGCTGAGGAAACGGAAGTGCAGAGCTGGCCCGGCCGCCCAGGGGACGGTGTGAGGCTGGGGCCAGCAGGCTCTCTGGGCTCTGTGGGCTTGGCCAAACCGGCTCCTTCCAGGGCTCAGGCTGCGCAAAGCCCCGGGCAGCCAGTAGGCCAGGCCGGCACAAGGCCAGCCTCCCCTGGACACAAGTAAGTGGCAGAGCAGCCCACAGCGTCAGCCACGGAGGAGGGAAGGAGAGGCTGCCAGGCAGAGAGGTTCCAGGAGGCCGGAGGATCAGCCGGCTCTGGACACAGCCCACGGCCAGCGAGCCGAGGGCCACACCCCAGGCCTGTGGAGAGGACCTGGGGCTCACTGCTCTGGGCACCAGCGTCCCCTCGGCTGGAGAGCCCGGTGTGGACACCTCCACCTCCGGAAACCACAGTGCAAAGAGGAGCAGGCACAGAGGTGCCCAGCAATACCCGCGTGCACCTCACGACAGGACAGCGTGTGGGCTGAGGAGGCAAGGAGTCTGGACACCCCAGCCTGTGGATCGGAAGGGTCGGCAGTGCACGGGGTCCCGCCACGTGGAGGCTCTCGCGTGCGCCCCCAGGACGGGCAGGGAAGGGGGTCCACCGCCACGGGAGACCCAGGCCCCACCGCCCGCGGGCTGCTCACCGCGGGGCGGCCCCAGCGTCAGGAGGATGACCATGGCGTGGACCACCAGGATGTGCATGGTGGCCGTCTCCCCACTAGTCCAGCGCAGGAAGACCTGGTCTTGCGACTCCGACTGGAGGGAGAGGAGGCGGTGAGCGGGCCGAGGCGAGGGCCACGGGGCCGGGCCCGGGGCGCCCGCCCGCCTTACCCAGCTGTAGACCTCCTCGCCCTCCTTGCTCTTGCGCATGCGCTGCACGTGGCGGGAGAAGATGGAGAGCAGGGCGGCCAGCACGGCGTCCGACCCGGCGCCGCAGGAGCGCTTGGAGAACAGGTGGGACATGATGGTGGAGCGCTCCACGATGAGCCGGGCCACGTCCTGGGGGAGCGCGGCATCAGAGGGCGTGGGGCCCCCTCCAGCCGCGCCTGGCCAACAGCCCCATCCCCTCGGAAGGCCGCCCCAATGCCACGTCCGCTCTGCACAACCACCCCCCGCCACCGGGCAGCAGGCCGATGACGGACGGAAGGGCCCACACGCAGGGAGAGCCCCGCAGCCGCGCAGGGCTGTCAAGTGCCAAGCGGGCGGGAGGGGCAGCAAGACGTGACAGGCTCCCTGGAGAGGGCCGGCCCCGCTCGCTCGGAGAGGAGCGCGAGGCATGGGGCACGGCGCCATCTGCCCTCGAGCGACAGTAACACACGCTTCTCAAGACCCAAAGGGAAAGGCCGTCTGCAAACAGCCGGACACCACGTTAACTTGAAACCTACAGCAGTGACGCGGGGCAGGCTGGCCCCTGGACCAGACTCAGAAGGGCGAGGCCTCCAGCCCCAGACTTTTATTACCGTCCAGCCCCTCGACGAGGAACCCAGGCTTGGACAGAATCCCCCTGCCCACCGACCTCTGTCTTCAGCCCGTTCCCTCACTCCGTCCACTCACTCATTCTACAAAGACCCAGGGCCTCCATCACTGTCAGCGGACACGCTAACAGGGGAGCAAGGTCAGAAGAAAGACGGCCGGAAGAGAGGACGACGAAGTAGAAAACGGGCATGTGCTCGGCTCACAGGGCCTCCCCAGCAGGGAGCGGGATGCAGGCCCCAGCCGCAGACTCCTGGGCCGGCCTCCTGCCCCTTGGCCTCCTGGGTTGGCCAAGCCACGCCTCCCGCAGCCCAGAGCCACAGAGGCGACCAGGCCTGGATGATCACAAGGGCACTGGGGGCTCCTGCCCTCGACCCCTGCTCCGGACAGAGGGTCACCGGCAAGGCAGCTGGGCGCTCAGAGCCCACAGCCGAGGTGTGGCCCTGCTGGCCCTGCATCCTGACTGGTCTGGTCGGTGTCCCCCAGCCCTGCCCCCCTCACCAGGGCCAGGTCGCTGTGCTGGCTCTGCTCCTCCACGGGCGTGTGCTGGGACAGGTAGACCAGGTAGGCACTGATGGTCTGCGGGTCCGTCTCCATGTGGATGGCCTGGGGAGTGGGGGGGAGGGAGGGCGTGTGAGCGCATGCCCGGCAGTGCAGCCCGCCGCCCGCCCCGCGGCCCCTCACCTGCTGCAGCGCCAGGGCGGTGGTGGTCCTGACGCTGTCGAACAGAGGCAGCCTGGGCAGGTCTCGCAGCAGCCATTGGTAGCCCTGCAGCGCGTCCGTGTCGCCCGAGTCCTCCTCCGTGGGGGGCTCCTTCTCCTCCCCGTCACGCAGGCTGCCCTCCGAGAGCACCAGGGACAGGCCCTGCAAGCAGACACGCGCCGTTCTCGGGGCCACCACTCCCTCAGAGCCACGCGCGAGGGCCGCTTCCCGGCAGAGGCGTGGTGCGCCGGGAGCGACCTCACCTGGGGCGGAAGGGGCACGGGCCGGCTCCCCTGGAAAACCGTCGCCAGCGCCTCGGGAAGCACGGCAGGCGGCCACTGAGCTGCTCTCGGGACGCTTCCCAGTACCACCCAGGGAAGGGGCCCACACGGGGAAAAAGGTCTCTGAGCCCTGCGAAGCTCATGACTGCAGCCTTTCTGTGCCCAGGAGTCAGCCAGAATACGTCTGGGTGAGCAAAAATTCCCATCTTAACAAAAACGGGGAGAGCAGGGGTGCGCGGGGAGGAGCGGGTCAGACCGGCCACCTCACCTTCGTGGCCAGCACCCGGGAAGCCACCTGGGAGGAGCCGAGGCGCCGCAGGAAGTAGTCCAGCACCTCACACGTGGTCTGCTCGTCGGCCCTGGGGCCCAGCAGCAGGTCCTGCAGGCGGCCCAGCAGTTGCCGCTGCTTCTGCTGCCTCTGCAGGGACAGGGGCCCCTCAGGGTGGGTCTCCAGGGCCGGGGGGGGGGGGGGGGGGCGGGGCTGGGGCGGGGCTGGGCGCCCACCTGCCGCTTCTTGGCCTTCTGCTCTCTGCTCTCGCCCTCCTCCTCCTCCTCCCCGGAGGCGGGCTCGTCGGCAGCGTCGTGCAGCAGGAACTCGCACAGGCACTGCACGGGCAGCACGTCCAGGGAGCCCTCGCTGGACTGTACCAGGTCGGCCAGCCAGGGCATGGACTGGGAGGAAGCCTGGGCGGGGCGGCAGCCGCACGGCTTCTTCCGGCTAAGGCTGCCGCGGCCCCCCGACCCACCTGCCCGCCCCCAGCGAGGACTCCCGAAGCGGCCCTGTGTGTGCCCGGGAGCCCGTCGCCATGTAGCCCTGTCTCCGGGTGTGCCCTCTTCTGGCCACGGTCTCAGCTAACGCCGCAGCGCACTGACGCCCCTAGAAGGTTCCCCGCCCGCCCGCCTGCAGCCAGCCTCCTCTCCCAGACCACAGCGGGACTCACCTGCCTCTGGATGATGTTGAGGAGGAAGTCCGGGTTCCGGCTCCGACACAGCAGGTGCCCGAGGCGGAGGGACTGGTTGAGGCCTTTCACCTGATCCAGGACGTGAGGGGGAGGCCTCCGGGGCGGCCCTCTGAAAGTTCCACATGACCCAAGCGTGTCGAAGCCGCAAGCGCACTGCTCCCCAGTCGACAGTGCCGGGTGAGGGCGGGGCCGCCTGCCTCCCACCTGTGGGCAGCTGCCCGTCTTCCCCGAGGCCCGCGGTCCCTCCCCTCCTGGCCCAGCCACGGGGGGCTCTCGGCTCCACCATCGCCCAGCCGCGCGGAGGACCAGGACAGCGGCCAGGACGCGGCACCCCCGCCCGCCCCTGCCAGCCCGGGCCCGGCCCGAGCTCCGCGCCGCGCATACTGGGGCTCAAGGCTGGTGAGCTGGGACAGCAGCAGGCTGCTGCTCTCAGTGATGGTCTGCTTGGTGGACGCAGCGGCCAGGTGCCCCTCGAACGCCAGGATCTCCTGCTTCTCTCGCTGCGAGACCTGCAGCTCTCGGGTGACCATCTCAGTCCGGGTCTCCTCGTCCGTCAGGGTGCACGGTGGGTACGAGTAATTGCTGGGGACCAAGCAGGAGGAACCTGTCGCTGGGCCACCAGAGGCTGGCTGCCACCAGGCGGCGCTCAGGGTCGGGGGTCAGAACTTAGGGCGGCGTCCCTCGCCCAGGCCCAGCTCGAGCCGTCAGGCTGTGGAAGGGACCCGGGGGGGAGGGGGGGAAGCGTCGGCAACACGGTCACAGTCAGACCCCCATGAGGGAGGTGGGCAGCCCTCAGAGCCCACAGCCGGCCACCCTCTCTTCCCACACAGCTGAGTGCTGGTGCCTCCAAAATCAGCCAACGTGTCAGGATCCTGGACCCGAGCGGCGTCTGCCCGGGATGGCCACATGGGACCCCTGGACCCTTTCCAACAGGCCATGTGGCCCAGGGCACACAGGGCACCCCAGGCCGACTCACGGCTTCAAAGACACACGTGGCTTTCTGGGGGCACAAACAGCTGGACTCCTGTCACGTGTTCAAAATCTAACCTAGCTTCCTGAGACAGCCACAGGACGGCCCGGACAGGTGCAGCCTCGGGCCGCACCCAGACCCCACGGTTCCCACACGCCACGGCCTCAGGCTCCGCTCCACCTCAGCCAGCGTCCCGCGGCGACCCTCGCTGCCCCCGAGTGCGCCGGCAGGCTGCACCCATCCCCGCTGCAGGAGCACAGCACACACACGCGTGCCGCCCAGGAGGGCCCAGGGCCCCACAGCACATGGCGTCGCTTGATCCCACTGCCCCCAGTCCAGCGAGGGGGCAGCCGCGCAGAGTAGGGAGACAGCAGAGCAGCGGGAGGCCCAGCGCGCCCCGCTCCCAGCGTAGCACCGGTGGGCCCGCCCTCCCGGTCCCAGAGCGGCAAGCCACTTACTTGGTCATCACCATCTCCATGAGCATCTTCAGTGTGGGGTACTCCTCCCAGGCGGCCAGGCCTAGGGAGCAAGGCGACAGCAGGTGGTAGCTGGGACTCCCGGCCGAAGACCCACCCCCTCCCACGCCCACCCTCCAGTGCCCAGCCAGGCTCTGCTCCAGGTCCCGACATGCAGGACGCCCAGGAGAGGGAAAGGTCAACACCGGCCCAGGGGACCACGGCTGGCCAGAGGGGGCTCACCGATGTTCTCTGGGTTGAACGCGGCGATGACCAGCAGTAGGGGCCACGCCTTCCAGTAGAGGGTGGAGATGGCGAGGTTCGGAGGCTGGTACCTGGGACGCAAGGTGTCGATGGCTCAGCCTCGGGCCAGGAGGTCCTGGACGGGAACGGGTCCAGGCCATGGCGGCAGCCGCTTCACAGACCCGAACGTCAGCACTGGAGCCTCAGTAACTCCTCTCTGGGACTTGCAGCCCCAGGATGTGCATGGCTGTATCCAGCACACCGCTCAGGCCCACACCCCAGCCCTGGGCTCCGGGACACGTGCCCTACTTCCCTCAGCCTTGGCCTCCCACCCTACAGCGCGGGAACAGGGGAAAGTGCTAACTACTGTTGTCATTCTCTGCGTCAGAAAACCAGAAAACACCCCAGTATCCGTCAACGCGTAACCATAACTTTCAAAAGCAACACATCGTGCTATCGTAATAACAGTCCTTTCAGATGATGCGACCGAAAGCAGCTAAGAAGCTGTTAGGAAAAATGAAATAAATCTGATATGATGACTTGGCAACACTCCCCAAACTCGTCTACAGCTTGGACACAGTCCCCCCACAATCCTGGTTGGCTTTTTTGTGGAAATTGACCAGATGACCCTAAAATTCACATGGAAACGCGAAGACCCAGAAAAGCCAAAATAATGTTGAAAAAGAATAAAATTGGAGGACCCACACTTCCCAATTTCAAAACCCAGCACAAAGTTACAGTAATGAAGACAGAAGTGTGGGCGTGAGGACAGGCATCTAGGTCAATGGAACAGAACTGAGGATCCAGAAATAAACCTATATGTTTAAGGTCAACTGGTTACCCATAAAGGACAATGATTCATCCGCGTGAAACAATGAAGTCAGAGCCGCACCTCACACCGTATACAAAAATAAATTCAAACTGGATAACAGACCTAAACGTTAAGGCTAAGACCATAAAACTCTCAGGAGAAAACACAGGAGTAGATCTTTGACACCTCAGATGAGGCAATGGTTTCTTACGCGTGACACGAAGACCCAAGAAACCGAAGAAACATGAACTGCACCCTATCAGGATTAAAAAGCTTTTGTGTCTCAAACGGCACTAAGAAGGGAAATATCTACAGATTATAGGTGTGTTAAGGGTCTCACTCCAGAACCTATAAAGAGCCCTCACAATCCAACAACAAATATTCAAACAACCCAGTTAAAACTGGGCAAAGGACTCAGATAGACATCTCTCCAAAGAAGGTGTTCAAACAGCCACAAGCACGTGAAAAGCTGCTCGACGTCACTAGCGATTACAGAAATGGAAATCAAAGCCAAAATGAGGGACTTCCCTGGCGGTCCACTGGTTAGGGCTCTGCACTTCCACTGCAGGGGGTACAGGTCTGATCCCTGGTCAGGGAACCAAGATCCCACATGCTGCGGCCAAAAAAGAAAAAAAGCCGAAATGAGATGCCACTTCACACCCACTAAAACGACTAAAAAAGATGGACCATCAGTCTCAGCAAAGATGTGGAGAAACAGGAACCCTCGGACCCTCTGCTGGGAAAGTGAAACGGTGCAGCCGCTGTGGGAAAGTCTGGTGGTTCCACAAAAGGTTAAACACGTGACCCAGCAATTCTACTCCTGGGTATCCTCGCGAGAACTGAAAACATACATCCTCACAAAAACGTATCCGTGGAGTTGCCAGCAGCATGGTTAACAACAGTGGAAACAACCTAAGTGGGCGTCAACCAGCAGACAGATCAACAAAACGCAGTGCCTGCGCTTGGCCACAGGGAGGGACAGAGTACAGGGGCAAAAACTAAAAGTCGGAGGGACCCCGCACACGTGGCGCTCAGTGCAAGGAGCCAGCCACACAGGACCACGCGCTTTATGACTCTGTTTACATAAAGTGTCCGAAAACGTCCAATCCACAGGGACAGAGTTGATTCGTGGGGTCTAAGGCCTGTGGGTTTGGGGGCGGGGGGACGGGGAGCCACAGTTGGCGGGAACAGGTTCCTTAAGGGGACGTGGTTCTAAAGTTAGGCTGGCAATGGCTGCACAACCCCACGAATGTACTAAAAGCACCAAATCACAAACTTTAGATGAGTGAAACCTATGAGAAATGAGAGCCATATCTCAGTCAAGCGGCTTAAGGAAACAGCACGAGCTCACTGCTGCCTAGAAAACACCGTGAATGTGTTCACACGCAGGAAACAAGCATCTAAGTGACAAAGACCAAAAAGGGAGCAGGTCAGAGACCCAGGTGACGGCAGTCAACCAGGCCTTGGGTCGTTCGCTGCATGGCCCAGCCTCGTGGGAGTCTGTGGACGGGCCCCTGGAGCCTTACCCAGGCGGGAGCTGGATGTTCTCCGGGTGATGGTAGGTGCACAGGTTCAGAACAGCGTCGATCAGCTGGATCCTCTCCACCTTCAGCACTTCCACATCTGAAAACCAGAAACCACACACGGCTCACTCGGTGGATGTCCAGGCCCAGACTCAGGCTGTGGACATCAGAGAGCGAGGAGACGGGGCAGCGGGGGCCGGGGACGACACGGGCACACGGCAGGATGCAATGACACACAGCCAGCGTGAGCTGGCCTGGGGAGCCGGGGCCCGTCTCCACCACGTGGCACCCGAGCTGGAGGGGAGCAGGCAGGACCGTGGGCAGCACAGCGCCGCTGGGCTCGGGGCAGGGCCGAGACGCGACCACGCCCGTTTCTGGAGCAGAAGCACCAGGGCAGAGCCCCCGGGGAGGCAGCGAGCCCCGCCACACTGAAGGGTCCGCTCCAGGCCCATCGGCAACGGGACACACGTACGCTCTAGAACAGGGACTGCTCTGCACAAGGCCACCGCAGTGGCCCGTTAAAGAGGCGAGAGACACACACTCCTGCCGAAGTTCAACCACATGGGAATGGGCACAAGTCCAGGGTGAGCTCCAGAATTAGCCTAAGGACGAGGGTGCCGTCCAAGACACACGCACAGCCTGATGTCCGATGCCCATGAGGTCAGCAGCGGGGGTGGAGCCCAGTGGCAGGAGGCCGTCACCCACAGGGGGCGGGACAAAGCCCGAGGCCCTCACCGTCGGCCTGCACGGCTGCAGCCCGCTTCACCAGGTGGTCGGCCAGCTCCAAGGCATCGGCGGGGCCCAGTGGAAGCTCCCGTGACAGCCCGATGACCAGGATGCGCATCAGCGTGTCCTCCAGGATGGGAACCTCTGAGCAGAGGCGGAGGAAGAAGCTGCGGGCACAGCAGGGAGAGGCTGGGCTGGCGGGAGCCCACCCCAAACCCGCCGGGGCCGCCCACCCCCACGGCGGGCGAGGAGGGAGCAGCCGCCCACCCTCCCCGTGGCCACTTGTGCCCGATGCCCCTGTGGACCACGCCCCGCCGTCCTGAGGAGGGATGTGAGGGGAGCCCAGCCTCGTCCCGCAGCCCCCGAGCTGTGACACGAGACGGGCGTGGAGCACAGGCGGGTGTGAGATGAGCACGCTGACCGGGCCCACAGTGGGGACGGACGGGAGCGGCCTGTCAGCACAGGGCAGGGTGTCCCCAGGCTCAGGGGACAGAGCACGACACTGGCTGAGGGAGGCAACACGCGCGTGCAGCTGCTTGGAAGCGAGGAGGGGCAGGGAGCTGGGGAGTCCCAGGGCACAGGCACCGGCTGAGTCCCCGGGAGGGCTGCAGGTGATGTAGCAGAGACACCACACCCTTGGGAAAAGCGGCACAGGGTGTGCCAGGCGGGACAGGGACGGTGACCCTGACCAAGACCAGACAGTCTCTGGGCTGGCTTCAGTGAGCCTGGCCTGGGCAGCCCTCGTGGCCCAGGGCCGGAAGGCGTGCTCACTTGCGGTCACTCTCGGGTGGCCAGTTGTCCCATTTGTAGTAGGTCTCGGGCTGCTCTGTGAAGAGCACCTTGTGAAGGCTGCAGGGTGGAGAGAGGCATCAGGGTTGGAGTAGACAGGGCCCCCCGCCAACCCTGTCAGCCCCCACGGGCTGCGAAGCCGCACGTGCAGAGGGACCGCCCGATTCTTGAGCTCGGCAACCCCATGGCACCTCTGGAGGGCCTCCAGCCACCCCCCAATAAGGCCTGGGCGGCTGGCAGGTGACAGAGCCCCCCAGCAGGGGGCTCCCAACCCTGGTCAGACGGGACCCCACCTCCCCTTGTAGGAGAAGGCTCTGCCCGAGGCCCTGACACCACACAAGGGTCGGCTGCTGCCCACCAGCCCCTCTGGTTCCTAAGAGGCTAGTGCGAGCCGGTGGCCTGTCACCTATGAGGTGAGCCCTGTCACTCGTCACCAGTCAGACCAGGGAGTGGCTGCTCATCCCGAGCAGAAGAGCAGCGGCCGTACCAGTGCACGTAGTCCTTGGGGGCGAGCTTGCTGATGGAGGGGACGACGGTGTGCAGCCACCAGACGGCGTCCCGCTGGATTGCGGCGATCTGGTTCTGGAAGGAGCGCAGCACCTCCAGGTCTGCGGGGTACAAGACAGTTACAGAGCCCGCACGGCAGCCAGAGGGTCTAGCTCAAGGCCAGGCGCAGGAAGGAGGCCTGGGCGGCACAAGCATTCCGCACCGTCTGCAGGTGAGGAAGGCAGACCGGAGACGGAGTGGGGAACTCGGCTAGGATAAGGTTCAGTGAACACCTGACCACCCTCACAGGCCCAGGGCAACTCGGGGAACTGAAACCCTCAGGTTCCAAGTGTCCTTCAGCCAATCGCTTAAGGGGCCTGTGCAGCCAGGCCTCCCCAGGATCAGCCATGAACCAAAGCCGGCTGACCCGAACACCACCGCCCTGCTTCCCCACCTACCCCTGGCCCAAGGGCCACGAGCCCGAAATGCCTTCACAACGGCACCAGGATCCACGTGAACAAACCATCCAAGCAGAGAACGGGCCTGGACCAGGAGCTGGTGTTCTCAGCCCAGATGGGAGGAACAGGAACCAGCAGGTTCCACAAGCTCCCTCGGTCTCTCGGAGCTGTGCCGTGGGAGCGCCCCTTCCCGCTCCCTGCCTGGGCCTCGGGGACGGCCTACAGCCGCGGAAGCACCCACCATTGCCAGGCCCGGAGCCTTACTCTTTTTCTCTCCTTTGTCCCAGGCGATGCCGGCCTCCTTCACCTGGGCCGTGATGCCCAGCATCATGGACACGGCCAGCACGTCTGTGATGTGCACCACAAAGCGCTCCTGCAAGCACAGCCCAGCTCAGCGGGGTCTGCATCCCTTGCCCAGGTCCTGGGCACACGAGCCACCGGGACAGGAGGACGCTGGACGGAAGGAGGCCTTGGGACCAAGAACCGGCCAGCAGCAAGGCCAGGCCGGGCCACAGGCAGGGAGGAGGCTCAGCCAACAGAGCTGGACGAAGCCCGCCCTCCCGAGGAGAGGACCACCCCGTGGGCTGTCTGCCGACCTGCCCACATGGCACTCAAGACCCTCCACCCCCGGCCCCAAGTCCTGCTCTCCAGCGGCACCTCCCGCTGCCCCCAAACACCCCAAAATCTACGGCCCTCTGTGCACCATCTGCGTCGCCCTGGCTGCCCCAGCCCCGAGGTCACCGGCTCCCCGGGGGGCACCCGGCCAGTCCCTCCTTGGACCTCGCAGGATGCAGCCCCCGCTGCCTCCGGGATGGGCCACCGTGCACACGGGGCACCAGTCACAGCCAGGTGCACTCCGGACAGCGCAGGGGAAACCGCTGGGCGGGACCCGAGCGCTAGGCAACCCGCACGGGCCTGGGGGCCGCCCACCTTGAACTCCATGTCCAGGTACTGGGGCTCCTTGCGCTCCTGCATGAGCCCCAGGCAGAAGGCCTGGAAGTTGATCTCGTGCTTCGTCTGCTTGATGATCTCGCGCAGCAGGGCCCGCGAGGCCCGCAGGTAGTCGTCCTTGTTGGTCAGCAGGTCCTGGAACACCATGGCCAGGAACTGGGGGACAGAGAGCGCCAGCAGCTGCCGGGGCCGCCCGCCAGCTTCCGTCCTCACCAGGCTGCGGGAGGTCTTCCCGGAGCCCCCGGACGAGGCCCCCGCCAGCTCCCGCTGCACGTCCAGGCCCGGCCCCCGGCCTCCCCACCCCCGAGCCTCTCGCACACGGCTTGGCACCACGCCGGGCGCGGGGCGGGAGTCGTGGGCGCGAGGCCACGCCAGGCTCGCACCTTGGGCGCCTGGGCAGAGCTGTGTTGCAGCACGGCGTACAGGGTCTGCATGTTGTTCGGGTTCCGGGCGTTGGAGAGCTCGTTGAAGATCACGAACTTGATGGTGGTGCCCAGGTTGTCCCTGTGCGCGTTCAGCAGCTCCCTGGACGCGGACCAAGCGCCGGAGTGGCTGGGCGGCCCCCGCCTGCCGCCCCCCGCCCTGCGCCCCCCGCCCCGCGCCCCCCCGCCGGGCGCACCTGACGCAGAGCGTGTAGTGGTTGAGCAGGACCTTGGGCTTCAGGCGGATCTTGATCAGGTGGGAGATGACGTCCACGTCCTCGGGGCCGTGCGTGCCGCAGTTCATGCACACGGACATGAGCAGGTCCTGGGCCGGCCGCGTCAGCTGTGGGGCGGCCGGGGCGGGGGCGACGCGTCAGCCCCGCGGCCTGGCCCGCCGGCAGGGCCCCGCGCGCACGGCGCCCCTCACCTTGGGGTTCTGCAGCCACATCTCCAGCTTCTGCACCGCCATCAGCCGCACCTCCTTGTAGCCGCAGGTGGAGGTGAGCAGCCGCAGCAGGTTCCGCGAGACGCTGTCGATGGGCTGCCGCCGGGTGAGCTGGTCGCGTAGCACGTCGAGGACGTACTCCTCCACGCTCTCCGCCAGCTCCTCGTACCTAGGCCAGAGGGGGGAAGGCAGGCGGGCGGGAAGGCGGCGCGCGGGCCCTCCGCGGGGCGGGGCCTGGCAGGGCGGGGCGCGCAGTGCACCTACCTGGGCATGGGCTGGCCCTCCTGATCCGGGCTGAGCTTCTCCTCCGCGATCAGCAGCTCCGTCTGGCTGTCCTCCTCCTCTGTGAGGGAGGGGTGGGGGCTGCTCCCTGCACACGAGCGGCTCGTGGATACGTGCGCCCAGCTGGCCCTCGGGCACCCACGCCCCCGGTGGTGCCTGGCGCCGCGGAGGGAGGCGAACCGCCCCGGCCCCTCCCGCGGGGAACCCCGGCCCGGCCGCCCAGCCTCTCTCACCGGCACTGAGTTCCCCTCCGCTGCGCCCCGCCTCCCCCTGCAGCAGCACGCTCTTGGGGGGCATCTTGGTGTTAAAGGCCGTCTGGATGTTGTCCACAAAGGTCTTGCAGTGCGGGCTGTCCACCCAGATCCGCTCCCCCAGAGAGTCTTCAATGTACACCTGTGAGGACGAGGCCTGCACCTCCTGCCTGCCCTCTGCCACGTCCCAGCGGCGCCGCGGGAACGAGCGAGCCGGGTGCTTCCCCAGGGCCCCAGCGGACAGGAGCAGGGCCGCCAGACACAGCCCTCCAGGAAGAACGCGTTCAATTGCCCCTCTCTCGCCCCGGGGCTCCAGCGGCGCAGCCCACCTCCCACGGCCCTGTGCCCCCTTCACCGCAGCGGCGACCTCCTGGGAGAGGCCCACTCACCTTGACAAAGATCTCGGGCCAGTTCTCATCCTCCTCGTACGCGGCCATGAGGAGGCTGCAGGCCAGCACGGACACCAGGCTGTTCCCCTTGGCCTTGAAGTTGATGGAGGCGTCCCGCCGCAGGAGGCTGCACAGAGCCTGCGAGAGACGGCGTGGTGGCCGGGGAGGCCCGTCTTGCCTCCACCTGCCCCTTCCCAGGATGGAGGAGGGGACGCCCGGCCCTCACCTCGATGACCCCCTCCGTGGCGAAGATGTTGGGCTTGATCTTGGCCAGGTACATGAGGCTCAGGTACAGGGTGCTGTCCGGCTTGGCCCGCGTGACCTTCAGCTGCTTCACGGCCCCGCACAGCACTCCCTCCAGCCTGTCGTCGTTGCCCTCCAGCTCGGCCGCCTCGATCTCATCCAGCAGCACCGCAGGTGGGACTGGCGGGGGAGACGGGGCCCTGTCAGGCAGGCAGCTCCGCGCAGAGGCTCGCGGGGGCCCCAGGCCACGGGCTGACTGGGCCAACCACCAGAGACCGGCCGGCGAGGGTCTCAGGGCTGAGCCGGTCTCCCAGGAGGCCGACGCCGGGCAGATGCTGCCCCGACCCGCGGGAACGACCAAGACCACGAAGGGTCGGCCTTAGCCAGGTGCCACCACGGCCCTCTCGCCACACCCACACGGCTACCCAAGGGTGATCTGTTCTTGAGACACCTACTTTCCTACAAGTTGGACATTTTTCCTAAGCTTTTAAGTTAGCCAGCACGATGCACCCGCAGCCTTCCTTCTCTTCTGTCGTGGCCGCTTCTTTGCCGTCCCTCCCTGGGTCTGTCCCGCAGAGGCTTTTCTGCTCTGTCTTTGCAAGGAACCCACTGGGGGCTTCGAACCTCTTCCTACACAGCTGCCCTCTGCTCTGCTCTCCACCCCTTTCCTCTTCACTTCCGTGCGCGCGTCCTCTGTCCCCCACCTTCCTTCTCCGACGGGAACCGCAGCTCCGGCACAGCCCCTGCCCGCACTTGAGTCCACGCTCCTCTGAGGGTCCCTCTCGGCTGGGCTTCGGCTCCAACCCATGTTTGCTCTGCGCTGCGTTTGTGACTGTTGCGTTCTACCTATTTTCTCACTTCCATTACGATATCTTCTCTGACCCAAGGGGTTTTTTAGGATTGTGTTTTTGGATACCCAAACAATGGAAGGAGGCGTTGTTACTGATTTCTAACTTAACTGCACTGAAGACAGAGAATTCAACAGTAGCCCCTGAGTGCCTTCTGTGTGCCGGGGAAAATGACAAATAGGCAGGAAAGATGGACCAGAGCTACGGAACGTCCTGGCCGTGGAGATGTTCCAAGCACCACATGCTACAAGTAGCTCAAGTCAGCCTTTTCTCCGTTCTGCTAAAGGTGTTTGTAAAATACGTTATCGTTCTGGACGTGCTTTTCAGAATCGTATTCCATCCAACCTTCAAAGCCACCTTTTCTGGGAGTCACGCAATGGTAAAACAATACCGAAGCACAGCCAGCAGCGCAGACGACCGTGGCCTGAGTCAGGACTCGGCCCCGCAAGCGCTTCCAGGCCTGACGGGCACCAGCCACCAGCGGAGGGCCCTGAACCGAGGGTCTGACTCAGCTCCCAAAGCACTGCTCCAGCCCCGTCCTCCGCCTCGGCTCTGGCCACTGCGTGCCCCGTTCCCCAAGCACAGGTCCCGCTCCAGGACGCGGGCCTCCCCTCAGTGGTTTCTCCTCCAACAGCCTGCACTGCCTGTTAAGATCCCATCCAGCCTTTCAGGCTCAGTTTCACGCTCTGGTTCCCTGATGGGCCTTCCCTCTCCGGACGCTGTCCCGTGAGCACCTGTACGCTCAACACCTGGGACTGGTGTGATGTTTAACAGACCTGATCTACAGGGCCTCGTGGGGCCACTAGAAATAATCAACGGAAAGATGGTACAGAAAAGTAAGGGAACGTTAGGGGCACACAAAATTAAAAGCTTTCGTGTAAACAGCGGGCTTGTGGATCAGCTATAAGCTGTCTTTAATGCTGTCGTGTTACCTTTCCAGCTAAGAGAATAAGAGCAGGGAGGTAAGGCCTTCATTGTCAGGAGCCGGGAGAAAGGAGGAGGCAGCACAAACCTCCTCGTCCCGGGGGGAGAGCGGTCCTCACGAGACGTACAGGCTACGAGAACAGCACCTGTCTGGGTACGCTGCCCTGTACCCCCCATGCTCAGAGCAGAGCCCGTCACCGTGGAGCGAGCCCGTTCCCAGAGGGCAGGCGCTGGCGGCCCCCAGGAGTGCATCAGCCTCACACCAGCTCCGCCCCCGGAGCTGGGACAATGGAAATCCGTACAAGGCTTTCCAATCCAGGAGGCCCTGGCACATGCCCTGTCTGCTTCACAGAGAAGGCCACCGGGACGCGCGCCATCAACGCTGCTCCTGCTACGTGGCAGCAGCCCATTCGGGCCCCAGATCTACCTGTGCCGTCTTGCCCTGAGCGACACAAGCACTTCCCATCGCTGTCACAGAATCTGAAGCACAGTGGGGTGAAGGCACCCTTACGAGAGGTGCTTTGAAAAACAAACTTGCAGATGACTCCTGGCCTCCATTCTCCAAAGAACCTACACTCCACCTACAGTGCTAAGCCAGAAGTGGCCGTTCCAAACCCCTGGTGCACAGACAAGGCGTGGGCTACATCCTCTGGGGGACGTCAGGGGCTGACTTTACCTTCAATCGGGACCACAGACGGTTCCTTAATCGAGGGAGAGATAGCACGTTTCTCTGCCACTGCGGCCTCAGCCAGGCGTCCCAGGGCACTCAGAGGGGGTGTGGAGGAGAGTTTTGGGCGCTTGGTGAGCCCGGTCAGGGCCGAGGCGCCCGCCAGAGCAGCCGCAGCATCCCGCTTGCGCTCCGAGGGCAGGCTGGAAGGGGCAGGCTTCAGCAGGGTGGATGCCGTTTTCGATTCAGTGGCCTGACCCTTCGAGCCCAGAGCAATGAAGTCTCCTGGAGGAGGGTGCCCTGCAGAGAAGAGACATGGAGAAACGGGCACCTTCACACAGTGGCCGAGGTGGAAAGGGTGTCCGAGACCAACTCCAACCTCCTGTGATTTCTGAGGGGATTAAACAAGGGCTGGGGGAGGCAAGAAACCAGTCACCCAGCAAGTCCACGGCAGAGCTGGGACCGTATGACGGAAGCAACGACAGCCAGCCACACAGAGCTTACTACAGACCAGGCCACCTCTTGTGGACAAGTGTCAGTCCCCTTAACCCTCAACGAGTTTCTGGAACAGGCAGCGTTACTCTCACTTTACAGGTGAGGACAACCAGGCACAGAGAGGTTAAGTAACGTGCCCAAGGCCACACAGCTTGGAGTGGCAAAGCGCGGGGCTGAGGCCAGTCTGGCTCCAGCCTGCTTTTAGCCACTGTGTTTGTGCTGCCCCCTCCTCCCGGCTCGCGACTCCCAGAGCCGCCGGGACCAAGGGCTGCCCTTCGAGACCCCATTCCTGGAAACCGCGTTCGGCTCGGAGTAAACGAAGCCGCGACCCGACAGAGGAGCCAGGCCGGAAGCCCCGAAGCCGCGCCGCCGGGAGAGGTCGCGCACCCGAAGGCTTGGCCGCAGCGCTGGGCCTGCGGACGGTGGTGGGCTTGGCCCGGTTCATTCTGTCCCCGTCCCTTCGCCGCCGCTCGCTGCCGACGCCTCACTCCGGAGAAGACCAGCGCAAGTCAGTCGTCCGCCGTTCGCCCATTCATTCGGATCCACCGTCCGGGGTTGGGTTTCGGGGCGAACGGCCAGCCCCGCAGCGCTCAGCCACTCCCGAAGGGGCCGCGCGACCCCGCCTCCCCGCCTCGGACCCCGGGAGGGTGTATCTCGCCGGCAGCCGCTGCCCAATCACTCCTAGTGATGGCCCATCGCACCGGCTCCCCGCCACCGCCACGGCCGCCCCGGAACCGGAAGCTGCCCTCGGAGCCCGACTTCCGGAACACCCGGCAGCAAAACAGCGCGGTGGGGTTGGGGGGACGGCGAGGAAGCGAGAGGGTCCGCGGAGCCTGCAGCGCTCTCTGGCGGCGGGAGGCCGGCGGGGCCTCGCAGCCGCTGATATCTACCTGGCGAGGCGGACGCTGTCACCCCCTCCTGCAGGTGAGGCTGACCTTAGAAAGTGACGTGCCCAAGGACAGACAGACAGGAAGGGTGGCCTCGGATGCTAACCCATACGTGCTGGAACTTTAGAGTCCTCTCCCATTTGTGGGTAAAAGGGTAGGTTCTGGGTCCCCTGGTGGGGTCCAGAAGGGAGCCCAGCAGCCGCGAGTGGGCAAAGCCGGCAGAAGGGCGGGGGCCCAGGTGAGGCCAGGCCCTCATCAGAGCAGCGCGGAGGGCATCCATCAGCCTCAGTTTGCCGGCCTGCGCAGTGGGTCACGGTGATATTCACCAGGTCTGCTCAGTGGCAGAGGATTTGGGGTCCATGCTCAGACCCTCGCGTCCTCTTCTTCGAGGGGGTCTTCATGTCGTCCCGGGGCTCTGCACCCCGCCACTTGCAGCGGGCAGCCTCCCTCGAGGGCAGCCCTGATGGGTCCCTGCAGAGCGGAGCGGGGTCCCTGCGCGAAGGGCAAGGTGGTCCCAACAGAGCAAGTGCGTCAGAAAGGCAGCATCGCAGACAAACGAAGCCGGACGTGGGCCAAAGCTGTGAAATGGATTTTACTCAGTAACGACTGCGGCGGGGAAAGCGCTGCGTTTTAAAGGGAGAAGGAGGGGGCGGGCCCAGGTGAAAACTCGCAGCCGGTGACGTGATGTCTGGGCGTGACGCTCGCGGGCCAGAGGCCACCGGAGGCATTAGGGCAGGCGGCCTCACCGACCTCAAGCCACTGAGACTCGGACCAAGAGCTCAGGCCGTGCTTGCCTGCAGCCTGGCGTGCAGAAGGGCCCGACTTCGGGAATGTGTTCCTCGTCCTCTCTCCACCCTGAAGCCCCCACCAGCCACCAGCCAAGATAGCGCGCCATCTTGGAAGCTCTCCCACCCATCGCAGCGTGGAGCAGAGACAGCCCTGCCCAAATTGCAGACGAGCAAAACCGCGATTGTTACTATTGTAGGTCACTAAGGTTTAAAAAACCTTTTGGGGACATAATTTCAAACTTATGGAAAATTTGCAAGAATAGTACAAAGAATTCCCATATATCCCTCACCCTGTACCCTAAAGGTTAACATCTTACTATCGTTGATTTATTCACTTCTCTCCGTTCGGATTTTTTTTCCTGAATTATTTAAGAATTGCAGAAGAGTCCCCTTAACTCCTAAATTCTTGAGTGTATATTTTCTAAAAATAAGACATTCTGTTATGTAACAACAACAGTACAATTATCAAATCAAGAAATTAACATCAAAACAATACTCTTCATTATGCTAAGGCCTTATTAAGACTTTGTCGGGACTTCCCTCGTGGCACAGCGGATAAGACTCCATGCTCCCAATGCAGGGGGCCCAGGTTTGACCCCTGGTCAGGGAACGCGATCCCGTGGGCTGCAACTAAGAGTTTGTGTGCTGCAACTAATGAGCTGGCAAGCCACAACAAGGAGCCTGCCTGCCACAAGTAAGACCTGGTGCAACCAAATAAATAAATAAATATTAAAAAAAAAAAAGATTTTGTCAGTTGCTCCTATAATACCCCTATGGGAGGCCATCCAGGACCCTGCAGTGCACTCCATTGTCATACGTCCCAGAGACCCTTTCGTCTACAGCAGTCCCTGAATCCTCCTTGGTCGTTCACAACCTTGACAGGCCTCCTTGTCCAGGACTGCTATTCTGTAGAATTCCCCTCAATTCGGGTTTGTCCAATGCGGCCTCGTGAATAGGTCCAGGTTATGCACTTTTGGCAGGAATGTCGTGGTGATGCTAAATTCTTCTCTGTACATCTTATCAGGAGCTACATGATGTTAATTAAGCCCATTACTGGCAAAGTTAATTGGATTACTTGGTTAAGGTGGTGCCTGCTGGATTTCTCCTTTGTAACAAAGGAGAAATTTTTTTGCCTTTGTAACAAAGAAGTGCATGAGAGATAAGTGGGACATGCCTTGAGACTGGACAGATGTCTTCTTCCCCCTCGAACTTTTACCAGCTCAGTTTCAGCACCCTGGATGGCTTGAGCCAGAATCAGTGATGATGATGGTGGTGGTGATGGTGATGGTGGTGATGTGATGGTGGTGATGTGATGGTGGTGATGGTGACGGTGGTGATGATGGTGGTGATGGTGATGGCGGTGGTGATGGTGGTGATTGTGATGGTGATGGTGGTGATGGTGATGATGGTGATGGTGGTGATGGTGATGGTCATGGTGATGATGGTGATGATGGTGGTGGTGATGGTGGTGATGGTGATGGTGATGGTCATGATGGTGATGATGATGGTGGTGGTGATGATGGTGATGGTGGTGATGGTGATGATGCTGATGATGGTGATGGTGATGATGGTGATAGTGATGATGATGGTGGTGGCGATGGTGATGATGGTGGTGGCGATGGTGATGATGGTGATGATGGTGATGGTGATGGTGGTGATGATGGTGGTGATGGTGGTGATGGTGATGATGGTGATGGTGATGGTGATGGTGGTGATGGTGATGATGGTGATGATGGTGATAGTGATGATGATGGTGGTGATGGTGATGATGGTGGTGGTGATGGTGATGATGGTGGTGGCGATGGTGATGATGGTGGTGATGGTGATGGTGGTGATGGTGATGATGATGGTCATGGTGATGATGGTGATGATGGTGATGATGATGGTCATGGTGATGATGGTGGTGATGGTGATGATGGTGATGGTGATGGTGATGATGGTGATGGTGGTGATGGTGATGATGGTGGTGGTGATGGTGGTGATGGTGATGGTGATGGTGGTGATGATGATGGTCATGGTGATGATGGTGATGATGGTGGTGGCGATGGTGGTGATGGTGATGGTGGTGATGATGGTGGTGATGGTGATGATGGTGATGGTGATGGTGATGGTGATGGTGGTGATGGTGATGATGGTGATGGTGGTGATGATGGTGATGGTGATGATGGTGGTGGTGATGGTGATGGTGATGGTGGTGATGATGATGGTCATGGTGATGATGGTGATGGTGGTGGCGATGGTGGTGATGGTGATGGTGGTCATGGTGATGGTGATGGTCGTGATGATGATGGTCATGGTGATGATGGTGATGGTGGTGGCGATGGTGGTGATGGTGATGGTGGTGATGATGGTGGTGGTGATGGTGATGGCGGTGGTTTGTGATGATGAGGATGACGGTGATGGAGATGGTGGCGATGGTGGTGATGGTGATGGTGATGGTGGTGATGGTGGTGATGGCAATGGTGGTGATGGAGATGGTGGTGATGGTGGTGATGGTGGTGATGGCGATGGTGATGATGGAGATGGTGGCGATGGTGGTGATGGTGATGGTGGTGATGGAGATGGTGGCGATGGTGATGGTGGTGATGGTGATGATGGTGGTGGCGATGGTGGTTTGTGATGATGAGGATGATGGTGATGGAGATGGTGGTGATGGTGGTGATGATGTTGGTGTTGACCGGGAAGAGCTGCTCTTCTTTCCCGTATTCTTTCTGCATTCCTGAGCTGGCATTCTAATGTCAGGAAGAGCTGTCCTGTCTTCTCCATTTATTCACTTATTTCCCCATCAGTTTGGACGCTTGGCTTCTTTATTCAGCAGATCATAATCCTTTACTCTTACTATTTATTTGATGCTCAGATTGTCTGAGGTTTGGTCAGCGGGGGCCTCACCCAGCAGGTTCCTGCCTTCTTTTGATGTGACTCTTGAAACACTTCCTTGCTTCCCTCCCTTTCTTACTTTTCAAAGCCACTAAGTTTTGAGGTTGTTACACAGGAATGAATAACTGATACAGATGGCTCAGAGGGAGGATGGAAAGAGTGAAGGACAGATGAAGGATGGAGCAGGGGAGGTGACACTCAGTGAGTGAAGAATGGTACCCGCCACCTCAGAGGGGAAGACAGGTGGGGGGAGGACAGGTGGGGGGAGGGACACAGGGGTGGGCAGACCGGTAGGGGATGAGTTTGGGTGGGTGCATCAAGAAATGCCCCCTCTGCATCAGCCTCCTGGCGGCCTCCCCAACCTGCCCCATCAAGGCTGCCCCTGGTGGCTCTGGAGAGACCCTCCTTTCAAACCTTCGAGTGGGAGCTGGTCTGCGGCTGCTGCAGACAGCTGAGTTCTAGGAAGACCGTCAAAGAGAGCCATCAAACCAGGGCCAGGTTCCAGCAGACACTCTGCCCAGTGCCGGCCTTCCTCCGGGGGGCGTGCAGCCGGCCCCCATGCTGTGTGAACTCACGACCATTGTGGGGAGGGGGGGACGTCTAATGAGAGGCTCCATTCTGTGAGCTGTGCCCAACCCCTGACCCAGCCACCATTCCTAGGATTTGACCCCAACTGTGCAGAAATGTAGGTACCAGGTTGATCTTCTAGGAGATCCAGTGTCCAGCCACCTGGACTGATCAGTGCAGCCATGGGGCATCCCGACAACACACTTCTCAGAAGCTTCTGCAGAAGGACCACATGGACCCTTCTGTGATGAAACAGCCCAATCGGTGGTGAAGGGAAAGAAGCCATTCGTGCACCAGCATGTAGGAAGTGACCACATCCATCTAAAAGTGGGAAAAGTCTGGAACGAAACACACCCAGTGGTCCCCATGGTTACAGGGATGGGCGGGGCAGCCATGCAAGCCGTCCTCTCTGTGTGGTTCATTTTTGCAATTATGTGAATGTCCCAGAAAAAGAAGTTTCCATTAGGGAATGAAGAGCAGTGTGCTTGCCCTGTGGGATCCTCCCGCAGGGGCTGCTCAGGCCCCAGCCTCCCTCTCTGTCCCAGGACGGGACAGGCATGGTCCAGGCTGGCACTTACGGTGCGGGTCCTCCCCGGAATGCTTCCTCCATCCTCTTTCTCACCGGACACGACCTCTTCTTCCTTCCAAACCCAGCCTCCCAGCTCAGTCGCTTCCTCCGTGAAGTCCTCAGGGGTTCCCCTGCCAGGGCAGGTGGCGGCCACTCTCCTGCTGGCACCTTCCCACAGCGATTCGCATGCCTGTGCGGCTGTGCTCGAGCAGTGCCCCCAAGGGACAGCACCTGGCCATTGCAGAATGCAGCCTGCCTGCCTGCCTGAACGTTCTGGACAAGCCCCAAGGCTGGGGTCGGGGTCATGGAGGTCAGAGGTCAAGGGGTAGATGGAGGGGTCTTTCCCTCGGGAGATTCTGGGGCAGCAGCAGGCCAGGGACTCAGACGCACAAGCGGCATTGGAGGACTGTCCCCCACGACGCCGCCCGTCCACTCGGAGGATCGACCACGCCTGGTCCGGGAGAAAGGAAGACGCTGCGGAGGGGCAGCGAGGGGCCACCAAGCAGCCCACCCAGGATTCTGAGTCCCGCGGGGCCCAGGAATCTGCGTTCCACAATCTCCCCGAATATGCAGGGTCTCCAGATCTCCCTGAGACCCCACTGCGTTAGCTTCCTGGGGAAGCACCTCAGGCCGGGAGGCAGAACCACAGACATTTCCTCACACAGTCCTGGAGGCTGGACGTTGAGATCAGGTGTCCCAGGGCCACGCTCCCTCCAAAGGCTCTGGGGGAGGGTCCCTCCGGCCTCTTCCAGCTCCTGGGGGCCCTAGGCTCCTGAACTCGGGC
This sequence comes from Phocoena phocoena, assembly GCF_963924675.1. NCBI lineage: Eukaryota > Metazoa > Chordata > Mammalia > Artiodactyla > Phocoenidae > Phocoena > Phocoena phocoena. Next base: position 962,019 of record NC_089233.1, read on the forward strand.
CGCGTCCTCCGTCTCTGCTGCCGACTTCCCAGGCCTCCCCTCTCTGCATGTGTCCTTTTCTCTCCGTGGATTTAGGGCCACGCTAACCCAGGATGATCTCAGCTCGAGATCCTTACCCAAATTATAGCCACAAAGACCCTATTTCCCAACAAGGTCCATTCTGAGGGTCCTGGTGGCGTGTGTTTTGGGGCCTCCTTCCCACTGACAGCAGCTGCAGGATCCCGGGCTGTGTGGCCAGCCGCTCCCCCTTCCATCCCACCCAGCACCCCAGCCTTCTCGCCGTCCCTGGGACACACCAGGCTCCTGTCTCAGGGCCTCTGCTCGGGCTCTTTCTATGTCAGGAAGCCCAGGTGCTGCCATCCTAGCTCCCAGAACCACAGCCCAGCCCCCTATGGGAACTGCTGCCCCCAAAAGCTCCCTTTAGAACCCTTGCCGCCCCCGAGATCCTATGACTTACCTACCGGTCTCACTTTTAAGGCCTGCTTCCCACCTGACTCAGCCCGCAGCAGCACCTGGCCTGTGTGTCCCCTGCCCGGTCCAGGGCTGCAGGCCACACTCAGTCATCGTGGGCGGGGTGAGTGGACTAGGTGTGCAAAGCCCCGGAGCAGAGGGAGACCCCAAGCAGAGAAGCCACCACGGTCGGGAGCTGGGTTCAGCCTGGAGGGACACGTCCGGCAGGCAAGCCCAGGCCTCTGACCCCTGTAGTCCCAGGTCATCTGTACTGTGACCCGGAGCCACGCAAGAGCCTTGCCCCCCAGGCTCCGGACCTAGCGACTGCATGAGGGGCATGCATGTCTGCCGGGCCCCCCGTGGCTCCATGGGGGGAAGGAACCCACCGGCGCCAGGGCTGGGTTGCCGCAGGTGGGCATCAGAAGTGAGAGGGACCAGCCCAGGCCCCCGCGGGGGGGGGGGGGGGGCGGTGCGGAGGGCAGGGCGCAGCTGTGTGTGTCTAACGGCCTCTGGGCAGGAAGCAGCTGCTCCCGGCTGGGGACCTGGGCCCCAAGCTGGGCTCCAGCCCGGGCGGTGTCTCCGGCCTTAGGTGTCCTTGCCCGGGTCAGGGGTCCCCAGCCCAGCCAGGCCCGGCCCTTCCCAGCACTCACGGTGGGGGGAGTGGGATTTGGGTACCCCCTGGAGCAGCCACAGAGGGGCCGGGGGCTGGTCGGCTCCCAGCTACCTGGTCTCCTAAATTTAGAAACTGCCTCACCCGCACTGGAAGCCCCGTCAGCCTGGTGACTGGGTTTCAAAGCCATGAGTCAGTGTTTGTGGGGACTCAGACACCCGCGGCTGGGCAGGGGCAGCTGGGTGCCCATCTGCTCTCACGTGGAGCGTTCGGGAATTTCCTCTGGGAATGAACAGTCCTGTCCAGAGCGCGTAGCCCTGGAATCTGCCCATGTGATGCCGCTGCAGGGAGGCCAGGCCGGGAAGACGGGTGCCCCGGGCGCCCCCGGCCTGAAGCCGGCTTTGGGGGCCAAGAGCTGGGACTGTGCCGGGCAGATCCTGGCCGGGAGCGGAAGCCCCAGGGGCCGCCTCTGGCCGGAGGTGGGGAAGCGCTTTCCAACAATTGTCTGAAAATAGAACGGACTGGCTCCCAAGGAAAGGAGTCCCTGCCCCGGGAAGGGAGCACATGGGAGCAGGAAGCCTACCGAGCAGGGAGGGGCTCCCCGCCTCCCACCCGGGGAGGCCCCGAGGCCTCGGTTTCTCGCTTGGGGAAGTGGAGCTGAGGAAGCAGGCCTGGGGTGCAGCCCGCCCCCCGCCCCATGCATGGCTCAGAGGGCGCGCTTCCTGCCAGGCCCCAGCTGTGTCGCTGCTTTGCCCCCCTCGTCCAGTGAGGGCCGGAGGCCTGGCACACTCTGCGGAGTTCAGCAGTCCCCCGACCCGGGCACCCAGGGCCCCAGGACCAGGCTGGGCACTCCCGGGACGAGGCTGAGCCCAGGGCCCGCTTCTGCTGCAAAAGCAGATCCACCTCGGCACACAATCCACCTCGGGACACGCTGTTTCCACGCCTTCCAAAGACCGCGAGGGGGCAGGAGGCTCGTGTCACCCACAGAGAGCAGGGCACAGGAGCCAGCTGCCCCTGAATGGGGGCGCGGGGGTGCTGGACCTTTCTTCCTGCAGAACCCTGGGGTTCCAGGGAGCACAGTTGGAGAACCAGTGCAAGGGGACTAAGGAGTAGGGACCCCCAGGCCCAGCCCCGCGTTCTCTCCCATCCTAAGGCTGCTGCAGCGGGATGGAGGGCACCGCGACAATGACTGCGTCCCTCCCGGCCTGTCCGGGGCAGCCCGGATTTCACCTCTTACGTCTCACTGTCCCGACCCTCCCTCAAAATCTCCCCAACACCGCCAGTGGGGTGGCTATGCAGGATTTAGCTTCCTTGTTTGGGTTTGTCAAGTTTCCTGCAAAGAGCATATATTAGGTTTGAAATTAGAAAAACACCCTCAGGCACTTTTTAAAAAATAAATTTATTTATTAATTTTTGTCTGCGTTGGGTTTTCGTTGCTGCAGGCGGGCTTTCTCTAGTTGCGGTGAACGGGGGCTACTCTTCCTTGTGGTGCGCGGGCTTCTCATTGCGGTGGCTTCTCTTGTGGCAGAGCACGGGCTCTAGGCACATGGGCTCCAGTAGTTGTGGCTCGCAGGCTCTAGAGCACAGGCTCAGTAGTTGTGGCGCACGGGCTTAGTTGCTCTGCAGCATGTGGGATCTTCCCGGACCAAGGCTCGAACCCGTGTCCCCTGCATTGGCAGGCACATTCTTAACCACTGTGCCACCAGGGAGGCCCTCATGCACTTCTCTTAAAAGCAAATACATACATAAATAAAAGTCCCAGAGATTCTAACACACATCCCAGTCCCACTTTTCCCCGTCGACACGTTTCTTCGAGAAGCACCACCACAAACTCATACTATGTCATGTGTTCAAACTTTGGCTCAGAAATTAGGGACAGATGTTCCCAGGTCGTCTTGGCCCACCATGACGTTTTCAAGCTGAGGAAACGCCTGCCAATGGAGGGAGAGGAGGCCCAGCCTCCAGGTGGTTGACATCCAGACTGCATTGGTCATGGGATGGATTATTCACAGCCCGGGTTATTATCTCTCCTGGTCCAGGGCTAACTGGGCTCAGCTGGGCGGTTCTTGTGTGTGTGCATGGTGGGGGGAGAGGCAGGTGCAGACATGGGCCGCAGGTGTCCGTGTTTCGTCTGGCCACAGGCTGGGACCTTTGCGGCGGCACCTGCACGTGGCTTGGGCTTCCTCACTCCATGGCACCAGGTTTCCGGGTCAGGAGGTCTGAGAGACAGAGCCAGGCAAAACGATAGTAAGACGAATGTGCTTGGCCTTCTTCCAGCATTCCTGGCACAGAGCTCAAAGCCCTTGGAATTTCCTGAGGGACAGGGCTGTCTTTGGTTATTCCTAACAAGCCCCTTTGGACCACACCTGAGTTTATGCTAATGAGGCGACTCAGGATGGGGCCCCTAGCCAGCCGCTGGTGGAACCCACCCTGTGATGAGAGGGTTGGAACTTTCAGCTACACCCCACCCACCCCTGCCTCCAAGGAGGGGAGGGGCACTGGAGATGGAGTTCAACGGCCAATGGCCAGTGGCTGGATCGATCTTGTGTACGTAAAAATACTTGATGAAAACTCTAGAAGGAGATATCCTAGGAGCGTCCGGGTTGGCGTACACAAGGTGTGCGGGGAGGGCGGCTGCTCCAGGAGGGTGTGGGGCTCTGCACCCCAACCCGGCTCTGCGCACGCCTTGCCTTGTGTGCCCCGTCCATTGCGCTCTTCCTGAGCTGAAGCCTCTGCGATGCACCTGTCCTGAGTATAATGATTTCCCATGTTCTGTGCTTTGTTCACATAGTGAATTATTGAACCTGAGGTCAGGTTCATGGGAATCCCTGAATCTGTAGTCAGCCAGGTAGACTGGAGGGAGCCCGGGGACCCGGGGCTCAGAACAGGCACCTGAAATTGTGGAGGGACCTCTTGGGACCGAGCCCTCACCCAGAGGAGTTACTGGTGGAGTTGAATCGAGCCGTAGGATGCCCCGTTGGTGTCGGAGAGTCACAGGATTGGTTGGTGTTTGGAAAAACCAAGCAGTTCCTTTTATGACCTACCTGCCTGGACGGCACGGCACTTCCACCGTCCTCTGTGGGTCGGAGCTGTCACAAAGGCCTGGCCCGGTTTCCGGGGAGAGGACACCCGCTCCACTAGTTGGAGGACGATGTTTTCGGGGCTGTCCCGGGGCACACGGCGCTACAGTCGTGAAATCGTGACTTGGCGATTGGCCCGCTGCTGACCACGGCATCCGGTAACGAGCCTTGCCCGCAGGTTGGTGGACGCGTGGGCTGTTTCAGTTTGGGGAGATTACAAATAAGGCCAGAATAAACACCTGTGCACAGGCCTGTCACTTGGACCGACTTCACTGCACCCAAATACCCGGGCGTGGTTCTCTGTCCTCCTTAACTTGGAGGTGACAAAGCTGTCTTGCTGGGTTCTTCAGCGGGGGTTGCGGGGGGGTGGCTGAGGAATACAGCTAAGTGCCTCACCCTGTGTCTGGGGCAGAAAAGGACTCAAAGCGCAGCTATTAATATCCTTGTTGTTGTGGGAGGGTGGGGAGAGACAGGTGACTTGCATTTCCCCCGAGCAGTTCCTTAACGTTTTGCACTGGATAATTCTTTGTTTTCTGGGGCCATCCTGTACACTGTAGGACGTTTAGCAGCATCCCTGGCCTCGACCCACTAGGTGCCAGTAGCAATTTTTTTCTTGGTAGAACAGGGGGAAGAACCATTCAGAATTTACTCTTAAAGAGCCCACAGCATCTGCAGGGAAAACTACAGGCGTTTCTCCGCAGATCGCACATACACAAGGCATTATTGGCTTCACAGGTGAGAGAGCCTCTGGTGTGTTCTCTGTAACAAAATCCACATCACCGTGTAAACAGGTACCATTGTCGTGTTCACTTACGATTCCAGAAGGAAAGGCACGATTTGGCAAAAAAAAAAAAAAATAATAATAATAATTTTGTTTTTGGATCCTAAAGTCAAGTGCAATTATTGAGAGATGTACTTCTGACAACAGTCTTCTGTCACTTCTCCAAGCTGTGACAGCCAAGAATACAAAAATGTGTCCTGTCTCGGCCAAGTGTCCCCCAGGCCAAATCATCCTGGATGAGAACCCCTGCCCTCCAGCGTCTCTAAATTCCAAGGGCAGGAAAGGCTATTTATTTGCAGAATAAAAGGCACGTCTCCTGGGGTGAGAGAGGGAACGTAGCGTAGCACGGCTCTCCCTGCCCCAAGGGTACCTGGTAAGAACCTGGTATCAGAGCCGTGGTCACTGCTGGCCCCCCCCCCTTTGTAATTCACAGGCCCTCAGACAAGGGAACCATCAAGTTCAGTGACACACTGGTGGCCACGAGCACAAGTTTGCCATCACCTGGGTCTCAGGTGTCCCACCTGGAAAATGGGACCAAGTTGCATCTGTGTAGCCGTCAGTACCAGTTTGAAGAGTGGCTGCAGACCCCAAGAGCAGCCAGTATGTCCTCGCCAACTGGCCGGCCGGCAGTTGACGGGCTGGAAATATTAGGGGGAACCCCATCCGGGGGTGTGGTGCTTTGCAGAGGACACTGCTGTCGCCAGCAGTCGGGCAGGGGGTTGCAGGGGGAAGGGAGGTTAGGAATCTTGACAGAACTGTTCTCAAATTGTGACTGGGAATCGGCTATATTATTTAATAATACATGAACATACAATAACCATAATCATGATAACGGGAGTCTTTTCCTTTGAGAACAGTTGGCTTTCTACAAAGAGCTCCCCTCCCTGCATGTGATCCTCAAAGTCAATCCTATTCCCAGTTCAAGGGTGCAGAGACAGGCCCAGACATGACCACACGGAGGAGGCTTTGGAAGCCAAACTCTGCTGCTTCCCTCTCCGGGGCCCCTCGCTCCCCTCCTAGATTTGAGATGCCCAGGGGCCCCTTTCCCCTTGGCTAGGGGAGGAGGAGACCCTTTCAGGACTCAGGGCTCCAGACCGCTCCTGCCCACCACCTCCTTCACCCCAGAAGCCAGGAGGGGATAAGCGGTCAGGCTCACAGCCGCCCCCCCAACCCCTGCCACAGCCCTGCCCCCCGGCAGAGGTCCGGGCTGCAGGAGGCATTCCCAGGAGGGACCTTGGTCCTGGGGAAGCTTTCTGGAGGGAGGGACAGGGACGGCTGCAGCCCAGCAGGGCCCTGAGAGCAGGTGCGTTGGTGGCACGGTGGAAGGCCAAGGAGGGGACCTGGCTCTGCCTGGCCAGTGCCCTCCTCCCCGAGCCTCAGGTCTGTCATCCTCAAAGGGCAGCCGTGGTCAGCACTGGGCAAGGGGAGGGCACCGCTGGCTGGGCCGAGGGCAGGAGTCATTTGTTCTTGGGTCAGCAAACATCCCCCCGCAAAGGCAGCCCCGTCACAGGCGTGGGGTGCCAATACCAGCCCTTCAGTTCCTAGGGAGCCCCACTGGCCTGCCCGTGGAGGGGTGGGGCCTGCAGCAGGTGCCCCATGGTCCAGCCCATCCAAGGTTCCACCCCCTACCTTTCTGGGGTCTGGGACTCTGGGGACAACTGTGAGGATCCTGAGGGGTAGTAAGTGCTGGGAGACCCTCGCGGCTAGAGCTGCCCCTCACCTCCCTGCTGAGTAATTGATCTCGGGGCCCCAGTGTCCCTCAGTTTCCCTGGACCTTGGCCAGGGCCCCCTGAGTCTGCCCACGGCACGCCCGACCTCCAGCTCTCCGGAAGGAGGGGGCGGGGTGGGCCCTGGGCCGGGAGGGGGGCCCAGGCTCCTCCCTAAGAACCAGCTCTGCCCAGCTGGGCGATGGGCAGGTCTGTCTACCCCAGGCGTGGGCCGTGATGGTCACAAGACTCTTCCCAGGGCAAAGAGGAGCAGTGTATCTGGGTAAGCAGCGCTGTCTCTGCCACAAAGCCGTCATAAAAGGACAATTTATTAAGGCCAACCAGGGACCCGGTGCTGTGCAAAGGTCTTCACGGCCCTTTAGGAACTGCCCTCTCACACCAGTCCTGTGAGGTCGGCATAGTTCCCTCCATTTTATTTCATTTTTAATTTGATTCTGTAGCTTTGAATAGCTAATACATTTCACGGTCTGGCAGTCAGAATGACATAAGGAAGTTGACATAGCAATCTCGTTTCTATCCGCGCCCCATCGTCCCCCAACGGCCAAAGGCAACCCTTTTCCTTAGTTTCCTTTTTATCCTCCCAGGCTTCCTTCTGCAGGTACAGACATGAATACAGTCGCTGGCCCTCCACGGATACCAAACTCTGAGGATGCTCAGGGTCCTTACATAAAATAACACAGTATCTGCATGAAACCTACGCACATATACTTTCAATCATCTCTAGATTACTTATAACGTATAATACAATGTAAATGCCATGTAAACAGTTGCCACTCGAGTTTTTGCTTTTTGGAACTTTCCAGAATTTTTTCCCGCAAATATTTTCAGTCTGAGATTGGTTGCATCCCGGGACACGGAACCCAAAGGTACAGAGGACTGACAGTATACATTTTTATAACCCTCCCTTCCTTACACTAAAGGTAGCCCATCACGCCCCCAGTTCTGCACCTTGATTTCTCATTTACAACAGACCCCGAGGTCTCCTGCATTCCTTTTGCGTGGCTGTGTACTACTCTGTCATACAGGTGTCCCACAGTTTATTTAGCTGGTCCCTTGATGAGGACAACTTGGTGGTCTCCCATCTTCCTTTATTACAGCCGCTGCCCCAGTGCTGAGCTCGTACACCCCCAATTTCACATTTGACCGGGTGCACGTGTGGCACAGATTTCCAGGAGTGGGATGGCTGGGTCAGAGGACAAGTAAGGTCCGAGGTAAGTATGGAAGAAGCTGCCAGATGCCCCTCCTGCACCCTCGCCAGCAGTGTACTTGAGGGCCCGTCCGCCCAGCCCTGCCATCAGAGGAAGGGGTCTGACTCTTGGATTCTGACAGAGGAGCAATGGCGTTGCAATGCCATTATCACGTGCGTTTTCTCTTATGACAAACATCTTTCCTGTGTTCGTCATTTAGATGTCCTTTATCTATGAAGGATCTCTTCGTATCCTTTGTTCCTTTCTAATATTTCTTTATTTTGGCTGCACCAGGTCTTAGTTGCGGCACACGGGATCTTCGTTGCGGCATGCAGACTTCTTAGTTGTGGCATGTGGGATCTAGTTCCCCAACCAGGGATTGAACCCCGGCCCCCTGCATTGGGAGCACGGAGTCTTACCCACTGGGCCACTGGGGAAATCTCTCCTTTGCTCCTTTTTATTTGTCTTTTTCTTTTACATTTCTAGGAGCCCTCTGTACGTGAGGAAGACCGTCGTAGTCTGTACTTTGTGTTGTGACTTGCTTATGGTGATTTTTGCCTTAAACCACTTGTATGTGTCTGGATTTTCAATCATGATTAGAAAAAACTTTCCCCACTGTAAAGTTTTAAAGGAAGTCACTCACGTATTCTTCGATATTTTAATGCTTTTTTAATCTTATCCTTTTTATTGTGGTGACGTGCACATAACGTGATATTCACTCTTTTAACGGTTTTCAGTTCAGTGGCATCAAGTATATTCGCATCGTTGTGCAACCACCGCCATCCATTTCCAGAACCTTTTCATCATTTCATGGTTTCTTTTTAAAAATGTTAATTCTTTGATCCATTCAAAAATGTATAATACTGCTGGACCGTGTGGGTAAACTGTGGACCCAACTTTATGTTTTACTAAATGGTTATCATGTTGTCTCAACATCATTTATTTAAAAAGCCCCTCTTCATTTCATTTTATCAAGCCCATTTAATTTTTGTATTTATTAAAACATTTTTTTAATTTTGTATTGAAGTAAGTAGAGTTTATTTATTTATTTTTATTTACTTACTTATTTTTGGCTGCGTTGGGTATTCGTTGCTGTGCACGGGCTTTCTCTAGTTGTGGTGAGAGGGGCCTGCTCTTCGTTGCAGAGCACAGGCTCTAGGCGTGTGGGCTTCAGTAGTTCTGGCGCATTGGCTCAGTAGTTGTGGCTCGTGGGCCCTAGAGTGCAGGCTCAGTAGTTGTGGCGCACGGGCTTAGTTGCTCCACGGCATGTGAGATTTTCCTGGACCAGGGCTCAAACCCGTGTCCCCTGAACTGGCAGGCGGATTCTTAACCACTGCGCCACCAGGGAAGCCCCGGAGTAAGTAGAGTTGATTAACAATGTTGTGTTGGTTTCAGGTGTACAGAAAAGTGATTCAGTTATACATACACATGTATCCTTTTTTCAAATTCTTTTCCCATTTAGGTTATTACAGAGTTCTGAGCAGAGTTCCATGTGCTGTACAGTAGGTCCTTGTTGGTTATCTATTTTATTTTTCAAAATATTTATTTAGTTGGCTGTGCTGGATCTTAGTTGCAGCATGCAGGATCTAGTTCCCTGACCAGAGATTGAACCCAGGCACCCTGCGTTAGGAGCACAGAGCCTTAACCACTGGACCACCACAGAAGTCCCTGGTTATCTATTTTATTTTATTTTTTAATACATTTTTAAAATTTTACTTTTATTTTTTTTTTGGCTGTGTTGGGCCTTTGTTGCTGCACGTGGGCTTTCTCTAGTTGCGGTGAGCGGGGGCTACTCCTCGTTGTGGTGCACAGGCTTCTCATTGGGGTGGCTTCTCATTGTGGAGCACAAGCTCTAGGCGCGTGGGCTTCAGCAGTTGTGGCACGGGCTCAGTAGCTGTGGCTCGCGGGCTCTAGAGCACAGGCTCAGTAGTTGTGGCGCACGGGCTTAGTTGCTCCGCGGCATGTGGGATCTTCCAGACCAGGGATCAAACCCGTGTCCCCTGCATCGGCAGGGGGATTCTTAACCACTGCACCACCAGGGAAGCCCCTGGTTATCTATTTTCTTTATTTTTGTTTTTTTTTTGCGGTACGCGGGCCTCTCACTGCTGTGGCCTCTCCTGCCGCGGAGCACAGGCCCCGGATGCGCAGGCCCGGCGGCCATGGCCCACGGGCCCAGCTGCTCCGCGGCATGTGGGATCCTCCCGGACCAGGACATGAACCCGCGTCCCCTGCATCGGCAGGCGGACTCTCAACCACTGCGCCACCCGGGAATCCCCTGGTTATCTATTTTAAATATAGCAGTGTGTACACGTCAATCCCAAAGTCCCAATCGTTCCCTCCCCAGCTCCTTCCCCGACGCCCCCCTGCCCCCCACCCCCGTAACCATAAGTTCCTTCTCTAAGTCTGTGTTGTGAGTCTGTTTCTGTTTTGTAAATAAGTTTGTTTACCAAGCCCATTTTACAGTCGAGGAAACTAAGACCCAGAAGTGAACCGATGCGAACGGCTCCAGCACAGGTGTGATCTCTCTCTCCCAGGTCCACCTGATGCAGCCTCTCCAGGCCCTGCTTTCATGGTGTTGATGAGACTATTTAGACAGTGCTCTTAGTAACCAAAGGTTACATGAAGAGACTGCGGTCCAGTTAGGGAAATGAGAACAGTGAGGAGAGAGTCAGTTACACAGATCACTCACTGTGGTGTCCTGCTGAGAGGGCCACAAAGCAACAGCCTCTGAGGACACAGGGTGTGGGCTAAGGGAAGGGGAAACACCTTTCAAATTCCGGCTCTGAAAACATCCTGGAGAGATGGGCTACTGCTGCCGCCGCTGTGTTTATTGGCAGCCGTTCCTGTTGAGGCCGGCAGCAAGCTCCAGTGTGCCTCCAGTGTGCCCACGAGGCCAGGGCGCCCCAGCAGAGCAGGTCGCTCAGAAGGAAGCCCACCCGTGGTACCGACTGCAAACGCAAGACCTGCAAACCTCTCAGCACTTTCTCCCGTTCCCTGAGCGGCCTGAGATGGTGGGAGGCCTGCCCCCCTCTCCCAGAGCCTTGGCATTTTTCCCTGTTCTCTACTCAGAACTCAGACTTGTGGCCTCATTATTATTTCTGAGAAGGATCCAGAAACCGTCCAGGGGCTTGGCCTCCCATCCAAGTGCTGGGGAGGGGGTAGTGGGCCAGGCCGTGTGACTGGACGGGTCACCTCCCCAGCTTTGTCCTCCATCTGCAGCACACGGAGGCTCTCCTCTCCTGGGGTGGCCCTGACCTGAGGCCGGGGAAGCATCCTGTTTCTGCCTTTGCTGGGTCTGTTTTCCCATGGCAACCATCAGCTGGGCCTTAGGTGGGCACTGTTCCAAGGGTCTTGGACCCCTAGACGTAGAGGTTATGGGTTGAAGCCATTTGTCACCATTTTATGTTGTTCTCTTTCCAATAGAAGAGAAGTAGTTCTCTTTACGCATATCTTGGTCAAGACGGGAAATCAAAAGAAAGTTAGGGGCGCCTATCAGGAGGGGACGCCGGGTGCCCTTTCCTCATTTGTGGGGCCGGCCTACCCCACAGACAGGGAGGTGTGTGTGTCCCTGGACCCATCTCCTCTTGTGATAAGACCACTAGACCGTCCCCAGACACAGGCTTCCGCTGCGATCACTCCTGGGGAGGGCGGGGTCTCCGAGGGCCCTGGTGAGGCTAAGGGATGCGCGTGGGTGGGCGGTGGGGTGTTCAGGGTTAGGGTTAGGGGAGGCCAACTGGAGAATACGAATGTGGAGTCCAAACAGGAGCCTGCCCTTCCCCCGAGCTGAGAGAGGGCGAGCTCGAGGGAGAATGGGGGTGCTCCCGGCTCGGTTCGACGTATGGGGACGACTGCCGCCACGTGTGGGGCGCAGGGCACGCCGGGGCCGCCACCACGCAGCGCGCACTGCACCTGCGGTCATAGGTACCGCCCGCCCGCCTTGCACAGGTGGGCGCGGGGGCGGAGCCTCTGGGTGGCAGGAACCTTGGGGCGGGGCGTCGGCGCGCGGCGGCGGGCGGTGCCTCGGGTGGGCGGGGCGCTGGCGCGCGCGCGGCGGGTGGGCGGGGGCGGTGCGCGCGGTGGGCGGTGCGGCGTGACGCGCGCCGACGCCGATCCCGGAAGCGGTGTCAGATGCTGGGGAGCCGGGCGGGCGGGCTGGCGGCGGGCGGTGGGCGGCGGGGGGGGACTTGTTGTTCTTCGCGAAGTCCGGGCCGGAGCGCGCGGCGGAGGCGGTGGCTGACGGGGAGCGCGAGAGTGAGCACGAGCGCGAGGAGAGCGCGTGCCCGCGAGGAGCCGCCGCGCGCCCGCGCCCCCCGCGCGACGCCAGGTGAGGATCTGCCGGGCAGGGCTGGGCCAGGGGCCTGGGGCCGGGGGACCGGGCGGGGGGCGCCAGCCGCTGAGTCACGGCCCCCTCGGACCCGTGACCAAATTGGGCCGGACCCTGGGACTCCGACCCGGCCGGCGCACCTGCCGTCAGGTGTCCCGTCCCGAGCGCGCCGCGCGGGCTGGGGGCCTTCCTTCTGGGGAGGGGAGCGTGCCCCCGACCCCGGACCCCAACCCCGTGTCCGGAGGCGGCGGGCGCAGGGCGGGCCGGGAGAAGGCCGGGTGGGGAGCGCGGCGTTCCGGCGGGCCCGGTGCTCCCTCCCGGCTCGCCCCACCTGTTTTGCTCTCAGGGCCCGGAGATAAGCTCCGGGGGAAGCAGGGGCCACGTGCCGGGGAGCGCGTGGCGACCGGGGCGACTCGGGCCTCGCGCACCTGGGCGCTGCCCGGCTCGGCCGCGCGGTCCCGCCCCGGCGGCGCTCAGGCCCGGCCTGCGCTGCCCGCGCCCGGGTCCTCGCCGCGCCGAGGGTGGTCAGGGCGAAGAGAAGGGGCCTCGCCGACCAGGTCGCGGTCCGAGCAGCCGACCTGCCGGGGCTCACGGAGGGAGGCCTCGGTGTGGGAGCTTGGGGTGGGGAGGGGGACGGCGAACGCGTCACTTCCCGAACCCCATGGCTCGCGGCTCATTTTTCTCCTCTGTGAATGGGGTGTCTCCATCCCTTCTCACTGGAAATGCGGGTCCTTCGGTGCCTTTTCCGAGTTCAGGACACAGGCGATGTGTCAGTAGTCTGCCTGCTTCCACGCACCTTCTCCGGAACCCGGGAGGGAGGGAAGTGTTGGGCTATGGCCCCGGGTCTGCGTTGGAAAAGCACATCGCTTTGCCCTCCGTCTCCTGTCTCCCGTTGTAGTATCCTCGCGCGCCACGTGTCCTGGAGTCTTCACCCAAGCGGCACTTGCCCACATTCTGCCCACATTCCCGGAGCACTCGGTTCGGGTTGCTGGAAGTCCCCTGATCTCTTTCGTGTGTTAATGATTACGCTCTTGTTTACCTTCCCCACGGCCCTAGTAGCCCAGGCAGAAGTGAGCTCTTCCCCCTAACAGTTCATTCAGAGTTGACCAGCACTCACCACCCCCTTGCCAGGTGCCTGGCCTCACTCGGGGAGCTCCCGCGACTCGCGTGCCCACACCCAGCCCATAGTGACAGATCAGTGGCTCCCCCGCAGTGTGGCTTGGCGGCCCCACTGCCCTCCCCTTGCCCCTTTGTTGGCACTGGCGAGGTTTTGCCCGCACGGCGCTTGTTGCACAGGTGTCTTAATGAAGTACGGCTGTGTGCCACGTGTGCTGTCTCTGGAGCCCGGTCTCCAGAGCCCGGATGGTGCTTTTTAAAAAAGCATTTGTCTAAGCGGGTGGGAGGGCCTGGGAAGCTGAAGGTGGGCTGTGCTGTGGGTGGGGCACACCTGCAGCTTGTTGCATCCTGGATGGTTGACACCTTTCGGAGAACTTCTCTCCCTGGGTCCAGCAGGAATGTTTGAGTCTGAGCTCGGTAGAGGGTGTCTTCTTTTATGACTTAAAGCTAGACCTCTCGCTCTTCCAAAATAAAACATTTATTAACTCAGAACCGCAAGTGAGGCTTCTCCCCGGAGCGCCTTTGCCTCTTGTGCTTGAGCATGGCTGGCCTTTAAGGCTGGCTTCCAAGTTCAGCATCGCTCACTTTCAAGGTGGTTGCTAAAAATGGGAGTTGAATCGAGGCTACTGGGGAAGTCGGCTCCGGGGCTTGCTGCGTCCCAGCCCTTTTTCCAGCCCTGCAGCTGAGGCTGCCTCGGAGCCAGGTCGTTTTCCGGACCATTCTTTGTCCCCCGCGGTGCATTCTTTCACTCTCGGGCTCTGCCATAGCTGCAGAGTTTGTTTACAGTCTCGGGCAACCTAGAATTCCTGCCCGTGTCCTGGCTGTTCCCGAGTCTAAAGGTTTCTGGACGGACTTTCTGGATGTCGGGTCCAGTCCACACGGGAAATGGAGCCCCGGCCAGCTGGGAGCGTCCTCTGTGTAGCCGCTCCTCAGAGCAGTAAACAGTGACTCACCCTCCCCTCTGCTCCCCGCCCCCCTGTTCTCTGCTAATGGAAGATGCATTGCTCCGCTATTTACTTTTGCTTTTTATAAGTCACAGACTCGTCATGTTTCCTCTTTCTTACAGTTTCAGGAAATTGAAAGTGTCATCTTAAAATTGTAGGATTCTAGAGCAGGTAGAAATGAACCTGTGTGGTCTCAGTCTACACACACACACACACACACACACACACACACACACACTCCATTTTATGTGAGGAAACTGAGCCCCGAGCCTCCTCGCCGGCTTGTGGGGCGGGGCCCCGTGTCCGGGGTCTGTGCAGCACCTGCCTGCTTTTCTGTGCTGCCTGTCTGGGTGCCCTGGGCCAGGGGGCAGAGAGGAGACGGGGTGGAAGCCGCCCCAGGCCCCCTCCCTTCAGTGCAGCGCCAACACACTTGCTTATGTGGCAGACCTTTCACCTGCCAGGAGTGGGGGGAGCAGGTGGGTAAGAGGGTCGGCTGCTCTCCATCCAGCGAGGGGGGCAGGGCTTGGACAGAAGGACCAGGTCTTGGGCTCAGCCCTCGATGTGTGCTCAGGAGGGGGCACCCACCTAACCACAGGGAAGGCAGGGGAGTCTTTCTGGTGATGCCAGGGTTGGGGGAGGGGAGGGCAGGGGGCTCAGAAGTGGGAGGGTACCCAGCACAGATTTGGGGGGGGGGGCTGGCATGGCAACAGGTGGTCAGGAGAGAGGTGGGCTCAGGAGGGACTCTGACCGGGGGGGGCTCCCTCTGCCTGCTTGGAGGGGCTGCATTTGAGGGACCGAGATAGGAATACAGACAAGACGCAGCGGGCCTGAGCCCAGGCGGTGCTGTAGGGCCGGAGCGTCTACAGGGTGATGCAGGCCGAGCCTAGCAGGTGGGCATGGAAGGAGAGGTGAGGCCTGGGGGGGCCATCATCACCTGAGCTGGAGACCCAGGAGGAGGGCAGGTGTGGAGAGAGGGTGAGCCTCCGGGGCCCGTGCGGGCTGTGGGTTCTCCAGGGGCATCCGGGCTGGACTTGGAGGTTGGGCTGGTTGGAGCCCTGCATGGCACAGCTGGGCTGGGGGAGAGCAGAAGCCAGAAGGGGACCCCCCGGGGGCTTGAGGGGATCAGGGCCTGGCCTGAAGCTCCGTGGCAGGGGCAGAGGGGCACGGGGCGTGGCGGGTGCGGGGCGGCGTTCCGCCTGCTGTCAGCCCGGCAGCTGCCTGAGTCACCTCTGGACGTAGCCAGGATGACACAGCTTCCTCGGGCTGCAAAGGCAAGGTGACCAGACGTCCTCCGAGGCAGGCAGACAGTCACGTCTTGCCGGAGGGCGGCCAGCCAGGGCCAGCCTGGAGGCTGGGTGCAGGCCGGGCTGGTGGGGTGCGCGTAGAGGTGCGGCAGGACACACACCCCGTCTTGGGGAGCTGGGGCCGGGCGGTGGGAGCCCTTCTGGTCCTGGGACCCGTCTTCAGCTCGTTGGTTCGTGGGATGAGTCGATGTGTGCTTGTTTGGCAGATGGGTGCCCACTGTGCGGCCAGGGCGGGGGCCGCCGCATCGCGGTGGTTTCTGGCTTTGGGGTTCGCTCTCGGCTGCGGGAGTGGGAACCTGCCCTCCCTCCTCCTCCCCCTCCTCTGACCTGACACCCTCGAGGCCTGGGAGTGGCAGGGCTGCTCTGTCCGCTGGGCTGAGGGGCACGGGCAGGGGCCGGACGGGAGCAGTGTTTCGAGGGCCCACCCTGCTCGGTATCAGAGACGCGGCTTCTCACGCTTAGGCTCACGATCTGGGCAGGCGGGCTAGCCGTCCAGTCTAGGCGCGAATCTGAAACTCTAGAACCTCCCTTGCTCCTAGGTAATCCAAACCCGGGGCTGTTCGGGTGGGTCAGTGCTCCCGTCAGCCACTGGCTCCCCTGATGGAGAAAATGTCCCCCGGGCCCTGGACCCTGGCCCAGCCCCTCGAGGGCCGGAGCACACGGGGGACGGCCAGGCCGTGAGTCACCTCAGGAGCTAGGTCACAACCGAGGAAGGGGTTTGTGAGAGGGAAGGTAAGAAGTGGTCCTGGCCCAGGCCCACCTGCCTTCCGGAAGAGCAATCCTGAACTGTCAGACCTGGCCGCCCTGTCCTGCCCTGTTCCTAATGGGCCTGGAAGGGGAGGGACGCCCCAGCCCCCGAAGGCCCTCCAGACCACGCGGTCACCTGAATTGCCTCCATCTAGTCTGCTGGGGTTCCCTTTTCCTAGAGAGGAAGCCCTCTTCCGTGTTCAGCTGTACGTGAGAATGGAGTTTCCGGCTTTGGGTTGAAAACCAGCCCTAGTTAGGCTGACGGTCGCCTGGAAGGTGCTCTGGGGTAGAAGTGCTGGCTGCACGCTGTCTGGCCCAGCAGCTCCTTCAGGGCTTGGGGAGGGGGCGAGCGGAGGGCAGCCCCGCCATCCGGGCTCCCAGCCTAGCGCTGGCCACCGAGCTTCTGGGATGACCCCACCAGGACGAGCCCAAGGGCTCTCTGCACGTCTCGGCGACAGTGCCCGGGCGTCCTTCCTCTCGTGCGGGGCTGTTGGAAAGACGTGTGGGGTGACCAGGCTCCGATGCGGCGGCGCTGGGCACCCCTGCCCACGCCCAGCTGCTGTCTCCCACCCCAGCTGGTTCCAGCCGAGTCCCAGAAAGCAGTTCGTCCTGTGTGAGCTCTGCTGGCCCATGAGGTTGCCTGATGTTCTGTGGTTCACAAATACCCTTTTAGGGCACTTGTTTCAAAATCAGGTGTTTTATAAACTCTTCTTCACACCTACAAAACTCTTCTCCGAACGTCTTTCCAAGAGCGAGCTGTTGTTTTTCTGAAGTCAGAAGTGATGTGAGGTCGATACTTTGTGTGTTTTGGGCGTTGGGCGAGAGGTGAGTAACCGTGCCGCTCCTGTCCCTGTTCCGAGTCTGCAGAAGGGCCCTCTGCCCCTGGGCCTGACTTTGGTGTGAGCCCCTTGGGCAGGCACCGGGCTGGGAGGAGCAGGTCCCCGAGGAGGGGGCAGAAGCCAAGGCAGTGGGGGTCATGATGCTGAGCAGGGCGGTGGGTGTCTGCTCCCGCCCTGGACTTGCCACCTTTCCGCAGGGCCGGGGTGCTGGTACAGGCCCTGCAGCCCGGGGGGTTGAGAGCGCGGCCCTCGGCCGGAGTGTCTCTCATGGCGTCACTTGCGTGGCCCAGCTGAGGACATTTGGCACTGGGGCCCTTGGTTCTGATCCCCTCATTTTTCAGAAGGGAAGATCAAGACCCACAGAGAGAGGGGGGTCTGCTTCATCACCCCCAGAGGGTGACCAGCCCCTCGGCTCAATATTTACACGCATTCGCGCCATCTGCTTGGACACGGAAGGCCTGAGAACTGAGGAAAGCTCCCTGAGGTCAGACCCCAGCTGCGACCCCAGCCGGACCACTCTCTCCCGTCTCTGCCGGGGCTCCTCGCCCGTGGTCCTGGGCCCCAGTAGCCCAGGTGGTGGACGAGGTGGGCTCAGAGCCGGTGGACGTAGCCTGAGGGTCTGCCTGGGCGACCTTGACCTGGTGGACAGGGGCGCCTAACGCTCGTGGGACCTGTGCAGAGGGCAGGGGGCCGAGCCCACGGGGTGCTGAGGCCCAGGCCTATGTACATCCTGGGAATGGGCGACCCACCAGGCAATGTCACGGTGGGCAGATCCCCAGGGGAGGCGTCCCTGCCTTGAAGGTGCCCGGGTCCTGGCCAGGCCGGTACATTACTGAGGGTCTGCTCGGGGTCCGAGCGGAGGGCCCCCCCCCCTCCGCCCTTCCTTTTCCCACCGGGTGGGAGCTGGTCCGGGTGGGTGGGCGGGGCCTCAGTCTGTGGGAATGTGAGCCCAGCTCTGTAAACAGCTGGTGACTCACCGCCCAGCTATGCCCTGGCGTGCTGGGAGCGAGCTGGAATGATAGCCGCTCGTCCTGGAGAAGTTTCTCATGGCCTCCCAGCCGCCTGGCCCACCAGCCCTCCTAGTGGCTTCTCCAGCCCAGCGTTGACCCCTGCACCGGAGGGAGGGGCGGCCCGTGGGGCACTCTTGGGTCCCCCCAGATGCCAGGGGTCAAGCCACAGTCAGGAAGCAGCTCTTACTTCCCTACTAGGATTGCCCCAGGAGCGGCTGCATGTCTGTCTCGAGCACACATGTAGCTGCGAGGAGAACAGAGGGGCACGGCTCCCCCCGGAGGCCACACTGGCCCTGCTGCCGTCCTGCTGTCCCGCACCAGCGCCCGGGAGAGTGGCTGTGCTGCGGGGGGCGACCCGGGGTCCAGAGGCCTGGGTGCTGAGACCCTCTGGTGGTGAAGGGTGGCGGGCCGTGGAGGCAGAGTGGGTGGATGGAGGGTCCAGGCAGTGCTACAGCGAGGGTCTCAGGGCTGCAGGAGAAGGCCGTCCACCCAGGTCTCCCTCACCTTGAGATGGAGGCTTTGCTGTGGCTCCATCTCTGGCCCCAAGACCCTCCTTGGGTGTTTCTCTGACGTTCTCTCTGCTCAGTTCACCTCATCCGGCGTTCGGAACTTGGGGGGCAGACCCCGGCCCTGTAAGCTGGAGACATGGCGTACCAGCGAGTCGGGCCGGGTCCTCCCCATGCCTTCCCCGGCCGCAGGCATGAGGGGCCTGCTTGCTGCCCCACAACCTGCGCTGTCTGCTCGGCCTGCCCCAAGCCATTGTTGCTGTGGGCTTCTCTGTTTCCATGACGACCATCGGGGGTTGGCTACTTCCCAAGGTCGCCATGGCAACTATCAGAGGGGAATCATGCTTGGGATGCTTTGGCTGGCTTTTTCATGAATGATTAGAATGTGTGACACAATGCAGACGCGAAAACGAGAAGGGCGGGGCGGGTGGGGGGGGGCTGGCGGGTGGCAGAGACGGCTCCCGCCAGACGGGTCAGTGAGCTCTGGAGGTGGTGGCTCCCACCTCCCCTGGTCGCAGGCTGGCTGGCGTAGGGAGCCCCCGCCCACGCTCTGGGCCTCAGGTCATGGCTGTGGGGCAGCCTAGGTGAAGGTGGTGATGTCACAGCTGCAGTGCCCTTGGCGGAGGTAGGTCTGTTGGGGAGGGTGGGGCCTGGCCAGGGCAGGCACGGGGCTCCCCCGCCAACCCGTAATTACGGTGAGCTCGGCAAGCCAGGGGCTCCCCACCTGGCCTCTCGGCGGGCCAGGTGGGCCCAGAGTGATGGGGTCTTGCCAGGGCAGAGGCTGTACCTGGGGCCAGTGGCGATCCACAGGGGCTAGGTGTGGCCTTTCGGGAGGGGGCTTTGCTCCGGCGCACTTGGACCCCTGAACATGGCGTCCTGCCACAGGTGCAGACGTCTAGCTCGGGGCCGGAGGCAGAGCAGGAAGCAGCCGCTGCTTCTGCCCGGTGCCAGCCCGTGGCGCTGGCGCTCATGGCCCAGGCCCAGTGGGCGGGGGCAGCGTGGGACAGCCGTGTGGCTGCCAGGCCCCAGGCAAGGTGCACGCAGGCCGCTCTCGGGCCGCTGCTGGAGTTGGGGGTGTGGGCAGCGGCTCGGGACCACCAGGATGCCCCTGCTTGCAGGGTGCTGTGACTGGACAGTGCAGAGCGGGGAGCTGAGCCTCCTCGGGGCATCCCTGCAGGGGGTCGTCCCTGCTTTGGGTCACCTGTGCCCAGTCAGGAACTCATCACACTCGCTTCTGTGCTCTGTGATTTTCAGTTACCATTTCCAAGCGGTTCTGTCCGGGTGACTGTACCCAGGTTATGACGACTAATCCCAAAGCGAACAAGGCGTTGAAGGTAAGGGGGGGGGAATGGGCACAGGCCCGGGAAGGTCCCTTGCGGCCCCCGAAGCCCCTGTCCCAGGACCGCCCTAGAGTTGAGGAAGGAAGCCTGTCACCGGGCGTGGGGAGGGGCTGTGGGCTGGAGGAAGTACCTTTGGGAGAAGTGATGCTAGCGTCGCGGGCTGTGGCTTCGGGAGACACCGGCCCTGGCGTCTGGGGGTGGAGGGGTGGGTGCCTGCCGGCCAAGACGTACTTGTCAGCCCAGCCCCGGACGTGGGCAGGGTGGCGTCTGGTTCCGCAGAGCCCCTGGTGGGGTGCCCGTGAGTGGGTGCTGCAGCTACGGGCCTGGTGCCGTGGGTCCGCGCCTGGTGCCGTGGGTCCGCGCCAGGCGCTGCCTCCCTGGGACTGGCCGTTTCCCTGCTTAGGAGCAGAGCTGGGTCTGGCCGGAGTCGGCTCTCTGTGTGTCTGTGGGCTGTGCCCTTCCAGGCGCCTCCTGGGGTCCCACTGGGTCCACGTAGCCTTGTCCCACCGGCCTTGGCGGGACCTAACGGGCCTGAAGGGTGCAGAGGGAGGGGTTGCCGCCAGCCCCGCACCGGGCACTGGAGAGTCCCGGGGCAGCACAGCCGGGCCGCGGCCTCGTGGGGTTTGGGCGACAGAGGGCGACCGGCTCTCGGCCGGGTATGGCCGACGGCCCCCGCTCAGGGGACACCCTGCCCCGTACCGCGTGCGCGATGCCGGGCGACCCCGCGGCGCCCGTCCCCGTTCCAGGGTGGAGGCCGGGCCGGCCTGGGGCGCAGAGGGGAAAGGGGCCGAGCCCTGGCGCCCGTGGCGTGTGTTCCGGTCCCCGCCCCGACCACGAGCTGTGGCCCCACAGGTCAAGAAGGAGGCGGGCGAGAACGCCCCGGTGCTCGGCGACGATGAGCTGGTGTCCATGTCGGTGCGGGAGCTGAACCAGCATCTACGCGGCCTCACCAAGGAGGAGGTGGTCCGCCTGAAGCAGCGGCGCCGCACGCTCAAGAACCGCGGCTACGCGGCCAGCTGCCGCATCAAGCGCGTGACCCAAAAGGAGGAGCTGGAGCGCCAGCGGCTGGAGCTGCAGCGCGAGGTGGAGAAGCTGGCGCGCGAGAACAGCAGCATGCGGCTGGAGCTGGACGCCCTGCGCTCCAAGTACGAGGCCCTGCAGACCTTCGCCCGCACCGTGGCCCGCGGCCCCGTCACGCCTGCCAGGGTGGCCACCACCAGCGTCATCACCATCGTCAAGTCGGCAGAGCTCGCCTCCGCCTCCGTGCCCTTCTCGGCCGCCTCCTAGTGCCCGGCGGGGGGCGCGGGGTGCTGGTCGAGGGCCCCACGGGGAGCGGACCCCTTCACGCCGGAGTCGGATCGCGGACCGGGGCTGGAAAAGAGTAGGTTCCCGGGGGCCCGAGTGCTACCTGCTCCGCACACGCACG
This sequence comes from Phocoena phocoena, assembly GCF_963924675.1. Taxonomy (NCBI): domain Eukaryota; kingdom Metazoa; phylum Chordata; class Mammalia; order Artiodactyla; family Phocoenidae; genus Phocoena; species Phocoena phocoena. Next base: position 983,410 of record NC_089233.1, read on the forward strand.
CGCCCACGCGGCCCGCCTTCCCCCGGGCCCTGCCGCCTCGCTCAGCGCCGTTTCCAGGGCTCTGTCTCGCGCTGGGGGAGTTGGGATGTGTGGAGGGAGGGTCCTTGGGAGGTTCGCGGCCCAGACGTCTTCCGCCCCTCCCACGAGCAGCGCGTCCGTCCCCCGCTCGGCCCCCCGGCCGGTGCAGGACCCCCTCACCGCCCTGGGTGCCCCAGGAGGAACCGTGCCCCAAGGGGTCCGAACACCCCGGGATCCTGCTTCAGCCTCAGCCAGAGGCCTGTGCCCCGTGAGCGGGTGGAGGAAGGGCTGCACGTGCGTGAGAGCGTGTGCGAGCCTGTACACACCAGTGCGTGCAAGCGCACATGCACGTGTACCAGCCCTCCCGTCAGTGTGCCGGTAGCGCCGGGGGCCTTGGGGAGCGGCTCGCTAATGGGGCTCGGGTGAGCCTTGGGCTTTCCCCTCTGTGTTGGGTGACCTAGGGCAGGTCCCCATCGAGGAGCAGCAGCGGCCTGGCCGGGGAGGCGGAGCCCTGTGTTCCGTGTGGAACGGGTGTGAAGGCGGCGGCGGCAGCCTCAGGCACGGGCCACGGAGCTGGGCGGCGGCGCCCGTGGTCCTGCCCGTGGGTCCTGCTGCTGGAGGAGGTGAGAGCAGGGAGAAGGGTGGGGTTGGAGAAAGAGGAGTGTGGACGGTGGGGGGAGGTGACGATAGGGGCGGCACTGGGCTGGAAAGGTGGCAAGGACCAGCTGCCGGGAGCGCTCGGACGGTCTGTCGGCAGAGGACACGGGGACTCTGCAACCTCGGTGCTTAATCATCGCCTGGACCCTTCACCCGCTCTTCCTTTCTGGCACTCGGAGCCGCTGCTGACTGGGGGGCCTTTGCTGGGGTGTCCTTTCCCAGAGAGCCGCTGCGGGGCTTCCCGCGTGGCTAGGCAGGGGCCGCCCCTTCCTGCCCCACCTGGGAAGATGCGGGGGCCGAGGGGTGGGCGGCGAGCCCCGAGCCCACCACAGGCCAGAAGCCCTGGGCTCCAGCTCGTGGTTTCCTCTTGGCTTGCCTCCCACCATTTAGTAAGCCCCCCAGCAAGCTGCAAAGACCCCGCGCAGGGTGCCAGCCGTCCCGGGAGGAGTGGGGGGAGGGGAGAGGGCCCCAAGGGCTACAGCCAGAAAGCATCCCCCTGTCCTGGGAGAGGGCAAGGGGTCTGGGGCGTCTGGGTCCTTCCGGAGCCACGGCCGGTGTGTAAAGAAGCTGTTGATACCATAGCCATGGTAGGTAATCCACATTGGATATCAGTAAGGACCACGGGGATATTTAAAAGAGAGAAAAGTATATATATATATAAAATTATATACACATTTTATCGTACAGATTTTCATACCTTTTCTTCCTATTTGATACTGTAAGCCTCTCTAGGGCAGAGCTGCCCGGGAGTGTGGGTGGGAGCGGGACCACCGCCCGCGCCTGGCTTCTCAAGTTGGCCGCTCTCGCCTGCCCACCGCTGCCCTTGGGCCGTGCCCCAGCCGGGTGCCCCCGCGGGGAGGGCGGGCGGCCCGGGCTGTCCGAGCACCCAATCCCGATCCCGCAGCCTCCACTCCCCGGGACCAGGCCTGGGAGACCAGCGTGATCCCTCCCCCTCCTCTCAGAGCGTTGAAATTTCATTGTCACAGTTTTAATATATGGATGTTTTAATTTAAGAAAACAGGCACAGCCCCCTGGCCGGGGGCCTGGTTTCCCGTCCCCCGTGCTTCCGGCTCGCTCCCCCGGGCGACGGCCCTGCCTAGGCCGCGCTCCTGTTTCCCGCACCTCTGGCCTCTCAGCAGTCTCATTTCAATATTTATGTTTGTGCTGCTTTTATCATGATATAAATTATTGAGAAGAGACCCCGCGCCGTGGCCCCTGCGGTGTGACGTGCGGCCCGCGCCCGCCGCCCCCTCCCGGCCACACCTAATTTATTGCTGTATGCCTCTGCCGTGACGCTTCTGTACCTTCCAATAAAGAGTTTCCTGGTTTCACGTTGTCCTGCTGCACGGCTGGCGCTTTGGGCCAACCCTCCCTCCTTCCCTGGCCCGGGGGGGGGCGCTGTGGACCGCTGCCTGCGCCGCCCCCCCATCCCAGCCCCCAGGGCTGGAGCCCCCCCGGGGGTGGGGTCACTGTCAGATGCTGCTTGTGAGTGGGTCTCCAGGGCTGCGCGCGGAGGGCTCCCTTTCTAGGCGGTGGGTGGAGTTCCCAAGGCCCCTACTGCCCTGACGAGGAGCCCCTGTCGGTGGACGCGGCCCCCCTTCCCAGGGCGGCTCTCTTGGCGGGGACTCTAAGGTGAGCTCGCAGTGGGTGGGAGAGATGGGGTCTGCCTGGGGCCGAGGGCAAAGCCGGTAAGCAGACTCCCCTGAAAGCCAGAGCCGGGGGCCCGGCCAACCTGGGCCTGCTGGCAGGGGAGCGGGCGCCCTGTCCGCGGGATGCTGCCCGCTCCTTACCCCCCTGACCTTGGAGGGTCAGGTGGGTCAGCACTTGGCCTTGGCCTCCGAAGGAGGGTCAAGCTTGCCAGGAGATCTGCTGCTCGTTGGGGTTTCTGAACACGGGCAGCCCTCGCGCCGCCCCTCTGCCGGGCTGACTGGGGTGGCACCTCGTAACCAAGGGACTGTGCTTCAGCGCCAGCCACTGGGCTTGAGCCCCACCCCCAGCTTCCGTGTGGCCTCCGCCGGCTCCTTGCCCGCCAGCCCCCGAGCTCCCTTCCGCGGAATCAGGTGCGGGGATGGACGCACTCGGCACAGTGCGGTCGCTGTCTTCCCCCAGCTGAGCAGACCCCCGTAGCAGCCCCGGGAGAGCCCGCACCCCGGCCTGCTGCTCCCGGGAGCCCCCTGGGTGTGTCCCGGAGACCAGAGCTGGCAGCAGCCTCTGGGTGCAGGCTGGGGAGTCACAGACCCCGCCCGGCGCTGGGCTCCAGGGAGGTTGTTAAAGGGTTCCTGCCTCCAGGCCGCCCAGCTGCTCTGGGGGCCGCCACCCTGCGGCGTGGACCGCTAGGGCCATTTCACAGGTGAGAACACCGAGGCCAGAGCATGTGGGTGAGACAACCGGCCTCCGTGGCCACCCCTGGCCCCACGCAGTGCGGCCTGGAATCGGGAACCGGGTTTTCATCAGAGACGGAGAGGTGGCCTGCGGTCCCCTCCTCGGAGCACCCATGCTTCCCCGTCAGCGGGGCCAGGCCCGTGAGGCCGGCAGCCCCTCTGACCTGCTCTGAGGCTCTATCCCACCTGCAGGTGTGTCGTCCTCACTGCTTGACTTCGTTATGTCAGAAGCGCCTGGCCACGGGCAGAGGGGCCTGTGGGGCTGGGACTGGTGGGCAAGCAGCCCCTCTTCCCAGCTCCGTGACCGCAGGCAAGTGGCTCAACCTCCCTGGGCGTCGGCCACCCGCCCGGGGCCGTCGTGAGGATCGTGTGTGTGTGTGTGTGTGTGTGTGTGTGTGTGTGTGTGTGTGTGTGTGTGTGTGACATTGCTGGCCCGGTCCTTGGCACACGGCGGGTGCTCCCAGAGCGCCAGGCCCGCCTGAGAGCACCCCAGGACCGCACGTTGTGTCGGGGTCTCCAGAAGGCGGCCCTGGCCCACATGCCCTCTGGGTTCACAGCCTTGGGCAACTCAGGCCCCAAAGCAGGGCCCCTCCAGACGAGGGCCCTGGGGCAGCACCACCTCCCCTGGCTCACCGCAGGGCCTCTGCCCTGCAGCCTCCAGAAAACCTCCCTCCTGGGTCAGCGGGTCGCTGGGGGCCCCATGGCCACTCGCAAACCAGCTGTCAGACGTGGGGGCCTGAGCTGGGCCTGCTAGCCGCAGAGGGCGCAGTAAGGCAGATGGGGGGCCTCCCAGCCGGCGGCAGGGAGGAGGCCGGCCTATCTTATCAGGCAGCCGGGCTGGGCCTTGGGAGAGGCCGCTGGCCTTGAGTCCCGTGCCCCAGGCCCAGGGGACAGGGGTGACCCCACTCTGCCCTGGAAACCGTACGCTGGTTCCTGCCCTGCTCAGTCTCTCTGAGACCCTCGGTGCCTTTCCCTCTCTCCCTGGGTGATGTGGGAGCGGCGGCCGGGAGGTGTGGGAGGTCGTGGCTGGGTGGTGCCCAGGCCTTCCTGCTGCAGCGCTGCCAGCTCTGCACGCCTGCCCGCGGGCGCACCACCCCGGCACCTTCCCCCGGCTCCCGCCTCACCCTCCTGAGCGCCCCAAACACACTGGACGGACCAAGGCTCACAACCCGCTGCCGCCCCCTCCCCACGCGGGGCACCCCGACGTCCAGGGCCCACCCTCACTCCCCCTGTCCTGTTCCGCCTCCTGGGCCCCAGGCTCCCGGGCACCAGCCCCCTCCTCGGGCGGGGCTGGCACAGGGCCTTGAACTGGGGAAGCCAAGGCTCCGGACCGCACAGCCGTGCGCACGGCGGGGCAGGCCATCCCGGCTCTAGTCTGAGCTCATTGCCTGCCTGCTCTGAGCTGCCACTGTGGCCCGCAGCCCCGGAGTGGATGGGGACCCTCCCCGCTGCACCCAGACTTCGCACGATGGGTCTCATCTGTCCGCCTCACTGCGGCCCATTCATTAGAGCGCTGACCCTGCAGGAACACAGGCCACTAGAGTCACTAGAAAACCCAGGCTGTTTATGCATACGTAAATGCAGTTCACCAGGAAGCCGGAGCCCTCCACCGGTGGCCCCAGCGCCTCCCAGACTCCCAGCAGCCACACCGGCCCTTCCTCCACGGGGCCACCCCGCCTCCTGCACTCAGTGTGGAGCCCTCCTGCCTGTAAGGCCCGCAGCTCCGGGCTGCCCAGCCCTGCCCGGGAGCTGTCCATCCAGGGAGGCCACCCGAGCCGATGGCCAGGTGAGCCCGGCAGGTCCCTGGGCTTGTCAGATAGGCTCAGGTGCCCTCTTCTGAGGCCGAGGGCCCACCAGGCGCTGGTGCGGCCCCGGGGCGCCTGGCAGGGCTACCAAGCGACCTGCTCCACTGGCCAGAGGTGGGGTGGGCAGTGGGCTCCACGGGCCTAGCAGGAGGCTCCTAGGAGAGGCCTGACCTTTGGCAAGACGGTTGGTGGGTGAGGGGCCCTGTCCTTTCCCAGCGGCCTGGACCACTGACCCCACCAGGCGGCTGCTGACCCCGGGGCCCCTACAGCTCCTCCGCGGGGATCAGCATCCTCTTCTCCATGCTGCGGCTCTTCCTGCCCCTGCTGGAGCCACCATCTGTGCCAGGGTGGGTGCTGGGCAAGGGGTCCCTGCCCTGGCCGGGTCCCGGGGCCTCGTGTGTGGCCTGCTGCGTGTACTGCTGGTAGGCGGGCGAGAAGTTGTGGATGGCGTCTTGCACGATGTCCTGCGGGCTCACGGTCTCCTTGAGGCCGCTGGAGATGCTCTGCATGGGCGCCGTGGGGGCTGGCGACAGGCAGCGGGTGGGCTGGGGTGCTCCCTGCGCCCCATCATCTCCCCCCATGCACCCGGACCCCAGGACCTGACCCTATTCCCCACCAGCCTCGGGGCTGCCCGCGCCAGGGCTCCTGCATCTCCAGGCCCTGGCTTCGGCCAGCAGAGGGTGACTCCTAGGACCCCAGAATCCCAGCCCAACTTCTCCACCCCAGCCCAGCACTGGGGCTGTCCCAGCCCAGACCCCCTGCCAGAGGTGGCAGAGAGAGACCGCTGTGAGCTGGCCCCCATCCTCTCTCCGCCCTGGTGTGAACCCTTCACACCCTCGGCCACTCCAGGCTGACCGGTCCAGGCTCAGGCCACCCCTACCCAAACAGGCCATTCTTTAGGGACACCAGCACCCGCCAGCCCTTGGCCTCTCTGGTCAGGCTGGTCCAGGCACCTGGGTATGGTTGCCGGGGCCCCCAGGCTCAGGCGCTGCGCCAACCCCCTATCACCGAGGGACCCTTGGGGGCCCAAACATCAGGTCCAGCCCATCTCACTCAGAGTTCAGCCCGCCTGCCCGCCGGCCTGCCTGGCCTCTTCCCCTGGACCACGTGCAGGTGAGGCACCTGTCTGGAGCTTGGGTCCTCCGTGAGGCCATCTCCCTGCCCATCAAGTCGACATTCCCAGGGCCCGTGGGCAAGACGGGGGACAGAGACATGGTGCTGGGGGGCCCGGGGCTGGTGGGGCCCCGGATACCTGGCGAGCGCTCCTTCTTCTCTGAGTACACCTGGCAGGTGAAGGCGTAGCGCAGGGCGATGGAGGCAAAGAGCATCTCGATGCAGATGATGAGGTTCTGGTAGCCGGCGGCCACCGTGCCGGCCCGCACACTGCTCCCATCGATGATCTGGGCCTCAGGGATGACCCCACACCTCTCCAGGATGGCCAGCAGCATCCCTGGGGGACGGTGATGGCCACTCAGGTGCCTGCCCCGGACAGGAGACTGGACTGCGGCCACCCCCAGCCAGAAGTCCCCCTGAGGCCGGCCTCATGGGCCTGGCGGGGGTCTGCAGGGTCTGAGGTCCAGAGGGGCTGGGAGCCTCCAAAGCCAGGGCCTTGGCACAGCGGACGTCCAAGAACTCCCCGAGCGCCTGTCCTGACCTCTCCCTGGCCCCACCCCTCACCGTCCCCTGAGAAGTGGGGTCTGGCTGTGCCCAGAGCCTGGCCCAGGGCCCGCTAAGGACAAGGCTCCACCGCCCCCCACATGGCCTCTTCCCCACACATTGGGCCAGACCTGCCGGGTGGGGAGCCCACCATCTCCCCCGTGCTGGGGGCTTGATGGCCTCCCACTGAGAGGGCCGCCTGCTGACCCGGCTACAGCTGGGGCATCTCTCTGGGCTCCAGCCCCTGCCTCAGGAGCCCCACCCACCCTGCCAGAAAGAGAGGAAGATGACGGCCTTGATGGTGAGGAACTTGAGGACAGGCTCAAAGGGCCGCAGGAGCTCCCTGGTGGCGAAGTAGAAAAGGAACAAGGCGTAGAGGGCCAGGCTCACGGAGGCGTTGTAGATGAGGGTGACGTAGAGGTAACCGCTGTGGATGCTGGGGGCCAGAGCCGGGGCCGGTGGTGAGGGTGGGCCTGCGCCCCCATGCCCTCCTCACCCTGCCAGCTGTGCCATTGGCCTGGGCCCCCAGCCTGGGCACCGGCAGTGGCTCAGACCTGGACCCTCCCTCCAGGGCCTGCAGATGGCACCCTAGGGGAGCGGCAGGGGAGATGGTTGCAGGGAGTCGTCCCCAGATCCTGCCCCCTTCCAGGCAGGAGCCCTGCTGCCCCTCCCCTCTCTACCCTCCCAGGCACGGGAACGGCCCCCACGTCGCGGACCCACCATCGTGCGTGGGCGCTTCGTGTGCATGTCAGCTGTATGAGCATGAGCACACGCTCATTGTGTGTTCCCATGTGAGAGCACGTGTGTCTGCACATGTGCATGTGTGTGAGGGTGAGTGCCCGTGTGCACACCTGAGCATGCGTGCGCACGCGCGTGAGGAGTTCGTGTGGACCCAGGGCAGGGCCATGGGCCAGCGCAGAGCTTGGCTCTCTGGGCCCGAGCGCCCTTAAACCCACGCTCGCCCTCCAGTGGCCCTGCTGTGGGGTAGCGCCGGGGAAGGAGCCCATCGCTGCCTGGGCCGCAAAGCCCCGGAGTCCCCAGGGCATGTGTGTGACGAGGGTCTGTTTGCCATGGCCTTGCCCCCGGCCCTTTCCCAGGAGGACGAGGGGGAGGGGATTTGGCCCCTGCTGAGCCCTCTGCTGAGCCCTGCCTACCTCCCCTGTGCCCCCCAGGCCAGGCCCACCCACCCCCTCCCTGCCCGCACGCCAGCCTGGCCTCACTTGAAGTCCCCGTCGTGGTATTTGCCAAACGCCTGCAGGATGATGGTGACCAAGGCCATGATGGGCTTCACAATGCAGAACTGCAGTGTGGCCTGGGGGTGGGGGAGGAGAGTGAGGGGACGGGGGAGGGGCCGAGGGACCCCCAGCACACTGGGCGGTGAGGGGCGGTCAGGGGGCGGCTGGGAAGGGCCGGCACTCACCTGCTTACAGAAGCGCAGAAACCCAATGGAGTAGGACATGCCCCGAAGGCAGCAGGTGCCATAGAAGCAGCTGGGCCTGGGGTGAGGGAGTCCCTGAGGTGTGTTCCTGGAGGACACACCCCCAGGCTGGCCTGGCTGCCCACCCTGAGCATAGGGGTGCCCGGCGGGCTCTGGGGAGATGCTCACCGGATGGGTTTTCCCCGAATCTCAGCCATGATGGCACTCTCACCCCCCAGGTACTGGAAACAGAGGCTCAGGAAGCTGTAAATGACAAAGGCTGCAGGACAGGGGTGTCGGCAGTGAGCCTGGGCGGTCCACGAGGGCACCCGGCCTGCACGAAGGCTCCCTGACCGCTCAGAACTCCTTGGCGCCCATTTCCCAGAAGACAGCTGGGGTTCAGCTCACGCAGCAGGACCCCCTCCTCACGGGGGCTCCCAGCTGGGTTCTAGGACCACATGCCATCCTTGGTGGGGGTGGGGCCTGCAGCAGTCACGGCAGCTCTGACGCCCCCCACCACATCTAGGGCCCGTTCCATTCCACCCCTAGGCCCAGCTGCAGTCTGGCCCCCAGCTTGGGAGCCTGGGAGTCTTGTATCGTTAGCACCACTAATCCCGACTGTCCTGCAGGGGCCTCGCTAAGCCAGACTCAGGCCTGGAGGGTGGGGTGCCCCGGGGCAGGCGGGGGGAGTGCAGGCGCCTAGGAGCCCCTCACTCGGCTCCCCCTGCCAGCCCAGCTTGGGGCCGCTCTGGGGCCCGGGGAGCTAGCTGTGCTCACCTTCGTAGCAATCCCGCACGGAGTCAAAGTAGACGTAGTGCTGGTGGCCCCCCAGGAGGAGAAGGCTGAGCCAGGAGTCAAAGGCGTAGATGGGGACGATGAAAAGCAGGCGGATGATGTAGCGCTGCTCGTCGGGGACGGTGTAGGAGCGCAGGTGCAGGTAGATCTGGGCGGGCGGAGTAAGGCAGGCCTGGGGACACGGCCCACCCGCCACCCAAGCGGGAGGAAGCAAAGCGGACCTCCCTGGGCCCTGCCCTTAGCGGACACTCTGCACTGGGAACACGCATTCACTCACGTGCCCATTCATTCATTCAACGAGAATTTCCCCAGGGGCAGGGCGATGGGCGGCAGTCACGGCCCCCTCGTGGGCATGACTGGTCTGGAGAGCAGTTTGGCATTTTGACACGGAGGCATTAAAAGGGCTGATACCCTTTGACCCTTTCTAGGGATTTATCCCACGGAACAGATTTATTCAGAAACAAAAGTAGGATTTGCGTTCAAGGACGTTCATGGTAGGGACGCACACGAGGCTGAGCACGGCGGTGGGGCCCGTGACTGAGATACAGCCGTGCAGAGGGCCGCCCTGCAGCCCCGAGTCGCCAGCGTGCGGAGACGCTCCGACAGAACGCAATCGGTCACGTCAGGATGACAAACTGAGCAGGACCCAGGTGTGTGAAAAAGCAGGGTAAAAATGAACGGAAAGACATCCCTGGACAAAAGGAAAAGATGGGTGGTTCTCATGTTCTTCTGTATACCTTCTTAGATGACCCACATTTTCTACGAGGACGAAAAAAACAGTGACAGGGTCTTTGGAAGGAAGAGGCCCCGGGGAGCCAGCCAAACAGGTAGCTGGCTGTAGTCCCAAGCAACTCTGGGAGGCTTCCCAGAAGAGGTGCCGTGAGAGGAGGCGGAGAGAGGGCAGGCAGAGGGCAGGCTGTGTGCAGAGACCCAGCTTCTTAGGGCCCAGCATGGGGAGTGGCGGGGGCAGCCTGGCGTCAGAGTCAGGCCCCTCATCAGCCACTCCCTCCCCAGCTGGTGCGGCAGGAGGGCACGGCCTGAGCAGCTATCGGGAGATGGACTTCTGCTCCTGGGCTGGCACTGCCTGGCTGAGGGCCTTGGCAAGCCGCTGTTCTCTCTGTCCTTGGTTCCCCGTCTTTAAAGTGAGGGTCCAGTCTCTCTGTCCCATTGAGCTCTGAATGGGTGGGGAGGGTGGGACTCCTCCATGGGAGTGCGGGTGGGGGCGGGGAGGAGGGTTGGCCCTGGGAAGTGCCACCTACGGGGTCTCCAGCAGCACTGTCCAGGCCGTGGGGCCCCAGGACGCTGGGCTCCAAACACACGTGCCCAGCTGGCACCCAGAATTACAAAAGGTCAGGGCAGGAGACAGAGGACCAAGCCAAGGCCCAGACTGTGGCTGGAACTGGCCCGGACCCAGGGCGTTGGGTGCCTGTCCCCCTTACTGCTCCTTGTCCCACAAATCACAACCGACACCAGACCTAAAGCCATTCTGCCACCAGGGAGGAAGGCATGGCTTCCCTGCAGAGGCAAATGCACCACCCTCCTGTCCGGTCTACCTGTCCAGATGCTCCAGGGCAGCTTGGTAAGACTCAGGGCAAATGCTGCCTCCTCCAGGAAGGCCTCCCGGATGGCCCCAACCTCTTCCGGCCACTATCAGCTGCACCCGGCCCACTAATACATTTGCCGTGTCCCCCTTATATTCTGGTTATTTGAAGCCACACCTGGACACGCACCACACAGCAGGCAGCTCTCACTGAGAGGGTACCGCCCTGCCTCGGAGGCCTCTGGCCACCTGCTTCCCTGCCAGCCAGTCTCCTGGCTCACCCCTCCAACCCAGTCCCTATGACAATGCCAGCCAAGTCATGCCAGCAGCTCTGCTCTCAGCTCCCCGCAACGACAGCCTCCCCTGGCTCCCCAGCACCCCCGGGCTGAAAGCCAAACTCCCACATGATGTCGGAGGCCCCTCCTACAGGTCCCAGGTGCCTGCAGCCCAGGCAGCCCTCTCCCTCCCAGCTCTGCTCGTGTCTCTCTGGCGCAGTCCTGGGCTCCCGAGACCCTCCACTGCCTGAGATGCTCGGGACGCCACTGCCCAGCCCTGCACTCGGGCACCACCTCCTGTCACCCGCTCCCTGGCTCTTGCTGCCAGGCCTGACACTGCTGCATCGGGGGGCTGCCTGTCTCCCCAGCTCTGGGCCCCTCCAGCCAAGCTCTGACCCTGCTTCCACTCCCAGAGCCTGGTCTCACTCCTTACAGAGCCACGTCCCAGCCTCACCAGCTTTCCCGGGGATGCTGCACCTCTGGAGGGGAAGGACCTTTCTGCTCCAGGCTACGTGAGCCTAGGAAAGACCCCGGCCTCTCCCAGCCTCAGTCTTCTCATCCGTGAAAGGGGACAGTACTGCTGACCTCAGTGAACAGGCTGAGGGGCCGACGAAATGCCCCGGGGGAAGGGCCTGGCACCTGGCTGGAGCTCTTCCCTCTGCCTGGAAGAGGCCGCCCATCTTCGGGCCCAGATCTCTCCCTCCCCTGCCCCCTCCCCTGGCCCGAGGCTGCCTCCGCGAGCCCCTGGGCGCTGCTCCTCTGGCCCGAAGGCCTCTGAGGTCTGCACCCAGGCCATTGCGCTCGTGGACCCACAGCCCCAGGAGGGCCGGCCAGGGCCAGGCTGAGCTGTGGCTCACGGAGAGTGGTTCCCAAGGGAGCGTGCAGGGGAGGGCTCACCTGGTGGCCGGTGAGCACCAGGGCGGTCCACACGAAGACGCCCGAGATGCCGCGGGCCAGCGCCGTGGTAAGGAAGAGCTGGGAGGCTCCCTGGGAGCTGTTCCCCACGCGGTCCACCTGTAGCCCGGTGGGCATGGCCAGCGGGGGGCTGGACTGCGGCCCGGCTGCCCACATCAGGGGGTCTCCCAGGAGCCCTGAGGCATTAGTCATCTGCAGAGGCGAGGGAGGACACAGGCAGGGCGGGGGGCGGGGGGGGGGGAGGGCGGGCAAAGGTGCACGCAGACGCCGGAAGCAGCCCCAGTGCCTGTGAGGGGGAGAGAGTGGGCAGGGACGGCGAGGCTGTGCTGAGCGGGGCATGCTGGGCTTCGGCCACCGTCCCTCCCGGGGGAGTTCCGGTCTGACCCTCCTGCCCTCTTGCCTGGGCTCTGGGCAGCCCTCTGTGTGCAGAGACCCAGGTCCAAGGCCTGGGCCTGGGCGCCCTCTTCCCTGGGGTCAGCCACCTGGGTGCAGACACCAGCTGCCCGACTGTGTCCCGGGGCGATCGGTCCCCACCTCTGGTGTCCCTGGCTTGCGGGGAGCCTGCTTTTCAGGGGCCAAAGACATCTGAGAAAGTCGGGGAGCCCTTGGTGCCCTGCCTACCAGGGGTGGAGTCCGGGAAGCAGGCCAGACGGGGTGGGGAGGTGCCCTGCACCCACCGGGCCTGCCGGAGCGTCTGGTGCCCAGCTTGGCCAGGGCCCCCAGCCACCCCAAGCCCGCTTGCTAGCCCTGGGCGCCCTGTTCCTCAGCTGCTCGTAACCCACCGGGGTGCCGGGCGCCTCCACCCTCCCTCCAGACCTGGTCACAGGGTCCGGCACCTACCTCTCAGGCAGGAAGCTCCTGGGCCAGTCCTGGGAGGCCCGGCCTCCAGGGAAGCCTGGCTGGTCATTTGTGTGGCCACATGGCCCCCACGGGCGGCCCCCGCGGGGCTGGGACCAGGCTGCCTTCCGGAGGCTGGGCCAGGCCTGGGGACAGGCAGCCGGCACTCCACTCCCGGCGGCCCACCCGAGCCTCCGGCTGCGGGGAGGCGCCGGGGCGGAGGGGAGGAGTGGAGGGCTGTCCCCTCCCCCTTTGACACTCTATCCCTGCCCCGGCTGTTTGCTCAAGGCAGCTGGCTCCCAGGAACCCGCCTGCGCCAGGTGCCCTCACCTGCCTGCACCAGGAGGCCAGGCAGCTGCTTCCCGGGCCTGAGATGGGGGAGGGGCTGCGTGCATAATGGGTACGGGCTTCCAGCTGGGGTGATGAAAGTTCTGGAAGGAGGTAGAGGTGGCAGTTGCATGACATCGAGGGTGTATTAAGTGCCCTTTTAAAGCGGGTAAATTTATCATGAGAATTTCCCCTAGGTTAGAAAGGCCCCCGGCCCCAGGAGGTGCATTAGAAGCATTTCTGGTTTTCTCTGCCAGGGGGTGGGGGTAGGGGAGGAGGGGGTGGGGGTGAGTCACAGACAGGCCACTGGGCCTGCCCTGTGGTCAGCCCTGGGCCAGTGGGAAGGGCTCTGAGTCCCCCAGACTCGCCCTGAGGCCCCCATTCTGACTCAGGTAGAGCCCCGGGACCTGGCCCGGCTCCCCTCAACGCCTCCTCCGGTGCCGACTCTCCTCCTGCCGTCTCGGGTGTCACCTCCTCTCTGTCTTCACCTCTTCAACTTCCACAGGCGCGTCGGGAACCCCGCGCCTTGCCCAGCCCACGCCCTGGACACCGGTGTCCCACGTGGGCTCCCACTTGGCCCGGCAGGGCTGGCCGGTGTGGTCTGGCCCTTCTCCAGCGGACATGAGTTCCTGTGAGCCCCGCGCCCACCCCCGAGCCCCGCGTGCCCATGGCGCCTGGACCTGCGGCGCTGTCTGCTCGGCTGCATTTTATAAACCTGGGGCTCCCCTTCCTTCTCTGGCTTCCTGACCAGGTCGCTCCAGAGGCAGCCCCTGCTCTCTGGCCACCTGGGCACGCCCCTTCGCCTCGCTGGGCCTCTGCTTTCTCGTCAGCAAAGGTGAGTTTAGGGTCTGCCAGCCCCTGTCTGGGGTATGGCATGCAGGTCCCTGCAATCCCTGGGGACCTGGGACAGCACCCCCTTGCCTTCCCCCTAGCCCCAGACCCCAGACCCCGAGCAGGGCCACATGCCAGGCGCAGCCGGGAGCCACAGGGCCCCCGGGGTGGGTAAGGCGTGCTTCACCGGCTTAGAGGGCACGACTGACACGGGTACCGGGTCTGGGGGAGCAAGGGACTTGGCACCCCGGTCCTAGGAGGGGCCAGGGAGAGGCTGACCCTGCGGCCTCCCATGGGGCTCTCTGGCCGAACAAGGCCCCACCCCTGGCGGCTGCTCTCACAGCCAGCACCCACTCGGGAGAGGCGGCCTGGCCGGCCTGGCCTGATTTCCCTGCCTGGGGCTGGACGCTGACCAAGCCTCTTGCAGGACAGACCTGCCCGCCCAGACGCGGGCGGCTGACGCCTCTGACCGCTGTTTACCGTGACCAGGTGACTGGGCCCTGGGCAGCTCCTGGCCCAGCTGTGGGGTGGCCGAGGAGCCTCGGGCCAGTCACAGACCTCAACAGCCCCCTCCCCACACCTGCCCTTCACCCCAGGGACCTAATGGCCTCATTGTGGCACCGAACCTCCTTCCAGGCTCCCCCGCTGTGCCAGCCCCCCTTCTAGGCCGGCCTGCCATTTCCAGTGGCACACGGCTCTCTCCCACGGGGGACAGGCTCTCCCCTCCTGCCTTCCCTGAGCCAGGCCCTTCCAGCTCTGAGCTGCCTACTCCGGGCTGGCAGAGACGGGGCTGGAGGACAGGGTGGTGGGAGGCGTCCTGACACGCCCCCTTCTCCAGGCCGGCCCACCAGGTTGTGGCAGATGGGATTTGGCCCTGGGCTTCGGTGGCGGCCCACACAATGGCCACTGACTCAGCTAATGCCACCACAGCCTGGGCCGGGGTGACTGCAGAGGCCCCCAGCACACCCCTGCAGCCTGGGGACCCCGGAGCCACTCCGCCCCTTTCTCTGGGCCTCAGGGGCCGGGGGGCTGAGGGTCCTTCCAGCCCTAGTTTGGGGGCAATTTGGGAAGCTGTGCCTCCCCGTGTCCAAGGTGCTGGCCCCTCTGGGCAGGGCACTGGGCCCCCAAAGCCGGGCAGGAGCAGGGCCCTGGGTCCGACACGAGGGCTGGGACCCTAGCCTGGCCTCTCACCATGTCTGTGACTTAGGGCCAACCGTGGGCCTCTCTGAGCGTCAGTTTCCGCGGGTGACGGCCGGCCGTGTGCAGCAGGTCAGCCCTGGTAAGAGCGGGGACTCGGGAGGCTTTACCCACTCCTCTCACAGGCTGCTGGCGCTGGGGGCTGGGCACGGGGTCCCACCAGCCTTGGGCACATGGGTGGTCTTCCTCTACTTCTGGGCTGCCGGGCCGACCAGCCCTGCCCTGTAGCCCAGCGGGACCCACATGGGGCCTCGGAGGCTTTCTCTCTTCACCCCGTAGGCCTCCCGTCCTCTGTCCTGCCCATGCCAGGCCGAGCCCCTCCCCAGGCCTGTTGCGTTGGTCCCCAGGGAGAGCCTGTGACTGCCCAGGGCCTGTCCGTACCTGCCCGCTGCCCCAGAGCGAGCTGCCCCAGCCCTGGGGGGCACCCTTCCGTGAGGACCTGGGGCAGGGGTGCCGACCTGGGCCTGGCCCGGCTGGGCTGGCCTGAGACCCTTTTTGGTCACCAGGTGGCATCCTGGGGCCTGGCAGGGGGCACGGCCTCTGGGGTAGAGATGGGGTGGGGACGGAGCAGCTGTGAGTCTCAGAATTTCAGGGTGTGGGCGCTTCTCTCCAGGGGTGCACGGGGCCCCAGGCTGGACACCACACCTCTCTCATGGCTGTGCGAGCACACACACGTGTACAAACACACACACACACGTGTACACACAGGCACACACACGCACAGCTCACCTCCCTGGTGGCTCCCTTGGCCATCTGGCCAGACCCCAGGTCTGTCACAGGTCTCCAGGCCTGAGGGGGCGACCAGGGTTGTCCGGCCCCACCACCGGGCCTCCAGGTCTCTGCCGTCCCTCCTCACAGCAGCCTGGGTCAGTCTGATACGATCGCTACTGGCAAAGCGCTGGCCTTGCCCCAGACCCAGAAAACCCCTCCATGCTGCCCGCCCCACCCGCCCTGCCAGGCCGGCCCTACCTGCCCAGGTAGCCCGGCCACACCCTGTGCCATGCCCTGCCCAGATTCGGGACCAGCCATCCCTCCCACCCACTGTCCAGCTGGCTGTCGAGTCTCCGACACCCAGGCGTCGATCTTTCCTGGACCACTGACCAGGGGTAGCTCTGGGTGCTTCATCTCCCTGGCCCATCTGTGTAGGTGGGGGGTTCCCACGGCCACTTCAGAGGTGCAGCGAGGGTTAAACAGGGCGTTGCCGCATGCGCCGCGCATGGAGCCGGGATGTCCACCCCCCGCCCCGCCCCGTCCACGCGGCTCCGTTTTCCTTTCTCTGGTCCCTTCGCCCCTTGATGCCCCACATCGGGGAGGGCCCTCCTGCCTGTTCGCTCCCCCGCCTCCCCTGTGCTCCGGCGCCCCCCGTCTTCCCACAGCCCTTCTGGAATGTACGAGTTCCCACACAAGACCGGGGTTCCCCTCTGCTTCTGGCTGTGACTGCGGAGCCTCGACGACAATGCCTCCGCCTGCTCCGAGTTCTTTCTGATCCATCCGGCCGTCACTCTCGTCAGCTACCCGGCACCCGCTCCTGACGTCCGATTTCACTGCAAGGCGCTAAACAAAACAGCCTACGCCAGTTTATCCAGCTGGGCCCCGCGGTCACTGCCTTATTCCGCGGGTTATGTGTTGGTTCGGGTGGATCCAGGGCTCTGTCAAACCCTGGATAAGCTGCTCAGACTTGTAACCATGGGCGGCCGCCCTCCTGGCCTCTCTTGACCGCCGAGGGTACCCACTGGCCCACCCTTGACTCTGAACTGTAGCCACAGGCCCATGTCCACTTAGGAAAAGGGAGCTAGAGGGAGGGGAACTTGGGGTTCTCTACTTGTAGCTCAGCAGGAAACCGTGTCGGGTGAATCATACCGCGTTGGTCCAAGGGCATGGCCTTGAAAAAGGGAAACTCATCCACCGGTCCATGCCGCAGGGGCTGGCAAATCCGCCCCACGTTCACTATTTACATTTGGCCATAAATTGCTGGAAGTTGTAATTACAGTTTGATCGCTGGGAATAACGATTCCCACAAAGCCGACAGCTCTGCCTGCGGAAACTGCGGCTTTCTAGACCTCTTTACTGGAGAATGTGTCTCTCCTCCTGAATTACAGCACCTGGGAGCAGAGCAACGCGGAAAGCAAAGGGCCAAATGCCTTTTCATACGAGTCGCACGTCTTGGTTTATAAGGCAGAGCAGAGCAGTGAGGCACTGGCTTCAATGACGGAAGCCTTTGGTCTCAGCCTGTATTCTTTACCAGACAGCCTCGGGCAGCTGTGAATAAGTGCCTCTCGGGAAGGCGCTGGGGACCCTGGTTTCAATTATACGTCAGTTGCCCCACCATGTTCCGGGCGGGCAACCGTGGGACTGTGCAAATGACAGGGGCTCAGGTGTGTTTACATCCTGGGGCCACCACTGATCACCTGGGGGTCTGGGCGACCCGCCCTGTCCTGCTGAGCCTCAACTTTCTCCACTGCCTACCTGCCTCTTAAGGGCAGTCATGAGGACTCAGATGGCCTGTGCACTGCCAGGGCCTGGCTCACGGGAGGCCCCCGCACGGAGGCTGAATCAGAGCCAGGCAGAAGCACCGAGGCAAGTCTGCCTTCAGTGTGGACAAGGCGGTTGGCCCACTCCTTAGAGAGAAAGGGGTCCAAAAATGAGTGTCAGCGAGGGCCCGGGTGACGGGTGACCAGCGTGGACTCCAGGCTCTCCGCCCACGTGAAATCCCAGACCTGCTGTTCGGTGGCAGCCACGCCTCAGTTTCCTCATCTGACGTGTAGATGAGAGCAGCGGCCTCACGGGGCCATCGTGAGGATTAAACGCGTCACCACGACTGCATGAAGGGCTGACCCCAGACCTCACCAATGGGCAGCGTGGGCCAGTCCTGTTGTTGTGCACTTAGGGGCCGAATCAGAAAACTACAGCTGCAAATCTGAACTTAGCCCCAAGCTGGAGCCCGACCCGCGGTTCAGGTTCCCCGCTGGCCAAGCGAGAGAAGCGTGTCTCCACGGACAGACACATCTGATTGTTAGAGGGGTGTACATAATTACAGGCTGATTCTGAGCCGGGAGGCTCCTGCCCGGTTGTGCTCCAGTGTCATCGGACGGTGCCCTGCCCTTGCCCCTGGCCCAGGTGCCGGTTCTCCAGGGGTTGCCCGCCCCCGGACCTGCTGGCGCCCCGCACATCTCCTTTACTCCAGTGCCTGTGTCCCCACACCTGCTATGAACAGTGTCACCTTTGGGGTCCGCACACGTGGATGGACAGGGCCTTCCCTTCTTCTCCAGTTGGCCAGCTGCTTTCTGGCTTTTAAAACTAGTGTCCGTCCAGGCCCTCCCAGTGCAGACGCCAGGTGGGATCTTCTCAGGAGAAAGACTGGACTGAGAGCAAGCAGGGAGGGAGGTGCAAGGCTGTGGAGACGTCGCACCGCAGTCCCTGAGCCGGATTTGGCCACCAAGGAGCCCTGTGTCTCCCGGGGTGGGTCTGCCTGTTTCCCTCGGTCGGGGGTCGGGCCCTGGGTCCCTCAGGCTCCCCACACAGGAGCCCGCAAGGTGCCGAGCCTGCTCGGGCATCAGCGCCCACTCTGGGGAGTCTGGCGGATCCCCACGTGCGACTCCCTGGCCCTTCTGATGCTGAGACCGCCTGGTCACCGCGTGAGCCTGGTGTGCACCTGTGGATTTACCCGACTGTCCCCAGAGGGGACCTGAGCTCTGCGGGCTGATGGTCCTCCCCTGGGAGGCTGCTGAAGGAGTGAGCCCTTGAAGACAGCTTTCCTCCGTCCCACCTTCAACAAACTCACTAAGTTCTTTTCAAGTTGGACCAGCAATGCAGCCTCTCCCATCACCTGTCCTCAGCAGGGGTTTCTAAAATCAGACTCAGGGGCTTCCTTGGTGGCGCAGTGGTTGAGAGTCCGCCTGCCGATGCAGGGGACACAGGTTCGTGCCTCGGTCCGGGAAGATCCCACGTGCCGCGGAGCGGCTGGGCCCATGAGACATGGGAGAGGCCACAACAGTGAGAGGCCTGCGTACCGCAAAATAAATCAATCAATAAATAAAACCAGACTCGTGATTCCAGAGGCTTTTGGTTCCAAGAAAACCAAATTAAAACATCCCTTTCTGATCTCATAAACACTCGGATCCACCCCCGGTGTTCCCCGGAAGGGCATCCCGGCTGCCCACTCCGTTTCAGGATCCCAGCTGGCTCTGCTTCCAGACCCTGGCTCTCACCTCAACTCTCCTGCTGCCCCTCTTTTCTCACGAGACTAAGAGTCAAACAGCACAAAGATTTACCGGTCTGGTCTCTAGTACGACCAGTGACTCAGGTCACCACATCTGGAAGGATGAGGGAGCCCAGGTGGGTCCCAGGCCTGGGCACCTACAGGCCATCTTCTGTGGCAGACATGCTGTCCTGAAGGCAAGCCTAGCCTCGCGCTTCCACCAACCCTTGGGGTATCTCCAAAGGATAAACCCAGCCTGACTTGGAAGCCTTCAGTAGCTCCTCACAGCTCAGGATCAAGTCCCAAGGGCTCAGCAAACACAGAAGGCCCTGACCACCTGTCCCCAGCCCTCGGGCTTCACGTTCAGCCGGCCCCCAACACCCTACAATCTGTGCTTCTCCCGCCCCCTGGCCTTTGCTAGAAACACCCTCCTCCCGCGTCAGGATCCCCTTGCTACAGAGCCTTCCCTGGGCAGCGGGGCGCTGCCTGGTCTGCCCCACGCGGGCCCTCCCCGGCTGACCCTGTGCCCGTGGGGTGACGCACTTCTGCCCCCAGCCTTCAAGGACGTGGCTCCGGAGGCTAGGGTACCAGCACACAGTGAGAACTCGAGCAGTGTTTGTGGAACGGAAGGCTCAGAGAAGTCACGGGAAGAGGGGCAGGATGAGGGTGCCAGCAAAGCCGGATGCCAGGAGCCGAGTGTTCACCAGGTTTTCTTCGCCGCTGTGGTTCACCACAGCGAACATACACTGTGTGCCTGAAGTTTGGCAGCATTGTTAAGGACAGTGTTTGCGGTACGATTTTTAATAAAAAAAAATTTCCCCCAACAATTCGTCTGCACACTGAGGGCCATGACTCGTTCTGCCAATTCTCAAACATGTGCAACTGTGTGGACCCTGGGAGGACTGCTTACAACGCCCCAGGACACATTCCACGTCCTCCCTCCACAGTGACGTCAGCCCCCAAACCAAAGTTGGCCCGAGACGTGCATGTTTCTTCCAGCTTCAAGGACCAAAACCAGATAAAGGCACTCCTTCTGACTGAGGGAGGGTCTTCAAATCCTTGAGAGGGCGTCTGAGTTGCCACGTGGCCCTGCTGGACAGCAGGGGTGGTTACTCCGCGGTCACCACACCTGGCACGTCCGGATCTCCTCTTTCAAGGCCGTCACCCCCTCCATGCTCTTGTCCTTTATGGCTAGGGCGAGAAGGACTGCTCTGTTTCCAGCTTCCTGAGACACAAACGCCACCAGATTCTTTGCGAAGACATGGATGAGAGGCTGGCGAAGGCAAGGAGAGACCACTTTAACTGCAAGAAACCTGTTTTCTTCTTAATGCCTTCACCGAGTACCCCTGAGGGACCCAGAAGGGCTTCCCACACCACCATTAAAGCACCACCCGGTAAGTCCAGCGCGACAGCGATTCAGATTCAACAAGACTCTCCAGACACTCCAGTCATAAACACACGGCTAAGGAGCATCATTAGATTTGTCTCCTCAGTGCTTTCTGGCTCCTGTCTCTTCCAGCTATTTTTACTCTGGAAGGACCCATGTGGGTCTGCAGAGGGAAACCCTGTCAAATGTCACAGGTGATCTTTCCTGAGCGGAGTAGGCACTCATCACCATAACGTGCTATGACAGGGTCAAAATGAGGGGAGGCCTACATTACAGAATCCACTCGTCCGGAAACAGCAGCCACCAAGGGCAGGCTGATGCCCTCAAGTGCACGGAGGCTGCGGAAAATGCTGTGTTGGGCCAGAGGCAGGTCTCGCCTACCAGATGCTCCACATCCGTACAGACAAATTACAGGCACGGGGAGCCCTTCCCAACCACTTTACCTCGTCCTGCCCGAGAAGGACTTTAGTGGTCAGCACGGGCTTGCCGACGTCACTGGTCACATTGCTGGGTTCCAGGGAGACCAGGGTACCCATCTTCCCGAACTGGGTCACCACCACCAGGATGTGAGTGCTGAAAGCTGTACAGACCACCTGGGTGGGGACCCCACACACCACTGCAGTCTTCTCTTTCGATATCACCAATGGCTTACCTTCCATAGCTGGGACTGCTCGATGGCACCTTCAGTTTACGTTAAAAAGATAGAAAAAAAAAAAAAAGAGTCAATCGATCAATGGCAAGTAGCCTTGAGGCTCCAAGAATAAGCATTATTGGGCATTAAAACAGAAACACAAGTAGGCCCATTCAAAAGCCTGTGCCTGTTCATCCATACAGGCTTCATTCGCCCGGAACTTTCTGGATCCCTTAACTAGACACATACGTATATACAGACAGGCGGGATGTCAAAATACACTTTCGCCTCTGGAGGCAGGTGAGAACTCCCCTTCCCCACGCGTCGGCCCCCGCCGTCCTGCATCACTGTGACCCCCACCGCATCCCAACGGCTCTCATTTGAGTCTTGGGGGCCTCAGTCGTGCCATCGCGCGGGGATGGGGGTGGGGGTGGGGGGGAGTAAGCGCCGCAGGTGCAGAAACCCGGCAGAGCGGGTGGCGGCGCCCGCGTCACCCCTCTAGTCCGCACACCGAGGTTTCGTTTTCTGCGTTTGGGGAAACCATCGGTCCCACGGGAGAAGCAGCACCCCCACTAAGGCGGAGGGCAGAGGGCGGCTGGAGCCGCCCGGGGCCCGTGGGGACGCCCACGCCCACCCCCTCTGCCCCCGTCCGGCCCTGCCAGATCCCCAGCAGCCCCGCCGCCCGCCACGCTGCCCGCGCTCACCGCGCCGCGCCCGGAAGTGACGCACGTGGGCAATGCGGGCCCGTCCCCCGGCAAACCCCGCCCTTCGAGCCGCAGGCCTGCGCGCTCGCTCCACCGCCCCCCCGGAAGTGCAGCCTCAGAGCTTCCGGTCCCGCCGGCGGCTTCCGGTCCCGCCGGCGGCTTCCGGGTCCTGGGCAGCGGGCTTCGGTGCTGCCGGGCAGGGGCGGGCTCGGCACCGTGTCAGCGGGAAGGACCTGCACCCCCACCCCCACCCCCACCTGCAGGTCTCGGCTCCTCGGTTCCAGGCCCTCAGTCGAGGGGCCTGGGGCTTCCTGCCGGGGACCCTGCAGCTCTTTGGTTGGGGAACCTCAGGAATGGGGTCTCGGGCCCCTTGGCCGTGGGCTCCAGGACCGTCACAGAAGCACAGGGAGCTGAGAGAGAAAAGCAGGGCCGGAGGGCAGTTAAAGCGCTGAAAACATTCCACTCAGGACCGTTGACATAGGGCACAAGAGACCTCAGTCATCCCCGAATACCGTGTGGACTGAAAAAACAATGCACCACCCAAAAGTTGAGAGTTACGTTTTATTCGGTGGACCAGACTGAGGACTTAAGCCCGGGACACGGCATCTCAGATAACTCAGGGACTGTTCCGAAGAGGTAAGGGAGGATCCAGGATACTTAGGGGCTTTTACAACAAACAGCGGGTAGTCGGAACGTCAGAAGATACTGTTCATTAAAGAAAACCAGACACCTCGAGTTAAAGAATTTAGTGCTTTTCTGTGGATGGGAAGATGCCAGAGTCTGGGCTCACCGCACCTCAGCTCTCTGGGGCCAGTATCCTTTGCTTTCCACCCTGAGGAGTCCCCTCAGGGTGCAACGTCCGCGGGCTGTGACGGGATGGCTTGGAGGTTGCAACATCCTTTGTTTACTGTTATGGCAGGTGACATTTTTCACTTGAAACCGCAGGGGCCAGTGGGAATTTACAGCCAAGGAGCAGCGTTAGTTAGGTCAGTGGGTGGGAAATTACTAAGAGGAAGCATCAGGGGGTTGGGGGTTTCTAGCCAAATAACCTAGCAGGATTCTCGCTGAAGGTAGGCCTGGGCGGTATCAGACCACCTGGGGGTCGGTGGGGGATGAGGAACTGATCAGACCTTGGCGGGAGGGTATCAGATATGGAGGATGGCGGGGGCAGTTCTTGCTAAAATTGGAAAATGCAGAAGTCCAAAAAGTGGAGGCCTGGTTGAAAAAGAGTTCAGGGAGTAGAGTTTGGTGTAGGAGAGAATCTTTGTCAGCGTCATAGCAAAGGCTTTTTAACCACTCCAGGCAGTGCCAGGGGCGTCTGTCCTCAGAAGCCCATCTGGGATATCCTCCCATGTCCAAGGGCATAATCAGAATAGCTAACATTTATTTGGCACTTAGTATGTGCCAGGCGTTGTTCTAAGTGCTTTCTTTTTTAAAAAAATTTATTTATTTAATTTATTTATATCTGGGGCTGCGTTGGGTCTCCGTTGATGCACGTGGGTTTTCTCTAGTTGCGGCGAGCGGGGGCTACTCTTCGTTGCAGTGCACGGGCTTCTCATTGCGGTGGCTTCTCTTGTTGCGGAGCACGGGCTCTAGACGTGTGGGCTTCAGTAGTTGTGGCTCGCGGGCTCTAGAGCGCAGGCTCAGTAGTTGTGGTGCACGGGCTTAGTTGCTCCGCGGCATGTGGGATCTTCCCGGACCAGGGCTCAAACCTGTGTCCCCTGCATTGGCAGGCGGATTCTTAACCACTGCGCCACCAGGGAAGCCCCTAAGTGCTTTCTCTATAGTAACTCACTTAATCTTAACATCCCCATGAAGTAGAGTTGTTATTATCCCGGTTTTATAGACAAGATGCTCAGGTTCAAAGAACTTGCCCAAGGTCACAAAGCTGATAAGGGCTGGATCTGGGCTTCGGACCTTTACCCTTAATTCCTAGTCTTGCAACGCAACTCGCATGCCCGGGGAAAGGGGAAGACGGGGAACAGTGCTGCCTAGTAGCAGGATGATTTCTGGTTCCTCCCAGGGATTCTGAGAGCCCCCAGCCCCCCGCATATCTTCCCTTTCTCCACGCTGGAAGTGATATTGGCGGGGTGGGGAGTCTTGTCTGATACTGCAGTAATTTGAGCCTTGAGACTTCCTGAGGGGGTGAACACCCTTCAGAACCGCACACTCAGAAGGCTTTCTCCCCGGCTCCCTGCCAGGCCTGTCAGGGCACATTCTACCCCACCCCCAGCCTGGTCTGTCCACATCACTTAACCCCTTAGGAAGCTTTGGGACCCCTCATGTCCTTACCGCCTTTTCTCATGATGTAATGGCTCCTTGTACATTCCAAGTTAAGTCAAATGAAGCGTGTTCATTCCACAGTGATTTCTGGTGGCCTGAAAGCAAAAGGCAAGTCTACAAAACATCAAAATAGACATAAAAATCAAGAGGAAACTTGTTTTTTGAGCTTTCTTGCAGCCAGTTCGCAGTGGGAAAGGTTATGAGTTTCGTGGTTCCAATACTCAAAAAGGAAGAAACATATCAATTTCTCAGGAGAGTCTAATTTTTTGTTGGTTCTAAATTTAAACACACATCCACCGCACACACATCCCCAAAGCCAATTGCCAGTGTATTGCCATGTGAAACCTCTAAAGGGTTCATTTACTTTTATTCACCAATTCATGCATTCTCTCTCTGTAGGCAGATTGGTACAAGAAATCTGACCCTCCCCACACCAAAAACAAAAACAAAAACAAAAACAAACCCCCTAAGTCTGAAATAAGCTTATCACTTTTATAAAAGAGATGTTGGAAGAACAAAGTGGATGATGTTTTGATGACACTGGCTGTTTTTTGGTCTAGATCTTCGATAAAGACTAAGTTTGGAGGAAACGAGGTGTGAAGGCTGTCCTCGGGTGAGGTGGTGGCAGTCTGGGGAGGAGGCTTCTTGGTGGCCTAAGTGGATGTGTGGGCGGAGCTTACACACAGTAGTGGAGCAGGTGCTCACTGCCTGCCACTGACCATTCCCCAGTGCAAGATGGAAATCAGACTGGAAAGGAAGGTCCCTTAAGTGAATTCACTTAAAATGGGAATCAAATAGTAATGATGTCAATGGTGGGGCAAAAGATTTTGAGAATCTATCGTGAGAAAGGAAAAAAGGGGGGGATATCTTGCATTTGTTTTGTATTCAAGGAAACTTAGGTTCTGAATGCAATTATAAGTTAATTTGTAGAACCGACAAAGAATTAATCAGGTGTTGATTTGAGCAGCTCATAATTTTTCCAGCAAATTGTGTGATAGCTCTTCACGTTCTCCTTCACATCATGTGTGATTTTCTCAGGTCCGTTATAAAGAGGATCAGCTGCGCTAAAATATACAAGAGCCTTCCATTTCCCCAAGAGCCTCTCTCTGATATTCGAGTCACTTCTCGTGGGAGCAGCAGCCTCATTACCTTGTCAGATTCGTGGTCCTCAGTTGCGCGGCCAGGCCCTCCCACTCTGGCCAAGTGCTTTGGGCTGGATCTGAACATCCCTCAGTATTACTCCATTTATGGACTTGTGAAGTCTTGCATCTTTCATAAGATTTACAGTTTGACTTGATTTGCAGTGTACTTCCACAGCCTCACACATGATTCCCAGGCCTTTCAGTGTTGGGTGTGTGTGTGTGTGTGTGTGTGTGTGTGTGTGTGAGAGAGAGAGAGAGAGAGAGAGGGAGAGAGGGAGAGAGGAGAGAGAGGTGTGTGTGTGTGTGTGTGTGTGTGTGTGTGTATGTGTGAGAGAGAGAGAGAGAGGAGAGAGAGAGGTGTGTGTGTGTGTGTGTGTGTGTGTGTGAGAGAGAGAGAGAGAGGAGAGAGGTGTGTGTGTGTGTGTGTGTGTGTGAGAGAGAGAGAGAGAGAGAGGAGAGAGAGAGGGAGAGAGGAGAGAGAGGTGTGTGTGTGTGTGTGTGTGTGTGTGTGAGAGAGAGAGAGAGAGAGAGGAGAGAGAGAGGGAGAGAGGAGAGAGAGAGGTGTGTGTGTGTGTGTGTGTGTATGTGTGTGAGAGAGAGAGAGAGAGAGAGAGAGAGAGATTCTGGAGCTATACAGGGAGGGGTGTTTGAGTGGAGCCCAGTTATGTAAATGGTCAATTCATTCGTGAAACTCTCTGTGCTATGAGAATATCTGTTTTCCCCTGCAGCCTCCTGACTGCAGGTACCCAGGTAGCCAAAACTTGGACCAAAAGGACCTCCTGGGTAGCACAGTCTTGGAATGAGTAAGGCTTTGCCAGGGTTTGCCTGAGTCTCGTAGAGGCAACATCCTTCTAAGTTTTTGTGAGACATGGTAACAGGTGGAACCACTTTATTTTTTAAATTTAAAATAATTTTTTAGCCGCGCCTTGAGGCTTGCGGGATCTTAGTTCCCCAACCAGGGCCTGAACCCAGGGCCACGGCAGTTAAAGCACCGAGTCCTAACCACTGGACTGCCAGGGAAGTCCCAGAACCACTTTCTTTATATAAATTAAATAATCACTGTCACTTCTCTTGGCCGGTATTTTAAGAGGTGCTGGGTAGCAGTTGTCAGAGATGAACATTTGTGATGCAGGCCTGAGACACAGCCATCAGATATTTTATGACATTTAGATTATAGATATTTTCGAATGAGTGAGGGAAGCTGTATCCATAGGATTTTTTCAAGTGAAGGTGACAGACACAGATGTGAAACCATCTTCTGCCCCAAAAGGAGCACAGATGGGGTTTTCTCTGGGCTGAAAAGACCCAGAGAGTCGCCTGATGTCTTTCTCTGCCTCTTAGGTCTGCGGGCGTGTGGGCCCTACTCTCAGCCGGGCTGTCCCCCGTGCTGTGGTAGAATCTACCGCCTCCACACCGCAGGAGCTGTCCTTTCCCCATATACCCAGTGAAAGTCCCAGGATTGAATCTCCTTAGACCAACCTGGGTCACGTGCCTGTCCTTGAACCAATCACTGTTTAAAAAAAAAGTTAATGTTGGGAATTCCCTGGTCGTCCAGTGGCTAGGACTCGTCGTCGCTTTCACTGCTGTGGGTTCAATCGCTGGTCGGAGAACTAAGATCCTGCAAGCCATGCAATGCGGCCAAAAAAAAGCAACTTCCCATGCATCTGGGAGTTTAAAAAATAATTCTAAATAATGTATGTCAAAGAAGAAATCGTAAGTGGAAAGTACCAAATATTTAGACCTCCCCACTGGAAACCACTCGTCTACTTTCTGTTCCTACGGCTTTGCCTGTCCTGGGCATTTCCTATAAACGGGCTCACACTCTGTGGCCTTTCATGTCGGCTTCTCTCCCTCAGCCTTCGAGGTTCATCTATGTTGTGGCCTGTGTCAGTGCTTCGTTCCTTTTGGAGAAACCCATTCTTGCTTGTTCAGTAATGGGGAGGATTAAATGACATCCCATTTGCAAAAGGGCCTTGTTTAGGGCCTGGCACATACAGCGCGCTTAATAGAGTCTCCTTCCGTTCATGGGTCGTTGGAATCCACTGGCAGTGCCCCACGCACAGGCCCTCGTGTGATCGGTGGCTCCAGCCTCTCCACGCCCAGGCTTTTGCAAGGAGCAAAAACCGACCTGCCCAGGAGGGGCGATGTAAACCGACCTGCCCAGTCCCCTAACCGTTAGGGCTGTGAGGTCCTTAATGCCACCATCCCGTCTCTGGAGAGAGGCTGTGATGATACCGAAGCTGGGTCTTTCTGTGACAGGACGTAAATTCCTAGGCGGGCACAAGAGCTGCAGAGGCAGCGAGGCCCAGCATGGCGACCGGGGTCAGCCTCAGGGCTGTCTGCAGATCTCCCTCAGCTCGGCAGCCCTGCAGCCAAGGGCAGAGAGTCTTGGTGCTTGTGGACCCTGGTTGTTACCCCCAGCCTCGCCACTGGTCTTTCTCTGCCCCCAGCGGGTGCGACCTGGTCTTGTGGCACGGCTGCATGCCCGGCAGTCACGTGTGTGGCACAGCGTCTGTGCGCTCGGCGGTCGCAAAGACCCTTGACTAAGCGGCAGCACGGAAGTAAGACAGTTCTAACCAGGGGGCTCCGGGACACAGAAACGACCTTTTACTGCACCCAGTTATCTAGAAAAGGATAGTGAACAATTAACTTTTTATAAACCAGGTTTATCCAAGTTGAGGGAAGGGATAGGATATAAAGATTAAAAGCAACCCATTGAAAATCACATATATTTTATTACGGAAACAAAACCCTGAGACTACGTGAAATTCGAATTTTTCCCGAGGGAAGTGAATGAATACCATTAAAACCGAGCCCAGTTTATAAGGGTCCAGGGAGCTGTTCACCCGGAAAGGGCATAAATCCTCTTCCCAGGGAGCACTTAAAGATCATTTCTGAGAAGCCTGCTGCCCAGGGTCGGAAGTGAAAGCATCACTTTCCCGTGGAGGCCGGTGGTGCCCTCTGGGGCAGGCGCTCGCTTTGTGGCCTAGAGGTGCCCTGAGCTTTGGAGTTTTATGTCAGCAGGAGTATTTTTATTTAACGTCACATGGTCAACACAAAGAAAATCCTCTATTTTTGGACCTAATTCCAGCAGGGCACAGAATTGAGAGTTTAGCTTGTCACTTTGTTTTCTGCCGAACTTAGTCAAGCTCAAATATTACAATCTTTTTGTTCCTGGAGTGAGGCTTTCTGCCCTCGTTAGAAATATTGAAAACTGCCTTGTACCCACATCTTGCACTATTTGTTTAGTTCTTTAATAAATGAAACCGTAATCCATGTGCAATTTCTGAAAGCCTTTCTTTCAATATTTTAAGAAGTTATTTCCCCTGATAAGAAGCCGTCTTGTTGCCTCATGTCAAGCCAAACGACAAAGCCTGCCAGGCTGGTTATTGTTCGTACTCTTTTCTTTTACAGGGAGAGGACGGAAAGCCAGCGTGCGGCTTTGATAAACGTTTGCCCAATTGGATCGCATTCAAGTTGGTGTGTAAAGCAGTGGGTCCAGAGTGGTGGGTGGGGCTAGGGAGGGGGCAGGATGAAGTGGAAAGAAACCCAAGCCCTGCCCCCAGGCCCTGGCACTAACTTGCTGATGACCTTGGACAATTCCCTTCCCTGCTCCGGGCCTCTGTTTCCTCATCTGTAAAATGGGCAGATTGGCCGGGTGGCCTCCAGGTGCCTCTGTTCCATTCCTCTGTGCTCCAGCCCTCTGATGGGGACAGGGCCCTGGGGGATGGACTGGAGTTGGTTTTGTCTGAGCAGGGAGGGAGCGGAGTGGGCTGGGAGGTCGGGCCCACCTTCCTGAGGGCCCATTCTGTGTGTGTGGGCTGGGCCCAGGGCCTGTACCACATGGAGGTTCTGAGAAGGTAGACTGGGCACAGCACATGGACTTTCTGACCAACAGAACTTTCCAGGAATGCCAGGGCCTTCCATGGGAGGTGGTGATCGCCCTCCCTGTGGAGGCGTTGGGACCAGGTGGCCATCGGGGCCAAGGACGGTACCAGGATGTCTGCGCTGGGAAGACTGGACTCAAAGTGTTTTTTGTTTTTTGATTTTAATTTATTTATGTATTTATTTTTTTTTGGTGTTGGGTCTTCATTGCTGCACGTGGCCTTTCTCTGGTTGCAGCGAGCCAGGGCTACTCTTCGTGGTGGTGCGCGGGCTTCTCATTGCAGTGGCTTGTCTTTGTTGCGGAACACGGGCTCGAGGCACATGGGTAGTTGTAGCACACGGGCTCAGTAGTTGTGGCTCGCGAGCTCTAGAGTGCAGGCTCAGTAGTTGTGGTGCATGGACTTATTTGCTCCGCGGCATGTGGGATCTTCCCGGACCAGGGCTCGAACCTGTGTCCCCTGCATTGGCAGGCAGATTCTTAACCACTGTGCCACCAGGGAAGCCCTGGACTCAAAGTGTTTTGAAGGCCTTTCCAAATCCCCGCGTCTGTGGTTCTGTGTGTCGAGGTGAACTGATGACCACAGAAGATGTGGCTAAATCCCACTAGAGTGTCCCCAGCAAAACACACAACCAAACTCAACAGGGTCCGGCCACACCAAGTGCTGGCAGGAACCGGGAGCAACTGGAGCGTCGCTGCCTTGCTGCTGGGAGGGCCAATCAGGGCAGGCACTGTGAAAGGCAGTTTAGCTGCTTCTCATAAAGGGGAATATACACCTACCATGTGACTCAGCAATCCCACTCCTGGGTATTTACCCAGGAGAAATGAAAAGTATGTCCACGCCAACAATTCTGTTCATAGTGGCTTTCTTCATAGTGACCCAAACGGAACACAGCCCAAATGTTTCCAGCAGGTGAACGGATAACAAACTGGGGTCCATCCACGTGATAGATCATTACTCTGGGCACGTGACAGTGTGGGTGGACCCCAAAACAGTACAAGGAAGGAAGGAAGCCAAGCACAGAAGGCAGTGTGCTCCGTGAGTCCATTCATGTGATGTTCTGGAAAAGGCAGGATTATGGATCAGTGGCTGCAGAGTGGGGGTGAGGGACAGGTTTGAATGCAAATGGGGGGGTACCAGGGGATGAGGGATCTGCTGTGTCTTGGCTGTGACGGTGTTTGCAGGACTGTGTATTTGTCTACACTCTTGGAACTGTGTGTCATGAGTGAATCCTAAGCTGTGTAAATTGAAGAAGGGCAAGTAAACAATTCAAGCAAAGAGCAGACAAACGATAGGAAACTCTCACCCCAACCCAAAGCAGGCGCCGCCTTTGAATGCAGGCATGCCGCACCCATTAGGATGGCTAATGTGCGAGCACAGATGTAGAGGAAGCACGTGTTGGCTGGGGTGTGGAGGAATCGGCGCCCTCGGGCACTGTTCACGGGCTGTAAAATGGTGCGGCCGAGGCGTGAAAGCCACATGGCAGTTCCTCAAAGCACCGTGATCCAGCAATTCCACTTCTGGGTTTGCCCAAAAGAATTGAAAGCTGGGTCTTGAAGCGATATGTCAACATGCACACCCACGTTCACAGCAGCATTATTCACTGTAGCCAGAAAGTGGAAGCAACCCAAGTGTCCATGCACAGATAGACGGACACACACAGTGTGGTCTGTCCCTACAGTGGGAAATCATTCAGCCTTAAGAAGGAAGGAAATCTTGACACCTGTTACAACGTGGATGGGCCTCTTTTTTTAAACTTTTTTTTTTAGTGGCTTGAGAGACGGCAATTTTTTAAAATTAATTAATGTATTTATTTTTGGCCGCGTTGGGTCTTCGTTGCTGCGCGCAGGCTTTCTCTAGTTGCTGAGAGCGGGGGCTACTCTTGCAGTGCGCGGGCTTCTCATTGCAGTAGCTTCTCTTGTTGCGGAGCACGGGCTCTATGCACGCAGGCTTCAGTAGTTGTGGCTCGCGGGCTCTAGAACGCAGGCTCAGTAGCTGTGGCGCATGGGCTTAGTTGCTCCGCAGCATGTGGGATCTTCCGGACCAGGGCTTGAACCCGTGTCCCCTGCATCGGCAGGTGGATTCTTAATCACTGCGCCACCAGGGAAGTCCTGGATGAGCCTTTAGAATATTGTGCTCAGTGACCTAAGCCTGTGTGGGTGCCGAGGATTCCAAGGGCCCTGTCCTGTAGCCCATGGTGGGGAGGGGGGCAGACACGGAACCAGGACTGACAGGTGTGGCGAGCACCGGGGGAGCAGTGTGGGGCTGGGGCCCAGGTTCCAGGGCTCTTTGCAGCTGGGTGCCGCCAAGCCGTCCTCAGGAAGCTGCAGCTCAGCCGGGTCCCAAGTGATGTCTGGGGAGTGGGCAGCTGGGTGATGGAACAGGTGGGCAAGCGTCTGGCGCTCGGAGGTTTTGGATTCACTTTTCTACACCTAAGTCCCGGTAGATGGAGTCTTGTTTCTTTTCTTCTTTCCTGAAATTTACTGATATCGTTGTTGTTGTTAGAATAGCTAACATGTTTGTACCCTACAATATCCCAGTACACAGAGGGATCCAGGGTGAAGCCAGCCTCTGTGCACAGCAGGTGTGGCCAGTGTCCTGCCCAGGTGCTGTCACCTCAGTTCCTCAGTGCTCACAGGTCTGCTTCCCACTGCCTGGGCCTGCACTGCATCGCTGGGGGCTTTCTCTGAAAGTGCTGAGGTCGCTCATCCGTTCATCCATCCATCCATGTGTCCATCCATCCGTCCATCCATTCTTCCATCCATCCAGGGGTGAAATGTTTGCTTGGTCACTCAGTCAATGAACATTTTCTGTTAGGAGCTGGTGTGAGGGGACCCCCAGATGCCCACCACCTCACTGCAGAGAAGAGACCCGTGATGAGCAAACAGCTGAAGGTCAGGGCAGTCAGGGAGAAACAGGAGTAACTCCACCCCGACAAATGGAACAGGCAAGATTTCAAAGGAGGTTGAAAGCAAGGTGGAAATACTCCCCTAGGAAAACAACTTTGAAAAATAAGATGGACCTATAAGCAAAGAGGTCCTAGAAACACAGGATCTACGCCTGGCGAAAAGGTCAGTCATGACACTTTGTCACAGACGTGACATTTTGGCGTGGTGGGGGTGAAGAACTAGTTGGGACTTTTATCAGTTTCCATGGTCACACATTTCTGTACTATTTGAATTTTTAGCATATTTCAGAAAAGAAATAAAAAGGGGAAAGAAGGGAATGTACTCCTGGCCATGGTGGCAGGGGATTTTGCACCGTGTAGACGCACCCAGAGCCCCCAGCCGAGCCCAGGCTGGGATCTGAGTTGGGTCTGGCAGGAATGAGCTGCAGGGCGGCCCCCAGCCCCCGGGAGAGCTGGGTGGGGAGTGCCTGCGTTACCAGAGAACACCTCTGGGGGGCAGCAGAGGCCACAGAACACTCTCAGCGTGCGGAGCAGGGACAGGGCTGAACCCAGTGTGGGCGGAGGAACGGAGGAGCCCTGTCCTCCTCTGCGCCGGGGAAAGGGGCATCCTCCTTCCCTCGAGCCTTCCTACCCCCATCCACACTAGGGCAGGGCTGGCCCCCTGCCTCTTCCCCAGAGGCCCGGAGCCAGTTCTGTTCTCGATCTCTCTCCCCTGCCCACCCCTCTGTCTGTCTCTCCCCACCCCCACTCCCACCTGCTTCTCTGCGTGTCTCCCTCTCCCCATCCAAAGAGTCATCTTAATGACAAACCTCTTTGTCCTTCAAAGGTCGACATCTGTCATTTACGTCACAGGCACTTACAGAGCTTGTCCTGAGGGCCGGACCCTGAGCTGTGCACTGTAGGGCTAGCAGGAAGTCCAAGTCCAACCCCAACCCCTGGGGAGACCGTAGGGCACTCACAGCTAACAGGATTATAAATCAGACCACAGCATGAGCGTTAGAGATCAGGACTAGAGAATACAAGCTGGGCTGGACTGTCAAGGCCGTAATGAAACAGAGTGGGTGTGCATGCTGGCCCCTGGGTCCTCCACAGTCGCTATGATTGGGCCTCAGGTTTAGCTTTGAGCTTCCTGGTAGCCACAGAGAAAAAGGAAACAAGATCAGGCACCCAGGTACCTACCTCCCTGCTCATGGTCAGAAGCGCCAGGCTGTCCAGACTCCACAGGGAGGACTGTCTGTCCTCTCCCAGGCTTTCTGGAGGGGCCACTGAGGTGTCAGGGTGACACCTGGGCACTCTCACTGCCCCTTGCTGGGATGTAACCCCAAAGCATCACTCAGACAGCACAGGAGGGTTGGAGGGATGGAAAGCAAGGACCCAGCCTCCCCCGGGGCTAAACCTTGAGGAATTGAGGGCCTTGACATTCTCTGAATAAATAGCAGGGCTCTAAGCCAGGTTAGGTTTATATTTTTATAACTTAAAAAAATTGAGGCATGAAGTACATGCAGTAGATGCACTTGGTGTGACAAACGCGTGTGATTGTATAACCGTGACCGCGGTGCCCCATCTGCCCAGTTCCCTCCTGTCCCCCAGCCCCCGTGACCCCTAGTCTCTTCTCTGTCCCTGTAGTTTTGCCTTTTCCAAAATGTCATCTGAACAGAACCCCGTGGTGTGTGCTGGCAGGGCTGTTGAGGGCTGAGCTGTGCAGGCATGCGTGTGTAAGTGTTTGCATGTGTGTGTACCTGTGCGCGCGTGTGTTGCCGGTCCCTCCTCGTGCGCCGGTGGCCCTGTCCACCCACCACCCTCTCTGCCTGACTTGCCACCTCCGCTAGGGATGAGCTCCCTTGGGAATGAACCTCCATCGCTCGTCAGCTGACAGTCCCCCCTCGTTTTCAAGTGGTTCCTAACTGCCAGCCTCCAGTGAAGGGCATGGCCCCCACTCCACCTCCTGGGCACTGCTGGGCACTTTCGTAAAGACACATGAGTGACGTCGGAAAGTGAGGCTGTGGCGCGGGGACCCGTGGGTACAGCCCCTGGAGGGGCCCTTGTTCTGCTGCGCCTCGTGTCCGTCCTCCCCGCGGGACGCTGGGGGCGAGCGGGGCCATGCGGGTACCTCCGTCCTGGCTCTTGGCATCCGACTGTCCTGGCGACCCTCCAGCATGAGAGAAGTCAGACCTTCGGGGGTGGGGGGCACACAGTGGGGGCTTCTTAATTCATCCAGGTTGTGGTTCTGCTGAACCGTCCCAGGCGGCCAGTCAGCTGCCACCAGCGATCCCCCGATGTCCCGGCCACCCGCTCTGGGGGGCAAGCTCTCTGCGTTCCCGCTCAGCTCACCTTCCCCGCTCCCGCCTCCGCGGCTGGCCAGGAGCCCCGAGCCCCGCTGCGGCTGCTGGAGGAGCCGAGGCCCGAGCCTTTCCCTCCCCACAACGAGCGTCAGGCTGGCTGTGTCCTGGTCCTGGGAGGACGGCAGGTTTTGCAGAGCGCGGCTGGGATGCTGGCGAGGAGGCTGGCAGTGGCCTGCCCCTTACTGTTACGCTTGCCCATGCGCTGGGCCTCGTGTCGCCTCGGGCCCTTAGAGGGGCTTCTCCGTCCGCCGCGTGTCCGGGGAGGCTCCAGCGCCCCGGCACAGGGCTGGGGGCAGGGGAACTCACTCTGGGACGAGGCCCTGCAGAGCAGGCCCCTCCTGGGGAGCCCGGGTCTGGGTGCGGGCGTGTGGGCGGTGGCACTGCAGGGCGAGGAGAGGGGTGGGTCTGCCGCCAGCTCCTGCCCACCCCCCTGCACATCAGACTTGGCTGCATCACCCGGAGGCAGTCCGGCAACAGCCTCCTGCACCTTCTCTCCTGTACCGGAAGGGCGTCCCTGCTCCCGGCCTGTCCTCTACCCGCTTCTCTCCCGCCGCCGTGGGTCTGGTTTCCCTCCGCAGCCCCCAGGGCCGAGGCCCGCGAAAGCCTGCACTCTGGGAGCAGAGTGGCCTGAAACCAGAGACGTGAACACCGGGGGATTTGGCTTAAACGCATTAAACGCCATGAACCCGCTGGCCGAAGGATCCCAGCCTGCGCCTGCCCGGTCTGTTAATCTCGTCTGGGCCTCGGGCTAATTTGTTTAGTCCTGCCGGTCAGTTGAAGGTTGATTCAATTGGACTGGGGTTATTTATTTGTGCCCGGATTTGCTAAGTGTCATTGCAGGTACGTGAAGTCTTCATTACGGTGGCGAGATGGCTTCCTTAGGGTGACGGCCGCTCCTGCCCTCCCCCGACCCCCCTTCTCCGAGCACCCAGGCCCCCTCCCGCCTAGGGAGAGCGTGGCAGCCTTGGGGGGCTGGTTCCCTGGTGCAGCCTGGCTTGGGGGGTGAGCACTGCGTTGAGGGTCCAGAGACCCAGGTTCTGATCCATGCTCTGCGTTGACCACCTGTGGCTCTGCTCAGGAAATGGTCACTCCTAAATGAGTCTGGGTGACCTGCTCTCCTGCAGTCATCCCCCTCGAAGGACCCTAAAGGCATCCACCTCCCCAAGCCTCAGTTTTCCCATCCACAAACTGGGAACACCCATCTTCCCTCTTGCCGCCTCCGGGGTGGGCTGCATAGTCTGCGAGCCCCTGTGACTTGTGCGCCAAGGTCACGGGGAGGGCAGGCGGGGTCCACGGGCCAGCAGAGCGCACTGTCCAGAGCTAGGCTCTCTCTCCAGGCAGCTGGGAATGATGGATGGTGCTGCGGGGCCGCCCTGGATGAGCAGACCTGGCAGTTTGCCGCTCTCCTGCCCCGGGGTCAGACGCCCGGCTGGTTCCTCTTCCCCGTTCTGTGTCCTCCTAGCCCATCCTGGGCATCGACTCTGGGCTTGTGCCTGGGGCCGTGGGCGGGCAGGTGGGAGGCCCCATCCCTGTGACAGGGCTGCTCTCTGGGTGCCCCCCTCCCAGCCAGCAGGCTCTCTGGCACAGAGCAGGCACCAAGGATAAGAGAGTTCTGGGTGGAGCTGGAGGGCCCAGGTCACAGGCTAGAGCGACTGAGGTCAGCGGAGGCGAGCAAGGGGTGGGGGTGCCCGCCAAGGAGTACCCGCCGTGCCCCGAGATTGCCAAGAGGGCTGGAGTGCTGGCCGTCCTTCCCCATCGCTGATGTAGGAGCCCAGAGCAGGGCAGGGTGGGCAAAGGGTCCGGGGGAAAGATCCTGCCCACGCTCCCCACCCAGGGGCACCCCGGAACCAGCGGGCTTGTCCTTCCATCCCTTCCAGGAGAGGAACCAGAGCCATAGACAAGCGTCCCCCTGGGTGGTATTTCCTAAGCGAATGCCCTGTGTTCTAAGAGCTCAGTGGGTCTCAGCAGCTTAGGCCGATCCCTTACCTGAACCTGGGGGGATCTGAGGCCCAGAGAGGGGAAGGAGTGCCCCCAAGGTCACACAGCGCACCAGGGGCAGAGCAGGGACCACCGTTGAGGGTCACACGAGGAAGAGACTGGTACTGACCCAGGAGCCCATCCCTCCATCTAAAGACATCAATTTGTTAAGGCTCAGAGAGGTTAGGTGACCTAGAGAGGTTGTCCGGGGCTGCACAGCTGCTCCACTGAAGAACTGACTGCAGACCTGTCTGCTTCTACACCCATCCCTGTACCTCCCCGTGCAAGACAGGCATCAGGGCTGTTCTGGGAAAGACTTGGGGATCTCCCTGGAGGCCAACCCTGAGAGGAGGGTCTGAGAAGGAGTGCTGTCATTGGGAGGTCCTCTCAGGGCAGGGGGGAGTGAGTCAGGGAAGGGTACATGTCACCCTGTGGATGGCTGCGGCTCCCCCCTGCTCAGGGCCCTGGGCGACACTGTGGAGCATCCCTCAAAGCCATCCACCTCCAGGTATTGGAGGCATTTCTACACCAACTCCATCAGGCGCTGGTGAATGTCTGTGTCCTGGACCATCTCCTCCTGGGATGTCTCGTGGTCCTCATGTCACCAGGAGGAGACACCAGATGGAAAAACTGAGTCTCAGAGAGTCTTGACTGGGTCAGAGCCCAAAGCAGCCACGCCAAGAAGCCTTCCCTCCTTTTCTCCAGCTGGGTCCCACCCCTCATCAGGCTCCTGTCCCACCAGGCCGTGAGCCCCCCAGGGAAGGGTTTGTTTCTAACTCACCCGAATGTCCCCGGCTGCCCGCATGCTCTGGGCCCCAGGAAGGGGTCAGTCGTGTCCTGGGTCGGTATCTGGATGGTCTGTCTGTTTTACCATGTGTCCCAGTTTGCTGTATGACAAACCATACAACAGTGATTTTACTATAGCTCATGACTTTGTGGGTCAGGAATCCGGGCTGGGCTTGGGTGGGCGGTTCTTCTGCTTCACGTGGTGTTGATGAGAGGCCACCTGGGCAGTGTTTGTCCTGTGGCTGGCTTATTTCACTGAGCCTCATGTCTTCCAGGTTCCTCCATGCTGTAGCAGGCGTCAGAATTTCCTTCCTTTTTAAGGCTGAATCATATCCCATTGTGTGGATGGACCACATTTTATTATCCATTCATCCACTGATGGTCACTTGAGGTTGTTTCACTTTTTGGCTATGGTGAATAATGGTGCTGTGACCATGGGTGTACAGGTATCTGAGTCTGAGTCCCCATACGCTCTTTTTTTTTTTTGTGGCCATGCCACATGGCATGTGGGATCTTAGTTCCCTGGTCAAGGATCCAATCCGTGCCCCCTGAAGTGGAAGCGTGGAGTCCTAACCACTGGACTACCAGGGAAGGTCCCCCACCATACACTCTTGAGCGCACAGATTAAGGGGAGGGGGTGCAGGCTCCACATCAACAGGAGGAGGGCAGGGACTTGCAGCATCTTTGGTCCACCACGCTGTGCTGTGCAGAGAGAGGGGTTGCCTGGACACTTTGGGTCACGTAGCAAATAGGGAGGCAGCAGAAGCGACGGCAGATGGTGGGGGAAAGGGGAGCTGGGGACCTGCTGTCTGGGGTCTGGGAGGATGGGTGGGAAGCAAAAGTGGCCTGAGAAGTAAAAGCAGGGGCTGGAAGCCTCTGGAGAGGGCGGGGCTGTGGTCCTCAGGTCTGGCCCAGGGGGGTGTGGTTTCGGAGGACACAGGTGGCCTGGGTGTGAGTCTGGGCTCTGCCGTCCAGGAGCTTTGTGACCTGAGCTCTCAAATGTCCTCCCTTGGGAGATGGGGGGAAATAGCACGGCCGCCCTCGCAGGATGTAGAGAGAATTCAGCGGGGAACTCCTGCAAGCCTCTTGCCTGGCTCTGTCAACCGGGTGATGAGAGGGCCCGTAGACTCACCTCCAAGGGCCCAAGGTTATGCCCACATGGATCAAAGTTGGCAGGGCTGGGGCCTGGGGGTGGGTGGCTTCCCAGAGGACCAGGCAGAGAAGGGCTGGTGGTTCCCTGTGGTGTAGCAGGGCTCACCCACCTGCAGCAGCATCCCGGGAGCCTCCCTCCCAAGGCCGTGGTGCTGGGCCGGCTCCCTTCCGGGGGCCCCTGCCCTCGGAAGCCTGGACCAGCTTCCTTACTGGGACAGGGCCGATCGGGGGAGCCTTCCAGGGCCTTCTCACATCAAACTTGGGAATGGGTAACATCAATCCCACGCCATTCCAGGGGCAAAGCGTGTCGTGGGCCTGGCCCAGACCCACGGGAGGGGAAACAGACTGCTTCTTGGTGGAGAGAACCACTGTGGCCGTACCTGCAGGCAGCTCCCCCAGAGTCCCGGCCACGAGAGTGCCGGGCGTGATGCCCCACCACCATGGGCTGGGGCCGGGAGCCCCTGACTCTGGCGGGGGTGGGGACACTGGGGCCTGAGCAAATAGCACCGGGAGCGTCCGCAGGCGCTCGGTGTATGCTCAAGGTGTGATGTACGGGGGGGTGACTAAGTCAGCCAGGCTGGACCCGCCGGCCAGCAGTGGGTGTCCTGCCCTGGCACCTGGAGGACTGAGGCTGGCGGGGGGGCACCTTCCTCAGGTCGCTCCCTGCCCCCCACTCCCCGAGCAGAATCCCGCCCGCACCGTCTCCCTGAGCCTTTCCTTGCACGTCAGCCAAGTTCCCACTCCCCCAAGGCTGCCTCACCAAATATTCCTTCTTTCTCATCACCGTAATTGTTCACTTGTAGGTTAAGTTGCACCTGGGGCTCTCAGAAATCCACTCGCTCCCTTGCAACTTGCCAACTTCTCCAATGTCTCGTCCTCCTCTGCCTCATTCCTTCTTCTTCTGGAGGAGGAACCTGGCCACAGTGGGGGGGCGTGGGGGGCGTGGGGAGGGTGGCAGCTCCCGGTCCAACCTGTAGGACTTTGCCTGGAAATGGTGGGACTCAAGCCATGCTCTCAGCTGGAGAGAAGGCAGCCCGATCTGTCTGTCTGTCCTCCCTTTCCAGGCACCGTGGACTAGAAAGATTAGTCAGGCTTGACCAACATTTTCCAGCACCTTCCATGTGCCAGGAGCTCTCTTCGTGCCCCGGTGATATTATCTTGTTGAACACTGAAGACCACACCCCCTGCGGTCCGCATTTTGTCCCCAGAGAACCAGGCTCAGGAAGGCGTATGGCTGGCCCCAGGTCAACTGGACGGTGATGAGCAGAGGTGGGATTCCAGTTTAGGTGGGATTCCAGTTTGGCTGGGAAGAGGAGACCAGTGGATAGGAAGCTATGGCACAGAGGGCTCATGGCCTTGGGGTGGCACCCCCGGCAGGGGCACAGCACTGGCAGAGCAGGTGGTAGGGAAGCTCGATGTCCCGTGAAGGAGTGGAAGCCAAGGCTGGGGCTGGGTCCCGTCCTCCGTCCTCCATGCAGCTTGTCAGAGCCCCCGGCCTCAGGGGACTCTGCTCACCTGCAGCGGCGCCCGGGACGTTATCAGGAGGGCGGCAGGACCTGTTGGTCAGGCCGAGTGCTGGCGGGGCGGAGGCAGGAGCCCTCCGAAGACTGGGAACAAGGCCAGAGCCCAGGCGGACTGGGCACCTCGGGGCCTGGGGAAGCTGTCACCTAGCAGGGCTGGCAGAGGGCCGCACAGGAGAAGAGGCCTGATTGACTGCAGACCCCAAGCCCAGAGGCACCCCCGCTGCTATTCCGCCAGTTCCTGCCTTTCTGAGATGGTCCAGTGTCCCCCTCCCGCCCTGCAGCAAGAGGGCCGGAGCCCCAGGCCAAGGGTGCTGTTTCCTCCCTCCTTCCCTCCCTCCCATCCAAGCAGCCAGCGCACATCAGTACAGGGAAGGAGCTCTGCTGGGCGTGGGGATATGGTGGTGACATGATCACAAAAGCCACCGTTTAGCAGGAGAGGGAACAAACAGGAAACAACAGGTCCGTAATGTGTGCTCCGGGGGCTGAGCCTTGTGGGAGGAATAACGGGGCCGCCGGCTTGGGTTGCAGGCCTGGGGAGTCCCTGCTGAGGGGAGATGAAGGGACATTTGGGCTGGGGCAGCGGGGAGGCGAGCAGGCCATGGGGATGGAGACGAGGAATCAGCGGTGTGAGGGCCTGAGGATGCGGGGTGGGGACACAGGTGAGATGGGAGGCTGCCATTCGCTGAGCAGCTGTGTCCTGGGCCAGCAGGTGGGGTGGGGCAGGAGCAGGGCCCCTCACTGCACTGTCCCTTCCCCCGGCCCCCACCGGCATCTCCTCATCCAGCACACCTGCCCGCCCCGGCTGGAACAGGCCTGAGTCCTGGGGGAGGGCCGTGAAGACACAGACAAGCCTCTCTCCTCGGATGACAGTATCACTGTCACTGACAGGAAGCAGCTCTGTGCTTCCCACAGACCCTGAGGGGTTGGGCTGAGTGTTTTTAACCCATCATACAGATTATTATTCCATTAGTGGAGTCACACAGTGGGGGCAGCGGGACTTTCATCTCCTAAAGGCCTTGCGAACATTGATCACTAAAAATTAATTAAAGCATTCTAATCTCCAAATGCCTCTAGGCTGCAATATTTCAGCTGAGAGAAACACAGCCCCGGTTACGGGAAGCTCCTGGTGGGGGCATTGTTCACAAGGCAGTGGGGCAGACGTCAGACACGTGGGGAGAAGGGGTGAGCGGCCCTGTCCCCCCAGCCCCAGTCCCTCCGGCCGTGCTGTACTGGGGATGGAGCCCAGTTCTACGCTGAGGTCTCGTGCCTCCTGCAAGGAAGCCGTTTGCCAACCTTGAGGGCTGTGTCCCTCTGCTTCTGCTACATCCCCGGGGGGATTTGAGAAGAGGCTGCGTGATGCTGGACGGCCCCCCACCCCGGACCTCCATTCTTCATCAGTTACTTGGTCTCTGGGACCCCTTCGCATCCTGATTCCCCCAAACCCGAGAGAAGCTTCTGGCACCCTGCTGCCTTGCCAGGCTGACTCTCTGGTGCAAACTCCAGTTCAGCCAGAAGGTTGAACTAATAATGCAGGTTCTCTGGATTCATTATGTTCCCTGGGTTTCTCTCCCCTTGGGAGCCCTTGATGTCACATGAGCAGATTTGGGGAAACAGAGTGGCCAGGCGGCGGGCCGTCCTCGGGGTGGACCAGGGCAGGCTCAGTAGGTGTCGGATGCAAAGACCCGGGGGCCTTCTGCCTGGGTGCTGTGTGCCTCGCGTGTGGACATGTGTGTGCACGCTGTGTGTGGCCCCTACAACCCAAGATTCAGAAAGCCAGGGCTGTCCAGGCCTTCATGGCCTGACGGGTGCTTGGGGGTGGGCATGCCCGGCCACGTGCCCCAGACACACGGAGAAGGGGTCAGGCGTGGTCTCGGGGCTATTGGGAGGGTGCTGCCGAAGCACGGTTTTGCAGGCCCCAGCTTGCCGGGGACGGTCCTGGCTAGTCCTGACTTAGCAGAATGCAGGGGGTCAGGGGACTCTCAACCCGGCCGCAGGGTGGTCCAGCACCTTGGCTGGTGGCAGGACTGGAGTGGACATCTGGTGAGCAGGAGGCCGTGGCTGAGGGTCCCCATCGGAGACCAGGGTGGGGCGTGCTGGTCCAGGGCTCCAGAGAAGGGCTCTGACGATGGTGCCACCACGCTGGCTGTGACTGACGGCTGTTGGTGTCAAGCTTGTGGGCGTGCGGGGTGGGATTCTGCGGAGTAGCGATCAGCAAGGGAGGCTCTGGAGTGACGCCGGGAAGGCCATGCAAACCGGACCCCAGTCAAGAACTGGGAACCAGAGCCTTGCGGAACGAGCCGCAGTGCTGCGTCTGGGGTGAGGGTCGCCTGGCCTCCCATCCCGGCACGGCCTCTGAGGCACTGCGCGCCCGCGGGTGAGTCAGTCCCTGTCTCTGAACGGCAGCGCCCTTGTAGGCAAGGCCTGAACTCTGAGGTGCTCTAAGAGGTAGAAATCGTGCATGTAAAACACTGGCCCAGGGCCCGCCTGGTCCAAGGAGGGACACAGCCCATCGGGGTACTTAGTGGCTGATCACTGACCTGTTTACGGAGCGGGCCTCCTCCAGGGCTGGGGAGCGTGAGTGCGCACGGCTGCCTTCCAGGAGCTTACCTCCTCGCCGAAGGGACAGACGTTCAACAAGCAGCTCCAATCTAGTGCACTCAGTGCTGTGATGGGGAAAGAGGGGCTGTGGGTGCCCAGAACAGGGGGTGGGGTTCTCAGGGGAAAGTTCCACGAAGAGCTCTCCCAGCTTAGACCTAATGAGTGAGTAGCTCTTCTCCAGGTGAAGCTGTGTAGAGAGTTCTGGAAGGAGGAGCCGGCGTGCGCATAGGCCTAGGGAGAACGGGTGTGGGCAGACCATGAGCTGATAATGGTGGTGACGGTGACGGTGACGGTGACGATAGAGGTAATAGTGACGGTGGTGGTGGAGAGGGTAATGAGGGTGTTTATGGTGATGCTGGAGGTAATGGCGACAGTGGTGACGGTGGTGGCGACGGCAGTGATGATGAGACAGCAGTAGCAGCAGCGTCCTCCACCCCTGGTCAGGGGTCCAGGTCAGCTGAGGGGACCAGAACAAGAGCGCTGGCTAGTTAGGGATTGGCCGACTTTGCCTATGCACCTTTGCTCTCTGATCCCTCCGCCTTTTCCATGGTCCCGTGCAGACTACACCCCCTGGGTTCCTCCTGCCTGTCTTTAGGCAGGGCTTTGGTTTATGCCACGTCCCATCCCGGGGATGAGGACCACCCAGGCTTCCATGTCCCTCAGCTGTACCCCAAGCCCTCAACGGGTGGCCACTCCCGGTCTGGTCAGTTGAGGGGGGTGAGTCTCCATCTTGGAAGGGTAGGCCACCTCTCCCTGGTCCCCTCACCAGAGCAGGCCCTACAATGAGGCGACAGCGGGCAGCTGCTGGACCGCTGTTTCCAAGGCTGGCTGCAACCAGGGGCCTTATCAGGCAGGACTGACCCCTCTGACTGTCCCCTAAACCCATCCTCCTGGACCCAGCTACATCTTCCAGCTTCTTCCTTAAGAGCAAGTAATTGGGATTTGAAATTAAGACCAATTTGGAGGTTCTAGAAATCCCGTAGGGACCCCATGCGGTCATGGTGCAGTTTCTATTGGAGATGAACCAATCTGTGAGCTTCTGCCCCTAAGTGGCCCCCAGCCCACATGGGCACTGGCTGGGGAGCCCATGCTCCCCTTCCACCTGTGACAAGGAGCTGGCTGAGAACACAGGACACAGGCCCT
The DNA here is from genome assembly GCF_963924675.1 of Phocoena phocoena. Classification (NCBI taxonomy): domain Eukaryota; kingdom Metazoa; phylum Chordata; class Mammalia; order Artiodactyla; family Phocoenidae; genus Phocoena; species Phocoena phocoena. The sequence goes on from NC_089233.1 coordinate 1,026,719, forward strand.
TCCCAGAGGTGTGGCCTGATTATTCTCCCCACGCTTTCTAGTCTCCTCCAGACCCTCCAAAGGCGTCCACGCCCCGCCCTGGCCTCCTCCCTCACACCTCACACCACACCCTGCATCAGGCACTCGGTGGGTACCAGGCATGGGGCTACGCTCACCTTTTTACGGATGACGGAACTGAGGCCCACGAGGCAGACCTCTCCAGCCTCTGAGCCCGGATGCTTAGCCACGAGGCCACGGCCCCAGCTCACTTCCGCCTCCCACTGCGTTCCAGCCACATGAGCTCCCCTCAGCCCCGCTCACGTGTACTGGTACAACATTCTGACACTAGCAAAACAATCATCCTTTCATGTTCCCTTGATGCCTCCCACCTCTGGGGCTGAGCCCTGAGCTGCCTCGAGGCCCCTGGGTGGGGAGGAGGGAGGATCCCATCCAGGACAGACAGGTGAAAGAAAGGTCAGCCCAGGGTGCAGGGCCAGCTCACAGCGAGGAGGGGAACGGTTGGGACAGCCAGGCTCTGTGAGTGAGAACATCCTCTCGGTTCCCTTGACTCCTGTTTAGCATTTCAACGGCCAGGGCTGGCAGTGATGTCCTTGAGTCTGGCTGGTGAGCGAGGGCGAGCGAACCCTGGATGGGGTGCAGTAGAGGGGAGTTCTGGTCCTGGTGACGGTGGAGAGGCAGGGAGGTGGGGAGGGGGTCGGGGGGAGTAGCCAGGACCTCTGGCGTCCAAGGGGCTTTGGGTGTGGGGACACACGAGAACTTGGGGGCTTCCGCCCTGGTGCAGCGTGGGGAGACTGAAGGCCCCTCGGCTGTGCCCTGCCCACTTCTGACACAACATAGGCAGGAAGAAGCCAGGAAGATGAGCAGGACAGGGTCCTGGCTCCGCGCGCCCTGTGTGGGTGTTCGGTACACTTGGAAGTCCCGGAGGCTGCAGATCAGTAGGGAAGGGCCATCAGGGATGGAGAGGCCACAGCCTGGGCGGACGTTGTGACCGGGGCAGACGGCCTTGAGAGAGGACGATGCGGAGCCGTCCTCGTGCACGTGGCAGCAGCGTGGATGCCCGGCCCTCCCCGCAGACGTCCCCGCAGGACCTGATACGCGCACCAGCTTGGCAAGCAGCCCCCAGCTTTTAATCTGTGGGAGAAGCGACCTTTTATATTTCAGATCACATGAAGTTAATTTGCACTCCAAGTTCAAGAGAGCTCCTGAGAAGGTACAAATGTGATTTCTTAACAGCTGTTCCTGTAGGACTCAACATGACAGAAATGATGAGAAGTGAGGATTCATTTTTAGAGAGAAAGAGATGCTCTCTCCCCAGAGCCAGCCCTGGATGGCGGCCATCAGATGAGAAGAGCTGCGGGAGCGTGGGGGGCCAACTGCTCACCCTGTACGATGTTCCTGACCCACAGCTATCCTATTGCTGCTTGAATACCACCAGTGATGGAGAGCTCACCACATCGAGGGCAGCCACATCTAATGCTGGTCGGGTTGGCTGTGGGAAGTTCTCTCCAGTGTTGGGTCAAATCTGTTCCGTCGATTGTGCTCTGCCCTCTGAAGATGTACAAATCACCGCCCCCCTCCTGTCTGGTGTCATCCTCCCCTTCTGCTGACCACCTCCAGTTCCTTAACCATGTGTCCTAAGCTGGTGTCCGGGTCCTCCCATCCTGTCCCTGGGGGTGTTCTGATCTGCCAATGTCCCTAAAGTCAGGCACTCAGAACCAAGCAGAAGGTTCCTTTTTCTGACCAACCGGCCAAGAGTCCCATCACTTTCCTGCTTCTGGACACCGCACCTCCAGCCGAGGTGCGCTGCTGGCCCACCTGGTTGACATCCAGGGAGAAGCCACATGTGACCGGTTCTGTGCCAATTGCTGTGGGAGGTTGGGCAGGGGACGTGGCTGCAGGAGCGGTAGGTCTAGTCCAGGCACCGAGCTGACACTGATGTGGGCTGTGGTTTTAGGGTGAGCCCAGCTGTCACGTCTTCCCTGCCATCCCGCCCCATACCCATCTGGGCCCTGACGATTGGACCAGGGCCGGTCACCTGACTTAAGCTAGACCAATCACATCAGCAGTTGGGGTAGCAGGTCAGTCCCAGCAGGTGGCTGTGGGGCAGCTTTATTCCCATGGGGTCTGGGAAATCTGATGTCCATTTGCAGAGAAAGAAGAGAGATGGGGTGGGGGAAGCCATGCGGAGAGAAGAGTAAAACGTGAAGCAAATGCAGAGGGGGGGGGTGGGCGCACACCCCCAGAGCCCCCCTGTGACACCCGCCCTCCCAGCCATGTAGACCCACAAGGTCCCACAGGGAGGGAGAGGGGTGCTGGGGGTCTGGCCCTGAGCCCTTCCCGGTGCCAGGATTCTCCAACGTCCTTGGGACCCACCTCAACCTTGCGGAAAGATCCAAGGCAACCCAAAGCCACCACCTCTCAGGGTCCCACCCTCCTTGCTGCCCAGGGTGACACAGGCCAACAGCCAATGAGGGGCCGACAGCCCATTGCCTGGGGCTCCTGGAGGCTGTGTCATCTTGTAACTTTTGTAATTTTTTCCCGCCACTCCTTGGGGATGTTTACTGGCTACTGGACCTGTACCTGCCCAGGTGTGGAACCTGCTAGTTGGGGCCAGGGGAGGATTGTCCAGGCTGAGGTGGCACGATTCAATGCTTGGCCAAGAGTGGTTAAGGCCAGCGTGGGCTCAGCCTTTCCTGGGCCCTGCTCTGGCGTGAGCAAGGGGCCTGCCCTCTCTGAGCCTCCAGTCGCTCCCCTGCAGAAGGGGGACAGTTATGTCTCCCACCTCACAGGCCTGCTGTGGCTGCTCTAGGAGCTCTAGGAGCCAGTGTAGACTGGCAGTGTAGACTGGCACAGAACCAGTCCCGTGGAAGGCAGGTCCCCGAAAGGAGGATGCCTTGCAAGATGGTGCACTCACGTGGCTGGCAGGGGGTGCTGGCAGAGGGCCAGAGGCCTTGGTTCCCCTCCACGTGGGCCTCCCCCCGGCCCCCACTGCACCACCCCTGTGTTCTGGCGGCAGGCTCATCGCCTTTTATGATACCAGCCTCAGACGTCAGACAGCATCTGTTATGAGCGGAATTGTGCCCCCTCCAAATTCGTGCGCCGGCGTCCTAACCCCTAGTAGCTCAGGATGCAATTGTGGTGGAGAACGGGGTCTTTAAAGAGAGAATTAAGGTAAAATGAGGTCACGTGTGTGGGTCCTAATCCAGTCTGACAGGTGTCCTAGTAAGAAGGGGAGATTAGGACACAGACACACACGGAGAGACGACCACGTGAGGACACGGGAGAAGACGGCCGTCTGCAAGCGAAGGAGGAGAGAGGCCTCGGGAAGAACCACCCTGCCCACACCTGGATCTTCGGCCTCCAGAGCTGAGAGGAAATAAATGTCTGCTGTTTACGCCGCCGGGTCTGTGGTATTTGTTACAGCTGCCGCGCTGACCGAGGGCATCTCTCAGCTTCACTCTATCCAGAGGGCGATCGGAGGCCTGCCCAGGCTGAAAGAGGGGCCACAGGTGACCCCACCCCTTCATGGGAAGGTTCTGGAAGAGCAGGTGGTCCAGGAATATCGATGGTGGGAAAGACCGTGTGCTACACTGACGCACGCGGATTGCCCAGGAGCGGGGCTCAGGCAGGTAGTGCGGAGGGGCAGGCCTCCGCGAGGAGGCCTGCTGCGTCCTAGACGCGGGCCGAGGTGGCGCGGGGCCGAGCGGGGCCTCCGCAAGCCGCCTAAGCTGCCGGCTGCGAGGGTGGTTGACCAGAGGCGGCTGGGCCCAGGGCCCAGCGTGTAACACCTGAGAGCACAGTCCCGCGGCCCCGGAGGCAGGAGGTGCAGCCGGAGAGCCGGGCGCTTCCCATCCTCTGCGAGGCAGAGGACGGGGAGGTCCCTCCGAGGACTGCCCACCCCGGCCCGGCCCGGCCCCGCCCCGCCCCCAGGCACCGGCCCCGCCCCGGCTCTGCCGTCTCCGCCCCCGCCACGCCCCCTCCGCCCCGCCCACCCCCCCCCCGCCCCCCCGCCCCGGCGCCGCGTCCGGGCTGTGCTATCTTTGCCACGCGCTTCCGTCCCCCACGAAACCCCCGTAGGCCGCCCGCGGCAGCCTCAGGTTTTGTGTGCCGTGCTGGGTCACGTCTCAGTGGGTTTTATTTATCTCATTATGCTGTTTAACAGGCTGTTACAGCCTCTCAGACAGCGTGGGGACGTGTTGTCAAAGTGAGAGGCTGGAAGACAGTGACTTAGGTGACGGAGGGGCTTCTGGGCTGCGATATCCCGGAGCAAAGCCGAGGCCCCAGGGTGGGCGGGCGACAGGAAACAACTGCTGAGAGCCCCTCGGCGGGGTCTCCTCCAGGTCCCACCTGAGTGCACATGGGCTCGGGCAGTGCCCAAGCCGAGCTCGGCTTCAGGACTGGAAAACCAAGACTTCTCCCCTCTTTTGTCTGTTTCCTCTTCTCCCAGGTCCCTTGGGTCACCTCATTCATTCATTCACTCACTCATCCATGACAGGGCCCTTTGGTGCCAGAGGACCCAGAAATGAATGAGACAAAAAAAATCCCAGTTTCCTGGCACCGACCAGACACAGCACAGACCCATGCCCTAAAGCACCACTCTTGTTTCCTTTCTCTTATCTTCAAAATTGATTCGTTTTCAAGCAGTCCAGCAGTTCAAATGGTTAAACACAGAATTACCCTACGACCCAGCAATTCCACTCCTTGCTATTTGCCCACAAGAAAGGGAAACACACGTTCACAGCAGCGTATTCACAGCAGCCAAAAGGTGGAAAGAACCCCAATGTCCATCAGCCAATGAACAGATGATAAAATGTGGTCTGTTCACACAGAGGAATATTATTCAGCAAATAAAAAGGGACTGAGGTCCTGATACGTGCTTCAGCCTGGATGAATCTGAAAATGTGGTGCTCAGTGAAAAAAGCCCTCCACACAAGGCCCCAGAGTGTGTGATTCCATTTATGTGAAACGTGGTGAGCAGGGCTGGGAGGGGTGGGGGAATGGGGTGATGGCCGAGGAGTGCAGGATTGCTTTCTGGGGTGATGAAAATGTTCTAAAATTGATTGTTGGTGGTGGGTGCACACCTCTGGACAGGTACTAAAAACCTTCGAATTATGCGCTCCGAGTGGGTGATTTGTGCGTGAGTTATATCTCAGTAAAGCTGTTGGAAAATCACCATGCCTACCTTCACAGAGGTGTTAAGGATATTAGTTACTCTCTGTAAAGTATTTAAAATAGTGCCTGGCACGTGCTAAATGCTCAGTAAATGTTAGCTATTTAAAAATAGTAAATTCCTTTTAAGCACTTGAAACCCCGGGCGCTGGTGCCTCACCTTGCCTCCTGCTGTCCATCAGAGACACTCTCCCCTTTGATTTTGAATATCTGGGTTTCATAACTGGCTCCTCTGCCCGTGTTTTTTTTTTAATGAAGTTCTATTTTTTAAAAAAATTTATTTATTTTATTTTTGGCCGCCTTGGGTCTTTGTTGCTGCCCGTGGGCTTTGTCTAGTTGCCGCGAGCGGGGGCTGCTGTTCGTTGCGGTGCGTGGGCTTCTCATTGCGGTGGCTTTTCTTGTCGCGGAGCGCGGGCTCTAGAGCGCAGGCTCAGCAGTTGTGGCGCACGCGCTTAGTTGCTCCGCGGCATGTGGGATCTTCCCGGACCAGAGCTCGAACCCGCATCCGCTGCACTGGCAGGCGGATTCTTAACCACTGCGCCACCGGGGAAGCCCCTGTCCGTGGTTGTAGTATCGCCTTTGAGGGGCCCTGGCATGGCCTCCCCCCCCCACCTTCCCCACCGCTCCACAGGACCCAGATTCTCGGCTTACGTGGCCTTTTTGGGGGCGGCCCCCTCCCTGTCCTCCCCCACTCACTCGTCCCAGACCCCAGCGCCCCTTCCTTCGAGGCCAGCAGCCTGCCGCACACGCGCTCACATGCTCGCAGGCCCGCCCCCGTGCTTTGCTTGCTCCCCGAGAGGGAATCTGGACGGACAGGCGCCCTCGAGGCTGGCGCTGGGTTTGGCTCCCGGGACCCGGGCTGGGGGCCACCTCCACGAAGCTCGTGGATTTCTGACCCAGAGGACAGGCTGGCAAATCCATGCGTGAACTTTGGCAGATACCAGTAAACTGACAGAAAGGCTAATAATTTACATGATATTAAAACCGAGCGACTCTGTCTGAGTTAATTAGAAGGGTAAAATGAGATTTATTAAGGGCAAAGCGAGAGCAATCCGACAAGAGAAAGAGTCAGAAATAGAAAAGGCAGGAGTTTGGAACAGTGTTAAGAGCCACGGAGAAGTACTGGGAGGTGGTGTCTGATGAGAAACGACATGTTAATCATGGTAATGACCACCTCTCCCCCTCGCCCGGGGAGCCCAGAGCAGCCCAGGGGCCTCGGCTGAGCCATCCTGCCCGGCTCTGCGAGGCAAGAGGGCAGCCTCTTGGTCTGCTCTGGCAGCTGGTGGCACTGGCCAGGGGCTGGGGCCTGTCACAGAGCTCCAGTTCCCAGGAGAGACCAGGGACCCAGCCAGATGAGCGGCCCTTGGAGCCCCAGCAGCATCTTTACATGTACTGAGCACCTACTGTGTGCCAGGCAGGGGCTGGAGCACGTTAAAATACATTTGTTGAGCGCTCACCGTGTGCCGTATTCAGAAAGTGCTGCAGTGACCGTGTAAGTCAGGTTTGTGGGTGAGTAGCCGGGCTCGGAGAAGGTCAGCAACTTGCCCAAGGTCACACAGCCAGGAAGTGGCAGAGCCAGGGCCCAGAGCTGCTGGATTCTGGATCCCACAGTTCTCCCGGCGGTTCAACAACGGTGTGGCATGCCTGCTATGCAGGGAACTGAGGGTGCAGGGCTGGCAGGGCTCCTGCCCCCAGGTGGTGTGGCCCAGAGGCCGAGAAGAATGAGCCAGTGGGTAGTGATGGGTCCCCTGCTGGGGTGAACCCAGGGGCTGCAGAGGCGCATGCAAGGTCCTTGAAACCCACCCTGTCCTGGGTGATCAAGAAGAATGGCCGGAGCTTTAGCGGAGCCAGGGGCGTGTGATATGGCGGAAGTGCTCCAAGCCGACGAAACAGCAGGTTCAGAGCCAGGTGTCCTTGGAGAGCTGCCAGTCACTCCTTCCCAACAGAGCCTCTGGCATGAAGGGACGGGGGGACAAGTGTGGCTGGGGGTGGGGGTGGGGAGAGATGTGGCTTGGAAGCCGTGCCAGGGAACACTGGGGACCCCTGCCCACTCACGCCCCTGTCTGAGGACGAGGGTGAGGAGAAGGGCCCCTGGGAGAAGAGAGGGGCCCGGCCTGAGTGGGCAGCAGGCCAGCTGAACCTCATGGGTTCTGAGCAGGGTCGCCAGGCAGCTCAGGTGGCCCCAGGCTGGAGTCTCCCTGACGGAGCTGGTCGCTGTCCCCGGCTCCCGGGACGCCTCACAGCCCCATTCTGCGGGGACTGGTCCCAGCACACCGACACAGCTCTGGGCTTCCTCACAGACCCCGCGTGCGGGGCTGTGCCTGGACTCAGGCTGTGCTGGCTGGTCGTCCGGAGCTAGCCGTGCCTGTGCGCCCAGCCTGGACACCCGCAAAGGAGGGCACGGTGGGGCCCGCACCCCTCACACGTTCCTTTGTCTTTCCGAGGGCCTGGCCATGCACTGAGTGTGGCCTGCCAACAAGCTGGGGGAAAGGCTGAACCAGCAACTTTATCTCCATTTGCATTTGAGGAAAGTGAGGCTCAGAACAGGGTCGGGAGCTGTGTACTGAGAACTTACATCAGGGGAAGCCACGTGGGCCCGATGCTCTGGTTGGTTTTCCCCACACACTTAATGAGGTCCCCGTCAGACCAGCTGAGGCTGACCCAGGGAGGCAATGCTGGCGATGAGGGAGAGTAGAGACCTCCCAGCACCCCAGAAGGGTGGGGATCTTCGCAAGCACAGGACCCGGGGCCCCCTAGGAGCCTCAGAAACAGCTGCCCCAGACCCAGCTGTCAGAGAGAAGACTGGGGAGGTGGGGTGGGGTCTGCCGGGCCACGGCTCCGGGGGTGCAGGGGTGCAGAGCTGCCTGAGGAGCTCTAATGATGGCTCATGTCAGAGCCAGCCCTCGGCTCTCACCGCCCTGCGTCTCCAGCGGCACCACGCCAATTAAGAATGAGTTGAGTGTATCTTTAGTTTCCGAATCGTCAGGATTCCAATTAGGGGCATCTTAGATCCACTTGAGCGGCTCTGCTCATCACCCAGGCTGGAGAAGTTGGGCTGGGCTGGGGGTACCTGCTGTATGCTGACAAGCTGTAATGGGCTTTGCCAGTCAGGGGGCTGGATTAAATTGGCACAGCGAGGCTGAATTCCTGGCTCCACCTGCATGCCGAGGGCCTTGGTCTCCTGACTGGCCGTTGCGAGTGTCCTTCTCCTGGGGGTGATGGGCCAGACTGACTGGAGGTCCCCTGGGTGGCAGTTCCAAATGTCACATTCCCATCAGACCTGGCCCTGAGGGGCCATCTGGTCTACCCCTTCATTGCCAATGGGAGAAACGGAGGCCCCTCAAGGCCACAAGAGACCCTAGAGGTGGACCTGATCCAGACCCTCAAGCAGATTGGCATCCCCTCCACCGTCCCAGCCAAGTGACTATTTACTTAGGCCTCTTTTATGACAACAAGGCCACTCCTCCTCCCATCAGGGCTTGTTCCCTGTGTCCATTGGGGTTCTTTATCTGTAAAGGTGACTTTGGCCACGTGCAGATCTGGAGGAAGAGCTTTCCAGGCAGAAGAAATAGCAAGGGCAAAGGCCCTGGGGTGGATCAGAAACGCGGGTCAGAAATGTGGCCTGTGGGACTTTCCTGGTGGCGTGCTGGTTGAGAATCCGCCTGCCGATGCAGGGGACACGGGTTCATTCCCTGGTCTGGGAAGATCCCACATGCCGTGGAGCAACTAAGTCCGTGCGCCACAACTACTGAGCCTGTGCTCTAGAGCCCGCGAGCCACAACTACTGAGACCACGTGCTGCAACTACTGAAGCCCGCACCCCTAGAGCCTGTGCTCTGCAACAAGAGAAGCCACCGCAATGAGAAGCCCGTGCACCGCAATGAAGAGTAGCCTCTGCTCTCTGCAACTAGAGAAAGCCTGTAAGCAGCAATGAAGACCCAACGCAGCCAAAAATAAATAAATAAATAAAACTATCAGTAATAAGATAATTAAATTGAAAGTCAAGTTTGAAAAAGAAAAACAAAGCAATGTGGCCCGTGTGGCCACTGGAGCAGGAGGAACTGAGGGCAGGGAGGTAGAGGAAGGAAGCCCTGAGGCTGGTGGTGGGGAGGGACGTGAGAAGCCACGGGGCGCTCAGCTGCGAGGGATGTGATCTGTGCTCTGAAGGCTGGAGCTGCCTCCTCACTGGGGAGTGGAAGGCGGGAGAACATGGAGATCCCGGCGTGGCCACTGGCTGGAGGGGGGACTGGGGCTCCTGGACTTGCTCTGGCCTTGGGGGCGTTGCCAGGAAGAGGGTATGATCAGAGGTTTTGGCCTGAGCCGTTGCCGAGGAGCAGAGAACGAGGCACTCTGTTTGAACACATCCCGTTTGAGCAGGTCTAGGGAAAGGGCAGTGGATCTGAAGGTCTGGTGAGAGGCGGGGGCTGGAGCTGAGAAGGGAGCAGGGCGGAGAGGTAAACCATCCGCACGGAAGTGTCGCCTCCACCCAGGAGCATGAGATCCAGCCCAGCAGGTGGCGGGTGGTGGTGGAGTGGCCTGGTTTGGACCCAAGCTCAGTTCCTCCCCAGCTGAGTGTGGCCTCATGGGGGTCCTGTGTCCTCCTGGGGCCTCAGTTTTCTCACCTGTGAAATGGGAGCACACCCCTCCTTTGCAGGCAACCTCTCTCGGGCCACCAGCCTGGTCCCCCTCTCGTGGGCGTGGCTCCCTAGCTGGCCAGCTCCTTCTGCCCACAGGTGGCTTCTGGGGCAGGTGCCAGAGACCCCCGCCCTTTGCAAACTGCAATGCCTCAAGTGCTGGGCGTGTGGGTGCTGCCCCCCCCAGCTGTCTCCTTCTCCCCTGCGCAGACACATCCAGGGGAAGGGGCTCCAGGGCCCATGCTGACATCTGACCTCCTGGGTCGCCGACCTGGGACCACCTCTCATTTGACCTGCTCTGGATGAGGACACGTCTCACCTGAGCATCCCTCATGGCCTCTGACCTGGGACTACTTGCCCCGGGTCCCACCCTCCACACACCTCGCGGGGCTTGGGGTTGCTGCTCTGCGACCTCCGGGTCAGGAGGGTCTCGACACAGCCCAGGCACTAAGTGTGATTTAAACCCAGGTCTGGTGTAGGTAGTCCGTGTCTGAGGCGGGGGTGGGGCTGTGGCTCCCAGGTGAGAAGCCCTCTCCTCGCTGCAGGGGGACGAGGGGAAGAGGCCCTGCTCGGGACAGAGACACGGAAGGGGTTGGAGCAGAGCCGGGCCTGCGCTTGACCTGGGAATGGTCAAACCACTCCTGGAATAATTAGGAGAATTCTCCGCTGGCTGAGGGGCAGACAGTGACGTGATGAACACCTGTGAGCCCGGCACCCAGGCCGAGCAGACGTAACATTCTGACACATGCCCTTTTCTCAGATCTTTTTTCAGCATGGCTCAGTCCCACAGTGTTTCTGTATGTTTACAACACATGCTTACATCCCAGCAGCCTGCAGGATCAATGTTTAAACTTGACATAGATGGTACCTTGAGTCCCTGACATTCAGCATTGCTTTTCTGCTCAAATATGACCCTCCCGAGGCTTATCCGAGTCGGTCTGTGTCTGGTTCGTCGATCGTCTGTTTACATTAACCGCGGGCCAGGGCTCCTGCGTGAACGCCATTCATTCATTTCCCGTGAAATACACACGGTGCTCTTCGCAGCGCTTCTTGATCACATGCCAGTCCCAACACACGTGGGCGAGGGGTTCAGGCGCGCGGCCAGGAGCTCAGCAGCCGGGTCCCGGGCAGGTGTGTGCAACTCCAGGAGAAACGGCCGGACGGATTTTCGAAATGATGGCACCTATCTGCTGTTCCGCCACTGGGAGAGTTCCCGTTGCTCCAGAGCCTCTCACCAGCACTCCGTTCTGTCGGACCTGAATTTTTGCCCAGCTGGTGGTTCTGAAGTAGCATCTCACTGAGGATTGAATCTGTGTTTCCCCGGTGATGCCCGCGGTAGACAGCATGTGCCTCCCACTCAGGGGCAGGAAGGTCCCCTGGGTGTTGCCCAAGGCCCCAGTGGAGGGTCCTCTGCCCCCGACACCCCCATCACCCGCAAAGCAAGCCCCATGCCCCAGGCATCACACCGGCACAGCCCTCTCGAACCCCAGAACACCCACCCCTCCAAAGGCTCAATGCAGGTAATGGGGCCAGATCCCAGCTGCCCCCGAACCCCTCTCCATCCTCTCCCGTGACCCTTCTCTGTCCCCACCCCCCCGTTATGGGCTGAACTGTGTCCCCCACCAACTTCATGTGTTGAAGCCCTACCCACAGCACCTCAGCGTGTGACTGTGTATGCAGACGGGGCCTATAAAGAGAATTACGGTAAAATGAGGTCACATGGGTGGGCCCTAATCCAGTGTGTCTGGGGTCCTTATAAGAAAAGGAGGCTAGTACTCAGACGCACAGAGGGGCGACCCCAGGAGGACACAAGGGGAAGACGGCCATCTGCACGCCAAGGAGAGAGGCCTCAGAAGGAGCCAGCACTGCTGATACTTTGATCTCAGATGTCCAGACTCCAGGATGGGGAGAAAATCAGTCTGTTGTTTAAGCCGTCCAGCCTGTGGTGCTTTGTTAGGGAAGCCCCAGGAAGCAGACACCCCCAACCCAGGGCTCCAGGACTCCTGCCCGCCCAGCCTCCCAGGCAGCCCCTGGTTTCCTATCTGAGCTGCCAGCCCCACTGGGCACTGTGGTGTGAGGACTGGAGCTGGTGGCTGAGCCGGGGGGGGGGCGGGAACCAAGGTGGGGAAGGCGATTGGGAGGCAGTGTCACCAGGGGGTCCGAGTGTCCCCTCCCCGAGGGCTGGGGTAGCTGTCCTGCGCGAGAGGGGGCCCCAGCTGGGAGCCCGGAGTCCCAGGCCTGGTCTTCTCTCCTGTAACTCTGTGTGGCCTTGAGCAAGCCCCGGTCCCTCAGCGGGCTAGGTGACCCCCTCCAGCAGGTGGATGGTGAGGCTGGGGCCGAGGTCAAGGGCAGGGAGCCCTCTGCCCCGACCCCACTTCACAGGTGGGGAGCCTGCAGGAGGCCAGGGTCTCAGCTAGCAGGGCGGCTGGGCCTCCTGACTCCAGGGCCTGTGCTTTGCCCGCCCCTGCCCCCCCCCCGCCGGAGGCCTGACCCTCACACAAGGCTTCTGTGTGCAAAGGAGGTTCGTCACAAGGGTTCAGGGTCCAAGGAAGCTTCTATCACAGAACACAGACATCCCAATGTGGCCCATCCCTCAAAAGTGTCCCATTTAACTGTTCAGCGTCCCCAGCGCCCCTCCCCCAGGAATCCTCCGTCTGCCACGTGGTCCCAGCATCCCAGCCGCCTCCACCTCAGTTGGCCTCCTTGCTCCCTCAAGGCCCACTCATCTCTCTCCTCTTCCACATTTCCCCTCCCCTAGGGCTTCCAGGAACTCAAACCACCCCATTTATCACAAGGGGATGGTGGCTATACTAATCAGAGGGAAAAGAGGGATCAAGCAATAAGGGACCTGGGAAATCACCCCCTAGACCGAAATCACCAGGTGAGACCCCACCTCACATCACTATGAAATGCGACCCCGATAGTTAGAGACCTAAGTGTGCAGGGAAAACTTTTTTACCATCTCCGGGCGGGTGGAGAAAGACTTCTTAAACAAAAAATGAAGGGAAATATTGATAAATCCAACCAGAGCAAAATTAGAAAACTTGGTATGACAAAGCACACCGTAAACACAGCAATAAGACCACCAGACACAGAGGAGATATTTAGAATACGCATAACCAACGAGGGATTAACACCCAGGCTACACAGAGGACTCCTGCACATCAATAAAAGGACAATCAGGGAGCCGGCCAGGGATGGGAACAGGACGTCCCAGCAAAGCAGAGAGAGCCCTGGAGGCCATGTGACCACAGGGACCAAGGTGACTTGTGGGGTCTTGAAGGACATGGGCCACACCCGAGGGCCATGGGGCAATGCCCCAGGGCAGGCGGTGGTGAGAGCGGCCCCTCTCCACACACACAGAAGAACTCAGACCCACGTCTGCGGGGAGAAGCGAGGGGAGCTCAGACGGACAGCAGCTGAGTTCCCGCCCTGGGGCAAGCAGTGCCTCAAGGCCGAGCTTCAGCTGAGTCAGAGACTCATAAATCGTCCTTTCCTTGCACACCTCAGCCTGGGGGCCAGTGTCTGTGTTTTATTGCTTCTCCTGGGGGCCACGTATTTTCCCCAGAGCCTGGGATTAAGTCACCAACAAAGACCAGGGACCCCAGGCGGGCTGGCAGGGGAGGGGTCCCGGATGCCCATCATCTCCCCGCCTGCTCTCTCCCGGGCCTGTAATTCGATCTGGAGCCTGAGAGCTTTGGCCTGGGGATGGGGGCGGATAATGGGATCCAAGGTCTCGGGCTCTGGGCTAAGCCTTGGGTGGGGAGAGGCCGGGGGCCACAGAGCACAGAAGGCCCCCCGTGTGGCCTGCACCCCGGTCCCACGGGCCCCCTCTAGGCTCCGGGCCCCTCCAGCTCCGTGTGAGCCCTGGGTGGGCCTGCCCGCCCGTCGTCACGGGAGATTGGGTGTGAGGCGGGCCTGGCTGCCTTCGAAGGCCAAGGCCGCTGAGCCCCTGGCATTAGGCCTCTCCTTCATCACCAGGTGACACACGGGGCTGAGGGCTGACTGGCGGTTTCTCCGTGGGGTCTGGGCTTCCTCACAGTGCGGGGGCCGGGCAAGCACCCGGAGACAGTGCCCAGCACAAGCGGTGTCCTGTCTGTGACCTAGCCCAGAACATACAGAGTGCTTCTCTGCACCGTCCTGGCTGGTGGAGACATGGGTCCCCACCCAGATTCAAGAGGAGGGAGCACAGTTCAAAGGGGAGTAGAGTCCTGACCACCACCAGGGACCAGGAATATAGCCGTGGCCAGTTTTAGAAACTACAGCCAAGCACATCTTTGAATCCATGGTGCTCAGTGAGACCTTGGCGCATGGATAGCCGCCCGCGATCTGGGGCCCCAGTGGACAGGAGCCCGCGGGGCAGAGCTCCTTCTTCCTGCGGCCTGCCAGGTGTCTGAGCTGTTGTGCCCACCTTTAGAGAACCCTCATTCCTTTCCCACCTCTCGGGCTCTCTGGATACTAGGTCCCACTTGAAGTCCCTTTGCGGTTGGGCCCCCCTCCTCCCCAACCTCCAGTCCCTGCAATCACGGATCTGTTTTCTGTACTAATAGCTTGGATTTTTCTAGAACATTATATAAATATAATCATATAGCATGTAGCCTTATGTGTCTTTTTAGGATTTTAAGCAAATCCGGAATAGGACTTGCCTATTTGGGCATTTCATATCAATGGAATCACACGATATGTGGCCTTTTGTGTCCGGTTTCTTTCATTCAGCATCACGTTTTCAAGGTTCCTCTAGGTTGTAGCGGGTGTCAGCGCTTCATTCCTTTTTTTGTGGCAGAAAAATATTCCATCATATGAACAGACCACATTCTATTTATCTGTCCATTCATCAGTTGATGGCCATTTGAGTTATTTCCACCTCTTGTCTAGTGTGAATAATGCTGCTATGAACGTTTATGTACAAGTTTTTGTTTAAACAACTCTTTTCTGTTCTTTTGGGGTCTGTACCTAGGCATGTAATTGCTGGGTGACATGGTAACTCTGTGTTGAACATTCTGGAACTGCCGAAGTGTTTTCCACAGCGACTGCACCATTTTACACCCCACCAGCTTGCACGAGGTTCAATTCTCTACATCCTTCCGACACCTATTCTTTTCTTTTCTTTTTTATTATTGTGGTCAAACTAGTAGGTGTGGAGTGGTACCTCACCGTGGTTTTGATTTGCGTTTCCCTAACTAATGATGCTGAGCATCTTTTCATGTCTTGTTGACCATTTGCATATCTTCTTTGGAGAAATGAATGTCTATTGAGATCCTTTGCTCATTTTAAAAATTGGGCTGTCTTTTTATTCTTGAGTTGTATGAGTTCTTTATACGTTCTGGGTACTAGACCCCTACCAGATATGTTTTGCAAATATTTTCTCCCATTCTGTCATTTCACTTTCTTGGTGGGGTCCTTTGATGCACAAAAGTTTTAAAGTATGATGAAGTCCAATTTATCTATGTTTTCTTTTGTTGCTTGTGTTTTTGCTGTCATATCTAAGAAACCATCGCTAAATCCAAGGTCATAAAGATTTGCCTCTGTTTTCTTCCAAGAATTTTATAGTTTTAGCTGTGATGTTCATGTTTTTAAGTTTATTTTGAGTTAATTTTTATATATGGTGTGAGGTAGGGGTCCAGCTTCATTTTTTTCACGTGTGGCTCTCCAGTTGCCCCAGAACCATCCGTTGAAGAAACTATTTACCCCCATTGAATAGTAGTGGCCTGCACGTTGGAGATCAGTTGGCCAGAGATGTATGAGTTTTTTCTGGACTCTCACTGATCGTTATGTCTATCCTCACATCAGTACCACGTTGTTTGATTACTGTAGCTTTGTAGTAACTTTTGAAATCAGAAAGTGCGAGTTGAATCCTCCACCTTTGTCCTTCTTTTTCAAGATTATTTTGGCTATTTGGGACCCCCTTGCAATTCCATATGAACTTTAGAACTAGCTTGTCCATTTCTGCAAAAAAGGCCTTGGAATTTTGATAGGAATTGCATTGAATCTGTAGATCAATTTGGGGAATATTGTCATTTTAACATTATTAAGTCTTCCAATCCATGAACATGGGATGTATTTCCATTTATTTAGATGTTTTATAGATTTCTATGTTTTATAGATTTCCTTATATCAGTTTGTACCTACGACCTTGGTTTACTTAATTTATTATTAAGTATCTGATTCTTATTATTAAGTATTTGATGCTATTGTTAATGGAATTGTTTTCTCAATTTCCTTTTCAGATTGCTCATTGCTAATGTATAGAAATACCACTGACTTTTGTGTGTCGATCTTATATTCTGCAACTTTGCTGAATTTGTTTATTAGCTCTGTTTCTTTTGTGTGTATAGATTCTTTAGGATTTTCTATGTATAAGGTTGTGTCATCTCTTAATAGAGGTAGTTTTACTTTGCATTATTTTTTTTTGAGATTTATTGGTGATGTTGTGTGTATCAATAGTTTATTCCTTTTTATTGTTGAATAGCATTCCATTGAATGGATATGTCACAATTTGTTTATTCACCTGTTAATAGACATTTGGGTTGTTGCCAGTTTAGGCTACTGCAAATTGGGCTGCTATGAAGATTATTGTACAATTCTTTGTATGGACACATCTTTTTATTTCTCTTGGGTAGATACCTAGGAGTGAAATGTTTTGGTCACATGGCAGGTATGCATTTAACTTCCACCTTTTAAGAATCTGCCAAACTATTTTCCAAAGTGGTTGTACAGTTTTGTGTTCACGTCAGCAGTGTACGAGCGTTCCAGTTCCTCTAAATCCTCACCAACGCTTGACATGATTGGATTTTTTTAAATTTTGTCATTCTAATAGGTGCTGAGAGGTATCTCATTGTGATTTTAATTTGTATTTCCCAAATGATTATTAGCTTTGAGCTTCTTTTCAGGTATTTATTTGCCATTTGCATATCTTCTTTGGTGAAGTATCTGTTCATATCTTTTGCCCGTTTTAAAATTGACTTTTTGGTTTATTATTCTTGAATTTTGAGAATTCTTTACACATTCTGTATATAAATTCTTTGTTAGATATACAATTTGCAAATATTTTCCCCCGTTCTGTGAGTTGTCCTTTCATTCTCTTTACAGTTACCTTTAAAGAACAGGAATTTTTACTTTTTTTTTTTTTTTTTTTTTGAGGTACGCGGGCCTCTCACTGTTGTGGCCTCTCCCGTTGTGGAGCACAGGCTCTGGACGCGCAGGCTCAGCGGCCATGGCTCACGGGTCCAACCGCTCCACGGCATGTGGGATCCTCCCAGACTGGGGCACGAACCCGTGTCCCCTGCATCGGCAGGCGGACTCTCAACCACTGTGCCACCAGGGAAGCCCAGGAATTTTTACTTTTGACGATGCCCAGTTTATTAATTTTTATTTTTTGGATCATGCCTTTGATATCGTTATCTAAACAATCCTCACTTAAGCAAAGGTCACAAAGATTTTCTCCTATGTTGTATTCTATAAGTTTTATAATTCTAGGTTTTACATTTGGGTCTATGATCCATTTTGAATTACATTTTGTATGTAGTGTGAGATATGGATCAAAATTTTTTGTTTGTTTTTTTTAACATATGGATATCCAAATATTCCAATATCGTTGGCTGAAATGATTGTCTTTTTCTCTACTAAGTTGCCTTTGTCCCTTTGTCAAAAATTAGCTGTGTATGTATGTGTGCATCTATTTCTGGACTCTACTCCATGCCTGTTTGTCTGTATTATACCAATACCCCACTGTCTTGATCACTATAGTTTTATAATCTGTCTTGAAATCAGGTTGTGTTAGTGCTCCAACTTTGTTCTTTTTCAATCACTTTGCCTCATCTAGGTCTTTTGCATTCCCTGTGAATTTTACAAATCGCTTGTCAATCTCTCAAGACAAACAAAACCAGACCTGGTGCAGCCTTTGCACTGATCTCTGAGAGTTGGCCGTTGTTATGGTTTATATTGTTTCCTCTCCTGCAGGCTGAACTTTGCAGGAACTTCTCCTGCTTTTCCCTGATGTGGTCTGTCCATCACTGTGTCCACTCTCTGAACTAACATACTCAACGTTTGTTGTCCCCCATATAGAGTTGCCGGGCCCCTTGCATTACCCACTGAGTTTCTTGCGGTGAGGGGATCATCACTTATTCTCCACCATCTATGAAGAGCCCGTCGGAGCTGGGTATATGGAAGAGTTTTTCCTAAGGCTTTGGTCATATTTCCAGACAAGTTCATTACTTTATGGACTAAAATTAGGGTGCTAGTGGGAGGCCTAATGCTGTGAGTTCCCATCCACCCAGGCATTATTCACGTATTTACCCATCCACATTCCCATCCATCGAACCATCCATTTTTCACCCATTCATCCATCCATACTCCCATCTATCCATCCATCCACCCCACCCATCCTTCATCCATTTACCTATTCATCCAACTATTCATCATTTACTCATACATCCTTCACCTATTCACCCACCCATCCACCCACCCATCCTTCACCCACATCCTTCCCTCTTCTACCCACCTTCACGTTCCCCTACCCATCCCTTCCCGATCACCAACCATGCTGGACACTGGGGTTTAGAAATACCTTCCAGGACCTAAGTTTCTCTCTCTTTTTTTTTTTTTTTTGCGGTACGCAGGCCTCTCACTGTTGTGGCCTCTCCCTCTGCGGAGCACAGGGTCCGGACACACAGGCTCAGCGGCCATGGCTCACGGGCCCAGCCGTTCCGTGGCATGTGGGATCTTCCTGGACCGGGGCACAAACACACGTCCCCTGCATCGGCAGGCGGACTCTCAACCACTGTGCCACCAGGGAAGCCCCTAAGTTTCTCTGTCTTTAAACGAGCAGGTTGAATGAAGTGATTTCCCAGGGCCCTTCACACTCTGGTTTTCTTTGACTTCCGTACAAGGACAGTCAAAATCTGAAGCTGACGGGGTTACACGCCTTCCCCAAGAAGGATGAGGGGCTGGGCCAAGTCTGAGGGGGGTTTTCATGCCACTGACTCTGGGACAGACACAGATCACCATTTGCACCTATTTGTGCCAAGATCCCAGGAGCTCAGGTCCCCATCACAGGGCAATGCAGTGGGGGCCCCAGACATGTCCCCTCTTGGTGCAGGTGGCATTAACTGGGCATCCAGGGGTGCCCCTCACTGTCTGTGTCCAGTGGGAGCCTCCAGGTACCCCGAGGAGGCAGTGGTTAAGCACAGAGGACAGAGAGGCGAGCAGTGGGGGCCACTGAGGCCCAAGGGGCAGGGCAGGGGCCTGGGGAAGCCTCAGGTTTGCTCTCCCCTCTGAGCTGATGTCAGCAGTGAACTAAAGCCCCGCTCTGGCCACCACCGTACCCCCCACCTCACCTGTGCACACCGAGGGCCGTTTGCACCGACACGTGTGTCCCTGGCTAGACAGAGCATGCAGGGCTGGCAGGGCTAACATCCCAGGGGGTGGCCTCCGGGCTGGCGGGAAGGCTAGGGCTGGGGGCCTGGGGGAGGCAGCTGACCCCGATCCACCCACCGCGGCTCCGCCACCACTGGGTCCTGGGGCTCGCCGGACACCCTGGCAGCCTGGGCCCACTTGTGACAGCATACAGTCCGTAGTTAATAACGGAGGTTTTTGTCTCTTCCACAGTTTTCTTGTTTCTCTGTGGCCTCTGCCCACTGAATCGGGGCCCCGGCTGCCTCAGGGGGGAAGCAGACACAGCGAAGAACAAAGAAATCAATTGACTTTCTGGATGAATTTTTAAAAACTCTCAGCAGAGGTAAGATTCCGAAAGCGCAGAGGATTTCTTTTGCAAGGGCAAGGCTTTTTGAGAAAGAAAGCGTTTTTGAGTGAGAACAGAAACTTGATTGCATAAGCCATGGATGGGGGAAACCGTGTGAGGGCTTTTCCTGCTGAAAGGGGCAATAATTGGACCGGGGGGAGGCAGAGAAGGGGGTCCTGAGACCCCCTTCCAGCCCCTGCCTGGGCGAAACGACTTGGAGGCAGCTGCTGGGCGATCTGGGTGTGTGGGCATTCTCAGCGCGCGTCTTCATGGGGAAGCCCCACCCGGCGCCGTCACGGTGGCCCCCGGGGGCAGCTCCAAACCACTGCTCCTGCAAAGATACTTTATCATTGTTATTATCATTATTTTTGGTTCACAAAGCAAATGGTTTGTGTATTCGACATCTCTTGCTACATAACAAATCTCCCCCAAATTTAGTGAAGTAGAACAATGCGTATTATCTCCCATAATTTCCGGGGTGAGGCATCTGGGGGTCGCTTAGCTGGGTGGTTCCAGCTCAGGGGCTCTCACGAGGCTGCATCTGAAGGCTTGACTGCGGCCGGAGGCTCCCCATCCAGGTGGCTCAGGGTCAGTAGTGGCCGAGGCCTCGGTTCCTCCCACCTGGCCCCTGCTCAGGCCGAGTGTCCTCACGGCACGGCGGCTGGCCTCCCAGAGCCAGTGACCCAAGATGGCAGGGAGGGGAGGTGCAACGTTTCACGGCCCTGGGAATCGGCCCATTCAGCACGGGAAGAGCCGGGCGCAAGGGCGCCGATAGCGGGAGGGCGTGTCCTCAGAGGCTGCCAGCGCGCGAAGCGCTTTCCAGGTTCCAAAGCGCTCTGCACCCACCTCAGACACGTGCACACGTTAGCTCATAGGCCCCTCCCTGAGATAGTCCCATTTCTCCTACGAAGGGACTGAGGTGGGGGCTTTGTGAGTCGCTCTGGTCCTTGTTGTGTCCCAAGCTGGGCCTCCAGGGTTTATGGGGCCCAGGAAGGCATCCTGGAGGAGAAGTCCAACCCAGCCCCAAGAGCAAGCCCAGAGCTAAGAAGGATGGGTCAGTTGTGGGTCAGCGAGGGCCAGAGCACCTGAGAACTCTGCCGGAGTCGTACAGAGGGCCTGGGATACCCGGCTGAGACGTCGGCCAGCAGAAACCGTGTCCCCATATGTCCCCTCCTCTGCGTCCCCAGCGCCCAGCCCAGGGCCTGGCGCCCGGACAGTCTGTGGAATTGGGGGCCATCCCAGGTTTTGGAGTGGTGGCAGGGGGGCTGCTGTGTCGCCAGCTCCTGTGGGAGAGGCCTGGAGGCAGGGAGGCCCAGTGGAGACTGAGAAGCCCCCTCGCCTGGTAGGTAATGCTGGGGCTGGCCCTACCTCACCGTGGCCCCCCTGTATGATTCGGGGGCCCCCCTCCCTTCTTGGGCCATCCGTGAACCAGGGTAGATGCCTTCTGAGGGTATGACCAGCCTAGGGGACCCATGCCCCAGTCTGACCTTGGGGCCGAGGCAGGGGCCTGTGAGGTCCCATGAGGTGCTTGGTGGCGGCACAGAGCCTGTGCTGAGTGCCCCCCGGGTCCCCAGCTGGCCCCCACATGTGCCCAACTCCTTGTTTCTGGGCCAGGCTTCTCTCCCAAGGCCACCTCCTGCCGCTTCACGGGCTCTGACAGTCTCTGCTTCCCAGCCTTCCTGGGACCCCCCAGCCCTGCAGCCACGGGGCACACACTCAGTCTCTGAGCCTCAGAACCTCCCCTGGGGCCAGACCCCTGGCTGCAAGGCTGGCGCCACCACTCAGCAGTAGGGGTGCATCGCTGGGCAGTGCTGTGGCCTCCCACCCGCTCGGTAACCAGTGGGGGCCGGACAGTAATTTGGATAAGATTCTGAGGCCACAGAGCTGAGCAGGGAGCGGGGTCACCCCAGGCGAGTCCTTTTCTTCCCCTCACCACACTCCTGCCCAGACTCACAGAGGAAAGGCAAGATGCCTTAGCCCTTCATGTCTCACTCTTCCCATCTTTAAAGTGGGCACCACAGTGTCTTTTGAAGGGCAAACACGTTAAATATTCATCAAGTCCACTTTATTTTACAATCTGTGCTTTTTGTGTCACATTTGAGAAATGTTTGCCAAACCCAAGGTCCCTAAGTTCTTTTCTCCCACGAAAAGGCACGCTGCAGACTAGAAGAAAATATTTGCAAAACATATATCTGATGAAGGACTTGTATTCAGAATATATGAAGACCTTTCATAACTCAGCGATAAGAAGACTCAGAGCCCAGTGTTTGAAATGGGCCGAGTATTTAAACAGACATTTCAGCACATTGAAAGGATGCTCAGTATCATTAGTCACTAGGAAAAGGCACATGAGGACCGCAGCACGGCGGCGCCTCACGCCTCCTGGAAAGGCTAGAATGAGCAAAGACCGACCACAGCGGGTGTCGGCAAGGGTGTGGTCAGCTGGGGCGCTCGTCCACTGACGGTGGGTGGGAAGCGGGGCAGCCACTTTGGGAAGTGAAACGCCTGCCCTCGACCCAGACCTAGCTGCTCCGCTCCTAGGTTCTCACCCAAGAGAGACGCACGCGTATGTCCCACAAAAATGGTGCGCGGATGTTCCCAGCAGCTCCCTGTAACCGGGCAGATCGAGCACCCCCTCCCTGGGCTGTTGGCAGGATTCCTGTTGCTGGTGAATGCTGTTACTTGGGCCAGCACGTGGCAAGCACTGAACGATTATATCTCCCCGTGTCGTCTTCATCTCGCCCAACTCCGTCAGGGCGCAAATGTGGAAACTGAGGCCGGGAGTGGGGCGGGGTGTTGACTGGGATTGGCCAGTGGGTCAGTGGCAACGCCGGACCTAGCAGCCAGGCCTCTTACTGTGGCCAGTGGGTGCCCAGTTCCCTCTTCTTCCTTCGCCTTGGTGGGGTTGCTGAACCTTCAAGGGAACGGGGGAACGGGGGTGTCTCCGAACTTCCTCTTGGCTGGTTTGAAGCAGCATTACCTGGGCAGACGGAGCAAATACCCTTCCCTGAACCGCCCAGCTAATAAGCTCCTCATTAAATCTCCTAATGAGGAGATCCCTTGCTGATTTGGGCTAAATTAATCCAAAAAGAGCGTCATCTGATGCTGAGGCGGGCTCTTCTGGGCAGCCTGGACGGCAGCAGAGAAGAGAGGGGGCAGAGGGAGGCGGAGCTCTGAGCCTCCGCACTGAAAACTGGAGCCTTCAGTTCCAGGATGCGGACCAGAAGGGAAAGGAGGCAGAGGCAGCCCCGGCCTCATCTCCTCCCGGAAGCCGCTTACGCCTGGAGCCGGGGGTGGGAGTGGGGGCAGAGCCGGGGAGCTGGGGCACAGCTTGGACCACTGCAGCCCAGCCCCACCCTGCTCCCCCCGTTCTGATGGTACTGTTGCTGCACCACAAAGTGCCCCAAGCTCAGTGGCCTGAAACAAGAGCGCTTTATTCTGCTCCCAGATCTGCACCGTGGGCGGGGCTGGGCGTGGACTGGACGCTGGTCTCTGCTGGCCGAGGCACTGGGTGGGGCATCCTGCCCGGGTGAAGGGGCCTCATCCCAGATGGTGAGCTGCAGCGGGGGCAGTCTGTGGGCGGAAGGGGGTGTCTGTGTCCCCAGGACAGAGCCAGGTGGCAGTGGTGTCGCCGTTTGTGGCCAGCGTCCGGAGTCACAGAGCATCACTTCATCACGCTGCGTCCTGGGGACCACCGCAAACGCAGGGCTGGAACGGACTCCACCACTCGGCACGGAAGTGGAGGGTTCTGGAAGGGCGTGTGGGACATGAAAGTAGTGAGGCGACCATTTTTAGAGCTGCACCTGCATGGACCCCACACCCTGCAGGCAGAAAGGACCTTGATTCACCCAGCCCAGAGCCCCCCAAGAACGCCAGCCCTGCCAGATGCTGCCCCATGGCCTCTGAGGGCAAAAGCTAAACCCTGCGTTAGCTTTCCAGACCTGCAAAGTTCTCGAGCTTGTTAACTCGGAGGGTCTGAGGATGGAGGGGGAGGGGCGGCCGCCGAGGGGGCGCGGCCTGGCGGGGGAGGGCTCTGTTCACCTGCATCAGAGGCTGCGGCACTTACCTGATGAATGGAAAGCCTTTCTCTTTCATTTTTATTTATTTATTTTTGGGCTGCGTTGGGTCTTCGTTGCAGTGCGCGGGCTTCTCATTGCGGTGGCTTCTCTTGTTGCAGAGCGTGGGCCGTAGGTGCATGGGCTTCAGTAGTTGTGGCTTGCGGGCTCAGTACTTTTGGCACACGGCCTCGGTAGTTGTGGCTCGCGGGCTCTAGAGCGCAGGCTCAGTAGTTGTGGTGCACGGGCTTAGTTGCTCCGCGGCATGTGGGATCTTCCTGGACCAGGGCTCAAACCTGTGTCCCCTGCATTGGCAGGCGAATTCCTAACCACTGTACCACCAGGGAAGCCCGAAAACCTTTCTCTTTAATGTTTGATTTTCTCCTTCCATTGTTAATGGAATTGATTAGACTGGAGTTAGACCCCCCTCCCCGCCCCCCATTCACCTGGTCCCTGAGCTATAGGAGGTCTGAGCTGGGCAATACCGGGAAACAGAATTACACACTGTCCTCAAGCAATTGTGCTCCAAGTTCAGAGTCACCAGAGTCACCATGGTGTCCCCATATCTGCCCTGGGACTGCCCCAAAACCTCAGGGGCCCTCCGGGACCCTGCCTGTCCCCATGAGATTTTGCTGAGGCTTGGAGTGGGAAGCGGGCTCTCCCACCGCACACACCTGGCAGCTGTGCGGCTGGGCCCCGGCCACACCCCTCTCACCTGTGGTCAGCAGTTTGCCTTGTCTTGCCGGCCACAAACAGACAGGACCTGGCCTGGGCCTTAAGCCACCAGCAGGGGCCTCCTTGACCACTGGGGGTGTGCACAGCTTGGCAAAGCGTGCACTGTGCAGGGGTGAAGACCGGCTGCAGTCCCGGGCACCCAGGGAGAGCAGGGCAGGCCGGGCCGGGGACAGCAGATGGCCAAGACCCCATGTTAGCCTCCACCCAGAGGTTGTCCCCAGGACAGGAGCCCCGCTGCGGAGCCACCTCCCGTGGCCCCGGGCGCGTGGCTGCTCCTACGTCCTCCCACTTTCCTACCCACAGGAAGGGCCTGCCGCCGACCCTGCCCCCCACAAGCTCCAGGTGAGGCCCAAGTGACACATGTCGGTGGCAACCCCAGGCTTCTTCTGGGGGAGAAAAGACAGGCCCCAGTGTCCCTTGGCTGAGCCTCTGAGCGTCAGACCGGCTTGGCCCCATCGGAGTCTCCAAGTTAACAAGTTCAGTCCTGGTGATTATTAACTAGATTCACAAAGTTGATGAAAAAACTCGGGATATAAATAAATATTCCTGGAGATGTTCCACCCCCTGCAGGCATGAACTTTGAATAATTGGAGAGAATTATGCTGAGGACTGATCAGGACTTTTTTTCTCTCACTAATTACCTCTGGGCTTCATCAGTGTCAGAGTCTAATCAACTCCAGACGTCCTAATCGACCCTCGGGCAATGTTAGGCATGGGGGGGGCTTCGGTGTTACGTGGAGGGGGGCGGGGAGCCAGGCGAGGGGTGCCGGGGTCCTGGCTGCAGATCCACCCTGGTCTGGGGTGGGGACGGGGGCTGGGGAGCGGGGGGGGGGAGCCGCCTCACGGGCCGCCACCTCTGCTCAGGACGATGGAAGCCCATCCTGCACTGCGGGCCAGCTTCCCTCCTCTGCATCCTTCTGGTGGCTCGTTGCTTTGTCTGCCCTGGCGTTCCTGGGTTAGATGGATAGGGCCCGGGGTGGGGGCTGGCACTGGGGCGGCCCCCAGTCATGGGGAGAGGCGTGTGAGGGCCGTGCTGGGGCCCAGGGCCAGTTCAGGATTCCTGGGCATCTCTGGCGGGGAGGGAAGCTTTGCTCCCCTCCCTCCAAGAAAGTCATTTGCATCTGTTGAAAAATTCCTCCAGCGCTTGAGAGGAGAGGCCCAGGCCGCCAGTGACTGATGGCTCGATCGCAGTGGTTTTCTCCAGCGTCCTGAACGCAGGGGCTCAGGAGCTGTGACAGCTGGGCCGGCACAGCCTCTCAGCTCCTCTGAGCAGGGCGCCCACCTCCTTGGCCTCGCTTGCTGGCTGGGCCTCATTCCCAGGGCCTGGTTCTGTCTCCTTCCTCCTTCGCCTCCCTGTTTCCCGAACCCAGGAAGGCCTTTAACCAATTTCAGAGGGAAAACTTAGTCGTGTGGAAATCCACCTCCACTTCCTCAAGAAACCAAAACCCCACCCAGAACCCTTCAGGCAGTCACGCCCCCATCCTTGCAGAGCGCCCAGGAGATGCTGCTGGTCGTGGTCATGGTCACTGCCCTTCCAGGCCCCCTTTGCAGTCTCCGAGCATGGGCCCTCCCTGCAGACCCCACAGAGACTTCTGCAGCCAGCAGGGGATGGGCGCAGCCCCACGGGGTTGGGCCCTAGGAGACAACTGCCTCGTGAATCCCCAAGCCCCGAAAGGATCCTGGACTTGGGGTCCCGAGACCTGGCTAGGGGACTTGGGTGGCCTGCACCCTCCCATCCGGGGGCCCACATAGACCCAGGATGGCTGAAGTGGTGTGTCTGGGACACTCTTCTCTCCCTGGGGTCCCCGACAGCTCCCCGCAGCAGGCAGGTCCTGGCCGTGGTGGTCGGGCGGGCAGTTCCATCCTGTCCTCACAGCCCCTGAGGGGCCGGTTCTGACCCCCCCCCGTGTTTCCTGGAGGAGCCCAAGGCTGTGACTGCAGCACAGCTCCCCGCCCTGCATCCCATGGTCGGCATGGACCCCAAACCCTTTCTCCTGCAGCAGAGGGAGAGGACTGTGGTGGGAAGTGGGGTTCCCAGAGCATCAAAGCCTAGGCTGCTTCCCTCCCAAGCGGAGAGGGGGCGTGGCCTCTCCCCCCAGCTCTGCTCAAAGTGGCTAAGAGGCTGCGGAAGGGGGTTTGCTCCTATTCGTCCCAAACTTTCCAGAAAGGGGGTTGAGATCGCCTTTAATTACAGAGCAGAGGGGTGCGGGGAGGATGCACCAAGGAGCACCCTGCCCAGGGAGGCAGGGGGCCCAGGGGTGGGAGGACAGCGGCGCCCAGAGGGACCCTGGGAGAGCAGGGGTCCTGGGAGGTGGAGTCTGGGGAGGGGTCCTGGCGTCTCTGCCTCTGGCTCTCTCCTTGCTTCTCCAGGCCTAGCCTCCACCTTCCCGTCTTCCTGTCTCTCCCCACCTGCCGTGCAGGGGTCTCAGGTGTGCCGCTGAGCCGGGTGGCCCAGGGTGGGGCTGGCTGGACCGCTCCCGTCGCTTGCCCGTCCTGGTGCTGGCTGACCAGCTGCCCCTGCAGCCCCTGGCAGGGAGGGAGGTGATGTTCCGACTGCTTCCCGTCTCCCAAGGTCCAGAGGGGTTCAATAGGCCCGGACGCCCCTGAGCCCGGGCCACGTCGCTCCTTCCTGCCACCCTGCCACCTTAGCCAGAACTTGCAAGTCGATTTTGTCTGATTCCACGCAAAGACAGGGTAGATGGCCACTGACCTGAGAGATTCTGGGTTCTCTTTTTTTGTCTTTAGACACGTCAGGGGTTAGCATCTTCTGCTTCACAGGAGGGACCCCCAGGTAGAGCCCCCTGAATGGCGTGGTGCCAGAAGCTCCAGGGCCAGCCGTGGATGCAGAGGGACCCCTGCCCTGTGCCCGGCGCTGCACGCCGGCCACCTTCCACATCCTGACGGGACTTGTGTGCCGGGGGACTTTCCTTGGGGGGGAGTGGCTGACTCGGGATTCACACCCAGACTGGATCCCCAGCCCGTACCCCTGTGGGGATGGGGGGCTGCTGCGGCCGCCGGCTTGGCAGGAGCTGGTAGGAGGTAGCGAGGTCTCCCGACTCCTCCCTGAGGGAGGCCTGGATCTGGGGGTCCAGCTGCTGCTCCGTCCCCACCTCCCCTGTCCCCAGGGAGGCCCATGTTCCTGCCTCTCCCTGACCCTGGATTGCTGTGTGACTCTGGGCCCCAGCCTCCCCTCTCTGGGCCTGTTTCCCTTCTCTCATCCAGATTGGATTCCACGAGCCCCAGGTCCTTCAAGCCCAGACACCGTGTAACTTAAGCTGCCCAGGGCCACCAGAGGCTGTCCCCACTCTCCCGGGGACCTGGGCTCCTGCTGGGCCCGCGGCTGGCCTGGCCCCCGTGTCCGCAGCCTCCGTGATAGATTATCCGTCCCTCTTCCTCCCGCCCTCGTGCTGTTTCGGCTGCGGAATAATGTTTATCACTTCACACTACATGACACCCTCCCTTCCTCCTTCCTTCCGTCCTTCCCTCCCGCCACCGCCAGCAGACATCAGAAGATTTTCTTGGGCTATTTTCGTGATTTTAATTTTCCATTCCCCATCTCCCCTCTTCCCCCTTATTACATTTTGGGCTCTTTTTGGGCTTCTGGAATGAGCCTACATTTTCCCGGTGATACTTTTTAATAAAAACCATCATTTATGATTATTTTAGTCCCCCACAAACTGTCAGCCTCCTCATTTGATTTCCTATCAACGTGGTGTCCTGCCTGCTTTGTCACCATGCAGATGGACGTGTGTGCTCACCCTTTCAGCCTCGGGATTTGCTCCAGAGACTCAGGCCTCCCTTGGCCTTGGGACCCTCCTATCCACCTGCCCTGTCCTGTCTCAGCCCAGCCCTGCCACCCTCCGCTCTCAATGGCCCTTGGTCTCCTGAGTCTTCTGTTTTCCTCCAGGTGAGTATCACCTGCACACCTTTCTCAGCTCCGTGTATTAGAAGGGATTGAGGTCACAGAGAGGCAGGGCTGCTAGCGGAGTCTTCCCCGCTCCTAATGGCTCAGGATCGCCAAAGATGGTGGTTTTCCACAAAGATCCGTGTCTAACCTGCAGGCATTACCCAGTGAGACAGGGGCTGACCCATCGTGCCCTCCAGCATGACCTGGGACGGGGCCCTTCCTCTGAGACTCGGTTCTCCCTTTAAAATACAGACACACGTGGAGCTGTGGATCATTCATTCATTGGATATATACAAATTGAGGGCCTACTAAGTGCGGGAAGAATCACACACCTGTCCTAGGGTAGGAACCAGCTCAGGTGTCACCCTCCTGCATACCAGAGCCCCCACCCACACTTGTACACTCACAGAATGGAGCCCTGGACTGCCTCATGGTTTTGCTGTGTGACCTCGGGCGAGTTTCTGACCCTCTCTGAGCCATCCTGGCTTTCCTTCTCTGGGCTCCCTCCACCCCTGACATTAGTCTTGTCCTCATCAGCCCCCAGGCGATCCTGTTTCCAACAGCTGCAGCCTCTTCCCAGCTCCTTCTGGCTGCTTGCCAATTACCCGGAGGAGCCAGACCCATCTTGAGGCACTCAGCTCCTGGCCACTCCCCCCCCCCCCCCCCCCGCCCCCGCCCCCTCCCCCGCCTGCCACGCCCAGGCATCCGTGACTAGCTGGGCCCGGGAGCCCACGCCCATGGCAGGGAGAGGCCATGTGGCCCTCTCACCCTGGCCAGGCCCTCGCTGGCCCCTGCTCCTTGTCAACCTTTGGAGAGGGGTCCCTGTTGGGCCTGCTGGTGGATGGGCCGCAAGGCCCAGGGCCACTGGCCAGGTTCTGGCCCCAGGTTGGCCAGACAAGTGAGTAATGGATTCTCCCTCCCAGCCCAGCTTCTCCCTTATCAGTGGTAGGAGATTGCTATGAATATTCATAGGACTCATGAATACTCACGCGGGTAATGACGCGCTCCTCTCCACCCCCTTGCCCTTGAGCACCTCCATAGCTTTCCAGGCTCCCTGCACCCTCTTCTCTCCTTGACCCCTGCCTGAGGGGGCTTTACCTCCATTGCAGTGAGGCTGGCAGGAGACCCCGGGTGGGAAAGACCCCTGGCCTGGTGTCCAGGGGGTCTGGGTTCCTGTCTCCACTCTGACCCCATTCTGCATGGGAGGGCTGGCTTCCCCTGGGCCTCAGTTTCCCTTCTGACCTCCATGGGCACCGAGGGTCCGGCCAGGCTGACTGCCCCTGGAACAAACACATCCTCTGATTCCACTTTCTGGGCGGGTGCTCCATTGTGTGGGGACAAAGCTGGGGGCTTGGGTTCTCTGGGGGTGAGCCAGGCAGACTTTGGGTTACCCAGGTGGGTAACCAGAGACGCCTGGGGTCCGATGTCACGGGCCCGCGGCCAGGGCCTGCTCAGCTAGCTGTCCCTTGGGACTGGGGAGACACAGGTGGGTGGGTGCACTCACCAGGAGGGGTGGGGTCAGCTGACAGGACAGCAAACGCGAAGGGCTGTGGTCTGTGTTCAATACCCGTGCCCGCAGGGGAGACCGGGTGCTGTGGTCTGTGTTCAATACCCGTGCCCGCAGGGGAGACCAGGTGCTGTGGTCTGTGTTCAATACCCGTGCCCGCAGGGGAGACCGGGTGCTGTGGTCTGTGTTCAATACCCGTGTCCGCAAGACCGGAGTGTTTACCTCTAAGATGAGGTCCATCTTGAGAGAGTCACCCTCACAATGCAGTAGAGACACTGGAGGGAAATAGGGGACGAGGGGCAGAGATACCGCAGGAGAATTCAGATCTGGAGGCTGCGGAGGGGGTGGGGAAAGGGGGCGGGAAGACCTTCGAGGTCAGGGTCAGGGTGAGCTGGGGCTTCCCTCTGCCCCAGCTTCCCTCCCTCTGGAGGGAGTCAGGCTCCACTGCTCTCGCTGCGTGGCCTTGGGCAGGCCGCCTGGCTCTGCATCTCAGTGTCCCTCTCTGTGCATGCCTCTTCCCGGTGTTTTCAAGGCCAGCTACCCTTGCCCTGCGTAGGAGGGCCCCACCCTGGGGCATCTGGCCACTTGTCCAGAGGGGAGCCAGCTTGGGGAGCCGTGACACACCGCAGAGCCCAAAGCTTTGGGATTCCAAGAGGGCAAACCCCGCCTCTGCGTCTGCCCAGGCTCCGTGCCGCCCCAGACCTCTGGGGGCGCTTCCTCTCCCGGCACCTCCGCCCATGCTGAACCCCAGTTTCCTTGCAGCTCCCTCTTTGCTTGTCTGACTCTCACTGGGCTGCAAGCCGTGGGCATCCAGGGCGCCCAGCCCCGTCTCCTGCTGATGGACTCCCCCAGGGCAAGGAGTAGCTCCTGGCCTGCAGGCCTTTTGCAGGGGTGAGGGTCTCTGGCAGGAGCACAGCGGTGGCCAGCTTGTCAAGGAGAGTAAGCCCTGACCAGCGCCTTCCAAGAGTTCCAAGACACGAGGCCCCTTCTGTCCACTGGTCACCAACTAGACTCCACGGACAGCGGCCTCCTTTGCACGTGAGCAAACTAAAGGCTCTGGGGGTCCTGATCCCTGATCCCCGTGCTTCCAACACACACTCTGACCCCTGTCCTGGGGCCCTGCCCTGCTCCCCGCAGCCTGGAGTGGAGGCTCGGAGTGGTCCGGCGCTCGCCCAAGGTCGTGCAGGGAGCAGGTGAGGCCAGGCCCCCACCCACGCGCAGTCTGCACCCCCTCCCACCTTCCCGGGTGGAGGACAGACGGCGGGCCCCTGCCCACGGGTCTCACTCGAGCTGACCCCGCATGAGTTCCTTCTCCGAGACCCAGCCTTCTCCGTGCTGTTTGCCTAGATTTATTCAACTCAGTCTTCCCACAGGAGCCCCACGGCCACTGTCAACATCTGTGGGGACACAGCCGAGGAATGCCTAATGAGGGCTCGGCGTGGCCCCACCATGGAGCACAGGCTGGGACAGATGGTCCATCATTACTCATTTTTATTAATTACTAGCTCCGCACGCCGCGACTGGCCAGCCAGCTCCAGGCTCCTCGGAGGTGCCACGGGCCCAGCTCTTCTGGAAGAAACGGCCCTTCATTTAGATCAGCGTGCCTCCCGGCCTCCTTTGAGCCACAGACATTTCTGGCTCGCGCGGTCCCTGGGGTGCTGGGCCGGGCGTGGAGCAGCCACCTGCCTGAGGGGACTGGGAGAGGGGCCTGCACAGGACAGGAACAGGGGGCTCCTGGGGACCCCGGCCCGGGGCTCGGGCGGGCAACCAGGCTCCAGGACCCCCAGGAGCCAGCTCCGGGCTGTGGCCGCCTCCTGAGCCCTCTCCCTGCTGGCCTCTAGCCTGCGGGGCATAACCTGCCTCAGAAGGAGCCTGTCTTCCATCTCTGCCCTGCTGGCCTCGTGAGGGCCTTGGGGCCCGCAGACCCCTGGTGCCGGGGAAGGTTGTGCTCTGGGTGTTGGTCCGGTTGGAGCTCCACAGCCATCTGCAGATGCTCCAGACCCCAGCTTGATCCCTCCCGGGGGCCTCTGGGGTCCCATAGCCTTGGGTCCCAGCCCAGCATTGCCTCTGACTTGCAGGGATGCGGGGTCAATCCCCCCATCCCTGGACTTAGCCCCATCTGCAAGATGGGGGCACGTCCTCCTTGAACGCTGAGTGGTGGGCGGCCCCAGAACCTGCGCTTCTACTGATGCTGCAGAACTAGGACCAGTTCTGCTTTAGGCAAGTCCCTTGCCACCCACAGCCTCCGCGAGGGGTGATCGTGTCCTGCCGGACCCCCGACAAGAAGGGGGAGAAAGTGCATGGGGGACAGTGACCCGCCATGTCAGACAGTCCTGGGAGGGGTTCACTGATGCTGGGGGACGACTGGGGGCCCCAGGCTGCGTCGGGCGCCCTGGGAGCCCGCGTCTCCCTGCGGCCAGGACACCGACTTCCCTCCAGCTTCAGTGTGCGGCCTGTTAGCCCGGGAGATAATGGGAAATGAAGGACAAGATTTCTAGTCAATATAAAGGCGCCGTGGAGGCTTTTTATATCTTGCTTCTGTCACACTGGGTAGGCGTTTTATCTGCTGCCCACTTGACAGTACATCATACAGCTGGGTCCCTGCCCTGCTGGTGTCCATCACAGCCTGTCCCGGGCTGCTGCCCATTAGCCCGCGAAGCCCAGACTCCCGAGAGGTCAGCTCCAGGGGGCACTGGTGGCTGCAGAGCCAAGAGAGCTGGGGACACCTTTGCAGAGATGCAGGGGAGGCGAGGAGGTGTGGGTGGAGGTCACGTGGGAGGGGGCAGGCAGGGCTGGGCCGAGGACTGAGCTGAGGCCAGGAGCCCTCAGAGGTGGGCCCACCACAGGCTGCCCTGAGATGGCCCGAGGAGCCGCCCTGTCTGGGGCAGGACGGGGTGCTCAGCTCTTCTCAAGACAGGGCCAGGTGGGACATGTAGGTGCATAAACCAGCAGCTGCCAGGGCTGAGTAGTGAGCTCCCTGACATTGGAGGAAATCAAGCACATCCTGATGCCCCACTGGGCCAGGAGGCTTGAGTGGGAGAAGAAAGGACAGTAACACAAGGGGCGGTGTGTATTTTTCTCAAAAGTAATTGAGCGGGGGGGGGCACGTTGTCCTGCAAGGAGGTGGTGGAGGGGCCACCTCCCACACTAGTTGGTGCTTTAATGGAGGCCCAGGGGCTGGGCAGCCTGGAGGGATCTGAGGCCTGCAGCTGTAGATCCCAGGCTGCCCTGCAGAGCCGTCGACGTGGACCCAGGAAGGGGTGGACCAGGGTGGCTGTGAGGAAGGCCACCCCCTGGACTCTCGTCCACATGCCTCTGACCCACGGATCAGGCCAGAGGGAAGGCGCTCGGCCAGGAAGGATGGAGGCTCTGGCCTCATTCCTGGAAGAAACTCAATCAATCGTTCCCTGCAGCAGGGCACCTCCCGGCCCAAATCTACTTTGCCTGGTTTTCCATCCTGACGGGGGCTCAGGGTAAGTGGCCTGTCTGTGGGGGCAGAGGGCCCTCTGGGAAAGGAGAGCAGCTGACACCGAAGCAGGAGATGGGACAGTCGGTTGGCATGGAGACTGCCAGGGGGAGGGGCGGAGTTGGCCTCTGTTCCCTGGACCCACTTGCCTGTCCCTCCCCTGGGATCCACCCCCCCCTCCAGCCAGGTCAGTTCAAGTCCTGTGAGGGGCACTGGGGCTCGGGGGCACTGGCACAAGCCCTTTCCTGCAAGGTGATCCCCGACCAGGGACCACGACCCCGGCCCAGGTGATGGGCGTGCACGGGCACCTGAACCGGCCCAGGACACCCAAGCTGGGCCTGAAGGGCAGAGGCCTGGGGCAGGCTGACCAGCGTGCTGGACAGCATGCCACGCAGGGGCACAGGTGCAAGCACAGGCCTGGAGGTGAGGAGGCCACACCCTCAGAAGGGGACGAGCGCGCGCTAGGATGGTGCCCACTGAACCCAGACCCGCTCTCCTGCCCCCGGGCTCCTGCGCCCCGGGGCTGGGCTGCAGCGGGTCTCCCAGGGAGAAGGGTGGGCATTTGGGGCCCCCACCGAGCAGGGCAGCAGGGCTACACGCTGACGGCCCACCTGTGAGGAAGGGCACGCCTGTGGCTCGGTCCCGAAGCACCTACTGTGCGTACTTTGCCCAAAGGTGACACTGCTGACTGGTCCTGACCCCAGGGGCTCACGTGAGAAGTGGGGGAAGGGCCAGTGCTGCAGCCGCTTTCACTGTGTCGGCAGGGGTCCACATGTGTTCAAGGCCACGTCCACTTGGGGCCTCCGATGGCACCTCCATCTTGGAGTCCCTGGAGGGACCTGGCGGCCCCCCTGGGGAGCTGTGGTCCCCGGCCTCTCACGCTGTAGGAGAGCAGCTCCAGCCCTCAAAGCACGAGGGGGTGCCAGCCCCTTTGGGACAGCTTTCCTAGCCCCACCTCTGCAGCCCCGGGAAAGGCGGCACATTAGTTCCCAGAACTTGGAGACGCAATGGACCCGACTCAGGTGTGAGGCCCCCTCTGTCTGTCCGTCCATCTGTCCTTCCTGCCCGCATCCAGTCTGCAAATATTGGCTGCTCCTTGATGGTGGCCCTGGGCCGCGCCTGTCAGGGACACAGACCTGACATCTCAGGGTCCCTGAGGGCAGGGTGCCTCAGTGCGGCCCGGCCCGAGCTCCGACAGCCCCGGCTGTCGTAATTCACATTCCTAATCGTCAAGAGGGACAATTCTGGGAAAAAAAAAAAAAAGAGAACGAAAAGCACCATCATTTGGCCAGGTCTTACTTCTATGCACACGTACATTTTTTCTTTGCGAAATTGGAATTGAATTTTCTATGCAGTTAATACTCTGTTGATTTCTCCACCCAACAGCCCATCGTGTGGTTTATCCCAGACGCGCGATGCCAACAAAGACATGCATTTCTGCAGCCTCTGGCTTCCAAGGAGGCGACACGGCCCCCATTTCCTCCGGTCGGTGTGCAGCTGGCCCCGAGGAGCAGGTGGGGACACAGGTGCGAACAGAGGTCACGCAGGTGAGCAGGAGAGAGGCCAGAGCTGAGGCCACGGGGGAGCAGCGTGGCGTCTGAAGGCTGGGCAGATGTCTCTGCCTCCCTCAGACCGAGAGACGCCATGGGGGTGGCGCTGTGAGGCCTCCAGGCGCCCAGCCCCACGATGGGGAAGAGCGGCCGTGATGTGCGAACGACTCAGCGCCGCTCAGCGAAACGGCAGCCAACGGACACACACCTTTGGACGGGGTGGAAGGAGCCAGACCCAGGGAGGGCATATACTCTATGACCCCAAGTTTATGAAATTCCGGAAGAGAGTAAGCCAACGTACGGTGGAAAAAGTCAGAGCCAGGGTGGCGCGGGGGGCTGGGGCACGTGGGCATTTTTGGAGCGAATGTTCTGTCTGTCAGTGGGGGTTTGGGCCGCAGAGCACACGTTAGAGCATTCGATGGTCCCCCTGATGTTTCTACATTTCATTATCAATTTTACTCCAAAGAATGAAAAAATCCATAACGAACATTGAACTGTAGTTTGTGCTGTGCGCGCTGCCTGTTTAGGGGTGTCGTGTACGGACATCTGCAACCAACTGGGAAAGTGGTTGATTCCTGGGGGCTGGAGACAAAGGTGTTAAAGCAAGTGGAGCCAGACGTCTGCTGTGGGCGTTTGGGTGTCACCCTAAAATTCTATCAGCTTTTCTGTATGTTTGAAAATTTGCAAGATTACATGTGAAAGCCAATGGAAGAGCCCAGGTGCTGTAGCCAAGCGGCTGGACCGTGGTAGCTGTTCACTGACCGTGTGTGTGAGACCTTGGACTAGTTTCTTGGACTCCTGGTGCCTCAGCGTCGCCATGGCGTGAAAGAATTAACGAACATCAAGTACTTACACGCAGTAAGTACTGGCGTACAGTAGGTGCTTGAAAAGTGCGCCCCTTGTTGGTAGCAATTCCATTGTTGGTAATATTGAGTTATCAGGGCTCCCACATGTGCTGGAGGCAGCCGGGGAGGCTGAGGGATAAGCCAAGGGTTTGCATTGAGTTCAAGAGTAAAGGGCCCCAAAGAGTCAAAACGATCTTGTAGATGAAGAACGACGCAGCGGGTTCCCACGTCCCACTGTCAGGTTCTACAGGGACCGGGACAGAGGGATCTGGCAGAAGGATAGAGACATATACACCTATGGGGTAGAACTGAGGGTGCAGAAATAAACCCTTGTATTTACGGTCACTTTATTTTTGACAAGAGGGCCAAGATGATTCAATGGAGAAGGAACAGTCTTTTCAACAAATGGTGCTGGGACCAACAACACGGGTAAAGAATGAAACTGGACCCCCTTTTCACAGCATCTGAAAAATAACTTAATGGATCAAAGACCTAAATATAAGGGCTGAAACTATAAGACTCTTAGAAGAAAACATAGGAGTAAATCTTCACCTCAGGCAGGGGCTTCTTAGGTACGACATCAAAAGCACAAGCAACGAAAAGAAAAAAAAAAATTGGACCTCATCAAAATGAAAAACTTTTGTGCTGCAAACAATTCCAACGAGAAAGTGAAAAAACAACCTATAGGAAGGGAGAAAATATTTGCAAATTATAAATCTAATTAGGAACTTGTGTCTAGAATATATAAAGAACTCTTACAACTCAATAATAAAAAGATAAATAGCCTAGTGGCCGTGGACAAGGACCCTAATAGACATTTCTCCAGAGAAGATTTACAAAGGCCAAGAAGCTCATGAAAAGATGCTCAACGTTATTAGCCATTGGGAAACGCAAATCAAAACCACAGTGAGACACCCTTTCGCACCCACTGGGATGGCCAGAATCAAATAGACATAAAAACAAGTGGTGGTGAGGGTGCGGAGAAGTTGAAACATACACACTGCTGGTGGAAATATGAAATGTTGCATCCACTTTGGAAACAGTTTGGGAATTCTTCAAAATGTTAAACACAGCGTCACCATATGACCAGCAATTCCACTCCTTGGTATATACCCAAGAGAAATTAAAACATATGTTAATGTAAAAACTACGTAAACGTTCATAGCAGCATATTCGTAATATCCCCAAAGCAGAAACAACCCAAATGTCCATCAGCTAATGAATGGATAATAAAATGTGGTCCCTCCGCACAATGGAATATTATTAGCCAATCAAAAGGAATGAAATTGCGACATATGCTACAACATATATGAACCTCAGCTTTGAAGTTCCTGCAGAAGTCTTCTGGGCAGGCGTTGGGCCAGTACTGCGGCACGGCAGTGGAAATGGGAAGAGAATGATTAATTCAAGATGGCATGTGTCAAAGGATGCAGGCATGGATCCTCCCTTTCCTTTCCTCTCCACATCTTGCCTTCCCTCCATCTTCCCTTCCTCTCCATCTCTGTAGAAGTAGGAGGAGAGGGATCTAGGATTCTAAACCATGTAGGCCAAGTATTTGTCAGAAGGAGAAGCAGTGGAGTAGGAAGGAGGGCATCTAAATTTTCATCGTAGACTTGCTGCCAACTAACATTTGTCTCGGGCAAGAAACCTCACTCCGTGGCCTCATCTTCCTTGCCTGGGAAATGATGCTGATTCAGACCCTTTCTCAGGCTCATTCAGCTCGTCTTCCGCTCTTTTATTCCAAATGCCTACGTGACAGGTTAACATGATTTTAAATAAACTCCGTATCTGAAGAAAACGAAAAACAGAAAACAAAAAAAACCCCCCTGCATTTTACCACTAAGACAATACCACTAAGTGAACTTAGCCGGTCACAAAAGACCACAGAGCATATGATTCCATTGATCTGAAGTGTCCAGAAAAATCAAATCTACAGAGACAGAAAGTAGGTCGGTGGCTGCCTAGGGTTGGAGGTGGTGGTGGAGAATGGGGGTGACTGCTAACGGGTGCTGGGGTTCCCTTTTGGGGTAAAAAAATGCTCTCAAATTAGATGGTCGCACAACTCTGAATATACTAAAATGCATTGACTAGCACACTTGAAATGGGTGAACTGTATGGCATGTAAATCATCCCTCAATAAATCTGTTGAAACAAGAGAGCCTTGGGTTCAAGTTCTGACTCGGCTCTCTGGGGCAAGTCTCTGTCATTCCAGGAACGAAGTTCAGTCTGATACGTAAAATGGGGCTGGGACGATTTGCCTTCCTGGGTTATTGCGGGGACCAGATGAGATGACAGATATGAAACAGTTTTTCATTTTAACTTCTGTATTTAAACGTATTACAAAAGGAAATGTATGCACATTGTACAAAATTCAAATGGCAGATGTGGGTACTCAGTGAGAAGTCTCATTTTCTGGGGCGCTGGAACTTTCAATATCTTGATTGGGGTGGTGATGACACAGATGTATACATTTGTCAAAACTCGTGGAATTGTACTCTTAAGGAGGTTGAATTTCATTGTCAGTAAATAATACACACAAGCAAGTAAAATGTTATTTTGTTACACCCTTTTTGTACTCGTAAAAAAAAAAAAAAAGTACTACATACACTGTTCCTCTCCTTGTTTGTTCCCCTAAAGACCATTCTGGGAGATGGACTCAAACCAGTCTGTGCTTATCCAGCTGCACGCGCCTCCATGTGGATGTGTCCCAGCGCTCCACCGCCAGCCGGTATTTAGGATGTTTCCAATCTGCTGCTATTACAAAGAGTGCTTCAGTGAATGACCTTGAATGCAGTAATATATCATTTTTCACGTTTCTGAGCAGTCTCTGGAGGACAGATTCCTAGAAGTAAATGCTGGGCCAAAGGATATATGTATTTGTAATTTGGACATTGTTTCAGATGTTCCAAGAGTGCCTGCTTCCCTATACCATTGCAACATGGTGTGTCATTAAACTTTACTCTCTGCCCATTGGATCAATGAAAAATTATCTTTGAGAGTAATTTTAATTTGCATTTCTGTTAAGTGTGAGACTGGGCACTTTTTGTATATATAAGTGTTATGTTTATTTCCTTTTCTGTTCATAATCTCTGCTCAATTTTTCCCTCTTGGGTATATTTTTAAATTGATTTGTAAGAGCTCTTTACATATGAGGATAAAGGATCTTTGCTTGGATGTAAGTTGGACACATTGCTTCTTTTATGGCTTTTGGGTTTTATATTGTTTGTTGTTGTTACTGTGAAGTTCTGGGCACAGGAAGAGACAGTCTCCATTTTTCTCTGGGTACCATCTCCCAGGATGGGGGTGGGGAGGGCTCTTCTCCACATTAATCCCGGCCACTTGTGTCCCTCTGCTCTTTCCCTGCGTACTCTCAGGTGGCTGGCTGACCTGCCTGGGTCAGCTCCTCCCAGCCAGGCCATCGTTAGAGGAGAGAGGAGCCATGACAGGGGTGCGGAGAAATGTGAGACCCTCATCTATTCTGAAACTGCGCTCAGTCACCCCTCCTGTGCTGGTCGGGTGTATGGCACCTGGATTCAGAGGTGGGTCAGACTGTCCTGCTCTGCTGAGTTCACAGTCTGGTGGAAAATCCAATGTGGTGAGTACTTGGCCGGGGGAATCTCAGAGTGTCCGGAGGAAAGAGGCGGGGGGACACAGGCATGGTGGGGGGCCCTAGCAGCTGGGGAAGGTGGTGGCCCCATAGCCCCAGGCCCGAGGGCCCTCACTTCCTAGCTTGCCTCTCCCCAAAGAGCACTGGGGCGCATCCAGATACGGCAGTTGGTTTGTTACAATAAAAACAAGAATCTTGCTGACCCAGTTCCTGTAGAGTTCAATCCTGGCCTCCCTGTGAAGCGGGAGGTGTTAATAGTGCTCATTTCTAGGGTGGCCGCGAGGATGAACTGACGCGTGCAGCAAGCACACGCTTGACACGCGGAAGTGAAGTTTATAATTCCACGTGGGTGCGCGTGAGTGCGCGTGTTAGGTGTGGACTCGGGATTCCACGTGGGTGCGCGTGAGTGCGTGTGTGTTAGGTGTGGACTTGGGATTCCACGTGGGTGCGCGTGTTAGGTGTGGACTTGGGATTCCACGTGGGTGCGCGTGAGTGCGTGTGTTAGGTGTGGACTTGGGATTCCACATGGGTGCGCGTGAGTGCGTGTGTTAGGTGTGGACTTGGGATTCCACGTGGGTGCGCGTGTTAGGTGTGGACTTGGGATTCCACATGGGTGCGCGTGAGTGCGTGTGTTAGGTGTGGACTTGGGATTCCACGTGGGTGCGCGTGTTAGGTGTGGACTTGGGATTCCACGTGGGTGCGCGTGAGTGTGTTAGGTGTGGACTTGGGATTCCACGTGGGTGCGCGTGAGTGCATGTGTGTTAGGTGTGAACTTGGGATTCCACGTGGGTGCGCGTGAGTGCGTGTGTTAGGTGTGGACTTGGGATTCCACATGGGTGCGCGTGTGTTAGGTGTGAACTTGGGATTCCACGTGAGTGTGTGTGTTAGGTGTGGACTTGGGATTCCACGTGGGTGCGCGTGAGTGCGTGTGTTAGGTGTGGACTTGGGATTCCACGTGAGTGCGCGTGAGTGCGTGTGTTAGGTGTGGACTTGGGATTCCACGTGGGTGCGCGTGAGTGCGTGTGTTAGGTGTGGACTTGGGATTCCACGTGGGTGCGCGTGTTAGGTGTGGACTTGGGATTCCACGTGGGTGCGTGAGTGCGTGTGTTAGGTGTGGACTTGGGATTCCACGTGGGTGCGCGAGTGCGTGTGCTAGGTGTGGACTTGGGATTCCACGTGGGTGCGCGTGAGTGCATGTGTGTTAAGTGTGCACTTGCGGTGTATTTGACTTGAGGGTGCTTGGAGCAGGATGCCAGGCTATACCAGCTACAACTTAAGCTGGGCTTCTGTGAGGGTGGAGCGGTATCCCACGTTCCCGACCAGATAATGCCTCGTGGTGGAGTGGGCTGGTGGGTGAGGTTGCGGCTGCCTATAGACATGAGGTGTGTGGGTGCAGTGTGTCTACAACAGAGGCTGGGCGGGGGGGTTCTCAGGAGGAGAGGAGTGTCTGAGAGATGAAAGAGGGAGGGAGAAAGAGAGAGGGAGGTAGAGAGAGAGGGAGGGATCTTGCCTCAAAGGAGACACACCAGAGAGAGAGCCCTCCGCCTTTATTTAGCCCAGAGAGAGATGGGCCTCCCTCCTCCCTCCGGGTCTGCCCTGGGGTCTCCCATTCCCAGCCTGAGGCGGGTCTGGCCTTTCTGGGGGGCAGCAGCAGCCAGGCTCTGCCCTCTTAGAGCAAACAAAGGCATATTTCCACATCTCAAGATGCTGGAGCAGGAAAGGCCTGGGTATCCGGCAGGAGTGCTCCCCTAAGGCAGGAGCATCGCGCCTGGCGAACCAGGTCACCGAATTGCAAGGCCCTGGCGAGTTGGGGAGAAAGTGGGAACGGGGGCTGTGAGCCGGCCTAGGCTACAGAGGGGCAGTGCACCTCTAGTAGGGACCCTTGGCAAGAGAGACACCCCCCCCAAGGCAGCCTCTGCCCCCACCTCTCGGTCCCAGGAGGTCTGAGCACCCCTCAAGGACAGGACAGCCAAAAGACAGTGGCTCCGACATTGACCGTCATCCTCTAGGCGCAAGGGTCCAGGGGCAAGGTGGTGGCCTATCCTCTATCCCGGACCCCTCTGGGGTCTCGGCTCTCCCGCGGAGACGTCGAGTCAGGTGGAGGCGCGGGTGGGGTTGGGAGAAGCTGGAGGGCGGCAGCGGGCGCCGCAGGCTGGACGGAGTTTATGGGCTGCGGAGAGGCCGCTGGACCGGACCCCGAACCGGAACCCAGGGCGCCCATCCTCGGCCTGGCCAGCCTTTGGCCGCGCTGCTCGCAGCCTCACGCGCCACTCCCACGCCTGTCCCGGCGCCTCCTCCCGGGGGGGGGGGCGCGCCCCTCACCCTCCAGCAGCCCCCTCCCCTATGCCGCGCGCGCCCCGCGGCGCGCAGGTCGACCCCGCCGTCTCTGTCTCCCTTCCCGGGCCGGGGCAGGACGCGGGGCAGGGGCGCGGCGCAGGACGCGGCGCCCGGAGGGTCTTGCCCCGCGCGCCCGCCGGCGTCCCGGCTCCCGGGCTCCGACACAGCGGCTCAGGAAGCGGCGCGCAGGCAGTGCCGGGCGGGGGCGCTCTTGAGTCTGGTTTGGAATTCTCACCGAACACGCAAGCCGCAGGCTGGGCAGCGGCCGTGAGGAGCGGGAGCCGCCCCGGGACGCGGTGTGGACGCTGGGTGCGGGCTCAGGGAGACCAGGGCGCTGCGGATTTAGAGCCCTGTTTAGAGGCCGACCGAGAGATTTCAGTCCCCCGGGGGTTCGGGAGGCGAATGTAAGGGAAGGGGATCGGTGGGAGGAAAATCCGCTAAACCGAACCTTCCGGAATCCGAAGAATCCTGGCTGATCCCACACACCCTCCTCGGCCCTCCCCCTAACCGAAAGGGGGAGCGGGGCCGAGCAGTGGGAGGGTTAGTGGGGGTCAGCAATCTGGGGGAGGGCAAATCCTTTAGGGCGCGACCCCCAGCAGGTGCAGGGCCCTCCCCATCCCGGAAACGCGCGCCCCTGCGGGCCGAGCAATTGCACTCGCGGACGCGCGCGCCCACACAGGGTCTGACTTCGGGTCAACTTTCACGCGGTTCCCGGGTGTGTGTGCACAAGGCAGTGCCCGCACGCGCGTGCACTTCTCCGCCCCAGGGGCCCACCTCCCATCTCCACCCAGTGTCCCGACTCTTAGGCCTTCGGGGGCTTCTGCTCTAACGTGGCCTGGGGCGGGGCGGGGGCGCGCAGAGCGAGCCGGAAGGAGGGGGCGAGGATGCCGCTGGGCTCCCCACGCCGCCCCCACAGTACGCTCCAACTTTCCCTCCCGCCTCACCTTCCGGACACCCCCAGTCCACCGACGTGAGGGATCGCCACCGCCGCGCGCCCCCGCCCGCGTCCCCCACCCCTCCTCCAGCCCTCCCCGCTCGGGCTCCTCCACGAAACCTTAGATCACGCTCGGAAAGAATGTGCTACAACCTCGGCGCGGCCGCGGCCGCCACCACCGCGCCCGCGCCGGAGCCGGAGCCGGAGCCGGAGCCGCCGCTCCCCCGCCTGCCCGGCCGGCCCAGGGCTCGCCACGCGCTGTCCCCGCCGCCGCCCCGCGCTCGCCCCGCGCTTGACGCAGTGAGCGCCGCAACCCGGCTCCCGCCGGCTCCGCTCCTCTCCCCGTCGCAGGCGGAGCCCAGCCCGGCGGGCTCCGGGAGTGGCGGGCAGGGCGCGAGGGGGAGGAGATCTGTCTGGAGCCAGCGAGGCCGGAGGAGGAAAAGCTGGAGGAAGGAGGGGAAGCCGCCGCCGCTGCCGCCGCCGCCGCGCTCCGGGGACCTGGGCGCGCGCGCTCCGCTCGCCCGTGACCGTGCCTCCGGCCCGCACCCCGGCCCAGGTAGGAAGGGGCGTGTAGGGGAGGGTGCTGCGGCTTGAGGGTCGCTTCTACCGCAGCTGCAGGGCCAGCGGGTCCCAGCCCCTGGGGGAGGCAAGGAAGATGCTCTCCCAGGCGGCAGCGGGGGCGGGCGCGGGGTCCCCAGTGGCTCTCGCAGCCCGGGCCGCTCCAGTCCCCGCGCCGTGCCCTGAGCGTCCGCGCCGGGGCCGAGTCCCCTCGCCGGTGGGGCTTTGGTTGTGGCGCGTTGGGTCCGTCGGTCCTGGGCGTCCCCGCTCTCGGGTTCCGAGGCGGGCGCACTCGAAGTTAGCAGTCGCCGAGCCCCGGCTGGACAAACTTCCCTCCCCGACGCCGCGGCCCGAAGGCCCGGGACTCCGGACCCCTCGGGCTAGGAGGCGCCGCGGGGACCCCGAAACTTTCCTGAGCGCTGTGAGCACGAAGGGCGGGATAGGCAGGGATCGGGCTAGGGAGGTGGTCTTGCCTGCGAGGGAACAGTGGTAGCCGCGGCGCCCCAAGTTGACGCGGAGACTGCCCCCCATCTGGAGCCCCATCTTGTAGTCGAGGACGGGCAGGGAGCAGACTGTGGGCGCCTAGTCTTCGCACGGCAGGCGTGGAGGGAGCATTGCTCCGCCCCCCGCCGCTGGAGCCCTTGGAGGGGGTGTTACAGGACCCCCCCCCACTTCAATCCGGTCCCCCGGCTCTGCCCGCCGCTGCCATGCTCGCGGGAAGGAGCCGGCTCCAGGCTATTAATAGGCGCCTATAACCCGCACCTGTCTCCGCCGGGGAAGCCGTGAAGCTAGGCTTGGCTGCGGGGTGTGGCGGGACCCCAGGCCCGGAGCTGCCCCCCGACCCTCATGGTCCTCATCCTGTCGCTCTTCCCTCCACGCCCCCCCGCCTCTCCCCTCATTCTTTACTCTCCGGTCTCGGGCTGTCGCCCCCCCCAACTTTTTCTCTTCCCAAACTGCATGGTGTGGCCTGTGACCGCCCAGACCGGCGCGATCCTAGCACAGCCCTCACCCGAGCCCTCCGGCGCTGGGTGGGTGTGGGATCCCTGGGGCCAGACTGCCGGCGGTGAGCGGGAATTCCTGCCGAGCTCACACTGGTGCGCGGCCCACTCACCCGCCCCATCTGAGCGGCGGGGGTAGTGCGGTGGTCGCCGCGAGCAGCCGACGGGGTTCTGGAGAGTGAAGGGGACCCGCGAAGCTCCTGAGAGGGTTTTGGGGTGTAGCTACAGCCTCACGTGCAGGGAGGAGGCGATGTCCTGGTGGCCGCCACTCCAGCGTCGCCTGCGCGCACCCCGAAGGCCCAGGAGGACTCCATTTCCTCCCCCGCCCCCGGTCCACCCACCCCCAACACTCAGACCGGATCTTGAGTGGATTTGAGGATTTGGGGGACGGGGGACACGGGGTACTGGTTCCCGTCTCCCCGTCTGCAACACCCAGCCCCCAGGCAGCGGGGGGGGGGGTGTCTTTGTCCCCAGGGCTGGCCGCGGGCCCCGCCCCCTCCTTCAACTCCGGGACCCCGACGCTCTCCAGCGCTCATTTGCTGCGCTCCAGCGATCTCCGAGCCTCGGTGAGGTAGGATCCGCATCCTTTCCCCCGCTCTGGGTCTGGGGGTGGGCTAGGGGGCGTGGAGCGCCGTTTGTGGTCCCTGACAGATGTCCTCGCGGCGGCGCTGGCGTCTCTGTAACAGAATTAATGACTTACACGCAGGCCGCCAATCGGCGCGGCCACGGGGGAGGGGCGACCCAGCTGAGATTCAGCGGACGAGGTCGCAGCCCTAAGGTGCAGCCTCCGCTTGGGGTGGGGGGTTCAGCGGCCAGGACCCGGAGCCCCGCCTTCCGCCCCACCT
Source organism: Phocoena phocoena (assembly GCF_963924675.1). Classification (NCBI taxonomy): domain Eukaryota; kingdom Metazoa; phylum Chordata; class Mammalia; order Artiodactyla; family Phocoenidae; genus Phocoena; species Phocoena phocoena. The sequence goes on from NC_089233.1 coordinate 1,071,604, forward strand.
CCAATCCCCTGTGCCCCCAACTCTGCGATTTGCTCTCTGTGGGGCCGGCTCACGGATCCCCCGGGTGCCTGGACCCTCCCTGCCCCTCCCGTTGGCCTCTGAGCCCCTCCACAGAGCCCTAACCCTGGGCAGCCAATACTTGCCTGGGGGGGTGGGGCAGTGCCGGTGAGGGCGCTCTGAGGCCTCTGGCCTTGGCTTCTATGCCTTAGAGATGGGCTCGTAGCCCCTGGGCCTGGGGAGCAAGCAGCAGGAGGTCGGGATGTAACTCTAGGCAGGCCCTAGCTTGGTCCCTGGCATACCCCAGCGGCCCATCCCAAGCCAACCGGATCCTTCCTGAGCCCGAGCTGCTTGGCCAGCGTAGCCCTGGGGGAACCAGCCAGAAACGGGAGTCCGTCACCTCTGGCAGAGGCTTGCCTGGGAAAGAATGCACGGGAGCCTCGGCTCCCATGCATTCCCTGCACAGGGCTGGTGAGGCCAGAGGCTTGAAGGTTGATTTCTTGGACCTTCCAGGAGTGACCAGTGTCACTCTGGGGGAGGACCAGTTTCTCCCCAGTCCCAACTGCAGCTGTGGAGGGCCTCTTAGACAACAGGGAGGGGTAGGGGGTCCTCTCACCAACCCCTCCGTTCCCTGGTCCCCAGGCCTGGCACATCTGAGGCTTGCAGTATATGTGGTGATAGCCAGGGCCTGCCCTTGGCCTGAGGCCTGCTGGGACAAGGGTCCAGGTAGGAGGCAGCCCAGGGAGAAAGGCTGCAGCTCAGATGCCCCACACGGCCCCACTGCCTCCTTCCCTGTGCCTCACCCTGACCCCCGGAGCTGTGATACGTTTCTGGACATACCGCCCCCCCAGTACATAACCACGGGGCACCCTTGCTTTTGTCCTAGCACCCCCTTTATGGCTCTGAGGCACCCCCTCACAAGGGAGCCCCACCTGGCAGGCAGGAGGGGGCCACAAAGCACTAAAGTCCTAAATTCCCACCTGGCAGGGGGAGGGCAGCGTAGAGCCCACTCCCCACTTCCTGGCTGACCTTCCGTGCCCAGGTGGTGCGGGGCGAGGGGGATCTGCCGGTCCCTACAGGAGTCGCTGGTGCTGTGGGCGTTCATTCACATTCTCTCTCCGGTCCCCACACACTATAGGATTTATCTTGATTTGCTGTCTTTGAATTGAGTCAACTCTTTTGTATGCTCGGTGAATTGCCCAGCTGCTGGCGGGGAGCGGAGAGCGTGCCGGGGGTACTGAGGCCGGGAATCAGAGGCGGGCGGGGGACAGGAAGCGGGGAGGGGGCTGCGGGCGCCGGCGGGGACGAGCCAGGCTGCGCGGGGACACGAGCGGCCCGAGGTACGGGCCGGGCAGCCCACCCGGGCGGCCGGGGGCACCGCCGAGGCCTGCCCGGCCCCAGGGAGGAGCCCCGAGGGGCCAGGAGGCTCAGACCTGGGGGCAAAGCTGCCCTTCGGGCTCTGCTCCGGACCTGCTGTGTGACGTGGGGCAAGCCTCTGGGCCTCTCTGTAACTTGCAGAAAGGGGGCTTCCGCACACGCAGGTTGTGAGGGTCAAACTAAGAGGGAAGAGTGCGCCGAGCCTCTCGGAGTTTTCCCAGAGGTTGGGGTGAGTGAGGGAAGGAAGGGGGGCCAGGACTGGGGAGAGGGTGCCAGCCCTACCTGTCCGCCCCCCGCCCCTCACCCCCCCCCCCCCCCAGCTCTCTGCCCCCGGATCCCTACCTTCTCCTAGGTGGGCCGGACAGCCGGGCCGAATCGGGTCCTGAGGACGCCCGGTCTTTGCTTAAAGGGGAGGGGTCGTGGGTGGCTCTTCCCGGCCACAGCTGTTGCGCGCTCCCCTACGCAGAGGGCGGCCCCGCCCCCACTCGGACGTGGGTGGAAGGGCTGGAGAGGGGCCGAGAAGGAACCCTCCTGCGCTTTCTAGTACCTCCCCCTCCCGCTGCCCTCCCCCTCCCCCTCCCCCTCCGCTCGGCGGCCGGAGGGCAGGAGCGCGGCCGTGAGGAAGCCGGGCGAGCGCAGGGGGTTCTGGAGGGAGGGGGGAAAGGGGAGGGCGCGAGACTCCGAGCCGGACTCGAGCAGGGAGGAAGGGGGGTGGGAGGGCGCGCGCAGGGGAGGTGCGCGAACACCAGCCACGCTGCCCGAGAGGCGAGGGGCGGGGCGGCGCGCGCGGATCGATGGGCGAAGCTGGGGAGGAATTTCAATCCCCGGAGCGAAGTTAGAGCTTGAAGGACGGCGGCGGTGGCGGCGGCGGCGGCGGCGGGCGCAGCCCCGGAGCGGCGGCCGGGCGAGCAGGTAAGTGCGGAGCCCGCGGAGCCCGAGTCCACGCGGGACTGGGGCCGAGCCTGGGCGCGCGGGAGTCCAGCCACTCCCGGGAGCGGCGCGGCGGGCCCCGCACCTCAAGTCGCCGGCGCGCTCTCCCTACGCCCCCCGGCCCTAGTGCGCCCAGGCCCAGCGCGCCCTCCGAGCGCAGCGGGCAAAGTTGGAGGAACTTGGCGGCGGCGGCGGGGAGAGCGGGGTCCTGGATAGGGGTACCGCTGGCGCCCCCGGATCGCCCCTGCCCCTCGCACAACTACTCCTCGCTAGGACCTGCCCCTTCCCCAGCACCTCTGCCCCCTCGTCGCCCCGCATCCCACCCTCGCCCAGAGCTGCTGCTCCCTGCGGTCGACCCGGCGCGGCCCTTGCCCTTCCCCAAACCTCCTCGGCCGAGGGTCCCTGAGCCCCGTCGGTGCCGGTGTCACCATTCCTGCCCTGTCTGCCCGCTCTCCGACGTTGCGCGCCTCCCCACTAGGCACCCCGGGACGGTCCAGCTTTACTCGGGGGAGGGGCCGCATTCTGCGATCGGGGAGCCAAAGCCCTGGCGTAGGGGTGGGGGCGGGGGCCTTTGCTAAGAACCTGGTGGATGTTCTCCACCCCTCCCCCACCTCGGACCCGTTCTCACTGTCATCCCTTGGGGGAGGGGTGCCGAGCCTCCTTGCCCCAACCTGCCTCTAAGGACGCAGGTCCCCCCTTCCATCCTGTAAAATCCGCAGGTCACCTGCTCGCTGCTCAGGGTGGGGCCCCTTGCAGGTGTTCCCCCTCCAAAACAGACCGACAAGCCTCTGCCATCAAAACCAGACTCTTGCCGGCATCAGCTGTGTGACCTTGGGGCAGGTAAACCTCCCAGGGCCTCAGTTTCCAAGGCTGTAAAATGGGGGTACATTGAAAACGTGTGCCTTGTGGAGGGAGCATCACAGGGGAGGCTCAGCACAGGCAGGGCCCCTGGAGGCCTCTCCTCCAGGCGTGGGGAGGTCAGGCCAGGTGAAAATGTGCGCCTTATGGAAGGAGCACCACAGGGGAGGCCTCTCCTCCAGGCGTGGGGAGATCAGGCCAGGTGAAAATGTGCGCCTTATGGAAGGAGCACCACAGGGGAGGCCTCTCCTCCAGGCGTGGGGAGGTCAGGCCAGGTTTGCAGCCCCAGCAGAGCCTCAGGTGTGAGCCATCTTCCCTGAGCCCTTGCTTGGATGCAGCTGGGTCTGCCTCTCTCTCTCTCTGTTGGGCTGGGGGCTGGGAAGAAAGCATTAACAAGATCTAAGATCTCAGGAGCCTTGGGGGCAGGAGCTTTGGAAGGCTGCAGGGCGAGGGGGGATACAAAGGTGGACTTCCCCAGTCTCCTCTCTCTCTGGGGGGGGGCTGTCTCCGGTGAGGCCCCAGCCCCAGAGGAAAGGAGCAAACGGGGCTTACGTTGGTTTGAAGCCACACATAGTCTCATGTTTCCTGCCCAGCCAGCCCCCTGGCCTGCACCCTGGGTCGTTGCAGCTTTCAACTTTTAATTGAACGAGCAATGGGGGAGACACACTCCCAACCTCATCTCAGGTCTGCATCCTGCTTCATCAGAAGAGGCAACTCAGAGGCAGAGGGACAAATTGCAGGTGGCCCGTGCGTCAGAGGGAGTGCCCACCTGCTCTCTACATTCGGGGGTTGGAGCCGGGCCGGGACCCCAGCACTTGGGTGCCTCACTTTCCTGGGCTCTTGTTAAGGGACGGCTGAACACGCCCTGGTCTCTGGGTCAGGAAGGTTGGCAGTCATACAGTCGGATCCTCTTGGACCCTCTCCTGCCAGCAGCTGTTCAGTCCCCCTGGCCACGGCAGCAGGCCGGCTGCCCGTGTATCATTTAGGATGACATAGCAGCCACAAGCCTGGAGTCCTGACTAGGAAAAGCAGGGATGGGCATCTTATCCTGAGACCTGGCAGATGTGGGCGGTGGGCAAGGGATGTGGTGGGCGCGTGTACCTGGGCCAGGGGATGAGAAAGCCTGATGTCCCTTCCCCAGAGCCCCACAGGAGTCCCTCTGGAAAGCTTAGCAGTTCTTCACAGAGCCTTTAGAAGCTGACGCCCGCCACCTGAGCTGGGGAGAGGCTGCTGCTCCCCCAACTTCCTACCCCCCAAAAAAAAACCCAGGTGGCCGAGGCCCCCAGGAGAAACTTGGACCCAGCAGCCCCTCTCTTAGACCCTGGGAATTTGAATCTAAATGTCTGCTTGTCAACATCACCTGCTCCAAGAGAGAAATTAGTGGGGCCAGAATCCTGACAGTGGCTTGGATGTCAGCAGGGTAACACGCGAGTGCCTGCCTGGTCCCGCGTCTGTGTGTGTCTCTAAGACACACACACACACACCAGCTCTAGATTTCAGTGGGATTTCCTAAACACTCAGGAAACTCCTCAGATCCCTCGGGTCAGGGCCCCTACCCCTACCTTGCAGTCCCCATCCCCTTAGAGGCCCAGAGCCCATTAGCAGAGGACCCTGTTTCTGAGGGCGCGTAGCAGCGGGAGAAATTTACGAGCAGAGGTGCTTGGACTGGGGTGTTCATATATCTCCGCAGGAAACAAACAGGCAGACCCCGTGGTTGCCTGGGCTGGTGGTGGATAATACACATTGGGGGAGGGCGCAGGATGAAAGATGCTGGTGACTGACAGGCAGGAGATAGATCTCCAGGGCCGGGTGATGGGGCCATAAATTTCCAGGCGTGCACCTGGAGCAGATGGTGGCATTGCTGCGCCGTGGACATTGGATACATTTGTCATCTTGCCAGCAACCCCCCCTCATGCCCCCTGCATCGCCCTTCCCTTTTTGTCTCCCGTCATGGATTCCGATTTCTTCCAACAGAAGCTTGGGTGTCACCTGGCCTTGGGCAGGGCTCTGTTGGGGTGGCTGATGGTGGAGCTCATGCAGGGGACTGCAGCCCTGCTGTGGAAGGGACTTTGGTATCGTCCTTCCCAGGACCCACTGTACGGATGGGGGAACTGAGAGACTGAGGCCGGAGTGGGGTGGGGTACTGTCTGGGGATGCACAGTGAGTGGGAGCAGCGGGTGGCAGAGGGGCTCCTGTGCCCCTGCTGTGTTGGTTCAGTTCTGGTATTTGAGCAGGGCAGGCCGGCCTCGGACACTGCCAGGTACCCTGTGTCAGTGGGCGACTACGTAGGTGAGCAGGAAGTGGGGCGGCGGGTGTGGACACTCACCTCCTCTTTCTGGCCTGCCTGTCACCCTCCACCTGCCCTGCCTGTGTGTGGCTTTGCCGAGCTCTCCCGGGGAGGGGAGGGGAGGGGAGGGGGAGGAGTGGGGTTGGAGAGACCACCTGGGACCCAGCAGCCACATGGGGGCAGCAACCGAGGCTCTTGGCCCTCTGAGCTGGAGGGTCCCGAAGGTTATCCAGCAGACGTGTTGAGGGTCCGCTGCGTGCTCTGCTGGGGTCTGGGGATGAGACTGTGTGAGGCCCCGGCAGTGGGGGGCTTGTGTCTGGGCTGGGAGACAGCCGACAGACATGAACACACAAGTACATGTACACCATCCTTCCCAGTGGAGGTCAGCCTGTCTGGCCCCATCTTTCAGAAGGGTCCAGCATCACCCAGGGTCACACGGCAAGCACGTCACGAGGCTGAGGCTGGAATCCTTCTGGGAGCCAGGCCTAGGCTGGCCTCGGGCTTAGAACAGAGGCTGGGGGCAGTGGGGGGCCCCAGAAGGGCCTGATAGCCTCCTTAGGGGGTCAAGAGGGGGCTGCGTGCTCTGGGCCCTGGGGACTGAGGAAGAGCTGTGGAGAAACTGAGTCACCAAGGCTGGCCTGGTGTCTGAGCACTGGGCCCCGCCTGCCCCCAGGCCTCTCCTAATGGCGTCCGCCACCCACCCTGCAGCCGAGACTCCTGGGCTGTTCCGTGCTGGGAGACCCCGAGTCTCTGACTCATCCCTGCTGGGGCACCTCCCTTCCTGTCCCAACAGTGAGCCTTAGTTGCTAAGAATTTGTGGCCAGTCTGGCCCTCGGGGTTCCCCACCCCGTGAGTGGGCCCCAGCTCCTCCTTGGGGGGCTGCTCTGTCCCAAGCATGGGGGCTCCCAGAAGACGGGGTCCGGTGGGCCCTTAAGCATTTAGATGATCTGGGAGGAACCGGCCCCCCAGATCACCAGCAGGGGCCGGGAGCAGCAGAAGCTGAGGTGCTGACCTGTAGAAGGGGATGAGAAGAGAGGGGCGTGGCCTGGGAGCACCCAGCAGCCCCTCCCAGCCGTCAATGTGGGGCCATTGAACTTGGTGGAGCCTCTGACTCAACCCCTCCATTAAACAGATTGGGAAACTGAGGACCAGACAGGACAGTGACAGCAAGCCCGGCTCAGCCCTGCTCCCGCGCTCTGCCGCCCCGCCTTGGAGAGGGCAGGGGGTCTTTTTAGACCCCCCCTCCTTGCCTGGCAGGTGGGGCCCCAGCGGCCCCGCCCTCAGCTCTCCAGCCTCGGGGGAGGGTGTGCATGCAGTGGACCAGCCACGCTCCACCCCTGCTGCCTCTGGGCCCACATTGGTCCGTGACCCTCTTTAACACTGTCCCCCTACCCCCAAGCACAACTCTACAGCCCCCCCCCCCCCCCCCCCGCTCCCCCGCTCCAGCGGCTACTTCCATAGAAGAGCCGGTTGGATAACAAGCATCTACGAAGCCACCGCCGTGTTGAGAGCTGTCCAGCAGTGCTGGAGAGGTGGACGGCACGACAGACGGCCCAGGGTCTGACCCTGAGAGTGAGCCACTGCGCCCCTGCCTTGGAATGCGGTCGGGTCCAGTCAGAGTCTCCCTCGGGCAGGGAACCCGGGGAGATGATTGATGGCCGAGGCTCCCTCATGTTTGCTGATAGATCCTGGTTTATTTTCGGCAGGACCGAACCGGGCACCTCTTCCTCCTTGGTTCCCGGTAGCTGAATAAACGTAGACACAGATGCAGGGGCGCCTCTTTGCACGTGGGGATGGCGGCGGGCTGGGCTGGCCTCAGGGGTGGGGGACCAAGAGCCCTGTCTAGAAGGGGGCTTTCTAGATCCTTTTCACACACAGTGGGCGCTCCAGAGAGAAGGCTTACAGAGCGTGCAGTGAGGAAGTGCCACTGGTCCTGTGTTGTCAGGGACAGAGCCTGGAGGACTTCCTGGGAGGGGCAGCGTGGATACCAGAGCTGCCCTCTGCACCCACCCCCCCAGGCTTCCATGCTGCCCTGGAAACCCGAGGGCCAAGGGGATGTGCTTCTGAGCCTGTGTTTCCTGTTCCTGGCCTCTGCCATCCCCACTGAGGTGTCTCCCCTACCTCTGATAGCCCTACAGAAGTTTCTGGAAGGGCCCAGCTGCAGTTCAGGGGTAGCTCAGTGTCTGCTCTGCGTCTGGCTGGCCATGTGAGCTGGTGGCTAGCTGCCTTTCTGCTTGTGCCTCAGTGCTTTCGTCTGTCAAATGGGTCTAGAGCAAACGCCCTCCCAGGGTGTTGGGGCTGGAAGTAGAGTCCGGGGCCAGATGCATGGTCCCCGGTCAGGAGGCCCAGGCTGTGGGGTGGGTCCCTTCTCCTCACTGAGCCTGTTTTCTTCTGTGTAAGGTGAGGACTGGGGTGCATGGCCAGCTGTGGTGAGTCTGAAATGGTGATACAAGTTCTGTGAAAGGCAAAGTTGCCACTGATGCTCATGGAATCCTTGGGCCTTTGGTTTTGTCCTGTGGGACCCTCACTCAGGCCTGTGGACCCACTTCCTCTGGCTGCACAAGCCTTGGCCCTCCTGTCCCTTTGCACTTTGCTGTGCAAAGAGGCACAGAAAGAGGAAGCTGGGAGGAGGACAGCAAGTGCAAAGGCCCTGAGGTAGCGAGCACCAGGCTTGGCGTGTTGGAGGAGGGATAAGGCCCACCTCCAGAGGTGCGAGGTCAGAGGGAGACAGAGCCCATCGTGCCTGGGCTGCAAGGGCATTGGAGTTCTTGGGAAGAGGTGGATCTCATTCTGTTTGCCTTGGGAAGCTTTTGGGGAGTTTGATCAGGTAAGGGATGGAGTTGGCTTCCATGTTTGAAAGGTCCCTCTGGCTGGAGGGGAGGGGAGGAGTCTTAGGGGCATGTGTGAGAAGGAGCCTCCCGGTTAGGAGTGTATGCCAACATCTGGGTGAGATGGGGCAGCCCGTAGCAGGCTGACGGTGCTGGCGAGGAACAGACAGGGAGGCCTGCGCCATCTGTTTTGACATCGCTTTAAAAATTGGAGCTGTGTTCCTGTAGAGAAAAACATCCTGTAAAGCAAAACCCGTATTCCCGTTTATATCGAAATGAGGGATGCATTTGAATAGAGACTGGGATTGCATAAAGTAAATCCTGTTTTCCGCTGACATCCATTAACATTTCAGAGATGCCTTTCCAAAGGGAGAGGAACCCCCCCCACCCCGCAAAAAACAATGGGTGGGTGTGAAACCAGGGGGTGACTTGGCGCCGACCCTGGGGGTGCCGGGTGCAAGTGGCGCTCGGGTTGTTTCCCCAGGCGGCTGGCAGGCGCCTCCTTTCAGAGACGCACTTGTCAGGTCTTAGTGTGCGCGCCCGTGTGTGTGTGTCTGTGTGCCCAAGTGTGTACACGTGCATGCCTCCCAGGGACGCTGCTCCTTTGTCCTCTCGGGGACCAGAACAAACAGCAGGTGTAGTCTCACGAGTTACGTTGCCGATGAAGGGCAAGTTCCAATCTCAGATTCCTGTCTGAGGGTTGAAGTTCTGTAAAATGAATTTGTCGCCTGCTTTTTTTTTTTTTTAGCCAATTCAGTAGAGCGGACTGAGGTTTTAAAAGCAAGGGGCATGGAGAGTTCCCAGGGGCCCCCAGTGGCCCCCACGTGGGCCTGGAGCTGGCCGGCTCTGCATCCTGGGGGAGAGGCCAGGGCAGGGACGAGACTCCGTCGGGTTCATTTTGGCTTCCCCACAGAGCAGGAACAGGCTAGATCTGAAGGACGTGATTCACCAGAGACAGCTTTTTAGAAAAACATCTCTCCAGAAATCCAGAGGTGCACCCCCCGTCCCCGGCCTCACCCACACGTCAGGGCTGAGACGCCCCAGCCTGGGCAGCTGTACCCAAGCCCTGAGGACACGTGGCTGACACACCCTCGACCTCACCAGCCCCCACACACAGCCACAGGGTCTTATGCCCACACAGCCCACTCTGGATGCACAGGTGCAGCCTCTGACACGCACGTGTGCCCGCAGAGCACGCGTCATACACGTGCACTGACACGCAGGCTCCCATCTTCCAGTGCGCGTCCAGACACGCCCGGGGCTTGCACTGGGCCAGGTGCGCCACCGCCTCTGCAGTGCCCTGGACCCCGCACACCTGCACGGCTGCTACAGCCCGCGCTCCGTTCGGTGTGTCCTGTGCGTGCTGGCACACAGGGCAGCTGTGACGCTGTTTGTCTCCGGGGTCTGCGGTTGGGAGGAGTAGTCCTGGGGGCAGTGTGTGTGTGTGGGCTCCCCTCCCAGAGCCCCACCCACCTCCGGCCAGGGGACCTGCTGCATCGTGGACTCACCTTTGCCGTGCCAGGTGCCGCTGCTGTGCCCTTCCTTGTGGGGTCCTTGGGAAGCCAAAGGCCTGGGAGGGTGGATAAGGCGGACGGTGCTGACCATTGGGGAGGGCACGTCTCCAGGCCGTGCAGGGGTGTCTCTTGAGTGTAGACTGTGGAGCCGCAGCCACCCTGGGCAGGGCTGGGGCCACATCGCTGAGGCGCCCCCAGGTCACCTGGTATGGGCTCTGCAGAAGGTAATGGGCCGTGGGGAAGCCTGGATCCTCAGTGACACCTGCACCTCCCAGAGTTGTATGGCCACGAGGTCGTAGGAGCCAAATTCCGGTCCTTTCAGGTCAGAAGCCCTTCCATCTCCCACCTTCCTCTTGGGAAATGTCTGGAAGTTCTAAATTCAAGGAGAAAACCCCCATTTCTGGGGCCAGGAGGTGGCAGATGTGGGTACTTGGCAGAAAGGACAAAGGCGGCGACGCTTCACACCCAGAGCGTTAGGGCTGTTCCAGCTCCCTCCTTCCGAAAGGGGACACTGAGGCTGGAGGGGCAGGGCCTGACCCCTGGGTGCTCGGCCCCCACTCTCTGGCCTCCTCAGCCTCGCAGGGAAGGCGCCTGGGCCTCGTGGGGCACAGCCCCTCCGCCACACGGGACCCCTGGCTCCTTTTCAGCCACCTGCCGCGAGCCTGGCCTCGGGAGGGTCCTAGAACCACAGAGCTCAGCGCCTGTTTGGGCGCGATGATCCCGACCCTGCCTGGCCGCATGCCCAGTGTGGCGGCCCCAGCACCACTGGGAATCTCCCACAGCCGGGGAGGGAGGTGATTGGGCCCAGGCTCGCAGCTCACAAGTGCCAGAACCCAGATCCTTCCGTCTCTGACACCCCCTCGCTCCACCCCGTCGCAGCAGCCCCTCTGCCCATTTTACAGATGGGAGAACTGAGCCTCAGAGTGGAAGGCATCACGGGGGAACTGACTGTTGACGGCTCTGGGCCCTTGACTGCGGAGGAACTGGGACCTGCCCGGAGTTGTGGGTCTGGGGGAACCCACCTGGCTGAGGAGCTTATGAGGTCCAAGCTGCCCGGGTACACCCCCCTGCTCCCTTTCGCTTCCTGCCCAGGGTTCTGTGTGCGCAGAAAGGTACCCCGAGGTCATGGGAGGGGGTCCTCCTGTTTGAGTGAGATCTCAGGATGGCAAAGAGCCTGATGGCCTTGGGGGCTGGTAAGTTGTCCTGAAGGCAGTTCTTGCCTTTGGGATAAGGCTGGTCGCCTAGGTGAGGGCGTCCAGTGGAGGTCCTGGGTAGCGCGTTCAGAGCGCGCCGGCCTGCTTGTTATTTCCCGTTCCCCGCTTTCTGGACGTACCGTGACCGCCTAACCAAGTTTCCAAGCCACTGGGAAGGGACTGCTCAGTGGCTTGTGCACGTTTACAGATGTGCACAGCCATGGCCACAGGCGAGTTTCAGACCCTTCCCATGGCCCTGGAAGGTTCCCCACGTCCTGTCCAGCGGTGGGTGGTCCCCGCTCCCCCCAGGCACTGGTCTGCGCTCTGTCTCTCTAGGTTTTCTTTTCTAGGCGTTTGGAGAGGGTCAGCCCCACGTTCCCGCAAGGCTTGGTGACGTTGGTCTTTTTTATTGCAGGTGTGCAGGCTGGTGAGCTGTGGTAGCTCACTGGGGTTTTGCTTTCATTTTCCTAATGAGCAGTGAAGTTGGACATTTTTCTCATGTGTTCCTCAGCATTCATATTTTGTTTTTGACAAAATGTCTGTCTAAATCTTTTGCCCATTTTAGTGTGTTTATTTGTCTTGCTGAGTTTCAAAGTCACTCCGAATCGTCGTGAGAGTTCTTTCTACTTTCTGGATATAAGTCCTTTATCAGAAGTATGATTTGCAAATATCTTCTCCTGTCTGTATCTTGTCTTTAATTTTCTTCATGGTGTCTTTTGGAGCACAGAAGTTTTTACTTATAATGAAGTGTGATGTACCAGTTTTTTTTCTTTTATGAATCGTATTATTAGTGCTATATGTCTAATCCAAGGTCACAAAGATTTCCTCTGTGTTTTCTTCTAGGAGTTTATTGTTTTAGCTCTTCCTAGGTTTATTGCCCATTTTAAGTTAATGTTTGTAAATGCCGTGTATGGGTCTAAGTTCATTTTTTTGGTATATGGGTATCCGATCGCCCCAGCACCATTTTTTGAAGAGACTGTATTTTCTGCGTTAAGTTCTCTTGGGACCACACACATAAGGGTTTGCTTCTGGACTCTCAGTTTCGCGGATGGACATGCCTCTTCTTTTGCCAGTACCACATTGTCTTGATTACTGTAGGTTTGTGGCACGTTTGGAAAGTAGGTAGTGTATGTAAGTCCTCTAAATTTGTTTTTCTTTTAAAAATATTTTTGGCTATTCCGAGTCCTTTACATTTCTGTGTAAATTTTAGAATCAGCTTTTGTCAATATAAAAAAGCTTGCTGGAATTGTGATGGGTTTGTTTAATTTATAGACCAATTTGGAAATACTAAGTCTTCCTATCCATGAACATGGACTGTCTCTCCATTAAGTTAGACCTTTATTTTCTCTAAGCAGTTTTTTGTTGTTTTCAGTGTGCAAGTCTTGCTAATTAAATTTCTTTTGTTAAATTTATTTCTAAGTTTTTTTGATGCTATTGTGAATGGAATTATTTTCTTAATTTCATTTTCAGGTTGTTTGTTGCTAGTACACAGGAATAAAGTTGAGTTTCGTATGTTGATCTTTTATTCTGGGACCTTGCTGAATTTTGTTATTAGCTGGTTCCAGCAGACTTTTGTGGATTCCTTAGGGTTTTCTACATACAGGATCATGTCATCTACAAATAAGGGGAGTTTTCCATCTTCCTTTTCAAACTGGATACCTTTTTTTATTTTTCTTGCCTGTTGCACTGACCAGAACCTCCGGAATAATGTTGAATGGCAGAGGTGCTGACCTTAGAGGAAAAGCATTCAGTCTGTCACCATTAAGTATGATGTTAGCCGTGGCTTTCCTAGATGGCCTTCATCAGCTTGAGTTCCTTTGTATTCTCGGTTTGTTGAGCATGTTTTCTAAAAAATTTATTTATTATTTTTGGCTTCGTTGCTGCACGCGGGCTTCCTCTAGTTGCAGCGAGCGGGGGCTACTCTTTGTCGCGGTGCGCGGGCTTCTCACTGCGGTGGCTTCTCTCGTTGCGGAGCACGGGCTCTAGGCGCGTGGGCTTCAGTAGTTGTGGCTTGTGGGCTCTAGAGCGCAGGCTCAGCAGTTGTGGTGCACGGGCTCAGTTGCTCCACAGCATGCGGGATCCTCCCGGACCAGGGCTCGAACCCATGTCCCCTGTGTTGGCAGGCAGACTCTCCACCAGGCACCACCAGGGGAGAGCCCTTATTGAGCATTTTTATGAATGAGTGTTGGATTTGGTCAGATGCTTTTTCTGCATCTACTAAAATGATCGCTGGCTTTTGTCCTTTTATCTTACTAGTATGACTTTAGTCGATTTTCAGATGCTAAACTAGGCTTGCATTCCTGGGATGAATGCCACCTGTACAATCCTTTTCCTTTGTCACTGGATTTGGTTTGCTAATGTTTTGTGAAGGATTTTTGCAGCAGTGTTCATGAGATACATGGGTCTGTTATTTTCTTATGATGTCTTTGTCTGGTTTTGGTATCAGGGAAAAAATTACTGGTCTCATAGAATGAGCGGGGAAGTTTTTCTCCTCTTTTTTTCTGAAAGAATTTGTGAAGGTTCAATATGCTTTTTAAAAAAATAATTGACAGACTTTACCACTAATGCTACCTGGGCTTGGGCTCTTCTTTGTGGGAATATTTTAAATTAATCATTCATGTTTAAGAAATGGCTATAAGCTTGTTCAGATTTTCTGTTGCTTCTTGAATCGGTTTTGTTAATTTGTGTCTTTCTACGAATTTGCCCGCTTCACCTAAGCTGTGTAGTTTGTGGACATAAACTCGTTCATAATATTCCCATATACTCCCGTGGATTTCTGTAGGATTGGTAGTGATGTTTTCTCTTTAATAATAACATCTTCTTCTGGTAAGAAGAATTTTGGTAATTTGTGTCTTCTCATCTTTTCCTTAGTCTAGCTAAAGGTTTTGTCAGTTTTGTTAATCTTTTCAGATAACTGACTTTTGATTTTTTCTGTTTTTTCATCAGTGTTAGATCTTTTTTTTCCTCGTGCCAATGTTTTTCAGATTCCACATATGTGCGTTAATATACGGTATTTGTTTTTCTCTTTCATGAGTCTAGTTCTAATTTGTATTATTTCCTTTATTCTACTTGCTTTGGCTCTTTCTAGTTTCTTAAGGTAGATGTTTAGGTTTTGAGATTTTTATTCTTTTCTGATGTGCACTGAAAGCTGTACGTTTCGGTCTAAGCCCTGCTTTAACGGCAGTTCATAGATTTTGATATGTTCTGTTTTATTTTCATTTAATTAAAGACATTTTCTAATTCCCTTTGTGATTTCTTTAACTCATGGGCTATTTAAAACTCTGTTGTTTACTTTCCAGATATTTGGGGCTTTCTCAGATTTATTTCTTCTGTTGATTTTTATTTCAATTCCACTGTGGTTGGAGAATATACTTTCTGTGGTTTCATTCATTTAAAATGTATGGAGGTTTGTCTTGTAGCCTAGAATATGGTCTTTCCTGAAGAATGTACCTTGTGTGTTTGAAAAGAATGTGTATCTTTGCTGGATAGGATTTCTACCAACGTCAGTTAGGTTAAGTGGCTGTGGCTGATGGTGTAGTTCAAGTCGTGTGTATCTTTGCTGGTTTTTTCTGTCTAGTTCTCTCAGTTATTGAAAGTGGAGTATTGACATCTCCAGCTATCACTGGTGAATTGTCTGTTTCAATTCTTTCAATTTTCTTAGTTTTTGCTTACTATATTTCAGAGCTCTTTTGTTACAGGCATATTCATTTATAATTGGCATCTCTTTCGAGGTATTGACCTGTTTATAATCATGAAATATCCCTCTTTGCCTTTGGTACATTTCTTAAAGTCTCTTTCGCCTGAAGTGAACTTACCCGTTCTGGCTCTGATATGGTTACTGTTTGCAGCATTTTTCCATCCTTTTACTTTCAGCGTAGTTGTCCATTTGGACCTGAAGTGTATCACTTTTGGACAACATATATTTGGAGGTTCTTTTATTCCACCCTGACAACCTCTGCCTTTTGATTGGAACACTTACTTCATTCATTTCTCATGCAGTTTTTTTGGAGGGATTACAATATGCATCTTCATTTAATACAAATGATTTCAGATTAGCACTGACTTAATTATGGTAAAATATGGAGACTTTATTCCAGTATAGCTCCATTTTCCTCCTCCGTCCTTTGTGCTATTATTGTCACGTGTAGTACACCAGTATATGCTAACTGGTTATAACAGCTATACAGCGTTATCATTCTTGCTTTATATAATCTTATGTTTTTAAAAGAAGCTAAGGGAAGGAAAGAGAAAATAATACATTTACAGAGTCCTTTATATCCATCCACGCATTTATCATTTCTGGTGCCCTTCGTTTCTTTCTGTGGATTTAAGTTACCACTGGACATGAGCTCTTTCAGCCTGAAGGACTTCCTTTAGTACTTCTTGTAAATCAGGTCTGCTGGCGCCAGATTCTCTCAGTCTTTGTCTGTCTGTGAATGTCCTTAGTTTCCCTTCATTTCTGAAGGATAGTTTCATGGGATGTGGCATGCTTGACATTTCTTCTTTCAGCACTTTGAATATGCCATTCCACTGCCTTCTCACCTCCATAGTTTTGGATGAGAAATCAGCCGTTGATCATACTGTCTGTATCCTGCGTGAGATGGATCACTTTTGTCTTTCTATTTTCTCAGTCTCTCAGCAGTTTGGTTATGATGTGTCTAGGTGGGTTTTTTTGTTTTTATCTTGCCTGCAGTTTGTTGATCTTGCATATTTTAGATTAATGTTTTTCATCAAATTTGGGGACTTTTCAGCTTTTATTTCTTGAAGTATTCTCTTACCACTCTCTTTTCTCTTCTCCTGGGACTTCCATCACATACCTATTGGTGTCCTTGATGCTGTCGCACAGATATCTGAGGCTCACTTTATTTTCCTTCCCTGTTTTTTTCTCTCTGTTCTTTAGATTGGATACTTCATTCTGATCTACCTTTGGGATCACTCATTCTTTCTTCTGCCATCTCAGATTGACTGCTGAGCCCGTCATGAGTTTTTCACTTCCGTTATTACACTTTTGAATTCCAAAACTTTGTTAAATAATTCTTCTCTCTTCATTGAGGTTCTCTGTTTTTGAGCCACTGTCATCATACTTTCCTTTGATCTGTAAACATAATTGTCTTTTGTGTTTTTTTAAAAACAGATTTATGATTGCTGCTTTGAAGCCTTTGCTATACACAGCATCTTGTGACATTCAGTGACAGTTTTTACGGACTGCTTCTTATTTTGAGTATGAGTTCCCTTCTCCTCCTCCTTTGCACATCTTGTAATTTTGTGTTGAAAACGAGCAGTTTACACAACGTACATAGCACCTCTGGATTCTGAATTTTTTTCCCCCCGGGAGTCGTTATTGTTGCTGTTTTTTGCTTATTGAGTAACTTGCCTGGACGAACAGTTTGAAAGCCATTGTCCCCCGGTGTGTGATGACTGATGTCTCTGCTTAGTCTGCCTTTTAAAACAATTCCTGCTTTTATTTTAAATTTTGGCTTCCTGTGGGTCACGTCTGTGTCGGCTTAGCTTGGTGGCCAGGCACTTATTGGTCAGAGGTCGTGTCAGGCTCTCGCCGTCTGTCGATGGCTCTGCATGTGGGTTTAGGAGCACATTCAAGGACCAGGCGGTTTTCGAGTCTGCTCTGGCTTTTTTACTCTCTGTCAGACTCTTGCATCTCCCCTGCATATGTGCACAGGCTCTCGGTGGGCCAGGGGTGTGTGAATTTCTTGGGCTCTGCCTGCTTTCCCTGTCACACGCTACCCATCAGCCGGGTGTTTGTGGAGAGCTTATCCAGCACCTCTGTGGCCGGGTGTTTGTGGAGAGCTTATCCAGCACCTCTGTGACTGTCACATTGCATGTCTTTCTCTGTCAAGTTTCCAGTTAGTGCATTGGTCTGTTGCTGCCCCAGCCAGGATCACAGTCTCAGCCTTGCAGCGTCGCTGGCTTTTCCTCGTTCACTCACCACTGAGGTTGCTACTCATTATTGAGATCACTGCTGCTGAGTGCGAGTTCGGTGCCTCCTGCTTTCAGTCAAATCGGCCTCTGGCAGTGAAGCTTCTGGTTTTCACAGCCTGCCCTGTGCTGTCCTGTTAGGATGACGTGCCATCCGAGCTGGGAGTGGGGAGATGGAAGCAGTTCCAGGTAAGAATGTCACAGATTCTCCCTGCCTTACTCAAAGTTTAGTACTTTTTCTTGGATAAATGTCTTTGGGTCAATCTCTAAGATATTGAAATGGTTATTTTATCATGTTGACAGTTTTTATAGTTCTGGAGAAGGGATTTGGCAGCCCTCTTCCTCCAGCGTGCTGGAAGTCCCATCTCACGGTGCCGTCTTCTAAAAACAAAACTTCAAAAAACAGGCAGCTCCATGAATTATCACAAAGTGGAATTCATCTGAGAACCAGAACCACGTAATAAGACATTACGTGCGTCCCAGGACGTCTTCGTGTTCCCATATGATTGTTACCCCTCTTTTCTCCCTAAACGGAAACACCTTTCTGATTTTTAATCCTATGGTTTTTCCTATTCTTATGCTTTATATGAATGGAAGCACACGACTTGTATTCTTTTGAGGCCAGCTTCTTTTGCTTTTGCTTTCGTTTTTGCGAGCTCCGTCCGTGTTGGCGGTGTACATGTAGTTTATGTTTTTAGACAGTATCCCTTTCGTCTTCACTGTTGATGCACATTTGGGTTGTTTCCAGTCTCCAGCAGCTGTGGCTAGTACTGCTATGAACACTCTTGCACTTGCCTTTTGGTGGACACGTGCACTCATTTCTGCCGGACAGTTACTTAGCAGTGGGGCTATAGGTGGTACCCGTGTTCAATTTGAGTAGATACTGCCAGACACTTTTCAAAACGGTCGTACGAATTTATACTCCCATGAGTGCGCCCCGCCTGTCAGCACGCGTTCTGTGCTGGTTTTTCTGCATCCTTGTCAACACTTGATATTGTCCGTCCTTTTCATTTTAGTCCTCCTGGTGAACACCTTTTCATAAGTTCAGTGACCATTTGGATATTCTCTTTGGTGAAATAATCTGTTCAAAACTTTTACCCATTTTTTCTCTTGAGATTTCTGCCTTTATCTTATACATCTGTAAGAATTCTTTACATATCTGTAAACTCTTCCGATCTTGATTATATAGGTTGCAAGTGTCTCCTCCCACGCTACTGCTTGACATTTCCCTCTTCTGTTCATGTCTTTCAATGAGAAGTTCTTCATTTTAATGCAGTCCAAGTTATCCTTCTGAGTGCTTTTTTGTTAGCTCATCACAAAATCTTTTCTCACCTCAAATTTTTGAAGAGCCTCTTCCATGTCGTCTTTTAGAATCTTTTTGTTTGACATTTGACATTGACTTTCAGTCCACTTGGAATTCATTTTTTATCTGTGGTGTGAGGTAGGGATTCAGCTTCATTTCTTTTCATATATATTAATCCAGTTGATCTTACACCTTTTATTAAAAATACCACCCATTTTCAGTGGCATTATTTCATTTATTTTAAATCAGAAATTTTATTTTGAGATCCATTGTAGAGTCCCGTGCAATCATGAGAAATAATTTGGAGAGATCCTAGGTACCTTTTATCCATTTCTCCCCAGGGGTGCCGTCTTGCAAAACTATGTGACAGCTAGGATATTGACAGTGATACAGTCCAGATACAGAACATTTCCATCAATACCAAGATCCCTCATGTCACTCTTCTGTAGTCGCACTCAGCTTCCTCCCCCCAACCTCATCTCTAATCCCTGGCAAACACTGATCTCTTCTCCATTTCTATAATTTTGTCTTTTCAAGTATACTGTATAAATGGAGTCATACAGTAACTTGTGGGGACCACATTTGTTTTCACTTAGCAGAACTTCCTGGAGGTTCATCCAAGTTGTGCTTTTCAGAAGCCCGTTCTTTTGGTCACCGAGCAGTGACATTAGTTTTTAACCTGGTCTCTCTACACGGCTTTCACTGGGTGTGTTAATTACGCACGTGAACGTGCTTGCCCGCATATAAGCACAAGTTCAGGGTTGTACAGGATCTTGGCCTCTGTTCCATTCATGTAACGTGTCTGAGGTCTGACAGTACAGATGGACAGCGAAGGAACCAAAGGATGAGGGGACACACGGGGAAGGAGACACAGGCACGGGTCGCTAAGGAATCGTGCATATGTCTCTGGGTGTTTGGTATCATTTTGGGGTTTCAGATTGTCCTTGTTGCCTGAGATCTGCAGAGGGCTGGTCTGGGCAGGCTGAGTCCGTCTTAGCTGGTGGCTGGAACCTGGTGCACCACAGACCCTCGGGAAGCTGTGGGATTGGTGGCAAGGGCAAAATGTGTCCTGTCCCTTTATTTTTCATTGTTCTGTTGCATTCCCTAACCACGTTGTCCATTTACAGCCAGTTTCCCTGGTGTGGCCCAATGTGAAGCCTCTGCAGTCATGTGTCTGTCGCAGGTCGGGGGGTTGACCAGGTTCACGTAGTCCTGAAGTAGGGCCCGCGGCGGGGGCTTCTCCGGTCCCTTAGCTTTCCGTTATCCGCAGGAGCCCTCCGGTGGGGCTGGGAGCCCTTCCTCAAGCCGGCAGCGATCACAGCCAATGCCAGTGACAGAATGGGTACTCCTTGAGCCGTTTGAGTACCCAGCAACCTGGAAAGGGCCCTGGGTCAGGATTTGGGGACCTGGGCTCTAGCCCTGGCCCCGGACTGCTTGATATATCCTTCATAATTAAATGGATGGGTAGATGGGTGAGGTGGTGGATGTGTAGATGGATATGGGTGGATGATGGATGAATAGAGTGGATGGATGATGAAACGGATGGATGGATGGAAGGGCGGATAGATGTGTGAGGGGTAGAGGGATGGATTGATAGATGGATGATAGATGAATATATGTAAATGGATGGCTGAAAGACGGATGAATGGCGGACGGGTTAGGTGATGGATGAGGTGCTGATGGTAGATGAATGGATGATGGATAGATATACCTACAGGGACTGCAAAAAGACAGTGTCAGTATGGACAGAGGCTTGGAAGAAATGGGAGTAGAGAAGACCCCTGGCTCCGAGACAAATGGCACCGGATGGCAGGTGGAGACCCTGAGGCCCAGGAAGTGTCTTGGTCAGCAGGCTCATGGAGGCAGGTAGTAGCAGAACTGAGACTGAGTCCACATTCAGGCCTCTTTCCAACACGTCCCCCCCCGCAACCCACAGAGGCAGGGTCTACTTGAGGGGTCAGGCCGCCTCACACGGAAGCCGACAGAGGTCAGTTGGGCCTCCCAGGCCAACGCAGTGGACCTGGGGGTCTGGGGTCTCCATCCGTGGTTGCCGCTAACTGCTTTGCAGCCTCGGGTGCGTTCCTCCTGGCAGCACACCTGCTCGGTGCCCGGCCCTGTGCTGGACCCCATGGGACCCAGAGTTGGGTAAGACCCCGTGGTCGCTGACGTTAGGGGATTCGCAGCCCCTCCCTCGGTTTCTGCTCCGTGAAGTGGGGCGGGAGGTTAGGATGGACGATCTGAAGGCTGCACTGCGGTGAGGTTCCTGCTGCCCAGTCGTGTCCTCCCCGACTCGGTGCCCCACAGGTTGGCTGCGGGGGCCGGTTTTCTGTGGACACCCGCTGGGCAGCGAGAGCTGGGGGTGGTTTGGCGTCCGCGTGGGCCACCACGTGGTGGCCAGGGAGCCCGGAAAATGTTTAACTTTGAAAAATGGACCTTCACAGCTCAGTAGGCGTTAGCCGCGCGGCCTGGCGCCTCAGGTGACTTGGGAAGACGAGGGCGCCGCGGCGTGAAATCACCGGGGTATTTAAAGACCAGCTGGGCTGCCCGTGCATCCAGCAGGGTAGCGCCTGCGCCGCGTGCAGCGATCTGATCCCCCGCCAGACCCTCCTGGTGGCCGCCATGCCCTGGCTCCGTGAAGTGGACAAGCCACTTGTGACTCTGGACCTGGTTCCCGTGCCTGGTGTGCCGAGTGGAAGGCGTGGTGGTGGGGAGGCTGGTTATGCGCTGCTGTGAGGTGTGGGGAGAGGCTGCTGGCACCCATCCCCCGCCCCCATCCCGCCCCACCGTGCTGCAGCCACACCCCAACCCGCCGAGCTGGTCACTGGGGCCCGGACAGCTCCGTCCAGCCTCCTGGCTGAGTCTGGGCACTCAGAGGACCCCAGTGGCTCTAGGGCCGGGCCGGGCTGCTCTGTTGACCCGGGCAGAGGCCTGCCGCCTCCCCACCCCGGCCTGGTGCGTGGTGCTGAGGCCACTCAGGCCACTCACCATCCTGCCTGCTGGCGATGCTTCTCTCTCCTCGGCCTGGCAAGGAGGGCGACGGGGAGCTGGCGGGGGCGGGGCGGGACCCGGGGCAGGTGGCGTGTCTGAGTGGAGCCGGGAAAGAGGCAGCCAGAAGTCGGCACTTGTCAGCAGAGGCTGCGCAAGGCTCTCAACGTGGAGAACTGCCTGTGCACCGTCGTATGTATGAGACGCAGGGTCTGAAGCCTTCTGCACCAGTGTATGTATGAGACGCGGAGTCTGAAGCCTTCTGCATCGTTGTATGTATGAGACGCAGAGTCTGAAGCCTTCTGCATCGTCGTATGTATGAGACGCAGGGTCTGAAGCCTTCTGCACCAGTGTATGTATGAGACGCGGAGTCTGAAGCCTTCTGCATCGTTGTATGTATGAGACACAGAGTCTGAAGCCTTCTGCATCGTCGTATGTATGAGACGCAGGGTCTGAAGCCTTCTGCACCAGTGTATGTATGAGACGCGGAGTCTGAAGCCTTCTGCATCGTTGTATGTATGAGACGCAGAGTCTGAAGCCTTCTGCATCGTCGTATGTATGAGACGCAGAGTCTGAAGCAGGAGGCACTTGGGCTGGTAACCTGCTCGCCCACTGAGGCCGGGGTTGCGGCTGCCTCTGGGCCGGGGGCGCAGGGCTGGACCAGGCAAGTCTGTGGATTCTTGAGGCCCTCCTGGGGACCTCCCCGCACAACCCTCCGGAACTTTCTGAGGGCTCAGTGACCTTGGGCAAGCTACCTCCTTTCTCTGAGCCTCTGTTTCTTTAATTGGAAGTTGGGGGAGGCTTCCTGAATCCCTACCTTGCAGAGTTGAGGAATGAAAGGAGAGAAAGTAAAGGAAGGCGTTAGCTTCCTCCTGACAATGTGCCCCACGCTGCGTAGGGAACAGCGGTCAAGGTCCAAGTGAGGCCTGGCTGGGACACACGCATCCCTGCACGAGCGTGTGCCGTGCGCAGCTTGTATCTGCCCCGAGTAAGGGGCCACTTCTGGTGTGGAACACACAGCTATGTGTGGACACGGTGCGGGCACACCTGCAGACCTGTGTGCACGGCTGGTGCGGACACCTCGGCGGTGCCCACGGCCCTGCGTGAACACGCTCACCCCGCCAGCTCGTCCCCATGGCAACCCCAGGCGCAGAGCAGGTGTCTGGGAGACCTGAATTGGTGCTGACAGGTGGGGTACACGTGGTGGGCTCCCCGGGGGCGGCCGGACCGATCAGGGTCCCTGGGTGAGGGCTCCGGGAGGATGGGGAAGTGCTATCCTCTCCCCAGCGAACGCTGCCACCCCCTGCGAGCAGGATTAGGTGGGAAGCTTCCGGAAGCCCCCATCTGGCTGTGATTAACGCAAGATGTGCCGGGGCATTTACAGCTGAACGGCCCCCCAGGCCCCCCCCCCCACCCCCGCCAGACGCAGCAGGGAGCCCTGGGTTTGTGGTCTGGCTCCCACCTTCTGGAGAGGGAAACTGAGGCTGGAGACAGCTTCAGCCGTGGCCGCTCCCACTCCCCGGCCAGCCCAGGCAGATGTGGGTCCTGCCAGCCTCCGTCTAGAAGGCGCGGGACTCAGCCTCCACCCACCTCCCGCTCCCAGACTCGGAAAGCAGCCCTCGCCTTAAACCCAAGCTCGGCCTCTGCCCAAGTGGCTTCCCTGCCTCCTTTGCCATTTGGCTAATTATCCGGGACCTTTGCTGCAGGACCAGGCGGGCCCAGCCCAGCTCCTCCCCTTCTGCCCGCCCTGAAATCATCGGCTCAGCTGGCAGCGTTCCCATGGCAACAGCAGTGACGGCACAAAGGGCCCGGGAGGATGGAGGGAGGGGTGGGTGAGGCCGGAGGAGGGGATTTCTGGCTTCTCAGTCATCCACAGGCATATGTGGTGAGGCTGGAAGTGGGGCCTAGGTGTCCCCCACTGCTTGGAGACAGTCAACCCCTCCCTCCAAGGGAGTGAGCCTCCCCCTCCCCCGGCGCCCAGACCCCCCAGCTGCCCAGGTGCAGGTGGAGATTCTGGCAGAAGTGAGGGCATAAGACCCAAGGCTCAAGAGGCATCACGGTCACCACACCTGGCCAGCTGCACTTTGCCCTACTGGCTCTGAGAGCTGCCGGCCGCACACCTCGCTGGGGCCTGTTTGGGTCCCGTGAGACCACCGGGCAGCTGGCCCTGCAGGGTGGGGGCATGGGAACCGCACTTGAGTTTCTCGGTCTCGTTGGAACAAGCCTGCGGTTCATTGCAGAAGAAAACAGACGCTTCCTGTTAGAGGGAGGTGGGGATCCTGAGAGGCCCTGTGTCCTGACCCCGGCCGCCTGTCAGCTAGGGGTGCCGCCGCTGCCCACTGCGTGGCCACGGGCGTGGGCGCCTCCTGCACGGAGGGACGTCCAGAGCCCTTCACCTGACTTCCTGCCTCTGTGCCCCTCCCTCCGCGAGTGGCGTCATGGGTCAGTGTGGATGGGGCACGTCCCGCATCCACGTCACAGCCGCGCGGTCCTGCGCGTACTCGATGTGGGGGGAGGGATCGGCCCCTCGACCTGGAACCCGCCCCCCGCCAGGCCAGGGCGGTGACGACTCTGCCTCCGATCGTGACGTCCACTCGCTCATGGTGTCCGCTCAGATGTTCCTGCTGCCCCGGGTGCTGGCAACCTTTGCTCCCTCCAGGCTCGAGGACCAGCCTCAGTCCAGAGTGACTGGGACCCCACCGACTCCGTTCAGCCCCCTCCCAATGCCAGCCTGCGTCCTCTCCCTTGGGCCGCGCCCTCGGGTCAGGTGCCAGGTGGAGGTCGGAGCAAGTCTGGGTGGGGACCGGGCCTGGGCCACGTCCCACCTGGAGGCAGAGGAGGGGACACAGCCCCGCCCCGATCCCCACCCTTAAAACCTGCCTGGTTTTAGGCTTAATTGCTTCCCATTCATTCGTTCACAGCGTTCACTCAGCAAATCTTGTGGGGCCTACCCTGTGCCAGGCCTGGAGGTACGAGACCAGGTCCTTGCCCGTGTCAAGTTTGTATCTATTGAGCTCCTGCTGTGTGCTCAGCCCTGTGCTGGTGTAGACGCCGGGGCACAGCAGCAAAGGAGACAGACACGGTTCCTGCCCGTATGGAGTTGACAGTCAGTGGGAGTGACGTGGAGAAGCAGAGAAGTGAGAACAGTGCCAGAGGACAGGGTTCTGCAGACATGGCCCGGGGCGATCCGCTGGCTCCTTCATGCGGGGCAGGCTGGGGAGGCTTCTTGGAGGAGGTGGCATCAAGCTCTTGCCCAGGCTGGGGTCCAAGGCCCACCGCCATTTGCTTTGAGATCTTGGAGAAGCCCCTGCCCTCTCTGATCTGGGCTTCCCGGCAGAGGTGTGAGCGACCAGAGAAATGGGGTGGGGGAGAGTTTGCTGTAAGCCAGGGCAGGGGGAGAGGACAGGGTGATGGTCCTTCTGGGCACCGCAGAGAGGAGCCCCCACTCCTCTTGGCGGGAGAGGTGCTGCGTCGGGGCGGCAGGGAGGGTCTCCTGCCTGTGTTTATACCCATGGATGCACAGATGAGCCTGAGGCCTCTGCCTTTCGAGGACAGCTGCCCCTTCTGCCCCCTCCTCCCCTGCTAGGGGGTGTCTGGGTGGTGGGGGAGCGGTGCACAGGCGGCAGACCAATCCCTGGCCTCGCTGAGCCCCTGCTGCCCCGTCTGTGCGATGGAGCTGAGCCTCTGGGGTCCACCCGCCCACGCGAAGGCGGGCCGGGGTGGGAGTGTTTGGGTTCCGTCCCATCTGCCCTCCCAGTGGCCCAGGGGCCCCGAGGCTGTTGTTTCATTTGTCAAAAGGGTTCTCAGCGGGAGCAGCACAGTTCACCCCCCCGGGCACGTTCATTTCCGGTCCTTTCAAGGATGTCCCCCTCCCCCCCATTCTCCTGGGAATGTGTCTTTTTTTCGCCTTTTATCAGTGTTGCCGTTGCAAACGCGGCAAGGTGTTTGTCACCATTCAGCAGATTCGCCTGAACAGATGGTTGCCAAGCGCCAGTCCCACAGGGAGGCCGCCTGAGCCCGGGGCCGCCCAGCGCGGTGGTGAACGGGATCGCGGCAGGTTGCTCGCTGCTTCTCAGTGCTCACCTGTAGCCTGGCTGCGAAACGGGGGCCACCTGCCAGGGCAGGCGTGAGGATGAGTAAGGCCTGGAACGGAGTCAGTGCCCCGTGGGCGGTCACTGGGCCCTTGTCCTCGGTGCTAGAGTAGAGCTCAGCTGGCCGGACACTGGGGCTGGGGTCCTGGACCGCCATGAGGGAGGAACCAGAGTCACCGGACAGATGGCAGGAGGGCGCGAGGGATCTGGCCGACCTTCCGGCCCGTTTTCGAGGAGTGTTTACCGGTGTGCCCCGGACACTGCCACGGGCTCTTCTAGGGAGCTCACATCCGTCTAGATGGATTTTTTAATCTTGCGCCTGGAGTGGAACAGCTCACCACATTTTTAGCCAAGTTAGAGTCTGAGGGAACCTCAGCCTTCGTTTCAGGCAAACAGGCAAATTTCAAGCCTCATTTTCATATTTCTAATAAGCACTTATCAAATTTATGGCTCTTACGTACAGCTCGTCGGGCTGATGCCTCCCGAATCTTCCCGCCTCCCCTTCGCTGCAATTTTCCTTACTGCGTCGCACCCTCCGAGGTCTCTCCGCCTTTGCCCAGCAAATTAGCACGTCAGCCTCCTGCTGAGGAATGACGGGGCTGCAGCTGCGAGAACATGGGGTGAGGGTCCTGGTCACGCTAGCGTCAGCCCTGAGTTTTCCCACAACGTGGAAAGCATGAGACCATTCTGGATTGCAAAATGCTAGTTAGCACAGGCACTTTTTTTTTTTTTTTTGCCTGGCATTTAAATATGTGCAATAATGTATTATTTCCCAATTATTTTTTATTTTCAAAAGATATCTATTGGGCTTCCCTGGTGGCGCAGCGGTCGAGAGTCCGCCTGCCGATGCAGGGGACACGGGTTCGTGCCCCTGGTCCGGGAAGATCCCACGTGCCGCGGAGCAACTAAGCCCGTGAGCCATGGCCGCTGAGCCCGCACATCCGGAGCTTGTGCTCCGCAACGGGAGAGGCAGCAACAGTGAGAGGCCCGCGTATCGCACACACACAAAAAAGATATCTATTTTTTCACAAAAGCAAATTAGGAAACTGCTCAAAGGAGAAATGAACGGTGGTTCCACCGTCCAGAGATGAGCAGCTCAGCGCTCTGGAGAATGGCTTTCTGGTCTTTTCTTCTGAGGGTGAGGGTTTGCCACAGTGTGTTGGTATCAATCACCCTTAAAAAACACTTGTGACAAGTCGAAATGTAACTTACCTGCAGAAAAGCTCACAGATCCCAAGCTACTATTGAGTGAATTTTTCATAACGTATAACTAGCACCGACGTCCAGAGGCAGAACTAACTAACCCCCCCTCCGGAAGTCGCCTCCTGGCCTTTTGGGGTCATGCCCCGTCCAAGGGTGACCACGATTTTGGCTTCTAGCAGCATAGTTTTGTCTGTTTTTGCACATTGTGTAAACAGACTCATAGATTATATACTCTCTATGTCTAGCTTCTTTTACAGAACGTTTCACTTGTGAGATTCACATAACTTTGTTGTTGGATGTGATGGTTCCTTCATCTTCGTTGCTGTATAATATTCCCAGGTGTGGAGACACCCCAATTCATCTGTCCCTTCTGACACCGACGGACACTGTTTCCAGTTTGGGCTGCTCTGAATACTGTTGCTAAGAACACCCTTGAACGTGTGTTTTGCAGGTATATGTTCATATTTCTGTCGTCTTGGAATGAACTTGTTGTCTCTGATCATTCATGGACCTTGAGCACTTTCCAAGCTGCAGAATTTCATCAGCGTTATTAAAACGCTGGTGCAGTGTTCAGTGAGGGGGTGCTGTAATTGATTTACAGTCCTCCTCCTCGTATGGAACACTTAGGTGGTTTCCAGTTTTTTTTCTCTTCAATATTAAGTGGCAGTGGAAATCTTTGGCCATCATTTTTTTCCTCTTTGGGATTATTTCTTTATGATAGATAGGTTCTTGGGAGGAAGACAGCTGGCCCCAGGGATGGACTTTCCTCCCACACCCCTCTGACTCTTTCATATTGTCAGATGTAATGAACAGTATGTACAGAAGAGTGCAAAAAACATGTATGAACAATGGAAAGAATAATCGCTATGTGGACACCTGCACAACCACAGTCAAGGTTAAGAGGGTGTGAGACAACATCACCAGCCCCCGGGGGGCCCTTCCAGGCGCTTCTCCCTGATACAGCCCTCTCTTTTCATTCCCGAAGGTAGCAACCAGCATCCCCCAACAGTGAATTCTGGGGTGGCCCGTTTTTGTACTTAAAGATAATCATTGCATACATAGTCTTTCTGACCCCGTTCTTTTGGTCATCATTTGGGGGCTGTTTATCTGTTCATCAAGGGTGGATTTTCATTGCTGGAGAGTATCCCATTCTAGGACTGGATCGGACTCATTTCCAGTTTGGGGCTGTGATGAACCTCTTTGTGTGTCTTTGGTTGTGTGAGTACCATAGTCCGAGGTTTACACCTGGGGAGGAACGGCTGATCTCGGAATGTGCGGCTTCACGTCATGCTGTTTCCCAAAGTGATGGTGAAACGGCCTCCAGAGCAGAGGATGAGGGTCCTCCTGCTTCATCGCTTCCCCAACACGACTCATGAGACTTCTGAAGTTTTTCTGTCTTCATGAATAATGAAGTTGAGAATCTCTTATGGTTTGGTTTTTTGGAGCCTTATTGGATGTCCTCGTTTATGAAATGCCTTTTCGAGACCTCTCTCCGTTTTATTATTGAGGTGCCCGTATTTTCCTCGTTAATTTGTAGGAGTTGTCCGTAGATTCGGAATGGAATAGCATTTCCTCAGAATAGATAGAAGATGGCTGTCTTCTAACATTTGTGGCTTGTGTTTTTATTCTTTTTATGTTATATTTTAAGAACAGGAATTCTTCATTTTCGTGGAATAAAGTTTTATCAGTATATTCTTGTATGGGTGCATAGGAAGAAAACCTTCCCTTCCTCCAGGTCATCAATGTATTTTTCTGTTATCTCCTTAAATATGTAGTTCTTCTTTTCCCACTGAGGTCTGTAATCAACCAGGAATTGATTTTTTGTGTGGTGTGAGGTAGGGGTTTGATTTCTTTTTCCTCCCAGATAAATGTCTAATTTATTGCCAACCCTTTCCTTTCCCCGTTGATTTCCTGTGTCTTCTTTGTCATGTCAAGGGCTGGTTCCTAGTCCAGTGTCTGAGCTTTTTTCTGTTTTGATCCATGGGTTCATTTGTCTGATCTTGTATCGCGAGCACACTATTTCAGTTTCTGTGGTTGTATAATAGATTATCTGATTGAGTAAACCCCCCACTCAACCTTGTTCTTCTTATTTAGGGCCATTCTTGGCCCTTCGCTCTTCCATCTAAATTTTAGAATCAGCTTGTCAAGTTCCACAGAAAGAAAAAAATCTGCCAGGGTTTTGATTGTGATTGCATTGAATCTATGGATCAATTTGCAGTGCTGAATTTTAATAAATGTCCATTTGCTACTTACTACAGATGTATAGAAGTCCAGTTTACATTTGTATATGGATTTTATATCCAGCAGTCTAAGCTCTGTCATCCATTGCTGTATTTATACATTCTTTGGGATTTTTTTAAGTAATGCCTATGAATAACTCGAGTTGTTTCCTCCTTTCTGAGTCATATCATTTTTATTTCTTTTTCTTGCCTTATTGCAACGGTGGAGCCCACTAATGCAGTTTGGAACGGAAGCGGTAGTAGCAGGCATCCGTGTGCTGTCCTTGAACTTAAAGGGAAAGTTTTAGTTTCACCATTAAGCATCTTGTCTGCTGTAAGCTATGCACACTTCAAGAGCTTTTTTATCTGTATTACCAAATGACTTTCCAAAAGAATTGTGCCGGTTTCACCATTACCTCAGCAGCACTAGCTATTTTATCTTTAGGTGTTGTCTCGTTTGTTTTGTTTTGTTTTTGTGGTAGCGGTTGTTTTTAGATCATTGTTTATTTGATGAGCCTATATGGTGTCTCAATGTAATTTAAAAATTTTGCATTTCCCTAATTATGCAAGAGGTTGAACATTGTCTCATATATTTGTTAACCAACTGTGTTTCTTCCTTTGTGTCTGTTTCTCTACCCATTTTTTTATACATTGTTAGTGTTTCCCTAATCAATTTGAATTCTTTACATAATGAAGTTATTTCTCTGTCACATGTGCTATGAATAGTTTTCCCTGTATGTTGTGCATGTTTTAAAATGTTATTTTTTATGTTCTTTTCCCGTATTTTTAAAAATTATTTTATTTATTTTTGGCTGCGTTGGGTCTTTGTTGCTGCGTGCAGGCTTTCTCTAGTTGCGGAGAGCAGGGGCTAATCTTCATTGAGGTATGCGGGCTTCTCATTGCGGTGGCTTCTCTTGTTGCAGAACACAGGCTCTAGGTGCGTGGGCTTCAGCAGTTGTGGCACATGGGCTTAGTTGCTCCGCGGCATGTGGGATCTTCCCGGACCTGGGCTCGAACCCGTGTCCCCTGCATTGGCAGATGGATTCTTAACCACTGCACCACTAGGGAAGTCCACCTTTATTTTTTTTTTTTTTTTTTTTTTTTTTTTTTTTATGCGTTACGCGGGCCTCTCACCGTTGTGGCCTCTCCCGTTGCGGAGGACAGGCTCCGGACGCGCAGGCTCAGCGGCCATGGCTCACGGGCCCAGCCGCTCCGCGGCATGTGGGATCTTCCCAGACCGGGGCACGAACCCGTGTCCCCTGCATCGGCAGGCGGACTCTCAACCACTGCGCCACCAGGGAAGCCCCACCTTTATTTTTATATGGTCAGATCTGTCTTTTTCTTGTACAATTTATTCTGTTTCTCCAGAGCTTGGAAAGCCTTCTCCCTCCTAAGGACTGCTAAGTATTGAATTCTATTTTCATCTAGCTTTTTTTCTATAGTGTAATATTTCATATTTAACTGTTTACTCCATCCGGAATTTGTGGGGCAGTGGGATGCGAAGCGAGGAGTTAATTCTGCGCGCAGTTTAAGGGGGAAGGGGCCTCATTTGCACTTCCAAGCCTGGATTCCCTTTGTCTGGGCGGAGTGGGAAGAGATTAAAGGGAGGAGGAGGGGAGGTGGCATTGTCTACAGCCGGCCTGGGAGCTGTAATTAACCCGTCCCTCGCTGCCTCTGCCAGACTTTAAGTCAAAAGCAAAGAGTTGTCAGGCCAGCTGAGGAGTATCCTGGGTGATCCTGGGCCAGTCTCTTCATGCATCTGGGACTCAGTTTCCTTGTCTGCAGAATGGTGGCACAAGTGACACCTGTCCTGTTGGTGCTGTTACTGGGAGCATGTCCCGCAGAAAGCAAGGGGTCAGGCAGACCCGGCACAGGTCCTGGCTCATCTGTGGGATGTCACTTCTCTGAGCCTCAGTTTCTCTATCTGGAAACCAGGGATGATACGACTGCAGTTCCCACCTCGTGGGGCCGGAGAACACTGCATGGCTGTCTCTCTGCTGTCATGATTGCTCTTCAGGGGAAGGGGCAGTGGCTCTGGGGTTGATTTTTGTGGTCTTTGGGAAGGGCCCTGGCCCAGCTGTGGGGGGCAGGGAGGCGGGAGGGAAGAGCAGTGGGACGGCCTGTGGGACCGCCTTCCTCCCAAGCCCTGACGGGTGGGGGGACATGTCCCTTCCCCTCCTCAGCTCCCCAGACTGAGCTGCAGGGGCCAGGCATGCAGAGCTCATTGCCTTGCTTCCTGACCCAGACAGAAGGACCAGCATTGGCCCCGGGGACTCTGCCGGACACACGCGCGTGTGCACGCGCGCGCGCGCGCGCACACACGTACGCGGTGCTGGCTGGCAGGGTTCAGCTCTCCCTGCCGGCCTGTCTGAGCTGTTCCCACACCTGTCTCCTCTCGTGCCCCTTGTCCTCCCTGCAGGCCTGCCAGGGGCTGGGCTTCCTACAGTCTCCCGAGGTGCTGCCAGGGCCCCCAGCCTCCCGTTCTCTTTCCCGGGCTTTTTGTCCCTTGGAAAGAGGCACAGGAGAGGCGGGGCAGGAACGGAGGGGCAGCAGGGCCCACTCTGCGCTGCGTAAACCCGAACCCTAACCGTAGCCCACCCGCTCCCTCCATGTGTGGCCCCCAGCCTGGAACGACCCCCACCCCCCAGAAGGGCCCCGTCTGGAGCCTTGAGGTAGGGGCAGGAGGGATCTGCCATTCTCTGTCCAGCCACCCTGCGCAGAGGAGGGAGGCGGGGTCCGGAGGGATGGAGCCCTGCCGAGGTCCCCCGGGGGCAGGAGGGAGCTGAGAACCCGGCTCGGCTCGGGGCACCCCGGGAAGGCACCACCTCCTGCAGCGGCTGCGGAGGGGCCTGGGCAGGCCGGCTCAGCTCCCTTTCCCCCCGGCCCCGTTCTCCTTGGCCCACGATGCCGCCTGAGTTGGGGGCTCCCCCCACCGTGCCCCCTCCGTAGGGTCAGCGCCAGGATGGCAGCCCTCCCCAGCCCCCGGTGCACACCAGGAGCCCGGCAGGCGCCGTGGAGCGCAGGGGCCTGGGGGGCGGCGTCCCCACTGCTGAGGCCCATGGGGCTCCGGGGCAGGAGCGGGTGGTCGTTGGTGCTGGGGCTGAAGGAAGAGGGGGAGGGCCTGAGGGGTCACGTGTGGCGGGGCGTGAGGAGCCGCCCGGGGGCTGGATGAGGAGCCCGGCCGGCCTGAGGTTGGCAGGTCGGGGGGGCTGGCTGCGCCCCTACAGGTCCCCAAAGCGGCCAGCGGCACCCCGCGTCCCAGGTGAGGGGCCTGGCTCCTGACAGGTGGGGCGGGCCCGGGGACAGGGCGGGCGCCTCCCGCCCCCCGGAGCCCCCTCGCCCCGGTCTCGTCGGGGGGATGTGGCGTGGAGAAGGGGGGGCACGGGTGCAGCTGCGGGGAGGCCGGGCTGCTGGCATCAGCAGGAGCCCCTCCCCCCCTCGCTAAACAATCATTGCGCAAAATATGCAAATGGTATAATTACTGTTATTTGTTTTGCTGATAGAAGTGTTTGAAATGCAAATGCCAAGTTGGGGCCTTTCCTTTGTCCCACCCCCTCACCCAGACTGACGTCTGCCGGGGATGAGTCGCTCCTCCTGGAAGCGGGGGACTTGGGCCCCTCCCCCCCGCCCCCCCACCAGCTGCTGCCTCTGCCGCCCGAGGGGCACCCGGACGCGGCAGGGGTCCTGGGCCGCCACCCGATTGTGCGCACCGTGCACCTTAGAAGGGGGGCCTCGGCCGCCCCATCCCCCGCCGTGTGATCTGGGGCCTGTCCCTTGGCCTCCAGGAGCCCCAGTTTTCCTGTCTCTGTGATGGGACCACAGCCTCGGGGCCCGTGCTCTCTGCCCCCTTGACAACCCCATGGAGGGTTTGGGCCTCGCTTTCCCACCTGCAGAAGCCCTGCACAGGTGTCTTCTCAATAGAAGGGAGACTCGGAGTCCCTGGGCGGTCTTTGGGGGCCGTGGTGAACCCCCAGCATCACTGTGTGTACACTTTGCTAGCGGGGGTCGTCACCTTCGACCCCTCCAACCCAGGTGGTCTCTTGGGCTTTCGGAGCCCTCAGGCCTGTGGGTTCAGACCAGCCTGGGCAGTGGCCGGTGAGAGGTGGTCACCATCATCCCTGTTCTTTGGAGACGTAGCCGAGGCTTGTCGAGGTCCCACCGGTCAGCGTGTCTCCATCAGGTGCCTGGTTCCCACCTGGCCCCCTCCCCCACCCCGTGTCTCCTGCTCGAGCCGCTCCACCCGCTCCACCCGCTCCACCCACTCCACCCACTCCACCCGCTCCACCCGAACCGCAGACCTCCTCGTCAGATCTGCGGCACGGGGCAGCTCCCGGGCCGAGGCTCGGATCTGTGACCGGCTTCACCTGAGCTCCTCCCACCACAGGTGCCGCGATTCCAGTATCTATGTATGGGCTGTTCAGGCCCATAGAGTTCCAGGAGCAGCGCAGGCGCCGTCGGAAATCTGTGCAATCAGCCTGACCCCGGAAGGGGCGCAGCCCTGGAGAGGCCTCCTGCCGGGCCCCAGGTCCGTGGGAGCTAGTGGGCCTGCACGAGGGGTGACACCTGGGTGATGCTCTAGGCCGTTTGCGGAAAGACAAGGTACTATCAGAGGCAGGTGGGTGGGAGCGGGCCCTGGGCTCCTGTGGCCTCTCTGGTCGGCCTGCACGGCGGCTGCAAGGCGAGATGCCGGGGCTGGGTTAAAGCCAAGTGCGGTGAGTGTGTGTGCGTGTGTGTGCACACACGAGTGGTTTTGGGGTCTGCAAGCGATGCTGACGGAGAGGGAAAGCTCAGGTAGTGTGAGACCGCAGGACCCACGCGCAGACCAGGGACCGCGGATCTCCCCGTGCGGTGGCCTGGCTTCTGCTCACACGCGTGGGAGCATGGGGGCCGCTGGTCCGCCTCGGACAGCTTTGCTAGGATGTCTGAGGGTAGCCGGAAACCCGGGCCCTGGCCCTGCCCGGTGCTGGCCGAGACGGCAGGGTGCCTGGGGTTCCCGAGCTGTTTCCTCGTCTGTAATGCGGGACTCCTTTCGAAGCTGGACTGGGAATACAGTGGACACTCAGTAAGCGTAGGTTCCTGCTTCTCCTCTGGAGCTTCGTGGGGCGAGGCAGCCCCTCTGCTGGCTCTGGGCAGCTGGGAGGCCGGGCT
Organism: Phocoena phocoena; assembly: GCF_963924675.1. NCBI lineage: Eukaryota > Metazoa > Chordata > Mammalia > Artiodactyla > Phocoenidae > Phocoena > Phocoena phocoena. The sequence continues at coordinate 1,105,471 of NC_089233.1, forward strand.
GGGGCTGTCGGGGTCACCGGGACCCAGGAGAGGAGAGCAGAGGGCACTCTGGGCGGGCAGCCAGGGTGGGCAAAGGCGTTGGGGGTGGGAAGGGATGTGGCCCTCTGGGTCCCTGGGCTGCGGTCTCAGCCTGGAATCCTCCGGGGGGGCCAGGCTTCAGGGAGCTTCTGAGCCCATCGTCCTCTCTATTTTTATTCCAATTACCTTTTCCAAGGCAGGTTCGGCCTCATTAGCATATTCAGATACATTCATTATTATTTCAATTAGCTGTTAAGTAATTAACTCTAATTGATGAGCATTCCCCCCACTTCCCCACATATTTTTGTGGTTATTTACATCCGCTTCTAACCAACAATTTTAGGTAATTATGCGCCACTCTCTCATCTATTTGCACTCACAGGACAGGCTCCCTCTCCCTTTCAGCTCCCACCCCCAGCCCAGGAGCCTGGGGGGCTTCCGAGGTGGGGGATGGGAGGCGCAGGCAGACTGCGTGGGGATCCGGCTCCTGCCCAGGCCCTTGAGGGTCACTGCCGGGCCTCCAGGGGCTGAAGGTGTGCCGGAGCGCCCCCATCCTACTCCCGGGATCCCCCTTGTCCCAAAGATGCCGCTTCCTCTGGGCACCCCCTCGCCCCAAACCAGGTGGTGCCACCCTCGAGTTGGCTGGAAACAGGCAGAGAGCGGTGGCATGGTGGCACCGGGCTTTGTCCAAACACGGCTCCTTACCGCATCTCCCCTGTGTGCCCCCGCAAGAGGACGCCCCCTCGTCCTCAGTTTCCCTACCTGCAGAGTGGGGCTCGAGTGATTGAAGAGTGAGGGTGAAATGAGGCGCCTGGAAGGTCCTCGGCACTGAGGACGCTCAGCGCAGGTTGGGGCTGAGCCAGGATGGATGATCGGTCACACCTGGTGGGCAGGTGATGGGGCTCGGGCTGTAAACTGAATTGCTGAGGTCACAAGCTCATTATGTCAGCCAGAGCCGGGCCGGGGGTCTAAGGTTTCTGTTCCTGGGGCTCCCTGCCCGACACCCGGGCCACCGCAGAGTGGAGTGGGCTGGAATCGCAGCAGTGACCACGGGCCCAGCCGGCCCGTACCGCGAAGTTCTGTTGATCTCTTGCCTCTGTGTCAGCTCCTCACTTGCCCTCCGTTTTGTTATCCACACAGTGAGCACACACAGGGCAGAGACTCCCCCTGTGCTCGGGTAGATGGGATCTTCGGAAAGGCCCGTTCCCTTCTCAACCTCTCTCCCCTCTGTCTCCACACAGTGGAAGCTGCCTTGGTGACACTGTGTCCTGTACTTTGTCTGGACCCGTGCTCTCCCTCTGTGTCCTGAAACGAGGATGTGATGCCTACGACCCCCTTGGGGAGGAACACACCAGCCTGGTCTTCTCAGACAGGCCAGGTCATCGGCGGGCCCTGACCCGAAGGTAGGGGATGTCCTTGCTCATTGGCTGTCCTGGCAAAGGGGGCAGGGCCAGTTCATAACTGACCTGGGAAGCAGGTGTGCTGGGTCATGGGTGCGGCCTGGAAGGGGTGGGGTGAAATTCGGCTGTCCTGCAGAAAACAATCGGCCTTTAGGGTCTGGCTCCCATTCAGAGGTGCTGCCCATCCCACAGAGGAAACGGGCAAAGGCCGCAGGGGCTCCCTAAGACTCAACAAGAGGAACTGGGGGTTTTAGGGGACCCGAGAATGGTCTGAGTAGGTAGTGGCCGTGCTCAGGCCTGTCCAGTATCCTCCCCTGATGAGTCAGGGGATGCTCTGTGGGGTAAAAGAGATTTCGTCGTCCACCACTTTATGGGAATAGATGCAGCGTCACGTGTTGGAGCGTAAAGCTCCGTACCTGCAGCGCAGTATATGTTAATATTGACTCAGTGTATATTTGAAGACAGGCTTATATGGAAAAAATTATCTGAGATGCTGAATTGAATACCTAAGTGAATGATGGGGGTTGAAGCTGCCATCCCAGTGGCCAGGTGTTCAGTGACCAGCTGTGCTGCGTCTGCTGGGAGTCTCACCTCCAGCTGGAAGGTAGCTGGACAAGCTGTTTTCCTTCAGTGCGTTCAGAAATCACAGATATGCCCTCTTCTGTCGACTGTATCTTGGGTTTCTCCAGGCCACAAGTACTTCCTGTGGTCCTGGGACTCTGATTCAGCAGTTTTCAAACAGCTCATAGGCCGGTGCTGTGAATGGGAGTTTCCTTGTCTGATAGAGCTGGGTTGTAATGTTTCAATGAACCAGCAGGAGGTGCTGTTGGTAAACGACACGGTACCTTGAAAAGTGGATTTTGGGTTTTGGGTGTTTGCAGTAGACTGTTGCCTGCTGTATCCAGCTGTTAAAGAATCCTGTAAACTGGGTTTATTTAAAGTGATGGTGATCTTACGCTCTGCCCACTCTAACGGACTGTGAGAGGAGGCGTCTGGGGATTTGTGAAGCTGAGCACGTGGCTCCTCAGCGTGGCTTTAGAGTGAGGCTTTGGGGAGGTGGTTCTGAAGAGGAATCGAGGACGGAGAGGAGCCCACCGGCAGGAGCAGAGGCCGCAGGGGTCCTGGGCAGAGGGAGCAGCCGAGCAAAGCCCTGAGGGCGGGCAGGCTTGGCGTGGGGTGAGGGTCAGAGCGCAGGTGCGGGCGGCTGGAACTCGTGGGCCGGGCGGGGTGGAGCACTGGGCTGGGACCGGGTCACGGGGTTAAGCCGCCTGGTCACTGCTCCTTCCGTCATTCTCCAGACGGCCATCGAGTGCCTGCCATTTGCCAGACGCTGGGCATGGTGGGTGGAGACCCCTGTCCCTCCAGGAGCTTCCGGGTTTAGCAGGAGGGAAGGGTGTGAGGATGCACAGTTCATGCTGCACCATGGCCCCCCGTCTCTTTAGCTGATATCATCCAGGAAGTCGGGGTTGGGGGTGGGCTGGGCTCTGACCCCGACACTACCACCAACTCCGTGTGACAGAGACTGGCACCTGCCCCTCAGTGGGCCTTAGTTTCCCATATGAAATATGGTGGGATCCCCAAGAACCTTCTCCATGGATTTGTTGAGAAGATAGGACAGTCTGGGGTGGGGGTCAGCTCTGGCCACACAGTAGCCTAAGACCCCCATGGGCGTCCAGACTGAACCACACAGCAGTGGAGCGTGACGCAGGGGTGGACAGGACACCCCGGAGGCCCAGGGCTGTGGTAGAGAGTGTACACTTAGGGCCCGGCTGGGTGGATTCGGGGGTGCTGACCTCAGGCCATTGGCATGGCCGTGAAGTTGCAGGACAGCCAGGGTTTGGCTGAGGCCCTGGCATCAGCTCAGTCCTTTCCTACCCTGTGCCTTTGCTCATGGTGGTACCTTTGCCTGGAATATCCTCTCTCCAAGGTCCGTCTGTCTTTGGAGTGAATTTGGTGTCGGACAGACCCTACTCTACTGAATTTTGGATGTACAATGCTGGAAAGGTCACTCACTACCTCTGACCTCCCATGTTTTAAAAAATGTATTGAACTATAGCTGATTTACAATGGTGTGTTAGTTTCTGCTGTATAGCAAAGTGACTCAGTTATATATATATATTCTTTCTCATGTTCTTTTCCATTATGGTTTATCACAGGATTTTGAATATAGTTCTCTGTGTTCTACAGTAGGACCTTGTTGTTTATCCATCCTATACGTACTAGTTTGCATCTGCTAATCCCAAACTTCCAATCCATCCCTCCCCCACCACCCTCCCCCTTGGCAACCTCGAGTTTGGCCTCTATGTCTGTGAGTCTGTTTCTGTTTCGTAGATAAGTTCATGGCGTACTTTATTTCATTTTATTTACTTATTAATTTTTGGCTGCACTGCGTGGCATGTGGGACCTTAGTTCCCCGACCGGGGATCGAGCCCGCGCCCCCTCCATCGGGAGCATGGAGTCTTAACCCTTGGACCGCCAGGGAAGTCCCTGTGTCGTATTTTAGATTCCACATGTGAGTGAGATCATAAGGTATTTGTCATTCTCTTTCTGGCTGACTTCGCTTATGACCTCACATTTTTTAAATCGGTAAAGTAGAGATAATAATCTCTCCCTTAAGGAGAGTGTTCAGTGGGATGTGTGAATCGCCTGGTGTACAGTAGACGCTCAGCAAACAGTAAGGGGTATCACCCCTTGCCCCCCCCAGCATGAAATGGGAGTGTCTCTGGCCCATCACGTTAGATGAATGTTAGTTCTTCCCTTCCTTCCGAGGTGCCCGCTCTGCCCAGCCTGCGTCAAGTTCGGGCTCACCCGAGCTAGTCCGGGACCCCCACGGCCGGGGGGCACCCCCCTCCTGCCCTGGCCCCGGAGCCCTCGTACTGGCCCCAGGCTGCGTGTTCCGCGGGCAGCCTCCTGAGCCTGGCGGGTGGCAGACGCTGAGTGAATGTTTGTGGGATGAATGGATGGGACGTTTCCCAGCCCCGCCCCACCTGAGAAGGCAGGTGGCAAAGCAGTGGTGGCGCTCCTGCGGGGTCTGGCGGGGGAGCCCACGCCTCTAGGTCTTCTCCAGGCACCTGGGGGTTGGGCTGTTGTTCCTGAGATCCCTTCCAGATAGAACACTTTGTCATTCAGCGACTTGCACTTTCTTGGTCTATTCCTGCCTCCTTCCTCCTCCGTTTCCTGGTCCTAAGACCTCGTCCTTAGAAGTGTCTTTTATTGAAGCAATGACTAGAGTCTAGAAGGAACCTTCTGCGTGTTCTGGTGGCCCCAGGTGACCTGTCAGGGCCAGCTCTGTGCCGGCACTGTACTGAGCACCAGGGACAGAGCCCAGCGAGCGGCCCTGGGCTGTGGCTGGTGGGTGAGAGGGAGATCTGGGAGCTGGCGGACTGGAACCCCAGCCCCCTCTCGGTAAGACCCCTCCCCTCCCTAGGCCTCGGTTTTCTTCTTTGAGAAAGGGGGTGACGCTTTCCCCAGCACAGCTGGCATGACCTAAGGGTGACTTGCCACCCAGCACCGTCGGGACCCGCCCCCTCCCCTCTTGCGCATCCCCGCCCCTCCCCCAGCCCTCCAGCTGTCATGGTTCCCCACCCCCTCCTCTCCAAGGAGCAGAGTTATTTATCTGCCGGACGGTGACAGGCAGCAGTGGCTAGAGTTAGAGCTGCTGTCCAGAGATCAGCTGGCGGCCGCAGAGCAAACAGCCCGAGCTAATTAGCAAAAGGTCACGCCTGCTTCTGGAGGCCCCGCTTTTGAAGTCGGGGCCTCACACAGACAGGCTGGAAGGAGCTGAGACTTTGAGTTAGTGGCTTGGTTACCAGGACGGCTTCAAACCCCTGCTCACAGCTCATCACCTGATTGCCCAGCGCACAACTCTGAGCTCCACCTTTTCGAGATTCCCGACGCCAGGGGTCCAGCCGTCCACTCCCTGCCCCAGGCCGGACAAACAACGGAGATCAGCCCCCAGCCTTCAGCCTACCCGGAGCTCAGGAGCAGACAGTCCCCAGCAGCCGAAGTGCAGGGCTGGGCAGTAGCCACCCATGTTACCCTCTCCTCCACGCCCCCCCCCTCCCGCCACACACACACACACACACACACACACACACACACACACACTCCCTCTGACTGTGTTCTTACTGTTTTTCTCTAAGTAAATTTACTTTTTAAAAACTTAAATACATTTATTTAAAAGGGAACTTTTATGGCACTACTACAAATAGAAAACAAGCCTCCTTTTCCATAAATAGAATTCATAATCATAAAAATAAATTCAGTGGAAACAAAGCAATGTTATTAAATTCTAGTTGGATGCTGCGGCCCCGAGGAAGCTCAGAGCCCAAGGCCTGCTATCGCTTTATTAAAAAGGGAAAACAGCAAGTGTGCACAGGTGTTCAAGACTTCACTAGCCCTGATCTGAGACTTTCTTTTGATGTCATCAGCAGCACTGAAAAGAATTAAATTAAGAGTAACTGTCTAATGAAATTATTCAGCATTATTTTATGCTGTGTCAGCTAGGGATTGAATTTGGCCGAACAAGACAGAAGAAACCTGACACTTGCGTGGTTGAACCCCATGTAGCAATTCATTTTTCTCGCGTAAAGAGTGCAGCAGTGGGGGTGGTACACAGTCTAAGGAAGTTATCAGCAATTCAGTTTCCTTGTAGCTGCCCCCTTGGCCAGTCTTAGCATTTGTCCTCGTGGCCTCCAGATGGCTGCTGTGCCTCCAGCCATCGTATCTGCATCTCAGGTGGGAAAAGCAGAGGAGGTGAAGGGAAGGGAGTATACTGGCCGAGTCTGTTCCTTGTTATCAGGATAACAACCTGAGCCTGTTCTCTTGCCCACTGTGGTCCACTACTGCCTCATGGTTGGTTCTCACTAAATGGTCCCTCTAGCTGTCGCATACTTACTTGGTGCCCACTGTTTTCCAGGCGGTAGACCCCTGCCCTGTGTTCACGAGGCCACGTGCTGGCCTTCGTGAGATGAGTCGTGGCCCCGCCTCGGGGCATTCTTCCCCACTCCACCCCACACCTGGCTCCTGCTGTCTGTCCACGGTGGGCTCAGCTCAAGGGTGGCTCTGCCTCAGTCGCATTTCTCCTCCCCGCGGACCCACGCTGCCCTAGCCACCTGTGGGGGTGTCCAGTCAGCCTGTACAGAGCTGCCCTGGATGGGGGAGCGTCTCTCCCCTCTCCCGCAGCCCTCTTGGGCCCTGGGTCCCTGTGCTCCCCCTTGGGCCTCCGGCAAAGCCCCTCCTTGGCCTTTGTGTCCCTCCAGCCAGCTGGTGGGCCAGGCACGCGGGGCCACGTTTCTGCTCCTAGACCTTAATTTGCCTTTTCATTTCCTCATAGAACGTGCACCCTGTGGTTCCTGAAGTGAATTCTCAGGAGGAGGGTCGAGCCTCGGGGCACCTCCTGTTCTGGGCTGTCTCTGGCTGGGCAGGCCCTGGAGACCCCTTCTCCTTTGGGCCAGGGCTCCTGGGTTGGGCCTGCGGCCCCGTGCACCCATCTCTGCTACGGGTTTTTCCTTCAGCCTGAGCTTCTCGCCCCCTCCCTCGTAGACCTGACTTCTGACCTGTCTCCTTGGCACCACTGCCAGGGACCCAGTCTAGGTCCCAGATTTCATTATGGGTCCCGGTGCTGGCCAGCTGTGCAATCAGGGGCAAGTCACTTAACCTCTCTGTTCTTCGTCCATACGATGGGGGTGTGGCAGCTGCTGGTGGGGTCCTTTGATGAAGTGAATGAGAGGCACCGAGGAGTAGCCCACCTCTGCCTCCTTCCCTGCCTTCCCCCCTTCCCACCTCCTGCTTCGTGGATGTCCACAGCCTGCACACGTGTGCATATGTGTCCCCATGATCCCAGGGGGGCCCCAGGCTCCGCCCTGCCCTCCCCCTCCTCTGCGTGCTCAGCCCCAGTGACTCACAGCCAGGGCTGCAGCCAGAGTGGGTCGGGGCGTGCGGGGAGCGGGAGGGACCAGCGAGGGGAGGCCGCTGCCCAGGCCGGGGTGATGACAGCTGTGGGGGTGATGGGAGGGGGGAATGGGGTGAAGAGCAGGGTTTGGAGCAGGCCAGAGAGGGCGGCAGGCACGGGGCATGGGAGCCGGAAGGGGAACCAGCAGACAGTTGTTTCTTCGTCGTGGTGATTTGATATGGACGTGACCCAGAGCTCTAGAGAAGCTTCTCTGCCAGGATGTTCAGGAGGGAGGGAAGGGTGGAGGGAGGGAGGATGCATTTACTGAGTGCCGCTGTGCAGGCCCTCTCCATGCCAGAGCTCACTCCCCACAGTGGCCCTGAGTGACAGGCGTCACTGCTGTGACCGCCCCCAGGAAATGGAGGTGGAGAAGGGTTGAGGGTCCTGCCCCCCGCCGCGCCCAGGGCTCCCACCCTCGCTGCTCTCTGCGTGGACAGCAAGGGTGCCTGGAGCCCGCAGGGGCTCCCTGCGTGTCCTGGCCCCGGACCCGTGAATGCCTCTGGCCTGGTCGCTTGCAGTTCGGCCCTGAGATGCCGAGCGCATATGGCCGGCTGCAGTTCCAGGCTGACCCGCCAACACTGAGGCTCCTGGGGAGGGTGGGCAGAGGTGGGCGCTGCGCTTGGTCTGTGCAGCTGGAGGGCCAGGCCTGGCTGGGGATGGGGCTCCCGTGGGCCTTGAGCCCTCCAGACAGGATGTGTGAGTGCGCAGAGCTCAGAGAAGCAGACCGGACAGAGCCGGCTTCCTGGAGGGAAGGATGGGCAGGACTTGGGGTGGGTGGCGAAGGGGAGGCCTTTCCAGATGTGAGAAAGGGTGTTTGCATAGCACTTGGCATGCACACAGCGTAGGAAGTGGCCCGGGCCTGGGCTGTGGTGGGAGGGTGGAGAGAGGTAAGATGGAGAGTGGGGGGGACAAGCTTGCAGGGTGTGCGGTGGGGCTGCCAACTCTGCCTCTCCTTTGTTCCCGGCCCTCGGAGCATCTCCAGATCCCATCGAGCTCTCTCCCTAGTAATCTGTCCCCCGAGTGAGAAGGCCCTCATCTCTATTAGTGAGCCGTTAAAGTTCTCCAAAAATACGATACTTCAAATGAGATAGAACTTGGATATTTCTTGTTCACAAAGCAGCCCAGAAGTCTGTGGCCCAGGGCTGGTAGGGCAGCTCTGTCACTATAACCTGTGGCTTCTGTGTCTGGGACCAAAGTGGCTGCTGCATTTCCCACCATCACATCTGCATCCTAACTGGGCAGGGTGCATGCATGCCCATTCCTTTCAAGGGAGTGATTCAGCGGTGGTGCCCTTCAACCTCCACTCACATCCCGTTGGCTGGAACTGGGTCATAGGCCCTGCCTATCTGCAAGGGATGCTGGGAACCACAGTCTTTATGTGGGTCCCAGTAGTAAAGGAAGAGGAGGATAGAAACTGGTGACCAACAAGAGAGCTCGGTCACGCATTCTTCTTGGACGTCCTGTGGCCTCAGGACTTGTGGGGAGAAGAAGCAGGTGCAGGGCATCCTTGGCCGGCCTGGCTGGTGAATGGGGGATGGGGCTGGCGTGTGACTTGTCCACTCCCAGAGCCTCACTGGTCTGGGCAGGAAGCTTGCCGTTACTGAAAGTTATGGAGCAAGAGGAAATCATTAGTACATTTTGAACGGAAAGGTCCTCCAGCAAGAGGGTGACTCTCTAATTTAGCATCCAAACCAGAAACACTTTTGAGAGTAAAAAGAGGCAGTATTAATAATTACACTGACAGGGCAAACTGTGGTCGCCCTACCTAGGGACAGATCATCTTGTCCGTTTCCTCTTTATGGACAGTGAAGCCCCCAGGCCCTGTGTTAGTGACACATGGTCTCAGCCATGCCCTCATTCCTCCTTCTTAGCACGTCTGTCAGCCTCTCTGAGCCTGGGCTTCTGCGGTGCTGAAGGTGGGATGTCCCAGAGGCAGGAGCTTGGGTTCCCCGTTTAGGCCTCTACGGAGCATCTAGGGCCGGCCCAGAGCTGTCCATGGTCCTGAGTACCTGCACAGAGTCAGGGCGCTGAATGCTGCCCCGCCCCTGCCGCTTCTCCACACCCCAGGGCCACCCTCCCCACCAACAGGGCCAGGTCTGGGTCAGGCAGCCCCGACCCCCCCAGACCCCTCCCCCTCCTTCATCCTTGAGAGTCTGGTCTGCACACACCCATCCGTGAACATACACATCGCTCAGAGACGGCTCCCTTCCCCGCACCCCGTCAGCCCCTCTGTCCATCCTCAGCTCACGGCGTGGGCGCCTGGTCTCCCTGCACGTGCCAGCCTTGTCCCCCACCTGCCCCTGCCCCTCTTTAGTGTGTTCTGAGCCCTTGCGGCCTGGGCTGGTTCTAGCACAGGTGATACTCGCCTGATACACACGGAGGAGACCTCTGGGACATGCCCTGATCCCAGCTCATCGGTGAAATCGGGACCCCGACAATTACAGCGCCCTGTGACTTCAGAGGTTCCCACGTGCCCGGGACTCAGTGCCCCGGATCACACCTTCTGTTCTGAAACATCCTCTTCTCTGCTCTTGGCATCTGAGCCCTCCTGCCTCTGGACACACTTCCCTCTCAGGTGTCCCTAAGTGTGGGTCCTCCTGAAGTCCCTGCCCACGCTTTCTTCTCCTGCTGTGCCCTTTCCCTGCCCGGCCTCAGCCACACTGTGCGGGCAGCGCCTGGACCATCTCCCCTCACTGCCTGGTCTTCTCTGCCCAGCCCAGGCCTTGGGCATCCTGGCATCTCCCCTTATCCTCCGTCACAGGCACCCCAAGCTCGGCATGGCTCTGACTGTACCAACTCATCGTCACTCACTGCCCCTGGTCTCCCACCACCCAGTAAATCTCCAGGTGACATTGGTCTGACCTCCTAAGTACCCCGTTTCTCTCTCTCTCTTGAATCTTTTATTGGAGCGTAACAGACAGAAAAGTGCAGGAGTCACAAGTACGTTTAGCTCAATAAACTTTTATGAACCGGACACACTCGTGTCCCTGGGACCAAGATCAAGGGCATCACCAGCCCTCCGAGGCCCTCCTCGTGTCCCCTTCCGTCCACCACCCCAAGGGTGACCACTAGCCTTCCTGTAACCACTCTGCCCATTTTGGAACTCTGTAAATGGTTCATTCAGCCTTGTGTTTGTGACATGTATCACATTAAGCGTCCTTAGGGCTCGCCCGTCCTGTCGCTGTGTCATGACTGTCCCACGGTGTGGATGTGCCATGGTGTGCTGTCTGGGCTCCTGTTGACGGGCAGCGGGTAGTGTCCAGCTGGGCCTATTACAAATAGTGCTGCTGTGAGCACCCGAGTTTCCCTGCGCACGCGTGTGTGCGCGTTTCCGCCGGGTACTGTCTGTGTCTCGTGGCTGCCTCCCCTCATCTCTCCGTTTCCTTCCGCGAGCCAGCCCAGAACCCCGTCCTCCCTCCTTCATGACTGTTGCAGCTTCCTCTCTATTACCCTGCACACCCACTGTTTCCTGCAGTAGTTCATTCTCCGTCAACAGCCAGGGTAATCATTTCTCCTCTCTACTGAAACTTCGTGGCTCCCCAGTGCCCCCGGGCTGAGATCAGAGCTCCCAGCAGGTCTGCCCCAGCGGGTTCCTTTCACCCCACCGACCCCACCTTCCAAGTTCCAGCTCTTCTGGCCTCTGTACTTCCTCATAGGCCCCGCCCGTCTTTTCACCTATGGCCTTTGCATAGCCAAGCTCTCTCTCAGGTCTCTGGGAACACGGGCCGAGACCTGGACCCCTGGACGGATCCCCCTGTGCCAGCTCCCCGCAGCGCTGTCTCACGATTACATGTCATTCGTGCCAGCTGGAGCTCTGTCTCCCCCACCAGACCGGCAATTCCAAGGCATCGGCCTTGCTGGCCTCTGCATCCCTGTTGGCCCAGCATCTGACACGTGGGGGGGACTTGCTCGCCATTTGTCTGTGTGAGGTGGGCGGGCAGCGTGGGAGCCAGGGTCCCCGTTTTGCAGGGGAGAATCAGGGGCTCAGGGCCCCCCGGGCCTCTGGAACAGGAGCCGTGTTGGACGGCTGTTCACACTGAGTCCGTGGGGAGCTGCTTCCTGGGGCCCCTGGCAGATCTGTGCCGTCATCATGAAAACCAGAGACACAGCAGGGCCCCGAGGACTCGTTTCAAATGGGGGTGACGGGGGTGGTGACGAGCACTGAGACCAGGAAGGAACAGGTCCCTGGGGGGGGGGTGTGTGTGGCACCTGCCCGGCCTCCTCTCTTTCAGCCCCGAGACAGCATCCCGGCACGTCTCCCACCGTGAGCTCCGTGTGGCCTGGAGCTGTCCCAGGAGACGCCTCTCCTCTCCAGCCCCACTCCCACCCCGTTTCCCTCATCACGAGGGAGCCCAGGTTCTCGCTGGGACGCAGCCTGGGACCACCACCCACCCCCTCTGCTGGGAAGAGGAGGGTGGAAGCAGCCAGGGGTCGCCCCAAGCCTCCAGCCGGGGCCCCGGGAGTCCTCGCCCACCTTTGATTTCTCAAGGCCCGTCCAGCCTCCAGAAAGGGGCGGCGGGCCCACCCCCCAACCAGTGTCGGCCCCCAGCCCGGTACAGCAGAGAGCACCCCGAGGCCGTGTGCTGGGGAAGGACCGGGCAGCTACCTTCACCGACCCAGTCGGACCCGGTGGGGCAGGTGAGGCCCAGACAGCCCCCTGCCTGGCGTCATGAGCCAGGAATGTGGCCAGTGCAGCCCGAGGTCCTGGAAGGCCCTTCCTGCTTCGGGCTTCATGGGCCCTGAGACCACCTCTCCCTTCCTGGACTGGATCCCCTCCTCCCCTGAGCGCCCCCATCTTTGTACTTGGGCCCCCCTTTCCACAGACCCGGCTGTTACGATGACTTTTTATTTTATAACGTAAGACATCCTTACGTTATTGTTGGAAGTACTGATGACGCTGAGACTTAGCTCAGGCCTCTCGTACTCAGACGGTCCAGTGGGCAGCCCACGCCGTCCGCCTGGTCCAGGTCCCAGCCTGGCCACCCACTGACGTGCTCCTTGCCCTTGTGGTGTCTCAGTTTCCTCGTCTGTCAAATAAGACCCGTCATCGTGTTGCTTTGTGTTGAATAGCGTTTAAATACGTGCCTCAGCGCTTGTAAAATCAAACATTTGATGACAGTTATCTGGCGTGACTATAACTAATTCTCTCAGCCCTGTGGGGCTTTCTGATGAGGAAGCAGTGACACAGACATTTAGCAGCGTGCCCAAGGCCCTCATCTGGCGAGTGGCAACTCGTCTGCAGAGCCAGCTCTCAGCCCCTCCGCTCTGGCACCCTGTTTGTGGGGGAAGCGCAGGCAGAAGGGAACCAGCTCCAGTGTTAATCACTTGCACGACCTCCTCCTGGACTCCCAGCCCCGGGGCTGCTGCACGGCCCTGATGTCCTGGCGCGGGGTTGGGGTGGAGGTACAGAGGAGCCCCCTGGAGAAGGGCTCAGGACAGCCAGGCCCTCGTCCTGGGTCTGCTGTGACCTTGCTGTGTGACCCGGGGAAAATTCCTTGCCCTCTCTGGGCTTGTGAGTACAGGCCCTTAGAGGGCAGAGGCCAGAGCTGGAAGGTTCTCTTGATGTGATTCCTCAAGCTCGCTGGGACGGCACAACGAGGGCGGGCGCCTTGCTGGACGGTTCACCCTGTTTGCCCTGCCTCGCTGGCGGGGTTCCTGGCACGTAGGAACCATTAAGTTCTTTGTCGACTGGGTGGGAGAGGCAGGCGCGTCAGAGCTGTCGGCTCGTGAGACAGGGATTCGGCCTCTCCCGGGAGCCGTTGCAGAGAGCATTACGCACCTGCCCAGGCTGCCAAGTTCAACCGTCACACGGTTCCTCAGCACCTGGTGGAGGCCGGGCCTGGCCGGAGGGACCCAGGGTGGACGAGGACCTCTGCAGGGGGTCACTAGCGTGGCTCTGTCCACTGGGGGTCGTGAAGCCTGTGATACAGAGAGGCCCCGGAAAGAAGGCAGGAAGGCTCGGGCTCCAGCCCGCCCTCCGTCCTCGCCGAACCCCCTCCCGTGATCCTGACACCCCTCTCCTCTCTGGCCTCAGTGTTTCCATCTGTGCAGTGGGAGCCTTGCATCACACGTCCTTGAAGGCCCTTGGCCAGCAACTCTAGGGATCAAGTTCGGGGCTGGTACATGTCATCCTCTGCTCAATGGCTGTGAAACGGACAGCCTTCTGCCCCAGCCCTGGGACTGGCCGAGCTGGTCAACAGCCCGAGTGGCCTGGGCTTGGTCCTCGGGGCCTGGAAACAAAGCACAGACCAAACAGTGCCCCAGCTAGGCCAGTGGGGCCTCGAGACAGAAACCAGAGTCGGGTCCTGGGGGGGCTGTGTTTTTAAAGCTCACAAGTGTTCTGGTGGTTTTCCTGGTTTAGGAATCACTGCTCTAGTCCACCCCCCTCCAGTGTGAGTGCCTGCTCTGATGCCTACCTCTCTTTGCACACCTCTGGCGACGGGGAGCTCAGTCTCACACAGCAGCCCATTCCTTTTCAAAACATTTTAAAATCTCTTATAAAATATTAAGATGTCTCAAATATTGAAGAAATCTCTAATAAATATTTCACTAATTATAAAATATTTAATGCAGCCCGAGGTATGAAAAAGATACCACGAAAGCTCTCCCTAACCCCAGTCACTGCCTGGGTCGTAGGGAAGCCCTGGAGGGGACAGAGGGCCGCGTTCAAGTGCCCCCACCTCCCCCTGCCCCGCCCGAAGCCTCTGTGTGCCCCCCTCAGACCCTATTCCCCCTTTTCCTTATAAATTTTTAATGGTGGTAAGATACACACAACATATAAGTTACCATCTAAGTGTGCAGGTCCGGAGCGCTCAGCGCATTGGCGCGCAGCCATCCCCACCGGCACCCCCAGGGCTCATCCTGTTCCCCTCCCCCTTAAAGCAAGTCCTTCACTAAGTTCTGTGATGATGACTCTGCCTTCTTCGCTTGCACCCTGTACGAGTCCCGCGTCCTGCACCGAGGCCCGGGTGGTGGGCGGCTGCGCGTGCGCGGCTCGGAGGCTCCCGTCCCTGCCGTGTAGCGCTCACCGGGCGCGTGCCGCGTGCTTTAGTCAGGTCTCTCGGAGGACCCCTCGGTTCGGTCGCGCACGTCCTCGGACCCGTCGCAGCTTCTCAGGAATTTGGGCTCACGGGCCACGTGCGTCTTTGCCTTCACGGTGCCGCCCCGGTTGCTTTTCAGCGAGGCCGGCTGGCCCAGGCTCGCATCAGCTGGCCCTGGGAGTCCTCCAGGGGGGGACAGTGGTCCCACGCGGTGTCCACACACAGGCTCCGCCCCTCTGCCCTACGCACGCCCTGTGGGGACGGAGCCAAACACCCCCGTTGCCTCCTGCCTCTCCTCGGACCCCCGGGTTTTGCGTGTGCGCTTCACCAAGGGTTCCAAGGGTCACTCGCCTTGGAACACTGATCTGTTGGCCCCATGACGCGTGGTCACACACACAGGCTCTGGGGCCAGACTGCCTGGGTTTGAACCCGGCCCCACCACTGAGTAGCCGTGGAAACTCAGGCAAGTTAATAGACATATCCGTGCCTCTTCTGTAAAATGGATAACAGTACTGACTTCACCAGATTGGTTTAAATACATAATGTGAACAAGACGTAAAGCTGTCAGAAGAGTGACGCATAGTAGGTGCTTTACGAGCGTGAGCTTTTATTATCTCCTGTGAGGTCTGGAACCCGACCCTCTGGAGCAGTGCCGATCAGCACCTCCTCTGTGCTACCTGAAATACCTCTGTTAAGTCGGCCTGAGTTACCTTCTCGGGCCGCTGCATTGACCTGTTAGCCTCCTCTTGCCTCTGTCTTTTCGCTCTGAGTGATGTGGAGCCATGCTTCTCTGTGACCTCCTTCCTGGCATGTTTTCGCCCCGCGTACTGCACTGAGGGGGATTTGACCCGTTACTCCAGCTGGAGGGAATGCTTGGGTCCTGCTCCCGGCCTCCGGCGTCTGTCCCCTTCCTGCAGGCTCTCAGACTTCGTCCAAACTGCTGCTCACCTTGAGAACCAGGTGAGGACAGAGCCGCGGACCACCCAGACACCACTGGGGGCGTCCCTGGTCCTTTGAGTGACGTGGTCTGTGTCACTCTCAGTGCCCACCCACGAATGTCAGACTCTCCTCCGGGAGCCCTCTGGGATTAGGACCTGGGGGCAGCTGCCCCTGGCACCCCAACACCCGGCGGGCAGCAGAGGCCGGGCACCACGCTCAGGGGAGGTTGAGCCAGGGAATGGGGTGGCGACCTCATGGTAGCCTGGGGTGGTGACACCACGTGCCAGAGGGAGGCCGCCTTGCCTGAAATCCCGCCCACAGCCGCCCCCCAGGTCCCGGCACTGGCCGGGGGGACAGGCGGTGACCAGCGCGTGTGGCCTGCAAACCAGGAGCAGAGTCACAGACGCCCGGCAGACGGTGGCGGGGTGCGGCAGGACTCAGCTCGGCGAGGAAGGGCTGTCGGGAGGGAGGCCGCCCTCACACCCGCCTTGGGTTACACGGAGCACTGACGGTCCTCCAGCTGCTCTGCCCGCTGTGGGGCGGGGCTTACACTCGTGTGCGACACGGTGTGCCTCTGCAGCACGGCGGGGGGGGCAGGTGGTAGACCCGTACCCGAGGGGTCAGAGCCTGGGGACACACACACACACACACACACACGGTCGCTCTCAGTGACACACATACGACCATGGCCACAGCCACACACACACACGGTCGCACTCAGCGACACACACACACCCAGCGGGTCTCGGGTTGTAACATGCTGGCCTCCAGGCCCCCACCTGCCAGGGGCTGACCCCTCCCAGCCCTGTGCCCCCCACCCCAGCAGCAGCCACCCCGCCTGCGGCCCTGGGATGGGGACCCGGGGCTGCCTCTGTCTCGCAGGGGGTGGGGTGCCACCCCCGCCCCTCCCCCTTCACTCCCCGTGCCCTTCGGGTGGCAGCACATGCCCCGCTCGGCCTCGCTGCAGGACTACCCCACCCCACACGGTGGCCTCCGGGACCCCTGGGTCTCAGGGACCTGGGGTGGGGAGCTGCTGCAGAGGGGGCCCGCCGTCCAGGGGGCTCTGCCAGTCACGTGTGTCCCCAGGAGGGTCCCCCAGCCCCCTCTTCTCCCGTCTCCTCCTGAGTACAGACCAGCGGGGGATGGGGGCTGAGGTCGTGTGTCCCACACCTAGAGAGGAGGCTGCCTGTCAGTGCAGGCTGGCTGGGGGGCGGGGATGTGAGCCCGTCACGTGGAGCAGCGAGGGGTCCTCAGGGTCGGCTGGGATGCCCCCACCTCAGCGGAGTCTCTGCTCTGCGGTGCATGTTCTGTGCAGTCTTACGAGGCCTCTGCTCCTCTGGGGTGACTCACGCTTGTTGAACCGGGAGCTGTAGTCAGTGCTTTCCATGAGTCATTTTACAGATGAGGAGATTAAAGCCCAGAGCGGGTGAGCCACTTGCCCCGGGGCACACAGCACCAAGTGATATGACTGAAGTCCAGGGTCAGGTTAGGGCTGTGCGACCCCATCGTGTATTCTTCACACACATTCTGTGACCCATGGGGACAGCGACCTTGTCCTGTCCCTGGAAGTAGACACTCAGTAAACACTGAGTGAATGAATCAGTGAGTGAAAGAATGACTGTGGGAAGAGGGTCGTTGCCACAGGGTTCAGGGCTGAGATGGGGGGGGGGCGAGTCTCCAGGGCTGCCAGCCAAGGTCTCCCCACCACCTGCGCGGCTGAAGTGTGCAGCCTTGGTCTTCCTGCGGTAGCCGGAGATGATGGAGACAAGGCCTTTTATTCTGGTGGGGGGATCTCCTTAGGCTCAGGGCCAAGTAACTGGGGCTGAATCTTCCCTTTGCCTCCTTGGGACCTCCCAGCAGTGACCCAGTGACCTTCCAGCAGTCACCTCCCATGCCACCCAGGCTGGCTGCCCAGCCCCTGAGGGGGCTTCTGCTCACCTGCTCTTTCAGCTTGCTGCCCCCAGCCCCTTCCCGGGCTCTGCCTGGCTGGAGGCTCCGGCCACACCCGCTAATCATTACTGTCACCCCCTTGGACTTGAGAGGGCCGTGGGTGGGCCTCTGTCCTGTTTGCAGGGGACGGAGATGGGGGGCTGAGAGCCCTGGGTCTGGGCTCACCCAGATCCCAGGCGCCCTGGCCTCCACTTTCCGCCTCCCCAGCACCGTGTCGTGGGGAGAGGCTCACCTCGGAGCCCCAAGCAGGAACCCCTACCCGCCGGCCCCACCCCCGCCCCCAGAGCGTCTCGGTGACTAGCATGAGAGCAGCCTCTTCCAGACCAATCCCCTTCCTGGCGTTTTGGCTATAATTAATGTTTGGTGTGTTACGAGGTGGATTTTTTTATGGACCGAGAGGCGGGGATTTACAGAGCTGGCCGGGCGAGCAGAGGGGCAGCTGCAGGCAGTGTCCCCCGGGGAAAGATGCCGCCCCAACTCTCAGGCTCCCAGGCCTGGCCGCACCTTCTGACTTTGCTCAGACCCTCCCTGGTCCCTCTGCCCCTGGACCACAGCCCTCCCCTAGCTCGGGTGCCGGGAGGACCTGACACATGCGTTCTTTGTGCAAACCGGTGAGCACATGGGGTACAGTGACTGTTCCCACTTTCCAGAAGAGAGAGAAACGCTGGGTGATGTGCTGGCTCAGAAGCCGAGATCGGGGATCTGATGGCACCACGGGGTCCCGCCTCCTGTGAAGGGAGGGCCTGTGAAGGGAGGGGATGGAGGACACGCAGGCCCCCTCCCCCCAGCCCAGCCCAGCGTGTTCACAAACACCATCGCACTTCACTCTCCTGATGGCCCCGGGAGTGGCTGTCAATGGCTCCATTTATCAGGAAAGTAAAACTGAGTCTCAGAGAAGGTAAGAAAGTTCCACAAAACGGCCCAGCAGGTGAGTAGCAGGCCAGGTCCCATGCCACTGCCCTGTGACTCAGACACTGACCGGCCTTCCCTGACCCCCCAAAACCAGACCCCCTTTCTGAACTCCCCGCCTCACTGCCGGCAGCACGGACGGGTCCTGCCGTGGGTTCTTGAAGATGCAAAGCTGGGCGCTCTGACAGATGGGGGTGGCAAGGCTTGGGGGGCGGGGCCCAGCCCTCCTTGTTCACTGGTGCTCAGCCCTGTGCCAGTTACTCCTGTTGCGTAACGAACGACCCCAACCTCGGGGGCACAAGGGAGCCCGAGTTCGGCCCATGGCTTTGGGAGCAGGAGTTCGGGAAGGGCCCAGCTGCGTGGTTCACGTCAGCTCCGCACGGCTTCACACGCACGCCCTGGGGGGGGCTTCTTCCGTGGCTCGCCCTCCACGCCCCCACCTCCACCCCTGAGCCTGCAGCTTCTCCAGCACGTCGTGTTGGAAGCCGCTGGTTTTAGGTGGCAGCTCTTCCAAGAGACGGGAGATGGCTGCCAGGCTGGTTGAGGGCTGTGCCCTGGACGGACGCAGCTTCACGTCTGCCAGCGCTGCTGGCCAGAGCGGTGTCGGGGCCCCCAGCTTCCAGGGGTGCAGAGGGAGACCCCCCTCGTGGTGGAAGGGGGAGTCAGGTCCCGTTACAGGCGAGATGGGAGGGGAAGTTCTGGGAAAGCCATCTGTTGTAGCAGCCGTGGCCTCACCTCCCGTGTGAAGCGTGGTTTCCCCTCATTTACAGAGGGCGTTCTGAGAAGGTCTGTGTCTTTTACTCATCTGGGCCTAATGTGATGTCCATCTGTCCACACACAGATGACGCGGAACGGAAACCAGCAGGCCCTGGTGAGGGTGGTGGTGCAATCCTAACGTCACCCGAGGGGGCTGGGGTCTCCCTCCGAGGCCCTGGGCAGCCCTTCCTGCATTTCCCTGTCCTCCTGGAGGCCAGTGCTGGAGTCACCAGATGACACCAGATGAGATGCCTGTCAAAAGCTTTCCCAGCGGAGCTTCCTCTGCTGTTTACCCTGCTCTGAGCCGACCCTGACTCGTGTAAACCCGGAATGAGCAAAAGACAAGTCAGGGGTGACGTTTCACTTGATAAAACGGCCATGCACTTTACAAAGTGGTACATGGGATTTGTTGACACGGCTGTCCGGGGCACATCTGCCGTGGAGGCCCTGAGCTCGTAGAACCAGGAGGCCTCCATCAGAAGCAATCTGTCTGGAGGAAATCATCCCAGGTAGATGTGAGAAGGGCCCCAAGCCCCACCCAAACTGTGAAGATGGTCCAGGAAATGAAACCCCAGAGGGATCTCGCCCATGAATAGTGGATCCAAAATCTTCAATAAGACACAGACAAATTCAGTCCCACAAAATATTAGAGAATCTGCCATGATTATGTAGGATTTATTGAAAGAATTCAGTGATGGCTTAATAGTAGAGAAATCTATTAATACAATAACACATAGTATGAACAGCTCAGCCATAATGCCGTGTTAATAAATGACAAAAGGCGTGTGATAAAATCCAACACCACTTTCTGATTTTAAAGTAACTGCTAAAAATAGAACTAGAAAGACACTTTCTTATCACAGTAAAGAATCTGTGTCTCAATTCAACAGCCAGTGTCATTCCAAATGAGGAGATTTTTAATGATTCCAATTCAAAAACTTCTATGCAAAAAACCCCAACAGTGCCCTTTATCTTTGTCCAGATATTCTGGACGTAGCAATAAGACACGAAACAGAATTAAACGGGAAACAAGAAAGAATTGTAATTATTTGCAGACAATGTGATTTGAGACCTCAGAAACCCAAAAGAACTGAGTGAAAAAATAATTTAATATGAGAACTTGGTGAAGGTACTGGGCTGTACAGAACATAGACATACACAAATCAATAGTTTTTATCTGTACCAGCAGCAGCTAGTTGGAGAACAGAATGAAATAAACAGCCCCTAGTCACAATGGCAACGAAAAAAACCTCCATGGGCATCCTAGGAATGCATTTACAAGAAAAAAGTAGCATCATTGCGAGGCAGTCTGTAAAGTTTTCCTGAGAGATACCAAAGAAAACAAGAACAGTGAGATAAGCCGTGTTGGAATATTATAAAACCTGAAGGTTCTTCCGAAATTAACTTCTAGGTTCAGTGCGCTCCCGTCCGCACCTTGGTGGCGTGTTTTGAAGAGCGAGATAAAATCGTTCTAAAAGTTGACCTAGGAGAATGTGCAAAGGATGCCTTGCCTCCTAGATACGGAAGCCTCTCACAGAGACAGTGGTTTATTTATTATTTTTTTTATTGAAGTCTAGTTGATTTACGGTGTCGTGTTAGTTTCTGCTGTACAGCAAAGTGACTCGGTTATACGCATATACTTTTTCATATTCTTTTCCGTTATGGTTTATCACAGGATCTTGAATATAGTTCCCTGTGCTCTACAGTGGGACCTTGTTGTTTACCCATCCTGTATATACTAGTTTGCATCTGCTAATCCCAAAGTCCCACTCCCCCCCTTTCCCTTGGCAACCACAAGGCTGTTCTCTATGTCTGCGACGCTGTTTCTGTTTCATAGAAGTTCATTTGTGTCGTATTTTAGATTCCACATATAAGTGATATCATAGGGTATTTGTCTTTCTCTGATTTACTTCGCTTAGTATGACAATCTCTAGGTCCATCCGTGTTGCTGCAAATGGCATCATTTCATTCTTTTTTATGGCCGAGTAATATTCCATTGTATATATGTACCACATCTTCTTTATCCACTCATCTGTCGATAGACATTTAGGTTGCTTCCGTGTCTTGGCTATTGTCAGCGGCGCTGCCGTGAACATAGGGGTGCGTGTATCTTTTCGAATTAAAGTTTTCGTCTTTTCTGGGTATATGCCCAGGAGTGGGACTGCTGTATCACATGGTAGATTCATTTTTAGTTTTTTTTAAGGGACCTCCATACTGTTCTCCATAGTGGCTGCACCAACTTACATTCCCACCCGCAGTGTAGGAGGGCTCCCTGTTGTCCACACTCTCCAGCGTTGGTTATTCGTAGACCTTTTAACGACGGGCAGTCTGGCCGGTGCTGCTTTGGTGTGTCCGGGACAGGGCGTGGTCAGTGGAATAGTCCCCAGACAGAGACCTCCTTAGAGGGTGACCATGGAACGAGTTATCACCCAAATGGGAATAATTTGCAAGTGAAAGGGGATCTATTAATAATTACTCTGGGACAAGAGGCATAAATAGAGAGCATCCCAGGAAAATCGTGACACACGGTTGTCCTCCTTTACGGGTGATCGCCTGGGATCTGACTCTGGTGGGGAGAGACAGGGGGGTCTGGTCTTTGCAGTATGGGGTCACGGTGGGGCCAGCACGGGCAGCTTTGGGATTACCGAGGGGAGTCCCCGGCCCCAACCTGGAGTCTGAACAGAGAACGCTTGGCAGGGGGCGGTTGGGGTGATGGGCGGGATTAGGGTTCCAGGCGGAGGAAACAGCGTCTCAGAGAAAATGTAAGAAGTGCAAGTTAACCTTTGCCGTGTAGGACAAGGGGAGTAATGGTGAAGGCCAGGCAGGCACCATCGCCGGGCCTGGGTGGCCCGCTGGAGACGTGGGCTCATGGGGGGAACTGGGGAGCCGTGCGGGGTGGCAGGGGGGAGGAGGGGGACAGGCTTGACCAGCTGTGCCGTGTGGAAAGCACACTCCCGCCGGGGTGCGGGCCGGAGCATCGCAGGTCAGGTGCAGGGAGTGGATTCTTCAGCAGAAGGTGTGAGGGCGATTGGGTGCCTGTTCCAGGGGCTTTGGGGGGCATCGATTTTTATCTTTCTTTACAGCCGAGAAATACTTTCCGGGTGGATTGCAAGTTAAATGTAAAGATGCAGATAGAGGCAGACGTGTGGTCTCAGGACAGCTCGGCATCCCCAGGCTGTGTGTGCGTGCGTGTGCGTGCGTGTGTGTGTGATTTGTATGTGATGACACACAAATTAACAGGCGCCTGTGGCCCAGGCCTGGCCGTGGTGCTGGCCTCGCCTCCGGAAGCTGCAGGACAGGGCGTGAGCTGAGGCCACGCAGTGCACACTTTTGTTCGTACAGCCTAGCCGGACCCGGCGAGGCTTGTTGATCCCGGGAACACGGGGGCCTGGAGGCAGCGGCCTCTGACAGGTTCCGTGGGGCGGATGCTTGGCATGTGAGGGATGGGTGGTGGAGGGGAGCCTCCTGGAAGGACAGGGCCTCTTGGGACCTGACGGTACCAGCCGTGGACTCGGGGACGACGTACACTCCGAATGCCTGGCTGCGCGAGAGGGCCCTGGGCGTGGGAAGGCGTCGCTGGGTGGTCAGAACCCCCGGTGTGATGACAGCTCTCCCGTTTCCCACGTGGAAACGCCCCGTTGCTGAGGGCACCGTGCCGAGCTGCCCCCCCGACCACAGGGCACCGTAAGCCGTGCGTGGCGCGCCGAGGCGCAGCCTGCAGCCCGGCCGGCCTGGGCACCGCCGACGTGTCCTGCGTTGTGGAGACTTCTCCGACTGACTTTGCTTGGTGCTTTATCTCCCTTATTAATTTAGCGTTTGAGGGCTAATTGCTCGTTTATAACCTCCACTCCAAAACCGTGCCCCAAATCTTTAATACAATTAATTAATCGTGGCCAGGAAGTATGCTTTGATTAAATAACCGTGGCAACGGGACGTGATGCAGGGCGCACGTGTACAGAGGCCTGACCCCGTGAAGGGGGTGGGAAGCGGTCACCGGGCCCTGTGAGTGTCTGGGGAGGTGGAGGACAGAGACGGACCCGTGCCTCGGTCTCCCCTAAGGTCCCTTCCAGAGCCCTGCGCTGCCGCCCTGCCCTCCTTCCAGGCTGGGATCAGAGCTCAGGGTGGGGACGGACCCGAGCTCGGGGTTGCTCAGAAAGGGCTCTTGGTTGTCAGCGTTCTACCGGGAGGAGCAGATCCAGCAAGTCTCTGCTTTCAGTCTCAGACCAGCCCTCCCTCAAAACAGGTGGAGGTTCGGGTCAGACTAAAGATAGAACTCCCTAGCTGCAGGGGCTCTGAGGGTGTGATGGGGAACAGTGCCAGGCGTCCACAGCGTGGGGTGGACCCATGTTCCTCGAGAGGGTCTCTCGTCATCCCTCCTCCCCGGAGGCCGGCCAGCCACCCTCCCTCACCCTCACCCTCGTGTCCCTGCGAGCAACCGAGCAGGAAGCCACTGCAAAGTGATTTTTCTCTCCAACGATGCTGTACATCATGTTTTTTAATTTAAAAAGATGCCCAGTGGAAGCACAGCAGACCATTAAATGTTTGGGTCCCTAATTAACTCCAGAGCAGCCTGGAGCCTCGGGCCTGGGGGGAGGAGGGATGCAGCGGATGGCATGGCATCTTCCCAGGAGACAGACCCCAGCCCCAGAGCCCTTCCTGCGCCACCGCTGGATCAGGCGCCCCCGCCCCCTCCCGGGGCCTTTTTAACAAGCAGATGCTGTGGTCCTCTGACCTCACTTTGGGAAAACCGTGTTTCTGGCCGTGCAAATGCTTTTCCCTCTCTGGGCCTCTGTTTCCGCAGCCGGCTTGTTGGGTAACGCCGATACCTGCCTCCCCAGACATGGGAGAAGAGGGCCAGTATACAGTAGGCGCTCAATACATGGGGAATCCCGGAGGATGTGCTCGTCACAGCCTCTGGATGGGCAGGGTGAGGGCCCTGAGGCCCAGTGGGGTCCCGTGGACCCACCCAAGGTCAACTGGCAGGAGTGTCAGGCACTCAGCCCCTTTCTGGGCCCCGTCCTTCGACCTTTGCCGACACCGTCCGCATCCTTGCGGGGTGGGGGGCCGGGGTGCAGGAGTTGGTCCCTCCACCTCATGTCCTCCCAGAGGACAAGGCCGGGGCCAGCTGAGGTCAGGGGTTTGCCAGACCCGACCCCGTGGCCAAGTCCTGAGGGTCCAGCCCCGCTGAGTCAGCGCTGCTGGACCACCTGCCATGCGAGCCCGTGCCAGCCTCCTTGGACACACAGGGAGGGAGCGGGCAGTGGGGCAGGTTCTAGGCGGGTGCTGAGCCCGGGACGGCCCCCATGGGGCCCCCGTATGCGCCCCGGATTGGGCGGCTTGCTGACGTAAAACCCAGAGTGCGTCCAGTGGCCTGCTGCCCCCCCCCCCCCGCCCAAGTGCCTAGAATTCCTCCCCTATCCACGAGGCGAGGGGCACAGGTGCAGCAGGATACAAGGGCCTACAGAGCACCCCCGTACTAGGCAACACACTGGAGGCCTCCATAATCTGGCCATGTCAGCCTCACTGTAACCCTTGGGGGACCTACCATTTGACAGGGGAGGAAACAGGCTCAGAGAGGGTGAGTGACTGGCCCAAGGCCACAGAGCCAAAGCACGGCTGAGCCAGCATTCTCATCCTGGCCCAGGAACCCGAAGCCCGAGATGGTTCTGTGCCTCTTTCAGGGGGGCAGCCCGCTCCCACACTTGGTCTGGCTGGTTGGGGTCATCCGCCTGCCTCGTGGCCTGGCCTGCCTGAGGTGCCCGTCATGACCCGTGGGCTCTGCAGTAGAGCCAGGCTATAGAGTCAGACAGACGTTAGCAGTGAACACGATCTGTTGCCAAAACGTTGGAACGGCAAAAAGTTATCCATCTCTAACTTTCCACCAATCTCCTTGCCTCCCCCGAGCCCCTGGCCCTCGGCCTGAGCGTCCGTCTGGAGGTGGAAAGTCCTGTCCATCAGCAACATCCTCAGAGCAGCCCCGGCCTCTTGTCTGGGCTTGGCGAGCGGGGAGAGGAACAGTCTTTTTAGACGGATGCGCTCCTTTCCCACATGGCCGTGGTGATTATGCAAATCTGGTCGTAAGGAGTCTAAAAGCCTGGAACCACCATATTTTTTCATTTCGTTATCGGCGACCTGAGCTCTGGAGTTGATGCGACAGAACGATCTCGGTGCCAGCCTCACACGTGCTGACCCCATCGTATGTCCTCTCGGTGACAGAGGTGGCTGTTGAGACAGCGGCCGAGTAGCCCCGGTGGGCTTCCCACCTGTAGTCTTGGGACCTCACAGGTCCCTTCACTCGCGGGGCCTCACTCACCTGGGCCCGGAGGGCGGGGTGGGTGTCCCTGTCCCCTCACCTTGTGGGACTGCCATGAGGGTAAGGATGTGATGGCTCTGAAAGTGACTTCTTGTTGTGCTCGGGGCTCCGTCCACCTGGGTGAGGGGCGCAGGGGGCACAGAGCCCCTGGGCGTGCGTTCGGGGGGGGGGGTTGTTGGCAGAGTGAGGACGTCGGACACACATTGCTGGTCCTATCGGGCGTGTTGGGATTCGCAGACCAGAGGCAGCCCGGGCAGCCCAAGGCCCTCCAGGGTAGTGACAGCTCCCCCTGGCCCGACAAAAAAATGCAAAGGAAGGTGATGTTTGTGAGAAAGCAGCGGCCCTCGGGAAGGAGGCACTTCTACCCTGTTTCTGCAGATGAGAAAACGGAGCAGACGTTCCCCGCTGAGCTGCTCCCACGTGCCAGGCGCTGGTCCGGGCCTGGGATATCACAGCAGAGAACAGGACACGGCTCCTGCTCTGGAGTTACATCCCAGCGGGGAGAGGATCTTTATTCCAGAAGTGAAAGAAAAAATAAACAAGGGAACCATCGGGGAGATGAGTGCTGGGCAGAGATGGGAACTGGGTGACGGGGCCGGGAGCACAAGCGCAGATGGGGAGGCCGCCGGCTCCGGGATTCGGGGGAGAGGAAGGGGCCTCTTCTGATCGGACAGCCGGAGGACGAGCTCTCCAGGCGGGAACAGGGGTGCTGCGGCCCGGTGGCTGGAGGGAAGGGGGTGGGTGCAGGGAGGTGGGGTGAGAACGGGCAGCGGCGGCGGGTGGGGCAGGGCCTTGCAGGTCCCTGTGGGGACCCTGGGTTTTGCTCCCCGTGTGGGAGGAAAGGATGGCTGTGGGCGGGACAGTGGGATCCCGTGAGGGCTCTCCAGGTCCCTCTGGCTGTGCGGGCGCGTGGATCGTGGGTGCCACAAGGTTGGAGCGATGGCCTTTGTCCCACGAAGGATGGGGACAACTTGGCCCGGGGTGGCCACGGGGGGCGTGGCGGGAGGCGAAGGTCCCGGTTGGGAGGTGGAGCGGACACTGTTGCTGCGGGACTGGGTTTGGGGTGGGGAGAGAGGGGACTCGAAGATGACTCGCCGGTTTGGGGAACATGGTGGAGGAGGCCTGCACACTTCGAGGGGGAAGCGGCTGCGTCTGTGAGTCTGGGGTCCAGGGCATCAAGGTTGGCGAGGTGGGTGGGCGGGCGGGCGGGGTGGGGCAGGCGCATGGAGAGAGCACTGCAGCCAAGGGAGGGGTGACAGCACCGCGGGGAAGGGAGGGCAGAGCCTGGCCACAGGGACAGTGAGAGGTCAGGGCGAGGGAGGTGGGGCGGCAGAGGGGCCAGCAGCTAGCGGAGGAGCCCAGGGCGGGAGAGCGTAGCGGCTCAGAGACCCAGAGCAGGAAGTGCTCCAGGAAGGGGCGGCCGGTTACCTGGGCCAAGGGCTGCCTAGAGGCTGCAAAAGGTACAAAGAGGAGTGTTCCCTTTGGAGCGGGCAGGACAGAGGTCACTGGTAACCTCGATGGGAGGCGGCTCGGGCTGTGGGGGATGGATGCTGCCCTGGAGGGGCGGGGGCGGGGACGGAACCACGGCATCGCGGGGGAGAGGGGCGTGGCCTGAGGGTGCTCAGGTCAAGCTGCTGTCTTTATGGAAGGTTCTAGACCTGTGTGTTCAATACCACTCGCCCCACTGCTTGTGCCCAGTAGCTGCCCTGTTGGACAGCACACACATAGGCCGTCTGGACTATCGCGGAGGCCGCGGGTGGGGACGATGCAGGAGCGGGGAGCAGACATCGGCTGTGCCGAGGGCCGCAGGGACACGGGGGCCCCCTGAAGGTGGCCTCCACCCCTGCATCTCTCTGAAGCATGGGGCCCGGGGACCAGCGAGGGCGGGATGAGGGACCAGGGCCCTGCGGCTCCACCTGTACTGGGACCCTGAGTCTGGGGTGCTGGCAGGTTGGGGGACAGGTCTCTGCGCCCTGCCCCCAGCACACGCGCTCTGCAGGCGTCCCGGAAACAGCTGTGCGGCCAAAGGCTTGCTGTGCGCGGGGTGGGGGCAGGGGTGTAGGAGTGAACGAGGGGTGGACGGGCTGGCTCACTGTGACCTTCGGGGAGGCCCTCTGGGCCTCAGTTTCCCCTGTGTGATGTGAGGTGTGCAACAGAACTCTGGGGTCCTTGCCAGGCTGAGGTGGGGGGGCTCTAGAAGGGGCGGAGGCTATGCTGGCTGGGGGACAGCCACCAGGGTGGCACCCACACTCCTAGCTGATGCTCCTGCCTGCGGCCGGGCGGGTAGGGAGGGCTGTGTCCCTGCGGGCCTGGCTCCCGCCCGGCCCGGGCTCCAGGGCCAGGCGTGAGGCACAGAGCTGAAGGCGGGCCGGCCCAACAGGAGCCCCGGGACCTGTCCCTGCCCTCCTCCATCCTTCATTGTGAGGGCCGGCCCGATGGAGGAGGCCCCCTGATGGGGGCGTGGGGAGAGGCAAGGCTGGGCTCCAGAGGCACCTGCCGCTCACAGGTGCCAGCCCCGAGCGCAGTTCCTAGACTGTCACGCCGGGGGTGGGGGAGGGCCGCGGCGCCAGCAGGGCGGCGGTGGGGAGGGGGCGTGGCAGGCCTGGCTGGACCGCAGGGGCCCCCCGCACACCCTCGGGCGGAGCCACGTCCATCTGAAGGCACACGGGCTGACGTAAGTCCCAGCAAGTGTGGAACATACCTCTGCCCTGTGTGTGCGTGCACACGGCTCTCCAGCCACCTGGTGCCCAGGTGCCCTGGGCGTGGGGCAGCGAGAGGCTGGGCCAGCCCTGGGGCCCGTCTTCCCCAACCCACGCCTGCCTGTGGTAAGGGTTCTTTAGGCCCTGTGATCCTCCTTAACTTGACTTTGAGTTATTTTGAGCAAGAGATTAAAGGTGATTATGATCAGCCTTGTCCAGGCACCGCCCTGCCCTGACGGGCTCGCTGCTCCGTCCCTGTCCATCCGGAGGCCGGAGCCAGACTCTGATTGGCGCCTTGCCCCGCCAACCATCCCCAGCGCCAAACTCCGCCTGGACGCACTTGCAGCCTGCCCGGCTGCCCGCTCTTGGCCTCTGGGGCGCCTGGGGGACCTAAGTCCCAGCACCCGCACAGGCCAACAGGCGCTGGAAGGTGGTGATGGCGACGAACTCCAAGTACGCCCCTTGGGATTGTAGGTTTCACGTCACAAGATGGACCACGCAGGGACACCAGCATCCCCCTGCAAGGCTTCCTCCTGAGGCGAGGGAGACCCAGGAGGCAAACCCCAGGCTGCTCCCTCCCCCAGCCATTTCCCTTTGGGCCCAGAGAGGCCCTGTGCTTTGCTGGGTGTCACACAGCGACTCTGGACCGAGCCCTGGGTGGGCTCCGCTGTGGCCCCACGGGAACTCTCCCAGCCCCTCCTGAGCTCTCCCCTCCCTTTAACTAACTCAGAAAGACTCTGCCCCAGGAGCCAGATCAAAACTGTTCTTCAGGAAGTTTCCAAAGGGGGGGAGAAATCCATTTCACGTCATTTTTTTCTCCTAATTTAAACCACCTCAGTGCAGGCCAGTCGCAAACGTCAATATCAGTGAAATACACCCAGCTGGCTGCCCGCCAGGCCACAGAGCGTTACAGAGGCCGCCGTAAGGCCGAAGAGTAACCGGCAAACACACACCCATTTGTCTGTCCTGCGGGAGAAATACGAGGGGCAGAGGGGTGAGTCCCGCGCTGGCCGGGGCTGGGGCGGAGAGGGAGGGGGGCGCGTGAGCCACACCGCCCCACAGGCACCGGCTTCATCCCGGAGGGCTGCCCCGTACCGTGACCGTCGCAGCCTCGGCACGCGTGCCGGCACGGGGGTGGAGAGGCCTGCCCTGGAGAAGCGCGGGGTCGGGGCTGCCCAGGTGTGCTGGCTCGTCGGAGCCTGGCGAAGAGGGGGAGGCACAGTCCTTCCAGGCCTTTCCAGGGCCCAGGGCCCACCGACGTGGGGCGGTGACAGGCCGTGGGTCCCCGGAGCCAGATGGAAAGCTACAGACAGCGTCCAGCCGGCTCATTCGGGGAAGCGGAGGCCCAGAAGGGGCACGAGGTACCCGGGTCACACTGCCCGAGAACGTGGACCCAGGACCTCGCTGTCCCGGCTCCTCGCTTGAGAGGGGCTCTGGAAGCCTCCTGCGCAGCGGTCAGCCAAGCGCCTTTGGCCTTGTTCCTGGGCCTCGGTTTGCTCATCTGACGAATGGGGCCACTGCTGAGGTGGCGGAAGTGGGGCTCGGGCTTAGCCCACGCTTCCTGCTTCAGGTCACAGAGGTCAGCCTGCGGTCTGGCATTGAGCCCCCTCGCGTTTCCTCCCTCACTGCCCGGGGCAGCTCGGCGGGGCCACACTTGACCGCCCTCTCCCCCTCCCCTCTTGTCTTGCAGCGGGACCGGCTGGAGCTGGAGGACGCCCGGGCCGATGGGGAAGGAGGCCCCGGTTCCGGCGGGACGCCGGCGGATGGCGAGAGGCGGCTGGCCGTGAGGGAGGCGCTCCCCCCGCCCCCAGCACTCGGGCCGCCCGGCCATGCGGCTCGGCCCGGTGCGCCCCTGAGAGCGCGGGCGCCCTCCCCTCCCGCCACCCCCCGTGCCCCCGGGCAGGCCGAGCGGGCGCTCCCGCGGGGCTGGTCCCGATGGCCGGGTGCCGGCAGGCCGCGCCGTGGGCCTGGGCGTGCGTGGCGGCGGCCGCCCTGCTGCTCGCGGGCGGGCTGGTGCGCGGCGACTGCTGGCTGATCGAGGGCGACAAGGGCTTCGTGTGGCTGGCCATCTGCAGCCAGAACCAGCCGCCCTACGAGGCCATCCCACAGCAGATCAACAGCACCGTCGTGGACCTGCGGCTGAACGAGAACCGCATCCGCAGCGTGCAGTACGCCGCGCTGAGCCGCTTCGGCAACCTCACGTACCTCAACCTCACCAAGAACGAGATCGGCTACATCGAGGACGGCGCCTTCTCGGGCCAGTTCAACCTCCAGGTGCTGCAGCTGGGCTACAACCGGCTGCGCAACCTGACGGAGGGCGCACTGCACGGCCTGAGCAAGCTGGAGTACCTGTACCTGCAGGCCAACCTCATCGAGGCGGTGGCGCCCGGCGCCTTCTGGGAGTGCCCCAACATCGTCAACGTCGACCTGTCCATGAACCGCATCCAGCGGCTACACAGCGCCACCTTCGCGGGCCTGGCCAAGCTGTCCGTGTGCGAGCTCTACAGCAACCCCTTCTACTGCTCCTGCGAGCTGCTGGGCTTCCTGCGCTGGCTGGCGGCCTTCACCAACGCCACGCAGACCTACGAGCGCGTGCAGTGCGAGTCGCCGCCGCTCTACTCGGGCTACTCCCTCCTGGGCCAGGGCCGCCACGGCCAGCGCGGCGTTCTCAGCAAGCTGCAGTCCGTGTGCACCGACGCCTCCTACGCGGCCGAGACCCGCCCGGCGCCCGGCCGCTCGCCGCCGCCGCCGCCGCCGCCCCCCGCGCCGGCCGCGGAGCCCAGCGAGGGCCCCTGCGCCGAGGATGAGTGCTTCTCCGGCGACGGCACCACGCCGCCGGTGGCCCTGCCCACGCTGGCCCCGCAGGCCGAGGCCCGCCCGCTCATGAAGGTCACGCAGCTGACGCAGAACTCGGCCACCATCACGGTCCAGCTGCCCAGCCCGTTCAACCGCATGTACACGCTGGAGCACTTCAACAACAGCAGGTCGTCCACCGTGTCCAGGCTGACCCGGGCCCAGGAGGAGATCCGCCTGACCAACCTCTACGCGCTCACCAACTACACCTACTGCGTGGTCTCCACCAGCTCGGGGCTGCATCGCAACCATACCTGCCTCACCATCTGCCTGCCCAAGCCGCCCAGCCCGCCGGGCCCCGTGCCCGGCTCCTCCACGGCCACCCGCTACATCATGACCGTCCTGGGCTGCCTCTTCGGCATGGTGCTGGTGCTCGGTGCCGTCTACTACTGCCTGCGGCGGCGCCGGCGCCGCGAGGAGCAGCAGCAGAAGGCCGCCTCGGCGGCCGCGGCCGGCAGCCTCCAGAAGACCGTCATCGAGCTCAAGTACGGGCCCGAGATGGAGGCGCCCGGCCTGGCCCCGCTGTCCCAGGGCCCGCTGCTGGGCCCCGAGGCCGTGACCCGCGTCCCGTACCTGCCGGCGGCCGCCGGCGAGCTGGAGCAGTACAAGCTGGCGGAGGGCGGCGAGACGCCCAAGGCCAGCAAGGGCAGCTACCTGGAGGTGCGCTCAGGGGGGCAGGCGGAGCGCAGGGACGGGGGGCCGGGCCCCGACAGCCGGAGCTCGGTGGCCGAGATCTCCACCATCGCCAAGGAGGTGGACAAGGTCAACCAGATCATCAACAACTGCATCGACGCCCTCAAGTCCGAGTCCACCTCCTTCCAGGGCGGCAAGGCGGGGGCCGCGGCCGAGCCGCAGCTGGTGCTGCTGTCCGAGCCGCTGGCCGGCAAGCACGGCTTCCTGGCGCCCGCCTACAAGGACGCCTTCAGCCACAGCCTGCAGCGGCACCACAGCGCAGAGGCCGCCCCCGGGGCCCCGCGCGCCAGCACCTCGTCCAGCGGCTCCGCGCGCAGCCCGCGGCCCTACCGCGCCGAGGCCGCCGGGGCGCACAAGGCCGCGGCCACCGAGGCCAAGTACATCGAGAAGAGCTCGCCCGCGGCCGACGCCATCCTCACTGTGACCCCCGCGGCCGCCGTGCTGCGGGCCGAGGCTGAGAAGAGCCGCCAGTACGGCGAGCACCGGCACTCGTACCCCGGCTCCCACTCCGCCGAGACGCCCCTGCCCCACGAGGGCCCCGGCGGCCGCAAGGCGTCCATCCTGGAGCCGCTGACCCGGCCGCGGCCCCGCGACCTGGCCTACTCGCAGCTGTCCCCGCAGTACCATAACCTGAGCTACTCCTCCAGCCCTGAGTACACCTGCAGGGCCTCCCAGAGCATCTGGGGGCGCTTCAGACTGAGCCGCTGGCGGCACAAGGACAATGGGGAGTTCGTGGCGGCCGGCCACGCCCTGCGCAAGAAGGTCCAGTTCGCCCAAGATGAGGACCTGCACGACATCCTGGACTACTGGAAGGGCGTGTCCGCACAGCACAAGTCCTGAGCCCCCCCCCCCCCGCCAGGCGCCCGGTGCCGGTGCCCTCCCCGAAACTCGTGATGTCCACTGGACCAAAAAGGACACGAGAGCCACTGCAGCTGTTTGTAACCCAGAGACCCACGGGACACACACACACACACATGCTAGCAGCTGTTAAAGCCCTGGGCTTTGCAGAGGAAGTGGGGAGGGGGCACTGACAGTATGAACGGGAGGTGAACCGTGGCCGAGCACGTGTACCTGCCCTGAGTCATTCTCACCGGTGTGAGCGGGCCCGTACACACACACACACACACACACCACCACACAGACACACACATACACACCACACACACCCACACACAAGGGACTTCGAAAAACTGTGTCTTAGGGATGGGGGGTGCGTTTTTTTTTTCCATTATCTATTCTCTCTTTTGATTCTTCTCTGCTTTCTTTCTTTCCCTCTCTTCTCTCGTTATTTTCTTTTTTAAAAAAATATATTAAAAGTAAAGTTCTCTTAAAAAGATAAAACACTAGACCTGGGGGGCGTGGCCGGCGTGGCCACCTGGCTCCTCGCATGATCTCCGTCCGTGGTTTTTTGTGGACTGTTTAGTCCGTCTCTTCATTGCCACCTCCGGAGGCCACCAAAGAGCGGCAGAGCGAAGGCAGGCGGCCGAGTGGCCTCCAGAAAGGTCCCGGAGCCCTGCGGGACTCGAGGAGGGGGGCTGTGCCTGGGGACGGCTCGGGGGTGGCCGGGGGCTGTGTGCGCTCCTGTCGTCCTGTTGTATAGAAAAATATTTCTATATTTGCAATGTTTGCTGTAAAACGAGAAAGAAAAAAAGACTATGTCTGTCCACTAAAAAAAAAATTCTGCAAAGGAAAAAAATCCCAATACTTGTTTGTAGTGGGTTTTTACTGTGGGATTTAGGGAAAGATTTGGGGGTTTTAGATGTCTGGTTTAGGGGTGGCGCTGGGGTCACAGGCGGGTCCCTGGGAGTGACGGCAGCCAGCCCTGGGTGGGGAACTCCAGCGGTTCAGTGTGGAAGGGGCCGGGGAGGGAGGTGGGCACCGGGGGGTGAGTGAGTGTGTCCGACGGTGTGTGTGACTGGTGTCTGTGCACACACCCGGCAAGCTGACGGCTGTGTATGGATGGTGGGGTTTGCGTGTGAGTGGGGCGGGCTCGAGTGGGTTGGAGGGGCCCCTCCCGTGGCTGGAGCCCCCACTACAGGGAAAGTGCCCTGAGATCCCGACGCCGCAGGCCCCGAATTCGGGGGGAGGGGTTTGAGCGCAGGTATGAACAGCGCCAGGTTCAGAATCTCCCGAGAAGCCCGGACCCCGACCCCGAGCTCACGGAGGGTCCCCCTCGGTGGCTCCATCCAGAGCAGTGCTGCCACAGGTACCCTCCCTCAGGAGCCAGAGCAAGGCTTTTAGGGTGAGAAGCCATTTCTGGACCTTGAGGCCACCTGTCAGCACAGTGGAGGACCTGCACCCACCCCAGTCCTGCGTCCTGCGGAAGCACCTTCTCGAAGGCGGGCCCCGCAGGGAACAGGTGACCCGCCACTGACCCTCCCGCTGGACGCATCAGATCTTCCATCCGAGCTCTCTACCTCGCAGGGGTAGGGGCTCTCCTCTCCTTCCTACCCCCCCCCCCACCCCAGTCCAGGGCAAACCCACGCCCAGTCTGTCTCTGACAAAGACCTGGTCAGGCACGAGTGGGAGCTGGGACTGAGCCCGGAAGCAATGGGGAGCCGGAGAGCGGCCAGACCCGGAGCAGAGGATGGAAGCGGGGTTCAGGCATGGGGGGGCAGAGAGGGAAGAAGGGGGCAGGGCTGGAAGCGGCGGGTCAGCAGCCCTCCTTGCACGCCCCTGCTGACAGACTGCTCCCCGCCGCCTTCCCTCCCTGGCGATCTCACTTTAGGCACCTTTAGAGCCTGTGCGGTAGCCGGTGCCGGGCCACGGCGGGTCTGTCTCTTGCGGGCTGGCCGCCGTCCTGGCCTCTGCACCCAGGTGACCCCGTCAAGGTCCTGCATGTGGGGCCCCTCGACTGAGCCCCTCCAGAGTGGGCCACTTCTGAGGACGCTGCCCCCCGACCCGACAGGCCCCGGGCTCCCCTGGCTCCGGCCATGGGGGTGACAGTGCAGGGCCACCGTTACACGTGAGGGGGCTGGAGACCACGAG
Source organism: Phocoena phocoena (assembly GCF_963924675.1). Lineage (NCBI taxonomy): Eukaryota > Metazoa > Chordata > Mammalia > Artiodactyla > Phocoenidae > Phocoena > Phocoena phocoena. The sequence goes on from NC_089233.1 coordinate 1,139,982, forward strand.
GCCGTGCCCAGGGCAGCGCGGGCAGGCAGGGGAGGCAGTCCCCGGGGCTGGAGGCGCAGAGAGGGGCCTGCCTCGCCCAAGGTCACGCAGTAAGTGGTGACAGTCCTGGCCGTGGGACAAAAGTGGGGTCAGGCCTCAGCTGCTGTTCCCTGTCACTGAGGAGATAGCACTGGCTATAGGGAACCAGAGAACGACGGCCACAGGACGGAGGCGCCAGCTGGCCAGGCATCGGGGAGGGACACGTCACTACCGAGAGCCCTGCCCCGAGCAGGGGTCCCAGGGACACCCCGGGTTGGACAGACGTGGCTCCCACTGCTGGACGCTGGGCCAGTCCCAGGGCACAGACCTGTATGTCACCGTGCCCTTGCTCGAAGGTGGTCACAGTGGAGTTGGCAAGAGTAGACGCACAGGACGTACGCGCTTACTGATCCCCTACTGTGTGCGGGGCTCTGTGCTAAGCCCTACTGAAGCCCAGGGAGGGGTCGACGCTGCCCCAAGTCTGGAGAGGCTCACGGGCCAGAAGGGCACTGGAAGCAGAGGCAGCTCTGGGAGGCGCAGGGCCCAGGAGGCCCGGGGAAGGATGGGAACCCCTGCCTGGGAAGAGCCTGGAAGGCTTCCTAGAAGGGGTGTTTGGTCTGGAAAAAGGAAGCCGCGGTGAGGATGGTGGGTGGACACTACAAAGTGGAGAGAGGTCAGCAGCCTTGTGGGCTCAGCAGTGAGCTCAGAGCCCAGAATGAAGGTCTGCCAGAGCGAGTCACGCCCTGTGCTGGGGCCAGGGCCCAGCTTCCCCACGAGCAGCTCTCGTAGGTCTGTGAAATGTGGCGTGTGGAAGCCGAAAGCATGGGCCCAAAGCAGGCTCTGCCACCTGTGACCGCGCGACCCCAGAAGGCCGCTGACCTCTCTGCCTCTCAGTGGGGATGCTGCACCTGCCCCCCCCCCGTACCGCACTGGGTCCCCGAATGGCACGTGGGGTTGTATCTGTCACCTCTGTCGGTCCGACAGCGCCGTGTAACAAACAACCACCATACACACGTTATTGCTCACGTGACCGGGGCAGTTCTGCTGATCTTGGTCAGCCCATCCATGTATCTGGGGGGTGCTGGGAGGACTGAGGCCCTCGTCCTCCACACACTGGCCCAGGTGATGGCCAAGAGAGCAAGCCCCCCATGGTCAGAGTAAGTCACATGGCTGAGCTCAAAGTCAAGGTGCAGACAGGCCACTCCATCCACAGGGGCAAAGGGCGGGGACACAGCGTGGGGAGAAGAATCAGGACCATCCGAGAACAGAGGCCAAATGCGTGGCCGAGCCTCACACGTCCTCCCTCTAGAGGGGACCACAGAGCACAAACAGCAGAGAACCCAAGACGTGGTCCTGAGGTTTCATTCATGCATTCATTCAACATACAGTTACAGAGCACCTGCTGTGTACCAGACATCCTGGAGACATCAACAAACCTGTCCCCGCCTCCGAGAGTCACAGTCCCAACAGGAAAGAGGTGATGCTCCAAATAGAGTTATTCAAGGGGGTTTGCCTAAAAGGACCATTTCCGGAGAGAGGGTGTAGGGGACCCCGGGGGTCAGCAGCAGCTCCCTGGGACGAGGGGAGATGCTGGGAGGAGCAGCTGTGCAGAGAGCCCACCAGGGCCCCGAGGAGGGGCCGCCAGCCCGAGGCGACCCCACAGAGGGAGCTGGGGACGCGGGCCCAACCCCTGTCCCCCCTGCCGTCTCCTGCGGGGCTCCCCCTGGGCTGAACGGCCAGAAAACCAGGATGCAGAGAGGCCAGTGATGAACTCCATACACGTCAGAACAGAGGGAGGGAGGGGGTGAAAAGGGGGCAGGAAAGGCATGGAGGGGCCAATAGGGGAGGCCTGGCCTGAGGGCTGCTGGAAGACGCAGTCACTGACCTGATAATCCAACGCGCACTGACCAAGCACTGGGGAGCAGAGGCAGGGCTGTGACATCCCTCGTGGAGCAGGAATCTCCCGGGGGAGGCCAGTGCTCAAGACCTTGACGGGCAAGTAGGAGTTGGCACGTTGGATGTGGGGGGAGCAGGCCAGGGGCTTCCTTCCCAAGGGACCCGCAGGGACCACTCTAGCCCCCGCCCAAGGGGCAGGTAGGCGCCCCTGGCGGTCAGAGCTGGGGCCGTGGCGGGGCTGCAGGCCCAGGGGGTCGGTTGGGTCAGGCTCGGGTGCCCGCCTTGCAAGCGTAAAGGAATTAGAGTTGGGCGGTGGGTCGTGGGGGCACTGATGGAGTTTTATAGAATAGTAACTTTCCCTTAACTCAAAAGCAACACTTTTACAACATAAACTTTAGAAAACAGCTACACATAAAGAAGAAAAGAGAGGTCACTCGATCTCACCACCCCAAGATAATCACGGTATCTGTACTTCCAGCCCTCTCTCTCTATGGTGCAGCAGGCTGGAAATGTACATGCAATAACCAGGTGTGCAAAGAAGCATCTCTCTCCTTTCTGTAACAGCAGATCTTACTGTGGAGCCGCTATGCGATGGAGGGGTGGCGGGTACGGTGCCAAGAGGTGGGAGACACGACAGTTTGTCTGTGGATCCAGCAGGGAAGAAAGCACTGATGATGCACTGGAGACAGGAAGTGACCAGAACATGTCCGAATAAGAAGGGGTGGGGTTCACGGGTCAGAATGGCCATCGTTAAAAAGTCCATAAATAACACACGGTGAGGATGGGGTGGAGAACAGGGAACCCCCTCCCGCACTGTGGGTGAGAGGGTAAATCTGCAGCCACTATGGAGAACAGTACCGAGGTTCCTCAGAAAACTAAAAATAGGGCTACCGTAGGATCCTGCAATCTCACTCCTGGGCATATATCCAGACAAAACTCTAATTCAAAAAGACACACGCACCCCTGTGTTCACTGCAGCCCTATTTCACAATAGCCAAGACACGGAAACAACCTAAATGTCTATTGACAGATGAACGAATGGATAAAGAAGATGAGGGACATATATACAATGGAATATTCCTCCGCTATTAAAAAGAACGAAATACTGCCTTTTGCAGCAACATGGATGGACCTAGAGATCATACTAAGCAAGTAAGTCGGAAACAGAAAGACAGATATCGTACGATTTCACTTCTATGTGGAATCTAAAATATGACACAAACAAACTTATCTACAGAACAGAAACAGACTCACAGACACAGAGAACCAATTTGTGGTTGCCAAGGGGGAAGGGAGGTGGGGGAGGGAGGGACTGGGAGTTTGGGATGAGCAGATGCAAACTATTATATATAGAATGAATAAACAAGGTCCTACTGTAGAGCACAGGGAACTATATTCAGTATCCTGGGATAAACCAGCATGGAAAAGAATATGAAAAAGAATATATATATGTATAACTGACTCACTTTGCTGTACAGAAGAAATTAACACAACAATGCAAATCAACTCTACTCCAATAAAAAATTTTTTTAAGTATATTTAAAAAATGGGTGAGGCTTACTGCTTAATGGAAGGATGGTCTTGGCTAGCACCATGGACAGTCCGTCCACTGTGAGGGAGAGAGGACGGTATATGGAACTGATGCAGGTGCTGGGGGTCATGGCAACCTTGAGGGGTTTCCTCCTTTGACCACTGCATCCTTGGCATCTTTTCTGAATCCACCGCATTGCCTTTTGGTTCTACCTTCCGGGAGATTTTTTGGGTTTTGTTTAATTTGAAATAATTGTAGAGTCACAGGAAGTCAAAAAACAAAACAAACCAGTGCATAGAGTCACCCACCCTCTTCCAGTGGTGACATCTCATACACCTGTAGCACAGCATCAAAACCAGGAAGCTGTTTTGTCTGTCGGTACAAGTATGTTAACTCCACTACAGATCTTACTGGGTCTCCACCAGCTTTCACACACACTCATTTATGTACGTGTGAGGTCTTTGCAGATTTACCCCGTGCGTATAGATTTGGGTAACCACCACCACAACCAAGATACAGAGCTGACCCGCCACTACAAAGACCTCCCTCGCACTGCCCTGTAAGTCACCCCACACCCAACACCATCCCTGTCCCCTGGCACCACTAATTGTTCTCCAGCCCTGTCCTTTTGAGAATATTGTATAAATGAAATCATACACTATGTAACCGTTTGATATTGGCTTTTTTCACTCAGAATAATTTCCTTGAGATCCGACCAAGTTGTTACTGGGTCAATTGTTTGTTTCTTTGCATTGCTGGGTGTATTCCATTGTATAGATGATGTGCCAGAGTTTGTTTGCCACTCACTCGTTGAAGGACATCTAGGCTGTTTCTGGTTTGGGGCTATTACAAATAAAGCTACTACGAAAATCCTCATACAGGTTTTGGTGTGAACTTAGGTTCTCATTTCTCTGGGATAAATGCTCAGGAGTACAATTGCTGGGCTGGGTAAGGAACCGCTCAACTGTTTTTTCAGAGCGACTGCACCTTTTCACATTCCCTCCCGCAATGGATGCGAGATGTAATTTCTCCACACCCTCAGTAACATTTGGTGTTATTGCTAGTTTTTACTTTGGTTGTTGTAATGGTGTGTATTGATACCTCATTATGGTTTTAATTTATGTTTCCCTCATGTCTAATGTTGTTGAACATCTTTTTTGTGTGCTGACTTGCCATCCGTGTCTCTTCTTTGATATGTCCTCATCTTTTACCTGTGTTCTGAATGTCTTGTATTTACTGTTGAGTTTTGAGAGCCCTTTACATTTTCTAGATACAAGACCTTTATCAGATATGCGGTTGGCAAACATTTTCTCCCAGTCTGTAGCCAATGCATGGAAATCAACTCAAAGAGTCAAGTAAAATGAAGAAACAGAAAAATAGGTTCCAGATGAAAGAACGAGATAAAACCTCAGAAAAAGGCCTTCATGAAACAGAGATACGTGATTTACCTCAAAAGAGTTCAAAATAACGGTCATAAAGATGCTCATCAAACTCAGGAGAAGAATGGATGGACAAAGTGAGAACTTCAACAGAGAGACAGGAAATGTAAGGAAGTACCAAACAGGAGTCACAGAACTGAAGAATACAATAACTGAATGAAAACTACGGTCCAGGAGTTCAACAGAAGACTAGATGAAGCAGAAGAAAGGATCAGTGAACTTGAAGACAGAGCAGTGAAACTCACCCAATCACAGTGGCAAAAAGAAAAAAAGGATACGGAAGAGTAAAGATAGCTTAAGGGACTAACGGGACAACGTCAAGCAGACCAACATTCAACTGTTGGGGTCCCAGAAGGAGAAGGGAGAGAAAGAGGTGGAGAACTTATTCAAAGAAATAATGGCTATACATTTCCTAACCCCGGGAAGGAAACAGTCATCCAGACCCAGGAATCCCGAAAAGTTCCAAATAAGATGAGACCCACAGCAAGACACGTTATAATTAAAATGTCAAAAGTTAAAGACAAAGAGAATCTTAAAAACAGCAAGAGAAAAACAACTTGTTACGCTGTCAATAGTCATAAGCCCATAAGCAGATTTCTTGACAGAAACTTTGCAGGCCAGAAGGGCGTGGCATGATATATTCAAAGTACTGAAAGGAAAAACTCTCCAACTAATAATACTCCACCTGGAAAGCTGTCATTCAAAATTGAAGAAGAGATAAAGAAAAAAGCTAAAAAAGATCACCACCACTAGACCAGTCTTAAGAGAAATGTGAAAAGGATGTCTTACGAAAGGGCGGTAATTAGTAACAGGAAACATATGGAAGCGCAAATCCCACTGGTAAAGGTAACTATACAGTGAAATTCAGAATAAGCTAATGTTGTAAATGCAGTGGGTTAATCACTTCTAAAGCTAGTATGAAGGCTAAAATACAAAAGAAGTAAAAACAACTATAACCACAATAATTTGTTAAAGGATACACAAGATTAAAGGATGTAAATTGTGACATCAAAAATATAAAGCATGGTGGTGAGGGGAAGTGAAAATGCAGAGCTTTAGAATGCATTCAAACTTAAGTTGTTATCAACTTAAAATAGACCCTTATAAATATAAGTTGTTTTATGTAAGCCCCATGGTAACAACAAGCGAAAACCTATGGTAGATACACAAGAGAGCAAGAGAAGAAGAAAGGAACAGAGTAACTAGAAAGCAGCCAGAAAACAATTAACAAAAATGATATAAGTATATACCTATCAATAACTACTTTAAATGTAAATAGACCAGTCAAAAAACAGAGTGGCTGAATGGGTAGAAAAATAAGACACACCTGTATGCTGCCTACAAGATACTCACTTCAGATGTAAGCATACACAGCGACTGAAAGTGAAGGGGTGGAAAATGATATACTATGCAAATGGAAACCAAAAGAAATCTGGGATAGTTAGGCAAAATAAACTTTAAGACAAAGGTTGTATATGAGAGACCAAAAAAACGATTATTACATGATGATAAAGGGGTCACTCCAACAAGAGAATTTATTTGTAAATATTTATGCACCCAGTATAGCAGCACCTAAATATATAAAGCAAATAGTAACAAATCTAAAGGGAGAAAGAGACAACAAGAATAGTACAGAATGTTAACAATTCACTTCCACCCAGGGAGAGATCATCCAGCCAGAAAATCAATAAACATTGGCCTTATATAACATGTTAGACCAGATGGACTTGTACGTGTATAGAAAATTCCATCCAAAAGCAATAGAATATACAGTCTCCTCAAGTACGCATGGAACATTTTCCTGGATAGATCATATGTTAAGCCACAAAACAAGTCTTAATAAAGTTAAGACAATAAATTGAAATCAGATCGAGTATATTTTCCTACCACAACGATATAAAACTGAGAGATCGGTTACAAGAAGAAAACTATAAAAATCACAAATATGTGGAGATTAAACAACAAATGAGTCAAAGAAGAAATAAAAAGAAAAAATTTAAATACCTTGAGACAAATGAAAATACAACATACCAAAACTTATGGGATATAGCAAAAGCAGTTCTAAGAAGGAAGGTGATAGTGATAAATGCTTACATCAAGAAACAAGAAAAATCTCAAATATACCACCTAAGTTTACACCTCAAAGAGCTAGAAAAGAATAACAAAGCCCAAAGTTAGTAGTAGGAAGGAAATAACAGAGATCAGAGCAGAAATAAATAAAGCAGAGACAAAAAAGACAATAGAAAAGATCAATGAAACTAAAAGCTGGATTTTTAAAAAGATATACAAAATTGGCCAACCATTAGCTAGACTCACCAAGGAAAAGAGAGGACTCAAATAAATAAAATCAAAAATTAAAAAGAGACGTTAAGAGTGATATCACAGAAATTCAAAGGATCATAAAAGACTACTATGAGCAATTATACTCCAACAAGTTGGACAACCTAAAAGAAATGGATAAATTCCTAAAAACATATACCCTACCAAGACTGAATCACGAAGGAATAGAAAATCCGAACAAACTAATTACTGCTAGAGATTGGATCAGTAATCAAAAATCTCCCAACAAACAAAAATCCAGCACCAGATGACTTCATTGGTGAATTTTACCAAACATTCAAAAAGATTTAACATCTATCCTTCTCAAACTCTTGCAGAAAATTGAAGAGGAGGAAACACTTCCAAACTCATTTTATAAGACCAGCATTACTCTGATAACAAAACCAGACAGGAATGCCACAAGAAAACTACAGGCCAATATTTCTGATGAAATAGATGCAAAAATCCTCAACAAAATACTAGCAAGCTGAATTCAACAATACATTAAAAGGATCATATACTACGATAAAGTGGGATTTATTCCAGGGATGCAAGGGTGGTTCAACATTTGCAAATCAATCAGCATAATACACCACATCACCAAAATAAAAAATAAAATTCATATGATCATCTCAATAGATGCAGAAAACACATTTGACAAAATTCAATAGCAATTTATGATCAAAACTCTCAACAAAGTGGGTATAGAGGGAACAGACCCCCACATAATAAAGGCCATACATGACAAGCCCACAGCTAACATCATACTCAATGTTGAGAAGCTGAAAGATTTCCTCTGAGATCAGGAAGAAGACAAGGATGCCCACTCCTGCTACTTTTATTCAAAATAGCATTAGAAGTCCTAGACAGAGCAATTAGGCAAGAAAAAGAAACAAAAGGCACACCATTTGTAAGGAAGAAGTAAAACTGTCACTATTTGCAGATGACATGTTATATGTACAAAACCCTAAAGACTCCAAGAAAAACTCTTAGATCTAATACACAAATTAGATAAAGTTGCAAGATACAGAAATCTGTTGTGTTTGTATACACTAATAAAGGAAACCAATTCCGTTTACAATTGCATCAAAAAGAATACCCAGGAATAAACTTAACCAAGGGGGTGAAAGACGTGTATACTGAAAGCTTTAAGACACTGATAAAATAAATTCAAGACAAATAAACAGAAGAATATTCCATGCTCACAGATTGGAAGAATCAATATTGTTAAAATGTCCACACTACCCAAAGTGATCTACAGGTTCAATGCAGTCCCTATCAAAATTTCAATGGTATTTTTCACAGAAATAGAACAAAAAATCCTAAATTTTTATGGAACCATAGTAGAACCCCAAATAGCCAAAGCAATCTTGAATAACAAGAGCAAAGCTGTAGGCATCAGGTTTCCTGAGTTCAAACTATATACAAAGCTATATTAATCAAAACATCATGGTATTGACATAAAAACAGATACCTAGATCAATAGAACAGAATAGAGAGCCAGGAAATAAACCCACACATATATGGTCAATTTATGACAAAGGAGCCAAGAATATACAATGGGGAAAGGACAGTGTCCTCAATAAATGGTGCTGGGAAAACTGGGTCACCTCATACAAAAAGAAAAAGAAACTGAATCACTATCTTACACCATACACAAAAGCCAACTCAAAATGGATCAAAGACTTGTATGTAAGACCTGAAGCCATAAAATTCCTAGAAGAAAATGTGTTAAGTTTCTTGACATAGGTCTTGATGAAGATTTTTTGTATTTGACACCATAAGCAAGGGCAATAAAAGCAAAAATAAACAAGCATGACTACATCAAACTAAAAAGCCTCTGCATGGCTAAGGAAATCATCAACAAAATGAGAAGGCAACCTATCAAATGGGAGAAAAGAGTGCAAATCATATATCCGATAAGCAGGCAATATCCAAAATAAATAAAGGACTCATACAACTCAGTAGCAAAAAAACCCCCCAAGAAACAAAACCACGAGATGCCACCTCACACCTGTCAGAATGGCTATCATCAAAAAGACAAGAGATAAGTTTTGGTGAGGGTGTGGAGAAAATGGAACCCTCGTGCACTGTTGGTGGGAATGTAAATTGGTGCAGCCACCATGGAAAACAGTATGGAGATTCCTCAAAAAACTGAAAATAAGACTACCGTATGATCCAGCAATCCCACTTCTGGATACGTATCCAAATAAAACGAAAACTCAGAAAGATATATCCACCACGTTCATTGCAGCATTATTTACAGTAGTCAAGACATGGAAGCAACCTAAGTGTTCATTGATAGATGAATGGATAAAGCAAGGACTCCACGTATATGTGTGTCGGTATATATATAATGGAATATTATATACATAATGGAATATTATTCAGCCATTAAAAAAGAAGGAAGTCTTGCCATCTGCAGCAAAATGGATGGATCTTGAGGTCATTATGCTAAGTGAAATGAGTCAGACAGAGAAAGACAAATACCTCATGATCTCTTACATGTGGAATCTAAAAAATAACACAAACAAACAAAAATGAGCTCATAGATACAGAGAACAAATTGATGGAGGCTGGGAGGGGATCGGGGAGACGGGTGAAGAGGGTAAAAAATACAAACTTCCAGTTATAAAATAAATAAGTCCTGGGGATGTAATGTACAGCATGGTGACTATAGTTAATAATACTCTGTTATATATTTGAAATTGCTTAGAGAGTAATCTTAAAAGTTCTCATCACAAGAAAAAAAGAAGCTTGTAACTCTGTGTGGTGATCTCTTTGCTATATATATATAGAATCATATTGTACACCTGAAACTAATATAATGCCAATTATATTTTAATAATTTTTTTTCTGCCCCACACTCTCCTCTTTTTCTGGGACTCTGATGACACAAATATTAGATCTTTTGTTATTGTTCCACAGATTCCTAAGAGTATGTTCATTTATTTCCAGCTTATTTCCTCTCTGTTGTTCAGATTGGATAATTTCACGATACATCTTTAAGTTTACTGATTCTTTTTTCTGTTGTCTCCAAACTACTCTTCAGCTTGTCCAGTGAATTTTAGTTTTTGTTCTTGTATTTTTCAGTTCTATAATTTCCACTTGATTTTTTTTTATATCTTCTATTTCTTAGCTGAGATTTTCTTTTTCACTTGCTTCAAGGGTCCATATTCATAACTGCTTGTTGAAGCATGCCTTACGATCGCTGCTTTGCAATCCATCAGGTGATTCCAACATCTGAGTCACCTTGGCGCTGGTGTCGTTGGTTGTCTTTTCTCATCAAGTTATGACTGTTCTGGTTCTTGGGATGACAAATAACTTTTTTACTGTGTGTGTCACTTTTGTTCTTTGAAAGCTTTTGTTTTTGTTTTTTAGCATACAAAAGCAGTGATATTCAGAATCCTCAATGACTAGAGTAGTACGGAACTGGCCAATCAAAAAACTTACAGCCCACTCATAGACGCATAGACGCTGACTCTAAATAAACGGGCTGCCCAGGCTTCCCTGGTGGCGCAGTGGTTGAGAGTCCGCCTGCCGATGCAGGGGACGCGGGTTCGTGCCCCGGTCCGGGAAGATCCCACATGCCGCGGAGCGGCTGGGCCTGTGGGCCATGGCCGCTGAGCCTGCGCGTCCGGAGCCTGTGCTCCGCAACGAGAGAGGCCACAACAGTGAGAGGCCCGCGTACTGCAAAAAAAAAAAAAAAAAAAAACAAAACAAATAAATAAACGGGCTGCCCATAACAGTTGATATAGCCTACCTAGCTGCACCGAGAAAATATCTTTCTGAACTTTCTGAAAATATGAGGTATGATTTTAATTTTAAATGGGTCCCTTTGCTGTTTGCTTTAGTTTTTGCCATTACGTAATTCCTCCTACAGCCGGTGGGTCTCGGCTGTTTATGTTTAAGAGTGACACCTCAGCAAACTCATTGGGATCTGTTGTGCCTAGGCAGGGTTTGCCAATTTGGGGGCCACAGAGGATAACCTGGCAGGACATTTTTGCTGCAAGACACCAACTGCCTATACATAAATCTTTTATCTTGGGCCGGTTTCTCCAAGACATTTCCCTCTAATCTCCTGAGTGCCCACATCTGGGAGACAGTGAGAGAAGGGCGCCAGGAGTCTGACTGCTTTTTATGGGAACTTTCGCTTAATCTGTTTCGTTTTTAAATCTGTTTTTAATATAATGTCCTTACCTTCAGCTGTGCCTGGTGTCCCTAAACCCAAAGTCTTTGGGGTTCGTCCTCTCCCAGGACTAAACTTCCAAACATGAAGGACAGTCTCCCAGTAGCTTTGCTTTTTTAAAAAAAAAAATTTATTTTTTATTTAATTGATTTGGCTGTGTTGGGTCTTTGTTTCTCTGCGCGGGCTTTCTCTAGTTGTGGCGAGCAGGGTCTACTCTTCGTTGAGGTGCACGGGCTTCTCATTGCGGTGGCTTCTCTTGTTGCAGAGCACGGGCTCTAGGTGTGCGGGCTTCAGTAGTTGTGGCGTGTGGGCTCAGTAGCTGTGGCTCTTGGGCTCTAGGCGTGTGGGCTTTGGTAGTTGTGGCACACGGGCTTAGTTGCTCCGCGGCATGTGGGATCTTTCCGGACCAGGGCTCGAACCCGTGTCCCCTGCGTTGCCAGGCAGATTCTTAACCACTGTGCCACCATGGAAGACCTAGCTTTGCTTCGTTTTTTTTTTGCGGTACACAGGCCTCTCACTGTTGTGGCCTCTCCCGTTGCAGAGCACAGGCCCCGGACGCGCAGGCTCAGCGGCCATGGCTCACGGGCCCAGCCGCTCCGCGGCATGTGGGATCTTCCCGGACCGGGGCACGAACCCGTGTCCCCTGCATCGGCAGGCGGACTCTCAACCACTGCGCCACCAGGGAAGCCCCTAGCTTTGCTTCTTAAACTAACATAATCTGTGAATCTCTCTGGGCTTTAGCCCAAGACGTGCACCGTATAATGAATTATCTTCTCCCCCAGGCATCTAGAATGGTACTATCCATCAACCATCCTTGAGAAACTTGAGGAAGAAGCCACTCAAGTCATTTTTTGTTGGACTTCCTTCTTTCCCAGAATTTGAGCTGAGAATGGCTGCCAAGGAGTTTGTTCTGTCTTGGGGCAAAGGAGTGAGGCTTTTTCACCCACATCAGTCGGTCACTAGTCACCAGCTGACCCAGAGAGACGGGCACCCTCCGAAGCGCTCCCGAGCGAGGCGGTGCAGGTCACCGCAGGGCGAGCCTGCAGGGAAGGCTGTGGGTGCGACAGGTGGGCACGAGTGAGCCCGCAGCATCCGGGCGGGACCAGCAGCCTCTGGCACGGGTCGCCCCTTGCACCGTCCACACGTGTTTCCCTCTCGCGTTCGAGTTATTCTATCTCATCACGGCCTCTCCTGGATTTGAGGGGTTCTGACTCAAGGTGAACTTTAGTCCCCACTGGTGCAGGTGTTCCCAAGCCTGTGAGGGACCCTCATCCTCTTCTCCGTCTACCACCTGTTCTGGCTTCCCCGTGGCCTCATCCAGCACTTACGCGGGTCCAGATGGCTCCCCCGGTGGGTAATGCAGACCCTCACCACCGAGTGGTCCGAGTCTCTGGTCACGATAGGTTATCAGGCCAATGTTGCTTCATCTTCTCATTTACATTAAAGCTGGACTTCGTGGTGTGAGCGGTGAAGAGACACCCCAGAGACCCCCCGGGCGTCAGTCGCCTCCCTGTGTCTCCGTCACGCAGCGGCAGGCTTACGTTCTCGCGCTGATCGCGCTCGATCCCTCTTCCCAGCGTGCCGCCCGCTCTTCACCTGCTCCCGTCCTCCTGAAAGGCATCCTTCTGAAGTGGGGCAGTGGCCACAGCTTAAGTTTGCTGGGACTCCTGTCGTGGCCCCCAGTGGAAGCATCTCGCCCCTGGGAACCGGGGTCTGTTGACCCACAGAGCCAAGAGTCGTGGGAGGGAAAGCACACATCACCCACATGGGTCCCGAGATGTGACTGGGGGCCCTCCTACTTGCTCCACTGTGTGTCCAAACCTGCTTCTACTTGCTGGGAAAACAGCACCGCACGGCGGCCGAGGCTGCAGATAGAAGCTCTTCTATTCCTGCACTGAAGTCCACTGCCCACTCCTTGCCACCGCTGGCCCTCTGGCTTCTGTCCACAGACCAGATAATTATCATGACCCCTGCACTCCCCACACCCGGTGACATCGCCCATCTCCCCATGTGCCCCGTGCCGTGCCCCTGCAGAGAGAGGCCTTGGTAGCTGCGTGGCTGAAGTGTCCTGGAGACCAACCCTCTACCTGCAACCAGGGAGGGAGGCCTCCTTGTCATCTGCCCAGTGGGTGATCCAAGTTCAGCACCTCGTCCTTCAAGCCTGCAGGGCCATGTCTGGGACTAACAGTTTTAGGTCGGTTTCTAGAAGCAGAGCCAGAAGTAGGAATTCTCGGCAAGTCATAAAGGACGTTCCCAGGAGGAGCCTGAGGGCAGCATGCTGGCGGGGCAGTGGAGGCAGTTAGACGGGGACGCGGTTTCACCCCAAATGCAGCCCAGCCTGACCCGTGGGAGCCCGGAAGCATAAATGGTATCGGAGGATCTGTCCCGTCTCGTGACACGGAGCAGGGAGTTTGGGCCCTGAATCCCTTAGGGACTGGCCACAAGCCACTGCAGGGGGTGGGGAGTGTAAGTCCCAGCAGCCCCAGGGTCCCCGGGGCAATCCTCCAGAGAAGGTCACAGGTGTGGGATTTAGCACCACCCCCTGCAGTGGCTGTGACACAGACAGGTAGACAGGAGGGACCGGGGGATCTGGGTAGGGCACCTACAGCATCGGCCCTACCCACCCACCCAAAAGCTGCACCAATTTACGTGACCACGTGTGTAGGTTTATTTTGACTTAAGTTTTGAAGGCTTACTTAGCAAAATACATCAACCGTTTTCTTTATAGATTCCATTATTTTTACAAGAATATTCACAGCAGCCCAAAGTGCAAACACCCCAAACATCCCTCAGTAGATGAAGGGACAAACTGATGTCACCAGAGACCCAAACAAAGAGGAGCAGGGTGGCGGGGTCGGTCCCAGGACGGCGCGAACGAAGCTGGAGCCACCGCACTGCACGGAAGGCGGATGCCGTTCCTACGACGCCACGAATCCTAGCCCACTCCTCGTGTAATACAGCCCCATGCTTTCCTTTAGTTTTGAACTTATCTTTAAGACTTTGGAGTTTATTTTGGTCTGGCATATGAAGCAGGATCTCAGAAAATTTCTTCCAAGGGGTTGACCGGTTCAACAATATTTGTGAAGATTCCACCCTGGAGCCGCTGCCTAGAGACGCCGCCCACACCGAGCACTAAATGCTCGCCTGCCCTTGCACCTGTTCCTGGATCCCAAGCTCCCCGTAGATCGGCCTGTCTATTCCTCTCCAGGCTCATGCTGTTTCAGTTAGCGGGGGGCGCACGGTCATATCACATAGGGCAGGGCCCCCTCATTGTCCTTTCATGTTTTCACGTTTTCCTCGGCTGTTCTCACACATACGCTCTTCCAGATGAACGACAGAATCTCCACATCATACTCCCGATGTCGTGCTGGGCTTTTGTATGGATGTGCTTTGAACTTATAGACTAACTCGGAGGAAAATTACGTCTCTACGGTATCAGGTCTTCTGATGCGGCAACATCATAACGTTCTCCTTTCATGCAGAGTCTTTTTTATATGCCCCGGTGTCAAAGACGTGTGTGTGTGAGAGAGAGAGAGAGAGGAGAGAGAGAGGAGCGAGGAGTGAGGAGCGAGAGAGAGAGAGAGAGACAGAGAGACACAGAGAGAGAGAGGGAGAGAGAGAGAGAGAGAGAGAGAGAGAGAGAGAGAGAGAGAGAGGAGAGAGGGGAGGGAGAGAGGGAGAGAGACAGAGAGACACAGAGAGAGAGGGAGAGAGAGAGAGAGAGAGAGAGAGAGACAGAGAGAGAGAGAGAGAGAGAGAGAGGAGCGAGAGAGAGAAGAGAGGAGCGAGGAGTGAGGAGAGAGAGAGAGGAGAGAGAGAGACAGAGAGAGACAGAGAGAGACAGAGAGAGAGAGGAGAGAGGAGAGAGGGGAGGGAGAGAGGGAGAGAGAGAGAGAGAGAGAGAGGAGAGAGGAGAGAGGGGAGGGAGAGAGGGAGAGAGAGAGAGAGAGAGACAGAGAGAGAGAGAGGAGAGAGGAGAGAGGGGAGGGAGAGAGGGAGAGAGAGAGAGAGAGAGACAGAGAGAGAGAGAGGAGAGAGGAGAGAGAGAGAGAGAGAGAGATAGAGAGAGAGGAGAGAGGAGAGAGGGGAGGGAGAGAGGGAGAGAGACAGAGAGACAGAGAGACAGAGAGAGACAGAGAGAGAGAGGGAGAGAGAGAGGGAGAGAGACAGAGAGACAGAGAGAGAGAGACAGAGAGAGAGAGGGAGAGAGAGGGAGGGTGAGAGGGAGGTCTGCCCAGCAATCATTTCCATGCCCTCCCTCTGGTCTGAGAGCCCCCCTTTCCTTGGAGCGAGATCCTGCGGGTATCGTCCCCACCAAAGGCATGGACGATGGGAACTAGTACCAGCCAGGTAGAAGCCTCCAGCTCGCGGCCGCGGTGATGGGTTCACGCGGCACAGGGAAGACCTGTTGGTCCCTCCACGAGATGTGACATCTGGACACTGGGAAAAGGGTTTCCACGTCTCCGGAATCCCCAGCTGTGAGGATGAATCGGGTCTGGGGACAGCTGCCTGCACGAGAAACCCGACAACAGAAGAGCTAACGTTTACTGAGCCCTTTCCACGTGCCAGGCGCTGTTCTCCAAGTGTGACAAGAATTGGCTCAGGTAAACTCCACAAGAACCTGTGCGACGGGCGGGGGAGAAATCCAAGGCATTTAATAACCTAGGACGCCGGCGCTGACCGGTCAAAACGGGCCTCCCGACTGGCGTGTCCAAGCCGGCCTCAGCTCAGAAGGCCGGAGTCAACACGCCCTTTCCTACACGCGCGCACGGCGCTGCCACAGCTGGTCGGCGGCGGGACCAGGCTTTCCTCCTACACGTGAAAAGCAGTGAGTCGGGCATCACGAAGGACAGGCCTTAAGGCGGACCGGCCCGAGGGGCGGCAGGGTACACAGGGGCGATGAGGCCGGTGATGACTGGGAGGACAGCTGTCCTCATTGTGGGGGGAAGGTTGGGGGAACTGTCCCTTGTCACTACTGGGCCACTCTGGGGCGTCCCCTGCCTTTGGGGGAAGGGGATGCTGGCTCTCCTGTGAAGACCCCGCCGAGGTCCGTTCCACACCCACGCCCCTCCCAGCCGCGCTGCTGGCCGTCAAGGTGGAGGCCGGGGCCACCAGCCAAGAACGTGGGCGCCTCTAGAAGCCAGGAAGGCCGGGAAACAGGTTCTCTCCTGTGGAGGGAAGCACACCCCGGCCGACCCCTTGATCTCAGCCCCGTGAGACGCAGTCCGGACTCCCCACGGGACCTGTGATATATTTTGAGCCACTAGTTTTGTGGTAATTGGTTACAGCGGCGATGGAAAAGCAGCCTCTGTGCTTCTAGAGTTTATTCTGAACCTGCTGTTTAAACAGAGAAAAGATCACCCCGCAGGGGAGGATGTGAACTGTGACCCCACGATCCAAACCGGTGCGACCTCACTGTGAATTCGGCCTTTGGGGTGCTGGGGCCAAGGGCGACCAGGGAGCTAGTTTCCGAATCGACTTCGGGCAGAAGACGGCTTCTATTAAAGACTAAGGAAGGAGGCCGTGCCGACTGTGAGTTTGCTGCAACAGGGGACCTCACGCCGGGGGCTGAAGCAGCAGAAACGCATCCCTGCTCTCTCCTGGAGGCGTCAAGTCTGAGATGGAGGTGTCGGCAGGGCTGCTTCCCCCCAGGCCGTGAGGGAGGGTCTGTTCTGGGCCTCTCCCCGTGCTGCTGGTGGTTTGCTGGCGACCCCGGGGGCTCCTGGGCCGGTAGGTGCGTCACCCCGTCTCTGCCGCCATCTGCCCACGGCTTTCTTCCCCCGTCAGTGTCCCCTTCTTATAAGGACACTGGTCGTACAGGATTAGGGCCGCCCCAATGACCTCAGCCTAACTCGTGGCATCTACAAAGACCCTACTTCTCAACGCGGCACGTTCACAGGCGGTGGGGTAGGACTTCGACATCTTTTGGGGGAAGCGACTCAACCCGTAACATACACATAAGTACTGAAATTCAGCCGTGATGGCAGAATTGTTGAGAACTTAGGCCAACGAGAAAACTTCTCCCGGGAAGGAGTGGGTGTCAGGGGTGCTGCTGGACTCGCCAGCGCCTGGTGATAAGGCAGATGGACCCTAATCAGCTTTGTTATTGATTTTAAATCCTCCACAGAGCACGCCTCCCCTCCCCCAACCCATGCTGCACCTGGCGCCCCACTTCCCAGCACAGTGACGGACGCACAGAGCAGCCAGCGTCCGCAGGAGGGCCGACCGCTGCCCAGGGAGGCTGGGGGAGGGCGGGGGAGGCTTCCCCGGGGAGCTCGAGGCACCTGGGACGGGCCCGTGGCGTCGGTGTGTCCTCTCTGGCGCTCAGGGCGCTCTCCACTGTGTGGACGCACCCCAGCTCGCTCACCTTGCACCAGCTGAAGGACAGACACGTGGGTGGTCTTCTGGTCTGGGCATTAAGAATGAAACCGCCCCACAGAGGAGCGGATAAAGAAGGTGTGGTGCATACACACGATGGAGTGTCAGCCATAGGAAAGAACGGAATAAGGCCACGTGCAGGAACACGGATGCACCTGGCGATGACCATACCTAAGTGAAGTGAGCCAGACACAGAAAGACAAAGACCATGACGTCACTTATAAGTGGGCTCTAAACCACGACACAAACGAACTTATCCATGAAACAAAAACGGACTCACAGAGAACAGACTTGTGGCTGCCAAGGGGGAGGGGAGGTGGGGGAGGGATGGAGTGGGAGTTTGGGATGAGCAGATGCAAACCATTACATACAGAATGGATAAACAACAAGGTCCTACTGTATAGCACAGGAAACCGTATTCAATACTCTGGGATAAACCATAATGGAAAAGCATATGAAAAAGAATATATATGTATGTGTGTGTGTGTGTGTGTGTGTATAACTGAATTTCTTGGCTATACAGCAGAAATAAACACAACATTGTAAATCAACTATACTTTGATAAATTAAAATTAAAAGTGAAGCCTAACATTTCAGGTCCATATTTTTGTGTGACCACCAGTTTTCGGTTTTCTAGGGTAGATATTTCTGATGGGATGACTAGCTTTTTTTTTTTTCTGGCGGTACGCGGGCCTCTCACTCTTGGGGCCTCTCCCGTTGCAGAGCACAGGGTCCAGAGGCGCAGGCTCAGCGGCCATGGCTCACGGGCCCAGCCGCTCCGCGGCACGTGGGATCTTCCCGGACCGGGGCACGAACCCGCGTCCCCTGCGTCGGCAGGCGGACTCTCAACCACTGCGCCACCAGGGAAGCCCTGGGATGACTAGCTTTTAAGGCCATCGTGTGCTTAAGAAACTGTTTAAGAACGGTTGGTGGTGCCATTTTCCATCCCCTCTGGCGACAAAGAGCTGCCCGGCTCTAAGCACCCACTGGCACCTGGTTCTGCCAGCTTTACTGTCACCATTTGATAAGCACGTAGGGCCATCTCCCTGTCATTTTAACCTGCGTCTCCCTGAGGGCTAACTTGCTCACCGCGTGGGCATTTTATTTGCTGTCGCATATCCTGTTTGGAAACATGTATGTTGTGATAGCTTAGCCATTTTAAAATTTGGTTTATTTTCTTATTGTTGAGTTTCGAGAGTTCTTTATATATTCTGGACACAAGCTGTTAAGAGATGTGATTGCTAAATGTTTTCTCCCCGTCTGTGAGTTATCTTTTCATTCTCTGAACAGAGCAGATGTTTTTAACTTTGATTCAGTCCAATTCATCAATTTCTCAAAAAACTCTGCCTAACTCTGAGGTCACAAAGATTCCCTCCTATCTTTTCTTCTAAAGGTTTTATAGTTTTAGGCTTGACACCTGGGTCTATTAGAGAATGGAAGGATAGATCAAGGCTCTTTAAATGTAAGTTTTTCACCAAATTTAGGAAGCTTGGGCCATGATTTCCTCAAGTATTATTTTCTATGCCAATTTCTCTCTCCTCTTGGGACTTCCGTGAGAGGAACGTTGGACCCTGTGGTGTTGCCCGTTCATCCTCGAGATCACGCTTTCTCCCCAAACTTCTGTTTTCCGTTCTGCACAGCGATGATTTCTGTTGACCCACCTCAGGTTTCCTGAACCCTTCCCCCTTCATCTCCAGTCTACTACTGGGCCCGTCCCATGATTTTTTTTTTAATTTCAGATATGGCATTCTTTCAGTTATAAACGTTCCCTCTGGTTATATTTTCTAGTTTCTACTTCTCTGCAGAGAACTTCTACGTCTCCAGGCATCTCAAGATTATACACCTTATCCTCACGATGGACGGTTAGAAGAGCTGCTTTAAAACCTTTAACTGATCCTTACCTTCTGGGTCGTCTTGGGCTTGGCATCTGTTGGTTGTCTCTTTCCTCGTTCTGCTTCTTCTGTGAGTCGAGGAATTTGGGATTGCGTGCTGGACGCTCGCATACTGTGCCGGGAGACCCTGGGTCCTGGCCAGCACTCCGGAGGGTGTTGCCTTGTCACTGCCGCTGTGGTTCCAGCAGACCGACCTGGTTAGGCCCAGACAGCGCAGTCCAGCTCTCCTTCTGCAGGCAGTGGTCCGTTACGGGTTCCACTCCAACGCCTTTCCCACATCGCTGGGCTCCATCCGGCACGTGGGCTGGGACTGGGGAGATGGTTCGGGGCTTGAAGTCTTTGATGCGCTTCCGTGGGAGCCTCGGTCACACACGGCGCCGGGCGTGTCCTCCTGAAACCCGCTCGCCTCTGGGATTTCTCCCACCCTCTCCAGCTCTGTGGGGCCCCTTCCCCTTGTCTTCAGGCTATCTCCCCTGGGGTTTCCCGTCAGTGCTGCCACGAAGTGCAGGGACGGGCCCACCCGGGGGTCAAAATGGGAATCAAAGGAGGAAAAGTCAGCCCCCGACTCGCCCTTGTTTCAGGTCGTGACTCAGGCTTGACTTCAGATCCTAATCGGCCTGCCCTGCTACTCGGCTGCATGTGATATCCTCTCTGGAATTGTTCACTGTAATCAGTGTGAGAGATAAACCATAGTTGGATAAACAGTTACTGTGACTATTTATTTACTCCACGGTTGGAATTCTGGAACCAGAATTAAGATACACATTTTTTAATCGGCCACCTCATTGGGCTCTGACGAGTTCCAATATCTTTTTCCTTTTTCAGTGAAAAGTATTTGATACACACACAATAACATAAAAGTGTGTATGTAAACCACGACGTCTAATAACAGGACGAACACCTGAGAATCTATGATGCCCCTGCAACCACTCCCTCCTCCCATCCGCTGGCCACCAGAGGTGACTAGAGTCTGAATTAATCTTTACTATCGTTACAATTGTGCTACTTATGTGTGTATCCATAAATACAGTAGTTATTTTAAAATTATTTTTAGACATAAAAATGATGTCACAGTACATCTATACTTTTACAACTTAAGTTTTTTGGAAATTATTTGTTTACTTTTGGCTGTGTTGGGTCTTTGTTGCGGAGCACGGGCTCTAGGTGTGCGGGCTCAGTAGTTGTGGCTCATGGGCTCTAGAGCGCGGGTTCAGTAGTAGTCGCATACGGTCTTAGTCGCTCCGCGGCATGTGGGATCTTCCCGGACCAGGGCTCGAACCCATGTCCCCTGCATTGCAGGCCGATTCTTAACCACTGTGCCCCCAGGGAAGCCCTGCAACTTGATGTTTTAAACCCGATTTTGAGATTCACGTACCGATCCCGCCGCCACACGCCGCGCAGCTTGGACCAGGCGCCCGCCCCTCCCCCTCGTCCCTTGGCCGCGGTCGCGAAGCCCCGAGCCGGCGGAAGCCCGGGGCTCACCACGTCGGTCGCACTCAGCAACAGGTTCCAGGGAGGGAAAGCGCTCTGTTTGCTCAAAGCCCGGCTGGAGAGGAGGACGGCCGAGATCAACCGGGAGCTCCTCTGTGACAAGAAGCACAGTGATGGAGAGAACCTGCCGGAAAAACCTGCAGCCTTTAAAGAGGAGTATCTGGAGTTTGACCTGAACAGTGAGGGCGAGATTGATCTGATGTCTCTAAAGAGGGTGATGGAGAAGCGTGGGGTCCCCAAGACCCACCCGGAGATGAAGACGATCTCGGAGGTGGCGGGCGGTGTCAGCGACACCATCTCCTACTGAGACTTTGTGGATATGATGCTGGGGAAACGGTCGGCGGTCCTCCAGCTAGTCATGACGTTTGAAGGAAAACCCAACGAGAGCAGCCCCGAGCCAGCTGGCCCCCCTCCAGAGAGGCGCTGCCAGCCTGCCCGGAGGAGCCCCGCCTGTCTCTCCCCACTCGTCCTCCTCCCTCCTGATCTCGCTGCCCTTCTTGACGCGCTGCGATGTGCCTTATTCGTTTGGTCACTGCATTTGTTATTTCATCAGCGGAGTCAGCGATCTCTTTGTATAGCATAAATTACTGCCTTAAAGGGGCTCTGGGTTGGGAAGTCCCGATCGCCTCCTTCTTTTTTTTTCCCTGTGTCTCCCCCCTCCCTGTGCAGAAGGGCTGACATTAAACCAAAAACCAGAGCGGGCAGGGCCAGGACAGGGAGACCAGAAGCCCGTGATTCCTGCACTTGAAGCTGGCACTGTTCGCCCTTTGAGCTAAGTCCTGGGACCCTGGCCTGGCCCTGGCGAGACCCTCAGCCCCTTTCAGGAGACCCTGGAGTCGGGATAAGGCTGCAGGGCCTCGCTAGGGTATCCTCGGACAGCTCTGTGGTTCCACTGCTTTGGGTGGGCCGGGATGTGGCCACGCAGCGTCCCACCTCCTCAGCTGGTCCCCTCTCAGTCTACGCTTCGTCTCATCCTCAGTGAGGTGACAGAAGGAGAAAAGGAGAGGGACTTGCAAGTTGAACCCTTCAGGAAGGTTCCAGAGGAATCCTCTAGCCTTGCCCCCTGGCCACACCTTTACAGGCAGCTCAGAGGAAGGGTGCAGCTCCCCCTGACCCTTGCTGGGGCTTCAGAGGCAGAGGGGGGTCCAGGAGCCTTGGGGGAGGGGATTCAGCTCGGTTTAGCCCCACCTTTTAGGGAGGATGTTGAGGGCAACAGGATGGGAGGATGAGGACTTCAATGCTCATGGCAGAGAGGCAGCACCACTGTTAGGCTGCGAGCTGCGAAACAGGTTGCCTTTCTGATCTCAGTCTGCCTGGAACCTGACTGCTTCCCCATTTGCCTTCACGCCTTCCTTACACCATTCATTCATTCACACACGCCGTCATTCAACAGGTATTTATTTACAACCTATTATAAGCTTTAAGTCCCCCCACTTTGTCCTGACATGTGCCATGTCCAGTGTCTAATTCATCATTCTGTTTCCAAATCATTCAAAACCTTGAGCTTGGGGATTAGACTGGGGTCACCTGTGGTTTTTATTACGGACTAGGGTTTTAGAGCCCTGATGCACCCTGTAGGTTAGCTGGGCCAGGCCTCTCAGTTCACAGGTGAGAAAACTGTGGGGACCCACAGTGCCTTGCCCAAGGGCAGGGGTCAATCTGGAGATGGAAGACCCGGACCGGGGCCCAGGTGTTCAGATGCCCTGCCCATGCCTCAGTCAGTGATAAAACAAGGGAAGGGGCGGAGAGGGGCAGTCTCCTAGGTCAACCCTTGGGCAAGGCCCTGGGCCAGGATTCACCCTTCCCAGTGCCTCCGAGGCAGCGTCGGCAGGGACCCCAG
Source organism: Phocoena phocoena (assembly GCF_963924675.1). Taxonomy (NCBI): domain Eukaryota; kingdom Metazoa; phylum Chordata; class Mammalia; order Artiodactyla; family Phocoenidae; genus Phocoena; species Phocoena phocoena. Next base: position 1,162,975 of record NC_089233.1, read on the forward strand.
CCTTGATCCCATCTGTATTCTGGAGTCCCCTCCCCCGCCCACTCAGGACTTAGATGCACTCATCCACTGAACACGTTTATCAACCACCTGTTATGGGCCAAGAGCTAAGGACCCAGTAGTGAAACGGACAGACTCATGGAATTTAGAGCCTAGTGGAAGTCGGACCCGGGCGATGAATGTTGGGAAAGAGGACGATACGAGGTGACTGCCGGGCAATCCTGGGGGCCTAGCTGGGCCCAACACTGGGCAAGGGTCTTGGAGGAGCCTTCGCAAACCTGAAGGGGAGAGCTGTGGGGGCGCTGGAGCCCCTGGGATCTCTCCCTGCGGCTCCTCTGACCCGTAATCAAGGCCAAGGAGCTGACTTTACAGCAGCTGCAGGGAGTGGAGCAGGTAGGGGATGGGGAAACGGCCGGAGGGGGGTCAACCCACTGGTCTCGACCAGTTCAGGGACAAGACGATTTGGCCACGACAGGCTGACCTTCGGCCTAAGAAGGTGCTCCAGATGCATAAGCCTAGTTGAAGTTGAAACCCCAGCAGAACATCCCACCCTGTAACATAAAATCTCAGCCCCACTCCCTCCCCTGAGTTTTTGCTTTTTCACCTGAGATCCTGAGAAGAGGAGCTGCCTGTCTCCACCCCTTCCCACTGCCTCTCCTTTCCGGGACAGGCTGAGAGCTTTGTGCAAGGTAATGCCTTCCTTGACTACCCACCATAGTCAGTGTATCTGTACCTCACTCAGACAGGAGGACGGAACCAACCAGGCTTATTTCAGCGGGTTACACACTTTATAGGACTGCAGGAGACCTCCTTAAGGGAGGAGAGCAAGTGGGTGTGTCCCAGCTTCTAGAAAGGGCAGGAAAGCGTTCTCTCATTGGATGGGGAGTGTCCTGGGAAAGTCCACCAGCTCCTTCATCATTTCTTGGAATTCCACTCCCAGAGGGAGAGGGTCTCAAGAGTGGTCCCTGGAAAGGGGGTGGGGCGTCTGCACGTACTTCAGGTTTTCAGGGCTAGTAGCTCTAGGGCTCTTACTTCTCTGGCTAAGGGCTCGGCTTCTTAGAAGTTCAGCTGTCTTCTTTCTGAAAGACCAAATCTAACTAATGTAACCAGCAGCTTGGGGACTGCCGCGTATGGCTCTGTCCCTGCCATTCAAAAGGGAGCAGTGTGTCGGGCAAGTGCAAGTGGATACAGTATGTGTGTGTGTGCGCGTACGTGTGGTACCGGACTGGAGATAAACAAACTTAAGAAAAACAGGTTCACGTATTGACACGTGTGGCCGCACTTCATTGACCCTGACTTCTGTGTTGTGGCCCACCGTGTGAATACACGACAGTGCGCTTATCCACTGCTGTTCATGGAAATTGAGGTATTTCTAGTGCCTCTCCTCTTGTGGACGGTGAGGCTGCACCCCTACCCCACCCCAGTCCATGCTTCCTGGAGCAGGTGCAAGAGTTCCTTGCAGGTCTGTGCCGAGGAGTGGCATTGCTGGCCAAAGGTATCACATCATCAACGTGGCTAGAGAATCTGAAATTATTTTTCAGAGCGGCCATACCAATTTATACTCCGTTAAGTGCACACGTTTCTGCAGACCTGCATCCCTGCCAACACTTGGTCGTGTCAGCCTTCATCACTTTTGTCGATCTACTGTGTACAAATGGTACCCACGGAGGTTTCTGCATCTCCTGAATGCTAACGGGATAGAGCATCACCGGGTCACTCGTGTTTTCTTTCCCGTGAAAGCCTGTTCACGCCTTTTGCCCACTTCTCCACTGGGTTGTCATTTTCTCTGGACCTTAGAAATTCTTCCCTCTGGATCCCCTCCCTTCGTTCGTTATATGTACTGCACATGTCTTTACGTGTGACCTCTGTGTCCACGTTCTCTGTGCTGTCTTCCGATGATCCGGCGTTCTTACTGCTGTTACAGTCGGATGGACTAACTTACTCCTCTGGGACGTGTGCCCTTTGTGTCGTGCTGTGCCTTTCCCTCTGTTTAAGGACTAGCCCTTTCCCGCCCCCCACCCCATAGGGTAACCAGTTGTCCCAGCACCACCGGCTGAAGAGTCCATTTCTCCGGCTGATTTGTAGAGCCACCTTTGCCCCGTGTCAGGTATGCACAGGCGTGAGTCTACCGCCCTCACTGCCTGGGCCCCGGGCCGCCACCTAACCCACAGCAGAACTTCACCATGACCCACAGCGCTGTCCCGACGCCCACCACCCGCTCCTCCTTCAAGACCGTGTGGCTGTTCCTGACCATTTGCTCTTTCGCACAAATTCCAGAATCAGTTTCTCAAGTTCCGTAAGAGTACTGCGTGTGCTTCCAACGATTTGCCGCCACTAGTGCTGCCGAGGTTCTGGGTGAAGGAAATCGTGTTTCATGTTTCTGGGGATTTTAGTCAGGGATGGATGTTTCTTTCTTTTTCTTTCTTTTTTTTTTTTGCAGTACGCGGGCCTCTCACTGTTGCGGCCTCTCCCGCTGCGGAGCACAGGCTCCGGACGCGCAGGTTCAGCGGCCACGGCTCACGGGCCCAGCCGCTCCACGGCATGTGGGATCTTCCCGGACCGGGGCACGAACCCGTGTCCCCTGCATCGACAGGCGGACTCTCAACCACTGCGCCACCAGATGGGAAGCCCCATCTCTTTTAAATGCTTTTCCTTCACCTACTGAGATGGGCAAAGATTTTTCTCTTTTATTTGATCACCATGGAGAAAGGCATAAATACATCTGCCAAAGTTAAAGCTCCCTTTCATTACAGGGAAAAACCAAATTTGGCGATAAAATGTGGTATATTTTTTAATGCTACTAGATGGTTTGCTAAGATTCTTTTTAGAATCTTGCATACGTATTTATTAGAGATTGTCATCAAATTTCCTTTTTCTTATTGTCTTAATCTATTTGGGCATAAAGATTTTCTAATCCTCATCGAACTAGCCAGGGAGTGATCACTTTTGCTCTCTTTTCCAGAACACTTTGAATCAAAGACTGGAATCATTTGTGCCTTGAATGTTTTGCTAGAACTTGCCCATAAAAAGGCTGAGCCCAGTTTTCATATTATGGAAAGATTTCTGAAATATTGATTCAATTTTTGCTGTTATTATAGCACAGTTCCGGTGGAAACTTTTGAATCTGTTTTGGTAATTTGTATTTTCCTGGAAACTTGTCTGTTTCATCTATATTTTAAAATTTATTGGCAAAAAGACATTCCTAATATTCCCCTATTAACTTTTAAATCTCTCCTGTCACCTGCAGTAACATCCCTTTCCCAGTCCTAATAGCTTTATTGGCGTTTTCCATCTTCTTAAACGTTGATCAGTCTTGTACACCGTTATCAGCTGTATTTAGTCTTTAAAAACAACAACTTTATCTTTGTCATTTCTCCCCTTTCCATCTTTATTTTCTAGTTTACTAAATTTTTATTTTTTTCTTAAATTTCTCTTCCATTCTCTTTGGAACTTTTTTTTTTTTTTCTGGCCACGCAACTTGCGGGATCTTAGTTCCCCAACCAGCGACTGAACGCGGCGGCCTGGGGCAGTGAAAGCGCAGAGTCCTAACCACTGCACCACCAGGGAATTCACATTGCTTGCTAACTTTTAGATACTTAATTCACTGATTTTTAGGGTTTTCTTTCTTCCAATATGTGCACTTATGATTATAAATCACCCTCTAAATACCACATTAGAGTATTAGAGACAGTATTAAATTTATTATTGTCTTTTGATAATTTTCATTATTATTTAGTCCTAAGTATTTTAAAATTTCCATCATGAGACTGTTTTTTAGCCATGAGTAATTAGAACTATGTTTTTAAATTTCCAGATGAAGATTTTCAGGGATGAGAGGTTCCCTGCTTTGATTTCCCCTCTGCTTCTGCTACGATCAGAGAACGTTCCTTCTGTGCTTCAGTCCTGTCTGCTGAGATTCGATTTATGACCTAACATAGTCAATTTTATAATGTTCCGTGTGCACCTAAAAAGAAAGTATATTCTCCAATTATTGCGTGAGGAGTTCTATCAAAATCTTGTAAGTCAAATTTGTTACTTTTGTCATTCCAACCTTCTAAATCCTTACTGACTTTTATCTGCTTGTCCTGTCCCTTACCGAGAGGCAACAACGTGCCGCGGGGTTTGTCAATTACCTCTTGTCGTTCTATAACTTGTCTTCTTTCTAAAATACAAGTCATGCTAACAGGTATAGTCAAGTTCAGAACTACTGTGCTCTTCTAAAACCGAGTCGCCTGAAACTGAGCTCCTCTGCAGAGTTTGATTAACCTCTCCATTCCAAAACTACTCCCTTTCTTGTTGTGTACCTGTTCCCCTCAGGCCTGAGGAGTTATCAGAAAAGAAGGGGCGATTGAAACCAAGTAGGACCCTATGCAGCCTTCCCGGGAGAGACCCCCAACCGTGTCCTCTGCCTGCCTCTTGTTTGTAGAAAAGCTTTCCTCTCCCAGGCCTCCCTGAGTCTCAAAAGTCTGGCCTGACAGGTAATGATTAGGAAACATGAAGATGTAAAAACAAAGACTAGCTGCTGGGCCGGGAAACCGGCAACAGTCTAGACTATAAACCAGTGACACAGGGTCACAGAGCTCCCAGTTCCCTGAAAGGTACAGATAAAGGGCTGACCTGCGTCCCTAAGGTGCTTCTATTTCATTTTTTTATATAAAGTAATTTATTTATTTATGGCTGCGTTGGGTCTTCGCTGCGGTGCGGGGGCTTCTCATTGCGGTGGCTTCTCTTGTTGCGGAGCACGGGCTCTAGGGGCGCGCGGGCTTCAGTAGTTGTGGCGCGCGGGCTCAGTAGTTGTGGTTCTCGGGCTCTAGAGCGCAGGCTCAGTAGCTGTGGCTCGTGGGCTTAGTTGCCCCGCGTCACATGGGATCTTGCCCGGCCAGGGCGCGAGCCCGTGTCCCCTGCACTGGCAGGCGGGCTCCTAACCGCTGCGCCCCCAGGAGGCCCCCCTAAGTTGTTTCTACAGAAAGCAGACCCCACCACGTGAAAACTGCCGACCCCAGCATGGAGACCCCAGACCACTTGAAACCAGAAGATGGGCGACTCTCGAAACCTCACCTGGACGCCAAGCAATCAATCGGAGAATCCTGCGCGAGCTGCTTGTGTGCCCTGAGGCCCCTCCCCCACCCAGCAGCTGGGAGATGCTCTCGGAAGCCACCCACCGTCGTCCCAGGCTGCTGGCCTCCCAAATAAAGCAACCAACGTGTGTCTTTTCCACCAACGTGTGTCTCTCGAGCTTCGGCCTCTCAAGCAGCCAGCAGCCGAGCTTGGGTTCGGTACTCGCCTCATCCGGTTACACTTCTGCTCCATGGGACCTCTGTTGTTATATACACTGACTCTCTATCCCCGGTAATGCTTTCTGCATTTTTATTAGAATCTTCATTTCCTTCCTTTTACTTTCAACCTACCTTTGCAGTAAAGTTTTAGGTGTATCTTTTATTTATTTTTATTGAAGTATAGTGGATTTACAATGTTGTTGATTCCTGCTGTACAACGAAGTTTTTCAGTTATACATATATGTGCATTTTTTCATGTTCTTTTCCATGATGGTCTATCACAGGATATTGAATATAGTTCCCTGTGCTCTACAGTAGGACCTTGTTGTTGGTCCATTCTCTACCCAACAGTGCACATCTGCTAATCCCGAACTCCCAGTCCGTCCCTCCCCCACCCCCGCTTAGGTGTGTCTCTTTTAAACAGTCTGTAACTAGATCGTGTGTGTGTGTGTGTGTGTGTGTGTGTGTGTCTAGTCCGAAAGGTCTTCTAATTGGAAGATTACATTTATCGTGAATATTCTGATTGATTTGTTCCATTTTATTTCATTCCATGCTTTCTTTTTGTCACTCTTTTCTGTAGTTTTTTCTTTTCTTTTCATTCTTTGAATTAAGAGGTTTCCCTGTCTCTCCTTTTCTAAAAAACTCTACTGGTTTGCCTATTAATATGTATTCTTTCGGTGGTTATTCTCGAAAATGCACACCTAATTTAACAACACAGAAAATTAATCAACGTTTTTACCCTTCTCCAGAAGCTATCTGAGAACCCGACTGCTTTGACTGGAATCACTGCCCCACCAGCTCACATGCTGTCTCTCTGTCAGGTCGTTTTAGTTTTTTAACTCTACAAAGCAGACAGTGTCATCATGGTTGGTTTAGCTGTGCCTGTACATCTGTAACTTAGATGTATCTGTATTTGATTATAGAGGCATCTATAGATCCACAATTTTCTTAACGTTCCTTCTGCACCTCATACCTACCTCCTCTTGGAACCATTCTTCTTCCTCAATTTTGAAAGATAATTTTGTTGGCTACACAGTTACACACCTTTTCTGCAACAGTTATTTTCCCTGTAAACTTGGAAGCTGGTTTTCCTTTTCCTTTTCTTTGTTCCTCCTTTATTTTCTGTTAGGAAGTCAGACTTCAGTCTGTTCACTGGAGTGTGTAGGTGGCCTTCCTTTAATGTCTGTCTTGGTGTTTACTGCAGTTTCACTGCGATGGACCTGGGAGTGGATTTCTCCTTGCCCTGCACTGGGTTCACTTGTGATTCCCTGCTCTGGAATTGGTATCTTCTATCAGTTATGGGAAGTTCTCAGCCATCTCTTCCCCATTCTCCCCAGTGTTTCTCAGTTAGACAGACTGAGCTTCTCACTTGACGGTCCGCGTCTCCTGAGCTGTCTGTTCACCCCTTTCTCTGTGCGACATCCCTGGGGCTTCCCCGACTCACCTTCCAGCGCCCTGATTCTCTCCCAAGCTGTGTTCCCCTACGTTCGGCCCTTCCACGGCTCTGCATTCAGTGTGTTGCTCTTTGGGTCTACTTTTAGTTCATCGTTTTCTAATTCTCCGTTCAGCTGTGTTGATCTGTTTAATCTTTCCAACGACTCAAATTTTTTCATGACTATATTTGCTCTATTTTATAGTTTTCTTAATTTTTATATTATTATGTCTTCACGTTCCTATTTTGTGTCTTTAAACATACCAAACACGTCTCTTTTATCTCCTGCTTTTGCCGAGTCTTTACGGACCTAGTTCTGTTTGTTATTTGGGGTGATCTCTTTCTTGTATGTTTGGTGATTTTACAGAACCATATTTGTATTTTATATAAATATATAAATAAATATATGTTTGACCTTGACCATGGAAATCCTATGAGGCCTGGCTTGGGGTGTGTTCCTTCGGAGAAGATTTGTGTTGGCTTCAGGCAGATGCCTGGGGCACTACAGGTGCACTTCAAATGGTAATCGTTACTTTGCCACTTAGGGAACACGCAGAGTGTAACACTCACGTTCCAAACCCACAGCGTGGCTGGCCAGTGCCACAGATTCTCGGGGGATTTAAAAAAAAAAAACCCCAACTTTCCCAGGACCAAGGCTGAGACGATTTCCTCCCTGGCTGAGGCTCGTGGAGGGTGTAGCCCTTGCTGTGTGCTGGCCTTAGGCTGGGGTCTCTGATCCGCTCCCCTCTGTGTCCTGGGCATGGTGCCCTGTCCCTCTGGGCACAGAATACCCGTATCAGAGCCATGTTCGGCCCCAGGGAACCTGCAGCCTCTCAGACACAGGCTCCTGTGTTGTCTGCAGGCTTCCAGAGTTCCCCTCCTTATTTGCAGGTTTGCCCTGGCTTCTTACTGTACTTTGCGGGGAGTCATCTCAGGAGCTCAATCAGAGTCTCCTGGGGAGCCTGTTAAAGGAGAGCCTTGGGCGCCGCCTCCAGAGCCTCTGACTCAGAGCATCTGCGGCGGGGGGAGGCGGGGCGGGGGGGGGCGGAGGGAACCTGCATTCCCGACAAGATCTTAGGTGACGCCAATGCTGCCACATGGACCACACCTGGAGGGCATCTACCTTAAAAGACACCATCACAGTGATTTACTATCACAGTGATTTACAAACTTCGGCACGATCAGAACCACCTGGATGCCTCATTAAACCACACACTATACCTGCCTTCACGTGTTAATACGGTTTCCAAGAATCAGCTTTAGGGTTTACACATGTCACTAATAATCCGTTTTTTTAAAAAATATAAATTGTTTTTCATTTATTCCTTCTTCCTGTTTTCCCTTTAGCTGTGTTTTCATGTCTTCCTAAATTCTTGGCTTTTATTATTTTTTGTTCACTAATGGAAACATTTAATCCTGACGTTTTTTTCCTCAAAGTCTTAGCTGAATCCCATAATCAAACATATGACATTCCCCTCATCACTATACAATTTAAGTGCGGTATTTTTATTTCCTCTTTGACTCAAGACTTACTTACGAGACTATTTCAAGTCTAATTATAAAATGCTTATTAATGAGAAGTTATATCACACTGCAGTTTGAGAATATAATCCAAACATAAATATTGGTATTTTTTGTTGTGTTTCAATAGATTGTCAATCTTTCTAAATGTTACATAGGACTCAAGAGGTATATTCTCGGGACTTCCCTGGTGGCGCAGTGGTTAGGAATCCGCCTGCCAACGCAGGGGACATGGGTTTGAGCCCTGGTCCGGAAAGACCCCACACGCCGCGGAGCAGCTGAGCCCGGACGCCACAGCTACTGAGCCTGCGCTCTAGAGCCCGTGCTCCGCAACAAGAGAAGCCACCGCAATGAGAAGCCCGCGCACCGCAATGAAGAGTGGCCCCCGCTCGCCGCAACTAGAGAAAGCCCCCGTGCAGCAACGAAGATCCAATGCAGCCAAAAATAAATACATAAATAAATGTATAAAAGAAAAAAAAGAGGCATATTCTCTGCCTGCATAAAAGCGATAGAACGTATTTGCCTGCTCAGTAAATCGTAACCATCGCAGTGCTCAGATTTTCTCTTTTCTTTCTGCCCCCTTGAGTGTCCTGAGTCCCCAGCTTTCCGCCTTAAGAGGGTCCAGCCCGTGATGCAGGCAGGGTGGCTGAGGCTGCCGGGCGGTCGGTGGGGAAAGTCGGACGCAGAAGGGCGCAAGGCTGCTCCCCGTTTCCCCGGAGCCCGCGCGGCCGCCTGGACTCTGCTCCCCCCACTCCCTGCTGCATGTCCCTGACTTCCCCACACCCTCCCCGTGCAGAGGCCGCGCGTCCCAGGCCTGCCTAGCTTCAGCCCTGCTTTCCCAGGGGCGTGGACCAGCTCTTGCCCAGAAAACCAGCAAACTTCTCTGCCACCCGGTGGAGAACCCCACCTTGCTCAGGGAGGTCTGACCACCCGCCCCCCGCGCCCCAGGTCTGTCCTGCTCTCCTGAGCCCTAGGGGCCCCTAGAGTTCTCTTTCCATTTTGATAGTCTCCCCTGCACTGGCCGATAAGGCTTTACTTCCTTTATATCGAACTCCACCTGCTTAAATCACAGTGTGGTTTCTGTCTGATTGGATCCACATCAAAACTTGGAAAATAAGAGCAAATTAACCCCAAAGCAAAGCAGCGGGAAGGAAATATTAAAAAAAAAAAAAAAGCCAAACTGAGTGAAAGTGAAAAGCGAAAACCAGCAGAGAAAAATCAATGAAACCCAAACCTGGTTCTTTGAAAAGGTCAATAAAATTGACGAATCTTCAGCCAAAGGAGGAAGAGGAAGAGGAGAAATAATAATCGGTTGCCGAAATCACAGACGAGAAAAGGGACATCGCTACGGCCCCCAGACTCCTAAGGGGATACGAGCACAACTCTGTCCTCATAAATTCTGTAACCGAGAAGACCCCATTCCTTGAAAGATAAAAACCACCAAGGCTCATTCAAGGCGAAAATAAACTGGAGAGTCCCATATCTATTAAAGAAATGAAATTCATACTTAAAAACAGAGCAGAAATAAGAGTCCAAGCCTCGATGGCTTCCCTGGTGAATTCCACCAAATATTCAAGGGAGAAATAACCCAAGTCTACACGCTTTCAGAAACGGGAGGAGGAGGAATCACCTCACACCCATTTTACGAGGCCGTCATTGCTCCGATAAGAAAACCAGACAAAGACGCTCCAAGAAAACTTTAGACTATGTCTCATTAACGTAGACCCGAAAATCCTCTTTAAAAAAACTAGCAAACTGAACGCAGCAAGGTCTAACAAGGATAGTATATCATGACCAAGTGGGGTTTATCCCAGGAATCAAAGGTCGGTTCAACACTTTAAAAAATCGACGTAGCTTACTGTATCAACAGAGGAGAGGAGAGAAGCCATGCGGTTACCTCAGTAGACACAGAAAAAGCGTATGCTAAAACACCACGGCTTTTCACAATAAGAACTCTGAAAATTATGAGTAGCACAGTATACTAGTTTCTTAAGCCAAACGGTACCAAAGTAACTTCCAGGTAACATGACATCAACGGTAAACCGTTGCCCCCTTTGTAAACAAAGTAAGATCACCCACAACCAGCGCTTCTACATAACACGGTGTAGTAGATCCCGGCTAATGCAGTGAGGCAAGGGATAGAAAAAAATGGTAAAAATCAGATTTGCTGAAGTGAACTGCCACGTGACTGTGAGCAGAGCAAATCCAAGACACTCTACCAACTAACAGAATTAACACCAGATTTAGCAAAATTCACTCGATACCTTATTTCCAGGCTTAATAGAAAGCTACAGTCATTCAGAGATTGTGGGATTAGTGATCAACGGAACAGAACGTGGAGCCTAGAAACAGGCCAGCATGTACACAGCCCCGACTTACGACACAGGAACAACCGTAATTGAGAAGGGAAGGATGCACTTTTCAGTCAAGGGTTCTAGAGTAACTGGATATGCATAAGAAGAAACGAGCCTTGCCCTCACACGATACATGAAACTAATTCGAGGTGGCTCGTATATCTAGACATAAAAGTTCAACCATGAAGTTTCTAGAACACAGAATATCCTCATACCCTTGGGCTAGTCAAAGCTGTCTTAAATGCGTAAGGCACTAATTAAAGTGATAAATGAGACAATTAAAACTGCAAACTTTTGTTCGTCAGGAGACATCATTAAGAAAATAAATAGGCAAGCCCACAAACCTGGGAGACGTTATTTGTAACGCATATGTCTGACAAAGAATTTATACCCAGAATATCCCACAAACAAGAAAAAGGAAAGCGACCCGATTCAAAAACAAGCAGAAAGATAACTCTCGATTTCTGGTCCTGCCTGGAAGGAGCTTGGAGACGCCATTCCGTCCTACGACAGGTAAAAGGCTGAACAACCTGAAACCGACACCTCTTCTTAGACCCGTCCTAGCGCGGGGAGGCCACAGGACAGACGCTGACCCCGAGCTGGAGACGGGCGGTCCACCCAACACAGAGAATCAACGACTTACCGGAGAGAAAGCTCCAGGACGCCAGCACCGGGCAGGGAGGCCTGTGCTGTAACTGACAGTGCTGGGGACGCACGTGGACCCTTCTGTGCGGTGGTGACTCCAGGGGACCCCGTGCAGGGTCCCCACGCTTGTGTGAGCTTGACCTCCACGAGCCCCGCCAGCTTCTCAGAGTGAATGTCTGCTAAGAGCCCCTCCTGCTTCCTGCAGGGGGAGGGAAGGGAGCCATCCAGTCCTTAACAAGGCTCTAGCGCAGGGGAAACTAGTTAACCTGAGGCTAACCCGCGTGGTGCCAACAGAGCCAGCTGACGCCGGGGAAAAACGGGCAAAAGATTTAAAGAGACACAAAGGAATAAAAGAGCACAACGCGCGAAGGGCCAACACACACCCGAGAGGCGTCGGCCGCATCGCTTACCAGGAAAACACACGTGGGAACCACGGTCAGACAGCGCTCGTCAGGGTGGAAGCGTGAAAGGAGGTGGGACGCCCAGTGTCGGCGGCACGTGGAATAACCAGAGCCCGTGCCTTCCACGGGGGCGCTGGGAGCTCGACCAAAGCCGAGTCTGGGTGCTCTCGACCTGGGGGCGTCAAGTGTACCTCCACAAAGCTGGGTGGAACCAGAGAGCGGCTGCCTCTCGGGGGACGAGCTGAAGGCTGACCTGGAAGGGGAACGAGGGAACTTTCGGGAACGATGCCGATGTGCTGTGTGCTGCTGGGGGTTTGGGTTTCACACGTGTGTGCATTTATCACTGCAGGGTTTTACGTTTCATTGGTAAATTGGACTTCAAAAGAAAGAAACTGTAAACAGTGAACTCTAGTTAATCTTACAGAGGCTGAACCGTCTACTGAGAAGGTACTGATGTCTGTAATTTACTCTGAAATGCGTTAAGAAATAAGGATGGATGGAACGACAGATGGATAGAGACGTACCAGACCAAATGTAGTAAAATATTAATGGCGGAATCGAGGCGGTGCTCCGCTAAATGATTTTCCATAATAAAAAGCTGGGGAAAAAACCACTGGCAGCAGTGGGGTCCGATCCGTCACAAGTCAGACACGGAGGAACACCTACTGTCTGATTTCACTTCTGTCGAGTTCAGCAACGGGTAAACCTGCTCCAGGTGTGAAGGTCACCTTCGGGCGGCAGGCGGCAGGTCATACTGGAAGGGAGCACGTGATGGTTTCTGATGTCCTGGGAACGTTGCGTGTCGGGTGCCAGAAAACGAGAAAATTCAGAGCTGTGCCTTACGATTCGTGCGTCTTTGTTCATATTTGTTAGGCTTCAATAAAAACGTACATTACAAAAACTCTTAGGGAAACAGGGACACACTGGAACCTTCTTACCCTGAAGAAAGGTTCCACCTATAATCCACCTACAACCTATGACCGTGAGACATTAGAAGTATTCTCTTTTAGAAAACAGCAAAGATCATTGCAAGAACGCAGAAGCCCCCTCACGGCCCCTTCCAGGCCCTGTCCTTGCAGTGTTAGCCATTCATTAATTAAGATAGTTTGGCGTTAACCCTGGGATAGACTTAGTGACCAAGGAAAAGAGTAAAAGCCCGGAAGCAGACCTACTGCTTCACGGAACCTGATTTATGACAGCGCAGGCTGGGGAAGACCGCGCGGGAGAGAGGAGACCATCTAACAAATGCTACTCAGACAATTAGTTATTCATGTGGAGAAAGTGAAATTGGATTTCTGTCTCACACCGTAAATAAAAATCACTTGTGGAAGACAATGTGGGGGTTATCTTTATGACCTCACCGTGGTGGGAAGGCTGCTTAATAAACAAGACACACGTGCTGGGCGTCAAAGAGACTGAAAAATGTGTTGACGCTGAGAACTTGTTTATCAAAAAATAACACAGAGGGTGTAAAAGCAAGTCACAAAGTGGGAGGAGATAATTCCACACATAAACCAGCAAAGGGATAGTATCAGAGTGTAAAAATCAGGAAGGAAAAGACCCACAACCCACAGCAAAATGGTTAAAAGATGCAAACAAGCTTCTCACAGACACACACGTGCAAAGATGCTCACTCCTTTGGTAACCGGAGGAAATGCACGTGAAGACCCCAGAGTTGCTACATTGCACCCACGGATTGGCTGGGCCCGAGCGAGCATCGCCGGGGACGCCGGTTTCCTGCTGGTGGAAACGCCAAACAGCTCCAGGCACTTTGGAAAATAATTAGGCTTCGTCCTGTAACGCTGAGAGTTTCCAGACGCCACGGTCCTGCAGCTCTACTTCTCGTTAAATTCTAAAGAAATGTTTGCTCCTGAGCCCACGGAGACGCGCCGTGATGTTCACAGCATGTTGCTTTCCGAGGCAAAACGCTGGGAACGACGCAGACGTCTGTATGACGGGTGAGTGGAAAAATACATCTTTGGGGTCTATTTATGCGATGGAATTTTACCCAGACAACGCAGATGAACTTAGAAATGCTGCGCTGAGTGGGGAAGAGCTGCATCGATTACAGAGCAAGCACGAAAGCAAGCAACGCTAAACCACACGTCGCGTAGCGTGACGTGTGTGACAGCTGAGGACACAGTGAGCGGATTCATGAGCTCGGAACTCGGGGTGCAGGGGAGCAGGGCCGGGGCGCTTCCCAGCAGCACTATGACGATATGGGGGAGGGGCGGGGTCCCCGAGGCGCTCACACCCGTGCCCTTTTCCCTGGACTGTGTCACGTGCTACATGGCTAAGTTAATTACAAACAGAAGTGGAACCTTTCCCTTGCCCAAGCAACGTGAACAACTCACGCCCGGTGCGTACGCTTTCGAGGAGCTAACGATTAATGTTTCATTCGGCTTAACAGACTTAACAGAAACAGACGTGGTTCTAATTAAGCCGACCTGGGTGCTTACCACCGAAGACCCTTCCCCCCGGACGCTCAAGCTTTGCCCCACTGTTAGGTCCACTGGGACAGGCCTCTGAGAAGGACTCTACAGGTGGGCATGCTTTCTGAGCGCCCGGTACCTGTGGGTGTGTTTGCTTTGCTTTAACCCACGAAATGCAACTTCCTTGAATGTCAAATCCTAGCTCAGAACCGTCCTTCCATCAAAAGCTGGGTTTGGTCCCCCAGCATCTCGTTTTCCCCCACGGGGTCCACTTCCCGGCCCCCATGCTCCAGGAAGTCGTGGGCTTGGGTTCTTCCCGGGAGCCGGCCCTTTAGTTGGGGACGTGCCCTCTCCCCCCGGGGGCACTGCCCACGCTCCGTCCTCTCCTCGGTCACGCCCAGCGCTGTGTGGCCCCTCACCAGCCTTGTCGGGGCGCCGGCTGCCCGCTCTGGGTCTCTGACCTGATGCCCCACGGCCTCTGCTTTGCTCCTGCCCTTTCAGGTCCTGAAACCCCTCCCTTGTCTGCCCCTTCTCCACCCATCCTGCTCCCCTTTGAATGGCGAGCTGCCCGTGACCTGGAGTTTTTCCCGGAACGGGAGTTGTGAATCTAGAAAGGTGCCCCCGGGAGCCCCTTGCTGGGCCGAGGAGGAGAGGGTGGTGGTGGGCAAGCTCGGAGAGTCACCCATCGAGGGGCCTGTTTGGGCGTCAGCATCGCCTCCATCCGCCCTTGGGGTGAGAACCTTCTCTCCTCCCTGACATCTGGGCCGAGGCCCTGGCAGACACGCTGTCGGGTGAACCCGGGCCCCCTCCGTCTGGCTGGGCACCTCCTGTCTCCGAGGGCTCGACGTGTGGAGCGGAATCTCACTGCCCTGCTGCGTGCGTCGTCCAGCGATCCATTCACTAATCTTACGCGTCTCTTGAGCACATTTCCCTAATGCTTAAACACTCGCTCACTTCATGAATGCCAACTAAAAAAATCAACCAATAAAACTTCGCAGATATTTAGATATTGATTACAAACCTTAATCAAATGCTTCTAAACGTTTAATTAAAACCACAAGCTAAATATATCAGATTTGCTTAAATTGCTTCAAACGCCTTTATAATTATGCAAGACCTACTGCCGTGGCTGAAGGACACCCCCATACGCTGAAGTCCTCATCCTCCGTCCCACCCCATGACTGTCTTTGGAGACTTGGCCTTTAGGGGTGGTTAAGGTGAAACAGGTCACGAGGGTGGCGCCTGGTCCAACAGGACGGTGGCCTCGTGAGAAGGGGAAGGGACACCAGAGCTCTCTCTGCCGGATGAGGACCCGGGAGCTGGGCAGCCCTTGCTGGAGACCACGCCTGCTGGCACCAGATCCGAGAGAAAGAAATGTTTGTCGTTTGCGCCCCTCCGTCTGTGGTATTTTGTTTTAGCAGCTAAGACAGCACACAAATTATCATAAGGACTTAAAAAGGGGGGACTTGGGCTTCCCTGGTGGCGCAGTGGTTGAGAGTCCGCCTGCCGATGCAGGGGACACGGGTTCGTGCCCTGGTCCGGGAAGATCCCACATGCCGCAGAGCGGCTGGGCCCGTGAGCCATGGCCGCTGAGCCTGCGCGTCCGGAGCCTGTGCTCCGCAACGGGAGAGGCCACAGCGGTGAGAGGCCTGCGTACCACAAAAAAAAAAAAGGGGGGGGGTGGGGATTTGGGAGCCGGGGGAGACGCGGTGGTGAAGCACACGGTCATCCGCCTTTGTCCACATGTGCAGAACTGGGCTGAAAGGTGACACGCGCCCCGACGAGAAAGAAAGAAAAACCTTACAGCTTGCTTACACGGGAGCTGGTGCCGAGGCAATTCCATGGCTCTGCACGTGGTCCTTCCTCATCTGTTACTCTCAACGCGTCCCGAGTCCTTCCCGCGGTCGCTGCGGACAAAAGAGAGGGACGCACCCTCCGACAGCCTCCCCGCAGGCCTGGATTCTCTCAGGCGCACTCCTCCCGCGGGCAGCCGCGTCCTCCTGGTCCAGGACCCATCGCGCTGCAATCACCCGCGTGGACCTGTGAGACCCACGGGGAATGGACTCACCCAGTGACTAACGGCTCCCCCGCCGAGGGGTCGCTGACAACACCCCCTGCTGCCCGCGGGGCCGGGCTCCTGCTTGTCTCTGGCACCCGCCGGCCCTGTGCGGGAGACGTGAGGTCACAGAGAGACTGGGGTCCTTGGCGGAAACAGAAATACCACTGAACGGCACATGGGGATGCTGGCTCCAAGACACGTGTGTGCGAACTGCTGGCCCCGGTGAGGAGGCAGTCGTGCACACGCAGACACACGCGACACACCGCACACACACGTACACGCACGCTCTTGGGGGCGAGCCCAGAAGACAGGCGTCCAGCATGTGCAGCGATCATCTCTGGGTGATGGGTAATAAATGACTTTTCATTTTCTTCCTGAGACTTTCCCACATTTTCCAAACACTTTACGACGACGGCGTGAACGTTACAAGAAAAAGAAAATCCCCAGACATGCCTTTTTCTAAGCAAAAACCACATGCTGGCCCCAGCGTGGTCGCTGCAGGAGCTGCTGTGGGCCCAGGCCTGGCTCGACTGCCGCACGGACCGTGGGGTCTCAGGGACACTGGCGTGTCGCTGGCCACCTGTCCGGGCTGGGTTTGGCCGCTCTGGCCGTCTGGGCCATCCCGGCCCCGGGCCAGCTCAGAAAGAGTTAAGATGCTCCACCAATGCAAATTAGATTTAATTAATCCTTTTCATCAGTTGCAAATATACCTTCTGAACCCTATTAAAAACATGAATATGCAAATGCAGACCTTTTTAAATTCTCATTTTCAAGGACTAGGTGTTGGGATTTGATTAAGTGAATTCCGTTAACAGCCTGTAAAACTGGTGCAAAATTTAATTTCCATTTTAAGTTTGAAAAAAACGGCATGAAGGCTGTTGCTGATTGAGCTAATTATAGTGTCACATTACAGAGGCCACACGCAGAGCCCACAGGCTCAGGCGGAGGGGCCCTGGGCAGGGCCTGCGGGCGGCTCCCAGGGGCCCACAGCCAGCCCTGCCGTGCCGTTTCCCAGATGCGGAGACTGAGGCTCAGGTAGGGGAGGAGACGTCCCCAGGAGCCCCTCGCAGGTCGTTGCGTGTGGGCTGCCTGGGCAGCCTGGGCCCCCCGACTCACTGAGGAGGTGGGGGCCCCGGGCAGGGAGCCCAGGAGGGAGCCCGGGCCCACGTGTCCCCTCCGTCCGCACTTCCCGGCTCTGCCGGCACCTCCACGAACTCCCGGGTGACCTGCTAGGACAGACACTTCTCTGTCAGTCAAGCAGGGAGACAGTCTGGCGGCACATTTAACACGCACGATGGCTTCCCAGCAATACTCAAGCAACCGTGAGCCGGCACCGCCGGGTGCCCAGGACCCTCGGCCCCCGTCCGTGGTGCTGGCGCTCGAGGGCTGTCCAGTCCCATACGGTGGCCTGTGCACACTCGCCGCTGAGCGCCTGAAGTGTGGCTGGTCTCGACCCAGATGGGCAGCAGACACACGACAAGATGCTGGGTTTCCGCGGCTCAGCGCTGAGAGACGGTAAATGAGTGTCTCGCTAATTTATATACATGTAATTTAGAGAACTTCATGTTTTAAAAATTAAGATATAATTGACGTATTAGTTTCAGGTATACAGCACGATGGTTCAATATTTGTATATATTGCAAAACTAATTTTTACATGGGTTACGTGTTGAAATAACGTGCTGGATGTATTAGGTTAAATATATTCATTAAAGTTAATTCCACCCGCTTCTTAAACGCGGCCGCTAAAATATTTCAAATTACGTATGCCACTTGCATGCTACCTTTGTCATCAGGGCAGTTCTACAGAAGACGCTAAAGCTGATGGAAAATGTGTATTTTATGTATACTCTATGTAACTCAGATATATTATAAGCAAGATATGCATAAAGAAATGCCAGGTGGCAGGACAGGCAGGCCCAGGTGTGCGTCGGCTTGGGCCTCCCCCCTCCCCCCAGCCCCCATAAGGAGCAACCACAGCCAGGGCGGCTTAAACAACAGACAGTGACTTTCTCAGGGTCCGGAGGCTGGAATCCGAGATCCAGGCTCCTCCCAAGGCCTCCCTCCTGGGCCTGCAGACGGCAGTCTCCTCCCTGCGTCCTCACACGGTCGGCCCCGTGTGTGTCCCAATCTCCTCCTCTTACAAGGACACCAGTCCTATGGGATTAGGGACCAGCCTAACGGCCTCATTTTAACTTCATCACCTCTGAGGCACAGGAATTCACATGAATCTGGGGACACAGCTCTGCCCACAAGGGAGGACGAGGCGGCGGGGTTCTGGGGAGAAGGTCCCCGTGGTGGGTAGACAAGGGCTGGTGTGTCTGAGGCTCGCCACGGAGTCCAGTTCCCAGAAATATTAACCGACTGGAAATCACCCCAAACCTTCTGCTCACTCTGGAAAATCTGGAGCCACGAGGAGGGCGGGGGCAGAACCACAAGAGAAAGGTTTGCAGGCAAGACTTGTTAATTTGAACCTGGAAATGAGTTTTTGTTTTGGTTTTGTTTTTAAAGTAATGACCAAAATGGTTCGGAAGTATGGAAGTTCTGAGAGATGCTGTCAGTTTTACTCGAAACTGAGAATCTGGTGTTTCTGTAGGTTATTGTTTTCAATAAAACTTACGTGTTTTGGAAATAACAAAACCCCAATGAAATACATCAGTAGATGCTTTTATGGAAAATTTCCAAGACAACTGTTAAGTGAGGAAAAAACCCAAGCTGCAGAACAAGCCAGTTATTTTCAAACCACACAGGAGCCCAGTGAGCCCAAACCCTGCGCTGTCTGCCCGTGTGTCAGGTGCCCGTGTGTCAGGTGCCCATGGCCATCACAGAGGACGAGCTGGGGCAGGGCCAAGGGGGCTCTTCCTTCACTTGACATTTCTGCTGCTGAGGGTTTTTCCTTTTACACTGAAAGTGCATCAAAATTGTGCAGTTGGAGAAACAGAGACGAATGAGAAGAAAACGGAAACCACAACGAGACAGGCACCGGAACGCGCGCCATCGTTGCCCCCTGTGCTGTGTGACTGCGGGCAAGGCCCTGCCCCTCTCTTGGCCGAAGCAGGAATTTAAGCAGCTTGGTAAAGCCACCACTCCTCACCGTGCACACACGTATGTACACACACGTGACACAGCCATGCACGCACACACAGCACACACCCTTTCCTGTCCTGCCCTAGACTCCACGCCCTGGACCTCTAAGTCACCCCTCTGAGGCTGCCTGGGGACAGAGGCCTGGCCCCTTCCTTGGTCCTGGCATCCTGGCGACATTGAACCACGAGGAAAACAGGCAGGTCTGACCCAGAAGCTGGGTCGTGAGGGCTGCCGACCCCGGCCAGGAGGTCCGGGCCTGACGGACTTGCCTGCGGCCTGGGGCAGGTCCTGCCCTTTCCGAACCCCGGCCTCCTCTCGGACAAGACGCAACTTGCGGGATCATCACGGGATGGGAAGGAGCTTTGTAAGCTGGGATGTTTCAATCGGGGGCGGGCGGGTGGGGGAGCCTCGCAAACGGGAACGGGGCTTGTGAACCGCGTGGGGTCACATCAAGTGCAGATTCTGACCCAGTGGGTCCCGGCATTTCTAGGCGGCTCCTGGGGGACACCGCGGGTCGTGGTCCACACCTGAGTCATGAGGAGCTAAAGAAAGCCCGGAGGTTTACTCATTTCCAGAACACGAACCAGGCGCACGGGGAGGGGAGAGAGACGATGCACAGCTCACATCCTTGAGTTGGCGCCTCCGGATGCAGAGGCGGGCCGGGCCCCGGGGGAGGCGGGGGTCCCACGGGGGCCCCGGCAGGCGGCGCTGTCCTCCCTGGGAGCCTCGGGGACGCCGGAAGGAGGCTGTCGCACGCCAAATCCCGCTCCATCCTGGCAATTAAGGTTTATCGCCGTAGCACTAATCCCTTAAAATTAGTCATTAGCGGCTTGACAACCACGTAGCGCTGGTGCCCACTGACGAGCTGGCAGCGGTGGGGTCTCTGCCAGAACCAGAACCTTCCGGGGCCTGGCTCCCCACCCGACTGCACCCAGAGCCCCCCACAGGCGGCGGGGCGGGCAGCTGGCAAACTCAGCGGCATGTGACTGAGCGGACCTGGGAGGATGCTAGGGGGCCGCTGCGCCCCATCCCACCTAGACGCGGCCCCGGGGGTGGGGGGACGGCGCCTCCTGCCCCTCTCCTGGGAGGGAAATCCTGAAATTCCGTGCAAGCGCTGTCAGCCTGGGGCTGGGTGGGTGGTCCGGGCCGGGGGTGGGCTTTCCACCTGGAAGCGGCCTCAGGGACCCCCCTGCCGAGGAAGGAGGTGTGAGGAGCCCGGGGCAGGGGGTGAGACCAGGTCCCGGTGCTCACGGGAGGCTGGGCCTGGGGAGGCTTGGCTGCCGGCCGCCCACCCTGTCCTCCCACAGACACGGGGCCGGGTGCTGGGCGGGGGCCCAGCGCCGCTACTGCAGGACCCGGGCAGGGATTAAGTCTCAGGAGGTGACATGAGGCCAGGGACGTGTGGCCCTGAGGGACCCATGGCACGTGAGGGGCAGTGGGGAGGGCTGACCTGGCCTTGGGGCCACGCGTCGCCAGTGGGAGTCAGGGCCGTGGCACGAGCGCAACCCCTCCGCCCCCAACCCTCCGGCACGCGCCTCTCCCGCCGGGGATCCTGGAGTTCAGTTCTGGCCTTGCAACCGAAACCACCACGCTCGGGGGTGCCTGCCCGGCCGCGCACCCCCTCGTGGGCCCTGTAGTGACCCCTGGGCAGAGATCACGAGCTTCCGGCCTGGCCTTCTGGCCAGGGTGACCCCACCAGCCGGGCCATCTCAGCAGCAGCCGGCCGCTCCCGCCTGCCCTGAGCGGGGACTGGCTACGTCTGCCCCATCTGGGAGCCGCCCTCCAGCAGGTGCCGTCTGCGTGCCGGGCGCACACAAGGGCCTCGCGATGCGTTTGTGTGGGCTAACGATTTTGAGTCAAGTTCTGACCTGAGCCTTTTATCACTGGCCTCTGAATTCAGCGATTTCACACGGGAGGCAAGCCGGGGCCAGGCCTGGGACACAGCCTCCGCCATACGGGGGTCCAGCCCCAGCCCTCCACGGCGCCGGGGACGGGGGCAGAGTCGAGACAAGGGCCTGGTCCCCCACTCCCAGGCTGGGGCCCAACATCATCTGTGGGACCTTTGCTCCCACAAAGCAGCAGGGAAGCGCCACTGCGGGTTTGGGGGTCCCGACAGAGGGAGGGAGACGGACGAGGCCCCTGCCCACCAGCCTCGCAGGGAGGGGCTCAGAGCCCGAGATGCGACTTCACTCTGCTGGTGTGTCTGTGGCACCGGGAAGGGGGCCGCTCCAGTGTGGAATGAGGGGTGAAGGAAGGTGCACTCTGACGTCTGCTGGAAAACCCCCAACTGGGGGTCTTCATTAAGCGCAGGACCCCCGGGACCCCCGCCTGGCTCGGTGCCTTTCCCCCGATTCGTGACGACAAAGAAACATGGAGCCTCGCTCCTCCCCTGCGAGATGGCGCCGAGGGCGCCCAGAGCGTCTGAGGGGGTGAGGAGAGCAGGACGCCCCCAGCCGGACCAGAGTCCAGTTCCGAGCAGCCTTGGCCCTGGGAAGCCAGTCTGCACGCCGAGCCTGTCTTCTCATCTGTGAAGTGGGGACGTGTTGGCCGTCAAACCAGCCGGGGGGCTCTGGGTCCCGGGCCTGTGCTGACCTTGCTGTGACCCTGGGCCTGGCTGGGCCTTGTCTGTCTGGGCACCCATTCACAGACCGAGCTCCAGAGTGACTGTGATGGGGGTGGGGTGTGAAAGGCAGGGGGTCGGGGCAGCCCCAGACGCACAGGCCACACCTCCCAGGGCTCTGGGCTCTGCAGAGGGACCCAATGCTGGCCCTCCCCACCCACCTCCCCTGACCATGGCCTGGAGACCTGCCGTGGGGCAGCACTGTAGGCGAGGCTACGCCCGAGGCCGCCCCCACCCACCCTGCCGGGCTCCAGGGGTACCCACCGCCGCTCCTGCGACAGGCACACAGGGCGGGGACGTCAGGACAGCAGGGGTGCCGAGCTGTGTGCGTGGAGGGAGCCCGTCAGCCCAGGGGCTCAGACACACACACAGTGAGCCGGGTGGGGGCTGAGGGAGCCTTTATTTCACACGCGCCGGGAACTTCGCCGGCAGCCCAGGTTCACCCACCAGCTCCAGGCACGGCCAGGCTTGAGCACGGTGTGATAGGGGCGCCTGGGGGAGGGGACAGGAAGCCAGTCCAGAGCACTGCCCCTGAGGTCCCCCACCGCTGCCTCCTACCTGCTCTCCAGGACGGAGGGTGACGAAGTGGTGGCCTGTCCCTGCAGAGCGGCCGTGAGCCCAGGGGTCGGGGAGGGGCACCCCTGAGCCGCTTAACCCTGCCGGCCAGAGCTGTGCACAGGTGGCTGGGGGGCACGCAGGAGTCCCCATCAGGCCCTGACGCTCACGGCCATCTGGGCAGGAGGCCGGGCCCTGTGGATGGGGTAGCTGGCCTGGTGGGGCTGGGACCCCAAGGGACAGGCCTGAGCGGGCTGCCGCCGGCTCCCTCGTCCGCCTTCGGAAGTTGGGGGCGCGGCCGGCACGGGGCGGGGGGCCGCAGGCTAGGCCACGGTCTGGCGGCTGAAGAGGTCAAGGGTGAGGGCGCTGAGGAAGGCGGGGATGCTGTCCTGCCGCAGCAGGTACAGCTCGATGAGCTCCTGCGCCGTCCGGGAGAACTCCGTCTCCAGCAGTTGCATCTTCGTGCCCGAGGGTCCCGCGGCCTGCAGGGTGGGCGGGAGACACAGGAGATGCCGTTAGCAGGTGGGCCCTGGGCGGGTCGCCCCACTCAATCCCCCGTTGCCCCAGGCTCCAGACGCGGACGGGCCATCTGCCCAAGTCCAGGCACATCCCCCCAGGCGAGGCTGTTTCTCGGGCCTCCTGGGTGGTGGGTCTCACCCACGCTTCAGGAACCTAGAAGCCAGGATGGGGGTGTGCACGCCAGCTCACCAGCTCCTCCGGGTCTGTCCACCCTCAGACCCGAGCCCTTGTGAGGACGCTCCGTGCCGGGCGTGAGGGCCCTGTGACAAGCCACGAGGCTGCAGGCGCTCCGAGGTGGGTCTCACGCTGCCCCGTGTGCCAGCGGGACGGCCGAGGGGCCGCTGTGTCAGGGCCTCTCACCCACTGCCCTCGGGCGCTGCTGCACGTCAGGGCTCTCTGTCACGGCGGCGGGGCTGCCTCTGGAGTCCGCTAATACGAGTTCAAATCCAGCCCCTTCTGGCTGTGAGGCCTCGGGCATGGAACGGAGGGGCTCCCAGCTGAGGGCACCGCTGGGAGCTAGCCCACTTGGTGGGGCTTGCTGAAGGGCGGCAGGTGGGGGGCCAGGCAGCTCTGGAGAACCCGAGAGAAGCCAATTCCTTTCACTACTTCTTTACGTAAATGCGCCACCTGTGATTGGGGAGGTGCCACGAAGGAAGACGGGCCTGTCCCCCAGTGATTCAGAAGACCAGTCTTTCAACACCATGTGTGCCACATGGTGGGACCCCCAAACTAGCTGGTCAAGCCCTCACGTGCAAGTGGGGAGACCGAGGCCCAGATGGCTCAGGGCTGGCCTGGGTCACAAGGCAGGTGTGAGCAGGGCCGAGCCCAGGGCAGGTGCTCCCGGGGGTGCAGGGCAGCTGGGGGGTGGACAGAGGCCCGAAGGTGCCCAAACACTTGGGCAGGGCTCATGGGGAAGCCCCCTCCCTTCCTCAGGCAGGCCTGTGGCAGCTCTCAGACCCTAGATGGCGCCCCGACGTGGGCCTCACCTGCCAGCAAGCCCGTCCCAGGTGAGTTAGGACCTCCGGGGTCTGCCTGCTGGGGGCGCAGGCCTGGGGAGAGGCCGTCGTACACCAGACAGAAGCCTGTGGCCTGCGACCCTGTCCAGCAAGGCAGTGATGCTGACGGGGCAGCTCAGGGGAGTCAGGAGGCGAGCAGGGTGGTGGCCACCGTGGGCCAGCCCCCCACTTGTGGAACGAGCACCTGCCCACCCTGCCCATCCGGCCCAGTCAGCTCCACCCCTGATGAAGGCCACCACTCCACTTGGGGAATCCCAGGCTGGAAGGGACATACCCGGTGACACGCACACGCCCCATGGGAGAGCCCCTTCCTTCCCAGGCAGCCGACTAGGAAAGGCTTCTTCCCGCCGACCCCCAAACTCGCCTGCCAGCCGGAACCCTGGCTCCGCCTTGGCGGGTGCCCGCTGCACCGAGATTCCTGTTAATGGCCACCAGAAAGTGGAGCAGCGCCGCCTGTGGCCCACCCACGCGGCGGCCCATGCTCGGGGGAAGGTGGACACGCTCCTCCCGGCCCACGGAGACCCTGAGAAACGGCCCCTGCCAAGACACACGCCTGATAAACGACTCGTGTGCAGGGCCCACCGGCAGCTCTGACCACTCAACAGCAGGAAGACAAATGACCCGGTTAAAAAGCGGGCGAACAATCCGAACAGACCTTTCCCCCCCAGGACGCAGACAAATGGTCACACCACACCCTGCCTTTAGGTTCCCCGAGGACACAGACAAGTGGTCACACCACCCCGTCTTTAGGTTCCCTGAGGACACAGACAAGTGGTCACACCACCCCCTGTCTTTAGGTTCCCCGAGGACGCAGATAAGTGGTCACACCACCCCGTCTTTAGGTTCCCCGAGGATGCAGACAAGTGGTCGCACCACCCCGTCTTTAGGTTCCCCGAGGACGCAGACAAATGGTCACACCACCCCCCGTCTTTAGGTTCCCCGAGGATGCAGACAAGTGGTCACACCACCCCATCTTTAGGTTCCCCGAGGACACAGACAAGTGGTCACACCACCCCGTCTTTAGGTTCCCCGAGGACGCAGACAAGTGGTCACACCACCCCGTCTTTAGGTTCCCCGAGGACGCAGACAAATGGTCACACCACCTCCTGCCTTTAGGGAAGCGCAAATGGAGCCCACGGTGAGACCGCCTCAGGCCCGTGAGGACAGCTGTAACCCGGGCGACACGGTGCTGGGAAGGACGCGGGGAAGTAGGAGGGCGGGCACGGCGGGCGCTGCGCAAACAGTCTGGCGGCTCCTCATGAGTGAGCCACATGACCCGGCAATTCCGCTCCTGGGTATGTGCCCGGGAGAAGTGAGAACACGTCCACACAGGAACTGGTACAGGAATGTTCACGGCAGCAACGTTCAACGCAAGTCGAAACGCAGAAACCCCCGACAGGCGAACAGGTGAGTGCAGTGCAGCCACGGAAGGAACGACGCTCTGTACACACGACACCACGGACGACCCTCGAGGGCACACGCCAGGGCAGAGCCGCCGAGACGGGGGCTGGGACGGGGGTCGGGGAGGGAGAAAGGGGAGCGACTGCCGGTGGGCGTGGGCCTTCTCTGTGGCGGATGAAAACCCTCCAGCGTCAGGTGTGGATCACACTTCAGCAGGGCCGTCTGCAACTAAAGGCTCCCTTCTGCCCAGCAGCCCAAGGGTGATCCCCCGGCGGGCCCAGCAGGGCAGGAGGAGGCCTGACAAGGTGCAGGCCTGGATGTGCCACGGAGCGGGGCCCTCCAAGACCCCAGGGAAGGAGCGGGGGCATCTCGGAAGGAGCTGGCTCCAGCTCTGCATCGGCCTGCCCCTGCCCTCCGACCCACGACCCTTCCGAGCGGCCTTGGAGCTCTCGGTGCCGAGGTTATCTTGTCTGTGTGCCGTCTCACTTGGCCCCGGCCCCCCCGCGGGCGGCCGGCCCTGCTCCGTTGCCAACACATTTAGCCTTGTCATAATGGTTCAACACAGACCGTTTTCAAACAAAAATAAGAGAAACCACTCTGACCTTTACCAAGAAAATCCTTTAATTTCTGCCTTCTGCTCTTGACTCTGAGTATTTTTCCCTAAATGTCAGAGGGGCAGGTTGTCAGCTGTCGGCTCAGCACAGGCTGGGTGGGGGGTTAGGGGGTGGAGGGAGTTGGGGGCCCGAAAGGGCAGCCGAGTCTCCTGGCTGTGCAGTGGTTAGGGGCAACCCCGGCCCGTCCTCCTCCGCCCAACCTGGCCCTCCCTCAGCCCCCTGCTCCCCCGAGAAGCGGCCTTCCGCTCCGACTTAAACTGGGGGTCCTCCGGGCGCCTCCCCAGGCCCCTGCAGGCTCTGCATGTGGGTCAGACATGCCTCGCGGTGTCTGCACCGGGGCTGCCACTCCCGACGAGCAGGCCTGGCTCAACCCTGACCAACAGGGAGCTGCCTGGGACGCCTTGTCTGCCCGCGGGCATCGCCCGGTGCTCACCCCGCTGCCGGGCAGTTCTGGGCACCCGGCCGCCCTCAAGACCCAGAAGCAGGGCTCAGTGCTTCTCTCTCATCTCGACCCATGTCCAGGCAACCCCCCACGGCTCCCGGCTGCTCCCCTGACGTGCCCGGGGCCGGGTCCCGGTTCTGTGGATCTGCCGTGTTCCCAGGACGTGCCCATCAGCCTGCGTTCAACGCTGCCTGGTCCCCAGGTACCTTGTATGGCACTCTTATTAGGAGCTGTTCACTTAAAACCAGAGCGCGGCTTTTAAAAAGGCAAACTGCCCAGTAAGATGTGCTGACCATGCTGGACGGGAGGTGTCAGGCGTGTAATAAAAGCGCCCGGCTTGAGGGGCACGTGGCACCAGGTCAGCCCAGTCCAGGGGGTGGCCCGGCCTCAGGCCCAGCCCGCTGCCTGCCCTCCGAGGTGACCGGATGCAGCACACACTTCTCTCTGCCCGGGGAGGGTGAGGGTCCTGCCTGGATCAGCCACGCGGAAATCGAAGCACCCCCGTCTTCAGAACGGAGTCAGGGCTTCTCAAGCCGGGAATCTAACACATCCCAAGTGCTTTCACGCACTCACGTGCTGATCTGGGGAGGGCAGCTTGCCCCGGCCGGCCAGCGTCCTCTTGAAATTTCTGCGCTCGAGAACGCCCTGGAGCCGGCACTGGGGGTGCCCCTCGGGCGCCCGCCGTCCCCCACGCAGCACGGCCTCCCTCTGGGGCAACGGAACAGGAGCGCGGCTTGGGGAGCTCACAGGGCTAAGATGAAAGGTGGTTCATTACGGTTTTCTGAATTCTCCGCGGTTTTACTATGACTGCACATACTTGTAATCAGTAAAAACAATATCTAAATTATATCCACAAGGCCTGACAGCTTTGAGAACGCGCAAATACACACGGCGTCCCTGCTACAGGCACGTGCCGACGTGTGGCTTCACCAGCTCCCAGGCCGGGGCCCGAGCGGGGCCCGCGGTGGGGACACACGGTGTCTGGGACTGGGGCTCGTGGGACGCCCTGCCACAGTGCCGTCACCACCTGTCGGCCTCCAGGGCTGGGGTGAGCTTCGTGGGGATTGGGGGTGGACACCTGGCTGGCTTCCTCCCCAGATCCTCCCTGCCCGTGGGAGGGCACCTACGGGGGTGCCCCCGCCCGCCCCCCGTGTCCTGGGCCGCGGGTGACACCCAGCGTGGCGGCCGGCGGCCTGCAGACGCTGCGGAAGTCTCTGCATCGCCTGCCCACCTGTGTTCCTCGGAGAGATGCGCGCACAGCCCCCCTGGCTCCCTGAGAGCCCGGCCCCGTGGAGCCCTTCTCGCCGGCCACGAGGACGAGCTCTCCCGGCCCACTCGGGCTGCTCCCTCCCCGCCTGGTGCCTCGGGGCCCCTGTCCCAGCCGCATCCCTGTCACCTCCAAAGCCTGGTCAGCCTCCCACTCCGAGAGCAGATGCCTCCGTACCCCCGCGAGGCCGGCCGGGCGTGGCTCCCAGACCGGGGGCGACTGGGGGCGGCCGCTACGCTCTGGGTCCCTGGAGCCCAGGGCAGGCGGCCCCGGGAGGCCCAGGCAGACGCTGATGCGTGCGAACAAGCAAGGGACACGGTGGCAAGTGGGTCAGGACAACTTGGCCAGAAGCTGAGAGCGCTGTCCCGGCACGGAGTTCCAGGGAACGGAAGCTGGCAAAAAAGCATGTCCAGCGAAATAGCTCACCCAATTATCCCGCTTAATTGTACTGAAAAAGCATCTAAATACTGCATGCTCTAATTATACCAGCGTTACTGGAATTCACCGTCCCCAGCTAGGGGTGACCTTTCCCAAGAGTGATTGTGGGGGGCAAGGCCGGGCACCCCAACAGTTGCAGATCCGTCTCAAACCCACAATTATTATTATTATTATTCTATTTATACAGCCCTCCATCTTCCTAGATGCTCCGTTTTAGATCCACACGCAGCTGTTCCTGCAGCCTCACGAGGGGGGAGGGCGCACGCGGGGCATCGAGGCCCCGAGCGGTCACTTCCAGGAACGCTGCCCCTCACAGGTGGGCGCCCGAGGCCTCCTTCCAGGAGGTTCGTGGGGGCAGAGGCCCGTGGACACGGGAGGTGCGAGTGGGGGTGGGCACCACAGAGCCAACCGCCTCCTTCCCACGTTCTCAGGGGGCAGGGGCCAGAGAGGACCCAAAGGTCTGGCTCCCCCGATCCTGGGCCAGCCGCCCCCCTGGGCCCCCGCCTCCTCCGTCAAGTGGGCTGGGCCACGTGTCCCCTCCAGTCCTCATCCAGGAAGCCTGCCCCTCCTTGCTCCCCATCGAGACAAGTCACACAGCCTCGGAGTAATTTTGTGGAGCCCACGGGGGCGGCGGAATCATGTGAAGAGCGATATGGCTGGAGGACCGGCAGCGACGGAGTCGGGAGCTGGGCTCACCGCCGGCTGCTCTCCTGTCTGCTGTGTGACTGTGGCCACATCACTTCACCTCTCTGGGCTGGACTTTCCTCAATTTAAGGGGGGACGCGTGCCTGTGTTCCCACCCCAGAGGGCTGCTGGCGGGCTCAGATGATAACACCTGTCAAAACGCTCGGCAGGCTCCGGGAGAGGCGGGGAGATTTACCCACCTGCCTGAAACAACCGGAGAAATGAGACACAAACACGCAACAGTGCTTTCAAGTCCTGGGACACGTGGGAATGAGGGGCACGGTCCCGGGAGATGGGAAGCAAGCCCTGTGACAGCCCCGTCCACCCCTCAGGAGACTTTCTGGGCACGGTGAGGGAGAGGCCCAGGCAGAGCCGGTGGACTGTGAGCTGAGAGTCTGGGGAGACCCAGGTGGCCAGAGGGTGCAGGACAGAGTGCCCGACAGGAGAGCCACGCCTGGAGGAAGCACTGAGCAGAGGGTGCCCGAGCAGGCAGCAGGGTACTGGTCAGCACACAAGGAAGAAACCACCTGAGACCAGGAAAAAATACCCACGGGGGTCAGAGCAAACACCACCCTGCAGGAGAAGCTCACACGGCTGGAGCTGCGCCCGTCCTCAGCAGCCACCCCCGAGAACCCCACCGCCACAGGGTACAGGAGGGTCTCCCCTCCATACCAGCACGGTCACCCTCGACTACATGCTGCTCTGGTCCCGCTCACAATTTTTTTTTTTTTTTGCCACACCTGGCGGCATGCGGGATCTTAGTTCCCCAATCGGGGATCGAAGCTGCGCCCCCTGCAGTGGAAGCACAGTCTTAACCACTGGACCGCCAGGGAAGTCCCCGGCTCACAACGGAGACCTGAAAGAATCTGCTTCCAAGTAAGTAACACCCCTGAACAAAGTTTGGGAGCTGTCACAGGAAGACAAAAACACCCAGCCCCCAAAGGGAAGAAATTCACCGCACCTGGCACCCATCAACGATGAGTGTGCAAACGTCAGGGGAATATGATTCCCAGGGAAGAGGAAAAGCCATCGACTGAAACGGATCCAGCCCTGATACTGATGCTAGAGCCAGCAATGACGTTAAATCAGCTGCTATAACTTTATTCCAGGTGTTCAGAAAGCTGACGATGTAAAAGATACAGAAAAAGCGAAACTGAACTTCTAAAGGTGAAGACTACAGCGTATGAGATGAAAAGTGTCCTGGGTGGGATTAATGGCAGATCGGATGTGGGGGAAAAAAGTTTAGTGAACCCGAAAACAGAAACAGAAACCGTTCAATGAAAGAGAGAGGAGAAAAGAATGAAAGAGAAAGAACCACACACGCGAGAGCGAGCCTTGGGGCCCTCGAGGGACACACCACACGTGCACCTGAGCCCCCGGAGAGGCCGAGACGCGCGTGCAGGCGGCTTCCGAGCCGGCCCCCAGTGACCCTGCCTCCCGGCACTGGCGTCCCGCGCAACCCGCTATCCTAGAGTTTGATGGACTCTGAGTAAAAAGTACGGCACAAATGATGGGGCGTCACTTGTGAGGGGGTGCCACAGTGGACGGTGACTGACCTGCTCTCACTCTCTGCTTCTTGCCTCTGGTGAAGCACGAACCAGAGAAGCCGTGACCCACCCACATGACGAACTAACTGAGTTCTGCCCACACCCACGGGAGTGAACTCAGGGGCTGATCCCCTCCTGGTAGGGATGTGAGGTGACCGCAGCCTGCGAGAGGCTCTGAGGAGGGGGCCGGGCTAAGTGCACTCCACTGCTGGCCTCTGGAAACTGAGCAACTAAGTTTGGGGATAATCTGTTATTCAGTGATGGATGACCAATACAGGAGGACAGAAAAAATACTTGGAAAAAAGAACAGCCCAAAACGTTTGAATGGGATGAAAACTAAGCTGGCAGATCCAACAAGTTCAATGAACCCCAAGCACAGAAAAATAAATGAAGAAAATGACACCAAAGTACATGGTAATGAAACCACCCAAAATCAATAATGAACATTTTTAAAGCAGCCAGAGAAAAACAGACACGTGACCACAGAACAAAGAGGGGCCGAAAGCAGATTTCTCACGGGGAACATGGAAGCCAGGTGGCAGTGGGACAGTGTCTGTAAAGCACAGAAACAACAAACGAAACCCAGTCAACCCAGAATCGTACCCGGTGAAAATGACACGTGGGACCGGAAAAACCCTATTATCGCCAGCTGACTGACACTACAAGAAATGCTGAAGGAAGCCCTTCACAGAGAAGGAAGATGAAGGTGGAAATGTGCGTGTACACAAGAAGAATGAAGAACACCACATTCCTTCAACGCACAAGGAGTGGAAGCTGCATACGAGGTACGTGAGAAAACTTAAAGTATCTTCTAAACACCTCTGAAAGGTGATTGACTATTTAAACAAGAACTATAATTATATAGTTTTTATTATATATATATTTTATATACATAATTATATATTTTATTATATATTATATATATTTTATATATAATATATTTTATTATATATATTATATATATAATTATATATATTTTATATCTAATATTTTGTTATATATATTATATATAATTATATATATTTTTATTATATATATTTTATTTATATAATTATATAAAGTATATATATAATTTATTATATATAAATTATATATTCATAGCAGTTTATCGTGAGGTTTACAACATGTGTATGAGCAAAATGTATTTCAAGGAGCTGAATAAGGCAGGAAGGAGACAACTGGAAGGTTTACGCGTGTAGCACGAGAACTGCAAGGTTCTTAGCGTCTACGTGCAGCGACATCATGTCGCTTGAAGTTGACTGTGGTAAGATGTCCACTGTCAGTCCTAAAGCAATCCGTAAAACACCAAGATAAAGTTACAGTTAAGTCACAAAAGGAGATATACGAATTTGTACAAATTATTCAATTAATCTAGGAGAAGGCAGAAAAAGGGGAACAAAGCATAGGACCCACTGAAAACAAATAATGAGACGTGGGCGTAAACCTAATCAGAGCAGTAATCAACTTAAATGTAAATGGTCTGAAGACACCAGTAAAAAGGCAGAGACTGTCAGACTGGAAAGACTTGCAAGGCTCAATTATATGAGGCTCATAAAAAAGTAAAAATATGGGGCTCCCCTGGTGGCGCAGTGGTTGAGGGTCCGCCTGCCGATGCAGGGGACGCGGGTTCGTGCCCCGGTCCGGGAAGATCCCACACGCCGCGGAGCGGCTGGGCCCGTGAGCCATGGCCGCCGAGCCTGCGCGTCCGGAGCCTGTGCTCCGCAACGGGAGAGGCCACAACAGCGAGAGGCCCGCGTACCGCAAAACAACAACAACAAAAAGTAAAAATATGAAAAAGATAAACCACACTAACGGAAGCCAAACGCTGCAGTGACCATGTTGACACCAAACAACTTAGATTCAGAGCAAAGAACATCATCAGGGAAAAAGGCCATTTCAGAACAACAAAGGGATTAATCTATACACAAAATAAAGACCAACAGAAATGCAAGAAGGAATAGACAAATCTGTAATTATAGTCAGAGATCTCAACACCTCTCTGTCTACTGAGAGAAAAGGAAGATAGAAAACGAGCAAAGATATAGAAGATTTGACAATACTATAAAAAAACCCGACCTCACATTTATGGCATACTCCAGAATACAAATTATTTCCCAGTATATTTACTTAGATAGACCACATTCTGGACCTTAAATTTCAGTAAATTTAAAAGGATTTATTTCATACAAACTATGTTATCTGACCACAATGAAATTAAATCATTAAGTAATAATAGAAAGCTATCTGGAAAATTTCAAAATATATGGAAACTTAATAATATACTTCTCAGTAACCTATGGGTCAAGGAAAAAATCAAAAGGGAAATTCACACTTTTAAACCGAATGACAATAAAAATAAAATGTCAGAATTTGTGGAATGCTGGTAAAACAGAGCTTGGGGGAGAATGTATAGCACAAAGTGTCTACATTAGAAAAGAAGACAGGAGTCAAATCAAGACTTTAGCTTCGACCTTGAGGACTTCCCAGGCGGTCCAGTGGTTAGGGCTCCGCGCTTCTGCTGCAGGGGGCACGGGTTCAATCCCTGGTCAGGGAACTAAGATCACACGTGCCGCGGCCAAAATTAAACAAATAAATACATAAATAAGAAACTAAAATAAAAAGGGCAAAGTACACCGAAAGTAAGCAGAAGAAAGGAAATAGAGATCAAAGCAGAAATCACTGAAACAGAAAAGCATTAGAAAAATATGAAACCAAAAGTGATTTTTTTCAGAAGATTAATACAATTGATAAACTGGTCAGATTAATCAGGAATAAAAGAAGACACAAATCACTAGTATCATGAATGAGAGAGGCGACAGCACTACGAATTCTACGGATGTTAAAAGGATAGTAAGGGAACATTATGAACAACTTTTTTGCCAATAAACTTGACAACTTAAATAAAATGGAAAAATTCTTTGAAAGACACCAAAACTACCAAAGTTCACTACAAAGGAAAGAGAGAACCTGAATAGTCCTACGTCTATGAAAGGAATTGAGTTTGCAGTGAAAACCTTCTCACAGAGGAATCTCCAAGGCTGGATGGCTTTCCTGGTGAATTCTATCAAACGTTTAAGGAATAAATAAATACCAACTCTACATAAATTGTTTAGGAAAATGGAAGAGGAGGAATGCTCTCCAACCCATTCTAAACAGAACAGTAAGTAAACGCATGTCCAATAACATACAAAAAAGGTAATACAGGTGGGTTCTGTCCCAGGAATGCAAGGCTGGTTTACCGTTAGAAAAAGTAATTCAACATATAAACAAAGTAAAGAAGAAAACCCACAATATCTCAAAAGACGCAGAGAAAGGACTTGACCAAACCCAACATGCACACCTCAAAAAATTCCTCAGCAGGTGAGGACCAGACCAGAACTTCCTCAGCCTGACAAAGGGCGTCTCTGACCAGCCCACAGCTGACAGCACACTCAGTGGCTTCAGACGGAGTGAGTCCCTTCAGGTTGAACTTGGGGCAAGAATGTTCCCTCTCACCACTTCTACTCAACACTGATCTGCAGGTTCTAGCCAGGGAAATAAGGCAAGAAAAAGAAATAAAACCCTCCAGTTTGGATAGGTAGAAACACAACTGTTGTTACAGATAACATCACTGTCTCTGTAGAAAATACAATAGAACACATTAAAAAGCTACTAGAACCAACATGTGAGGTCAGCAAGGTTGCAATTTCACAGGGCTTCCCTGGTGGCGCGGTGGTTGAGGGTCCGCCTGCCGATGCAGGGGACGCGGGTTCGTGCCCCGGTCCACGAGGATCCCACGTGCCGCGGAGCGGCTGGGCCCGTGAGCCATGGCCGCTGAGCCTGCGCGTCCGGGGCCTGTGCTCCGCAACGGGAGAGGCCACAACGGTGAGAGGCCCGCGTACCGCAAAAAAAAAAAAGGTCAATTTTACAAAAAAGAACTGTTTTTATATGCCAGCAACAAAAAGAAATGAAAAAACAATTCATGATTGCATCAAAATCATGAAAAACTTAGGGATAACCTTGACAAAAGATGTGAGATACCTGTGCCCTGGAAACGAGAAGACAGCATGGAGAGAGAAACTGTTCACAGGTTGGAAGACTCAATATTGTCAAGAAGGTAATTCTCCCCACGTGATCTACAGCTTCAGTGTAGCCCTAATCAAACCCTAGCAGGCTTCCAGTGTAGGACTTGACAAGCTGGGTCTAACATCAGTACGGACGTGCCGAGAACCCAGAGCTCCCCAAACCTTGAAGGACAACTGGAGGCCGAGACTGTGACTTCAGGGTGGCAGTGTAGGGAGGGGCGGCACAGAGACGCCCGCCGCCCGGCCTCCGCCGACACCCCGCTCCAGTCCCGCTGCTGGATGTGGCCTCCCCTCTCCCAGCCACGACCCCGCGCTGCCCCCGAGCCCGGCTTGAGCCCCCGCGACACCTCTGCACGGCCGTGACACCCGGGCGGCGCTCTCCAGTCTTCACGCTGGGCTGTACAAGTGCCGGCAGCACAAACGTCCAACACGAGGATCCAGCAGCCACGGGTCGCCCTCCGTCGACGGAGCCGCGTGGGCGGGAGTGGGGCTCTCTCCTCTTTCACCCAAGTCGCCTCCCTCTGCTGCTACTGCTGGACACGGGTACACGGACGGCGGGACCCAGGCCTGGCAGTCAGGAGCGGCGGTCTCGGGCACACCCGCTGCGGCCCCCTCGCTTCGGGCAGGTGACGGTCTGCGGGAGCCTGCTCGGTCCGCGTCGGGTCCGCCGTCCCTGCTGGGGGCCGCAGGTGCGCCCGGTGACGTCCAGGGGCCCCAGCCCGCGGTGTGCCGCTAGTCTGTGTCAACCGGCCCTCGCCCCCCAGCACCGGACCATGTGCACACTGCCTTGTTTTTCATCTTTGGCTGAAGATCTGATCTTGGAACGGAATTTTCTTTTTTCCTTTTTAATTACTACTTGGTAACATCACCAAGCTGTGAGTTTATGGCTTTGTAGATCTTGTGTTTTTGACACTAATTACTCACAAAGGCTTTTTAAGCTCCATTTCAACTCTGCAACTGCCACGCCGGTAATTAAATAAGAGGAAGCGGCGACAGATTTCAGCCCTTCCCACCTGAGCCCTGGGCTTCCGTGTAGCTGCGGCCCTGAGGCTCCAGCGCGGGAGGCTGGAGGTGGATTCGTCTGGGATTCCAGCCCCAGCCTTCCCCGCTCAGGGCCTGGCTCTGCTCTCCACTCTGAAGCTAAACCACACTGGTGCTCGAAGCAGGATGGGAACCAGAGGTAGACTTTCCCCACAAGGACCCTGAGGCTCCGCACTCGTGGGGTGCCCAGCCTCTGCCCCAGGGCAGCCCTGCCCCCCTTCCTCGGGGCTCCCTTGCCCACACGGCCCCTCGGCCAGTCCTCAGACACTTACTGGGCATGCGCCGCCGCAGCCGCAGACCTCTGACCCACCCCGTCTTCCCCTGCTCGCCGTGCAGAGGGGAGCAGAGTCGCGAGCCTGGAGGGCAGGGCATGGTGTGCGAGGGTTAAAAGGCTGTGGCCACCTCTGTCCTCCTCTCAGTATGGAAGCTGACTTGGGCGCCAGAATGAGTTTGTTTGGACCCTAAGCTGGAGGCTGGGCTCAGGTCTGCAGGGGTGCCTGGGTGGCAGCGGGCTTGCAGTCACTGCTCCTGGAGCAAACGCAGGCTCCCAGGAGCCCCAGGTGGCAGGGCGGCTGGAAGGGTGGACCTGGTCGTTCCATCAGGACCGTGCAGGAACCTCTGGTAACAGCTTGAGATACACTGCAGCCAAGGCCCGGCTGCCCGCTAGCCGCCCGCACCCCTGGACAGCCAGCCCGACAAGAAGTGGTCTCCTCTCTCTTCCTGGTAGAACCCAGAGATTCTTGGACGGACAGTTAATCAGCCCAACAGGCTCCCACCCTCCCCTTGTTTTCAAGACCCTGGCAGCGCCTGCCCTGCACGGCATGGCTGGATGTGCCAAAGGGTCCAGGGCAGCCAGGCGGGCCGAGGTCCCCAGTGCTCTTCTGAGGGCTGTGGCTCAGTGAGTGGGCAGACTTTATTAGCCCGCCCGCCTCTGACCGTGCTGGGGGCTCCCTTAAATGCATTTGGTTAGTCTCGGTTTTATGTTCTTCATTGCAATTCTATTTTAAGATGCAATTAAAACATCTCATTGCTGAAGTGCATGGTTCCTACTGGGCTCTTTTGCTAACATGGAATCAAAATCAAAGGCAGGTGCGGAGACTCGGGGCGCAGACTCGTTTCTGAGGCAGCGGGTTTGGTCAGGACTGGCCTCCTCGGAGAAAAGGCCGCCGCCCTGGTGAGCCATGTGGGGGCTGAGCTGTCTCCCCCCAGCACGCGCCAAGGCCCGAGACCTCCCTCCACCTCCGTGCCTGCACCCTGTCGCGTCGGGCGGGTCCTCTCCCAGGGGCTCCGTGCTCGTGCCAGGCGGCGCGTGCAGTCCCAGGTGACAGCTTCTCACGCTGCCCTGCCCTCCAGCTCCACGAGGCTCGCGACTGCCACGCAGCTCAGAGCACAGAAGGGGCGGGGGCACCCTCTGCCCTGGCTAGACGGCATCTCACTGCCAGGATGGACGACGCCAAAGCCACCAAGGGAGGCCCACCCCCGAGGGCGCCCATCGGACGAGTCACTGGCACCCAGGCGTCCACCCACGGCTAGGACCCACAGGGTGTCAGGCACAGGACGAGCACCGGCAAGGGACCGCCAGGATCTGGGGGGTCGTCTGAACCGAGGGCTCCCCCCAGAGAGGCAGCTGGCAGCGAAGGGCTCGCGCTCCCCCAGGCCCCGTCCGGCCTCGGGCCTCAGGCAGGAGATGCTGTGCGCGCACCTGCGTTCACCCGAGGACCGTCCCGCCCCGCCCCCACTGCAGACAATGAGAGCAAAAGGGAGGAAGCACTTCATTCTCTGCACGAAGCGCTCCGACGGACGCCATCTGCGTGTGCGGACGCGCGAGGTGCGTCTTCCGTTCCATCAGCGCCTCACCCCACACCAGGGTGCTCTGCGCTTCCAGACCTGTTTCACGGGCTTGAATTGTATCACGGGATTTCCTTCATCTTGCGATAGGAGAGTTATGTCCTGCTGACAGCTCTGCATTTTCGTTGACCACATTCACTTAAAAAAAGAAATTTCAAAACATATCCTGCAGTTGATTTGCTCCCTGGACCCAGGAACAGAATACAAATAATCTCCTCAGATCTTGCGGGCACCTTCCTGTGATTTAATCTCGGAAATGAGTTTTTAAAGGACTGTAACGTTCATCTCTGACCTGGGAAAGGGGAAGTGCTCTCTTTGGAGTGTGTGAAGACCGCGTTTCTTTCCCAGCTTCGCCGGCCTTTTCTGTCGAGTAAGCACCAACTCCCCCTCAGGACACAGGACACATCCTCACGTGCTGGTGTCGGTGGGCGGCAACAGCAGAGACTGCGCGGCAGCGAGCAGAGGCCGCGGCGGTTTAGGGGGCCCTGCAGAGCTGGTCCTTGAGGAAGGTTCGGAGAGCCCCAGGCATCAGACTCCCTGACCAACATGGCGAGTGGCCGCCCCGCACAAAGCACGCTGGAGGGATCCCGACTCTGACGCCGAGTCCTGGGCTGCGTGGAGCCCGTCCCCACCCCAGGGCAGGGCGGCGCAGACTCAGAATCTGCTCCCAGGACAGACCCCCGGGAACATCGTGTGACAGCGATGGAGAGGGGGGCCACACGGGACCCCCGCTGCGGGCCCGGGGCCTGACGTGGCGCGTCCTCAATAAACGTTCAGACGCACGAATCCTCAGCCCCCGCCCCTCGCCTGGAGTCCGCGCCAGGCTCTGGGCCCCTGCTGGGGCAGGCTGAGGTCCCCGGGACTCTCGCTTTCCATCTCCCACGTAGCCGTCCGTCTCCCAAGTGCCGGGCCGATCGGCCTCACCGGGAGTAACAGTTTAACGAGACACCGAGTGGCGCTTTCTGAACACACCAGGGACAACCGCGGGGAACCCCGGGGCCGCTGCTCATCGTGAGCAGGGAGGGGTCCGGAAATGCTGGCAGGGGTGGGGTGGGGCTGCAGGGACCCGGACGGTGACGGGCCTCTGATGGAGGGGCTCTGCGGCCGGCCCTTTGCCGACGCCCCACACACAACCCGCCACCTTCGCCTGCGTGAGCAGATGAATGTTGCCGTCGTGCCCTCCGCACGCACCTTTCTCACGCTGGCTGCGGCCCAGCGCGTGTCAGGGGTCAGGGCCTGGCCCAGCCTGGTGCAGAGAGCGGGCGGTCGGCGCGTGACCGTCAGCCCCGCCCGCCAGCGGTGGAGGCACCCTGGGTGGTCTGCACGCCCGCACGTGGCTCGTGGGCTGAGCCTCACCCCGTGTGTTTTCCTTGACACAGAGCGTTGTTTACAAGCGTGAGCCACTGTTACAAATTCAGGGAATTTAGCATAAATATTGGCTGTTTCCAGCTCCTTTGAACCCTGGAAACCCTGGGCCCACAGGCCCCACGCTGCCACCGGCAGGACACCCGCCCTGAGGCCGAGGGTCACCACCCACGCCGCACTTCCGCCGTGGCCCGTCCCACGGCGGAGAGAGGTTTCCTTGGGCTCGGGCCCACCGGGGCTGGGAGACCAGGCGAGAGAAGGTTCGTGCGGTGTCGCCAGCCCTCCTGCGCGTCACAGGCTGGGCCTGAGCTCTGGAGGCAGGACAGCATGAGGGCTGGGCCCACTTGGGAACACGGTCAGGATTCCACGTGATTCTGGCTCAAGCGAGGACAAGGCCAGAGCCTTGGTGGTGACCTTGCTGCCCACGTCCCCGGAGGATGCCACGCCCCCGTGGCGCAAGTCGGGCCACCCGCAGGACACTGGCCCAGGCCTCAGGGGGACAGCCAATAGCTCACACTGACTGTGGTACACAAAATAATCCTCACTCTGTACGGACAACATGTCACCCTAGGAAAACATGACGACAGAAACATCCAACACTCACAATTACGTCAACACGCCGTTTCCTCCGTCCTGTCACAACTGTGTGAGTGCAGTAGACCCATGCCTGTGTACCCGGGCACACACGCAGGCTCACACGCCAGGCAGGCCCGCGTCTGCCCCGCTCAGACGCCCCTGCAGTTGGCGGCACGACCCCGCACAGCAGGGGAAGCCACGCTGACTCGCGTATTTATGCGTCTAAGTGCTTCCGGGCCATGGACGGCCACCAGGGGAGGGGCTGCGTGGGCCCTGCTGAGCTGGTCTCACAGCTGAGAACTGGGGGCAGCTCCTCGGGCAGGACCCTGAGAAGACCCCCGACCTGGGCCTAAAGGGGGACCGAGGACAGACGCGAGAGGGCGGGTACGTCGGGGGGCTCCCGCCTCCCAGCTGGTGGGGAAGGCGACCTGGGCTGCCCTCGGATGCACAGGGCTTCCTACGAGGCGCACACGGGGAGCGGCTGACTTCACGATACACCATGAAATGCTGGACAGGAGGCCACCTCCCCGCCAAGAAGGAAGAGCCACGCTCGGTTAGGAAAATACCGCCTAATTTTCCGTCAGAGTGAGTGACCTTACGGGGGAATCTAATTTCCCGAGCGACCTGGCACAGGGTCTGTCCTAACACGACTCCCGCTGGCCTCGTCTGAGTGGCCTTCCTGGGCCTCGCGCCCGGTTCCAAGGCTCCTGGGGGCTCCGACCCACCCCTCGGATTTCC
Source organism: Phocoena phocoena (assembly GCF_963924675.1). Taxonomy (NCBI): domain Eukaryota; kingdom Metazoa; phylum Chordata; class Mammalia; order Artiodactyla; family Phocoenidae; genus Phocoena; species Phocoena phocoena. The sequence goes on from NC_089233.1 coordinate 1,202,913, forward strand.
AGGCCACTGTCATTGCTGCCAGGAACCGGGGCGGGGCACGTGGCCATCGCAGCAGAGCCTGGACCTCAGGCCACATGGAGAAGGCTGCTCGTGGAGCCCGTGTCCCGTCTGAGAGGTGCAGGCCCACGGGCCCCCAGTCACGGCTGCGCGGGCCTCACAGGGGCAGACACGTGGGGCGACACCCAGGTCCCTCAGCCTGGCCCAGACAGCCGACATCTGAGAGCAGTCCGGTGACATTATGTGATTTAAAAGCTAATTAAACTGAGTGATATAAAGGATAACAGCCCCAGGTGTTTATTTCCAAAGAGCATTTGGAAGGAAAGGGAGAAAATCTAATAAAAAGCTCTGTGAGGTATTGCATTAGGAAGTAATCACGTTGCTAAATCACTCGGCGTCTGTGGCGGGGCCACTCCCGGCCCGACCCCTGCGCAAGGCCCTTGGGGGACTCGGAGGCAGTGGGAGCGGAGCTGGGGCTCTGAGCACGCGTGTCCCAGCCGCCTGGAAGTAGTGCCCCCAGAGGCAGGCAGACCCCTCACGGTTCACGCGTGCGCCCGTGGGCAGCCCTCGGATTCAGGGGACAGAGGGTGGGGAGAGGCCTCGTGACGGGCACGACGGTGGTTGGGATCCACCGGACAAACATTCACTGAGGTCTTCCATTCCGGGCGTGGGGGCTCCCTCAGGATTAGCAGGGGGCGTGCGGCAGGAGTTCGGGGGACGGAGACACAGACTGCTGCCTGACGGCACGGCCGCCGGGCAGGCCCCGAAACCCGTCGGGTTTGCATGTGCACCGTGACCCTGAGATGTCCCAGACAGGCAGCCCGGGACCAGGACGGTTGGAGGGAGCCCCAGCGGCCTCTGGCTGCAGCCCACCCCCTGCCCGCCGCAGTCCCTCCCTGGAGGGTCTGGCATTCTCCCAGGAGACCGTCGGCACCACCAGGATGGAACTCACCAAAGGGAATCAATCTCCCGTGAGCAGCGTCGCCAGCCACCTGTCAGAGAAGGGCTAGTGCACCTGCCACGGCTGGGGGCCCGGGGCAGTCGGAGCGGGGGACGAGGGGGAGACCCAGCCTCCCCCTGCGCCTGCAGGACACCTTCAGTGCTTGGCTGACGGGCTGAGGGCCACCTCCTCACCCCGTGGGCGGGAGGATGTGGTGCCTCCTGCCACGTCAGGCCTGGTGCCCGAGATCTAGGGTGATCGGTCTGGGCAGGGATGGGCCATGCCCCGCCCCCAGCATCCTCCCCTAGGGCAGCCAGCGGACCAGTCGCTCCGGTGTCCTGACCCCTGCCTCCAGCCACTCCTCACACCCGCCGGTCACTCCCACGGGGCCCATGTGTTTCCAACAAGCACCTCCCAAGTGCCTGTAGGAGCCCCTGCTGCAGACAGCTCCGGGTGCCTGTCTGGGCAAGGGGGCCGGGGCGGCCAGACTCCAGAACGCCCTGAGGACTCCCTTCTCTCCAACAAGGTCCCCACAAGGACGACCTCTCCAGCATCAGCTTGTGCCAGGGGCTCTGTCTGCGCGGCTCTGAGTCTCCATCCCAGGCGAGGTGACGGGGGAAGGACAGCTGGCTACCCGGCCCTCGCAGGCGGCACCACGCCCTGAGTGCCTGGCGATGCTTCTGGAGGTGGACGAACCATTCATTTTTTTAAATTTATTAAAAAAATTTTTTTTTGAAGTATAGTCGATTTATAACGTGTTGGTTTCTGGTGTACAGCAAACTGATTCAGTTATACGTGCACATATATTCTTTTTCATATTCTTTTCCATTATGGTTTATCACGGGATATTGAATATAGTTCCCTGTGCTCTACAGCAGGACCTTGTTGTTCATTTTAAATACAGTAGTTTGTATCTGCTAATCCCAAATTCCTTATTTATCCCTCGCCTACCCCCCTTTCCCCCTTGCTAACCTTAAGTTTGTTTTCTTTGTCCGTGCATCTGTGAGTCTGTTTCTGTTTTGTGAATAAGTTCGTCTGTATCATATTTTAGATTTCACATATAAGTGATATATACTATTTGTCTTTCTCTTTTTAACTTGTTTCACTTAGTATGATCATCTCCAGGTCCATCCATGTTGCCACAAATGGCGTTATTTCATTCTTTTTTACCGCTGTGTAGTATTCCATTGTGTGTAGGTACTACACCTTCTTTATCCATTCATCTGTCCATGGACGTTTAGGGTGCTTCCATGTCCTGGCTATTGTAAATAGTGCTGCGGTGAACATTGGGGTGCGTGTATCTTTTCGAATTATGGTTTTGTCCCGATATATGTAAAGGAGTGGGACTGCTGGATTATATGGTAGCTCTATCTTTAGTTTTTTAAGGAACCTCCATACTGTTTTCCTTAGTGGCTATACCAACTTACATTCCCACCGACAGTGTAGGAGGGCTCCCATCTCTCCACACCCTTTCCAGCGTGTATTATTTGTCGACTTTTCGATGATGGCCATTCTGACTGGTGTGAGGTGATACTTCATTGTAGTTTTGGTTTGCATTTCTCTAATAATTAGTGATGCTGAAAATCTTTTCCTGTTGTACCTGTTGGCCATCTGTATGTCTTCTTTGGAGAAATGTCTATTTAGATCTTCTGTTCATTTTTCGATTTTTTTGTTGTTGTTGTTATTGAGTTGTATGAGCTGTTTGTATATTTTGGAAAGTAAGCCCTTGTCAGTCACATCATTTGCAAATATTTTCTCCCAGTCTGTATGTCGTCTTTTCATTCTGCTTATGGTTTCCGTTGCTGTGCAAAAGCTTGTAAGTTTGATTAGATCCCATTTATTTATTTCTGGTTTTATTTCTACTGCCCTGGGAAACTGATCTAAGAAAAGATTAATACGATTTACGCCAGAGAATGTTTTGCCTGTGTTCTAGGAGTTTTACGTTGTCGTATCTTATATTTAAGTCTTTAAGCCATTTTGAGTTTATTTTTGTGTATGGTGTATTCTAATTTCATTGATTTACATTCAGTTGTCCAACTTTCCCAACACCACTTGCTGAAGGAACTGTCTTTTGTGCATCGTATATTCTTGCCTCCTTTGTCATAGATTAATTGACCGTAGGTGAGTGGGTTTATTTCTTTTCCATTGATCCAATATGTCTGTTTTTGTGCCAATACCATGCTGTTTTGATTACTGTAACTTTGTAGTATTGCCAGAAGTCTGGGAGGGTTATGTCTCCAGCTTTGTTCTTTTCCCTCAGGACTGCTTTGGCAATTCTGGGCTTTTTATGGTTTCATATAATTTTTAGGGTTTTTTTGTTCTAGCTCTGTGAAAAATACCATGGGTAATCGGATAGGAATGTCACTGAATCTGTGGATGGCTTTGGGTAGTACTGGCTGAACCACTCTTATTCCTCACTGGCCCATGACCAGTAGACACAGCCCATCCTGCACAAACATGGCCTCTTAACCAGGCTCCCCAGGTGGGCTCCTGTGCTGATCTAAAGTGCAGACAGGTCAGGCTGCCAGGGAGAGAAAGGAGAGGGAGGCCAAACCAGGAGTGGGAAGGAAGCACTGGAGAGAGAGGGTGCATCCAGGGGGACAACCAGGCCGGGCCTCACCTTGGGGCTGGGTTGGGTTAGGGGACGCCTGTCCCAGGACACTGGCACCCGGTCAGAAGTGCTAGCTCGGCACCCTCTCAGGCTCCCGGTCAGAAACACAGGTGGGGTCCGGGACCTGCAGGTATGGGCTCAGAGGAAGGCTCTGAGGCTGGGCTCCTCCGCCTGCCCTGCACCTGCCAGACGCTGGGGCGAGTCATGGGCGCAGTGTCGGCGCTGGACCCGGCTGCCCTGCAGAGCCCACACCTCCTTCCCTGCTTACGTTAATCGTGACAGAACAAACAATGGTGTTTTGAAAATGCATGTTTCTATGTGACTGGGTTTTTTTTATTTGGTTGGTTTAACATTTGAAATATAATTTCAACTTGAGTTTCCTCACCATGGGGTTAGGCTGAGGGCTGGGGAAATCATTGCCGGAGCTCCCATCATTAAGGGCGGGGGTCCCAGAGCACACGCACCAGGCCCCTGGGTGTCAGAGCTGGCAGGCTGGCATCGGGGCTGCGGCATCTCACGCTGAGTGGGGGGGGGGGGGGCGGGAGTGGCCACAGGAACCTGTCTCCACAGTCTCCCTCCCAGATCCCAGGCTCCTGAGGGTGCGGGAGGCTGGATGCCCACACAGCAGGGCAGGCGGCTACATCCCTGGCCACACCCGCACGCCCCTTCCCACCGCTCTGGAGCTGTACAGGCACCAGCCTCAAGGGGGCGTGGGTTCACCCACCTGCTGGCTTAGAGCGGCTCTGGGCGGGTCTGAGCGCCGGCATTCTCAGGTTCTCGAAACTCCTCACGACCCATGTACTGAGATTCAGAAGATGCAGGGTAGTGTGTGCCAACGGCTGCCGGCCCAGGTGTCACCTCTGGGAGGTGATGCACGAGATCAGGGCACTGCCGTGTGAGCGGGGACGGAGGGTGACATGTTCTCCGAGGCCGGCAGTCTGGCCCCAAGCCCCCTTGGGCAGCCAATGCTTCTGAGTCTCTGTCCCCTCGTGTGGAACAGGGACAGTCCACCTCAGAGCTTGCTGGGTGGACAGACGAGAAACGCACGCAGAGAGCCTAGCACTCGGCCAGCCAGGCGCGTACCTGACAGCGGGTCCATCGCAGTAGGCGAGACCCACCCCCCGCCCTCCCTGCAGTTCCACCTGCCTTGGACACAGGCCAGAGACACGGACAGCAATGCCACGCCTGCACTGTGGCCACCGCACCCGCTGCGAGTGTCGTGCTTCCCCGGCTGAGACCTCCCTGTGCTGGGTCCTCTGCCTGTGGAGCCTTCCTCCCCCGAGACGCTCCCCAGCCTTCAAGGCGCACCCCAGCGTCTGCTCCTCCCGTGAGTTTCGCAGGGCCTGCAGACAGCCCATCGCTTCCTTCTGCATCGTCCATCTGTCCACTGTCCACCCACCCAGGACCGACTGAGTGCCTGTTATGGGTCAGGCACGGCTCTGCCCTGGGTGCTGAGGACACAACTGGAAACAAATTGGACAGTTACTGCTCTTGTCGAGCGTCTGTATTCCAGTGGCGTAGACAGAAAATAAACAGGTACGTGATACAACAGCCAAAAAACGAAGCCGGGGAGGCCCTGGACAGAGCGACGGCTCCTCTGGAAAGGACAGTCACGACGGGCCTGTGCACGAGGTAGCCTCTGAGCAGAGCCCTGGACGAGGTACTGAGGGACCAGGGCAGGGCGACGGCACATACAAGGGTCCTGAGGCAGCGCACTGGGCGAGTCCAGGAGGAGCCTGGCGGCCGGTGAGCCTTGAGTGGAGTGGACGGGAGCATGTGGGAGGAGCTGAGGCTGCAGGAGATGGATGTGGTGGTGCCTGGCTTGCGAGCGTCCTGCCCGGCCCTCCCGAGACCAGCCTGAACTCCACGGGGTCCACTCGGCCCAGCCCCGAGAGCGAGCACAGGCTTCGCACTGTGTATAAAGAGATGACGCAGAGGGGCTTCCTCTTTTCAGTCCCAGAGGCCGTGGCGGCCTCGGGCTGACCACCACCCCCCCCACCCCGCTCCGTCCCGGCTCCTGCCTGCCTCACTGTCCTGGGGAGTTCGGTGGGGCCCCCAGCCCTAGAGTCAGAGTCTGCGTGTTTCACCCCCTGTGGCCCTGCACCTGCCGTGGGACTGGCCTTGGAGCCACCCTGGCTTGGCTGCCACTAGCTGGGAGCTGGCTCGCCTTTCCAAACATGGGAAACCTCATCTGTGACAAAGGAGTCGTGCCACGTCGCAGGCCTTGCTGGGGAGTGAGCGAGCGAGCCCACGGCAGGTTTCTAAGTGGCAGGCGTCTGTGGACGCTGCCTGCCAGCTCTGTCATTTACTTAATGTTTTTCTTTAAATCAACCATCTTTATCAACTTACATAGACTTAGCTCGAAAAGAAGCTTTATGTCACCACCGGAACGTGAAAACAAACACTCCTTGCTATAAATAGAGCAACTATGAAAATGAATTCAACAGAGACAAAACAGGGGCACCGAGCCCTCGTCCACGTGTGGGGTGGGCTGAGCCCGAGGCCCGTCCGCTGGCAGGGGCGGGGACCCAGAGCCAGACACCACGGCCACGCCAGCCCCGGCAGATGCAGGACCAGGGGCTCTACCCTCCCCAGCCCACTGCGGGGGAAGGGTGGCGGGACAGGAGTTAAGGCACCCAGAGCCTGGCCAGCCCGGCCTGTCGCCAGGTGGGTGTCAGCAGAGGAGGGAGGAAGGAAGAGGGGCTGGGGAGCGGCTTAAAATCCAGTCACGGGTCCACAGAGCCCACCGGGAGCAACAAAGGTGAGGCCAGCCGGAGGCCATGCTGAGCCGTCCCGACCCTGGCCTCCGCGTGGCTGCTGCAGAGCGGGGACAGGCCAGACGTAGGGGCTGGAGCCCCAGGAAGGGCTCTGGAGGGTCAGACCACAGCAGGGGACCCGCTTTTCTCACTCGTCCAGTAGAGGATGAGCGGCAGGGGTTGCAGGGGCCGCACGGCTCAGCCCGGTGCACCCGAAGCTGTCACAGACATGCGCGAAATGACTCCCTAACTTGGGAAGCTGCCGTGGTCATTGGCAAGCAGACCCCGCTCTCCTAGAACAGGGTCAGCGAAACTACGGTTCGTAGGCCAAACCTGCCGGCTGTTCTGTAAAGGAAGCATCACGGGCGCACGGTCGCGATCCTCGGGTCCACGCCGCCCTCCGCGGCACGTGTGTGACCTGGGCAGAGCGGAACAGCTGCGACAGAGGCGCCATGGCCTGCAAAGCTGAAAATACTCACAAGCTGGTCCCTCACAAAGTTCGTCGACTCCGGCCTGGGACACTCTCCTCGGGAGAGCAGCCCCCGCCCGCCCGCCCAAACCCTCCTCAGAGCTTCTTCCCTCCGCTGTAAACCTGTCCCAGACCCGTGCCGACCCTGGGGATTTGAAACATCTGTCTTTATCTAAGAATTTCGGGCCCTGAAACCAAACCCCCTCCCCCAGAGTAAGGGGAAGCCCAGCCCCCAACACGGCCCTGTCCCTCGGGAAGCTGGGTGTGCGCCAGCCCCACTGCCCGGGGGACCGGTACCCGGTCCAGGCGCCTCACCCCCCGAACCCCAGGGCTCCGGTTCACAGGTGAGTTACCAGCCGCACCTGGTCACCTCCCTCCTCCCTTGGGGCCCCGCCAGGTCCGCAGGACGGAGGTGCATTGCCGAGGCTCAGCCCCACGGTCACTCTGCCGGGGGGTCTCCGCCCGTCTTCGGGGGGTGCTCTGTGCGCCTCGCACCAAGGATCACAAGAGGGACCTTGTGGAAGAGAGAAGCCACCAGAGCCCAGACCAGGAGCCCTGTCGCTGCTCCTCCCATGGGCGACGCCAGGACCACTTTCCATCCGCCAACCTGGGGCCCAAGGCCGAGGCTCCACGTGGCTGGGGGGACAGAGCCATCCCCGTGTCTCAGTGAAGCTGGAGGGGAGAGCCGTGACTGGGCGGGCCTGAGGGGCAGGGCTGGCCAGGGGAGCCCACTCCACCTCGGCGCCCACCCTGGACCTGGCACGCGTGCTTCCTGATCCCGGCTTGCGTGTGGGGCAGTGAGCGAGCGCGACAGCAGACAGGACACTCTCCCGCTGCAGAGCTGGCGGGCCCAGACCTCCATCAGGGGTCAGAGTCAGGGCACGCTGCCCTAGGGGGGCAGCCCACACCCAGCCCCCCCGGAGGCCCTAGCTCCCCGAGGGGGCTCCCCACGGGCCCCGCACGGCGTCCTGTCCCCTGTACCACAGCTGTGCCCCCAAGATGGACAGCAGAGGCTGGCCCAGCCCCCAGCTCCACGGTGCCCGTACCGTGCCCTGTCTCAGGACACCTCCCCCACTCCAGCCCCACGCTCCCTTCGGTCTCCTTGGAAAAAAATGCTTTAATATTATTTACAACAGCGGCGCATCGGAGGAGGGGCCAGCCAGGAAGAGGAGTCTCTTTACGACACAGGAGGAGCTGAGAGGCTGGAGAAGGCTGTTCCATGTCAACATCGTCACCTTGCCGAGGAGGCCGGTCCTCTTGGCCACCAGAGGCGGTTCATACAGGCTCCCGGAGAGACACCTTCCACAAACTTTGACGTGAACTGATGAAGTTTGCACAGCTCGTCAGGACCAGCTGCCCTGGAGACTCGGCATCCACACGGACCGCCACGGCGAGACAAGCGAAGGCTCCGTCTCACGGCAGCGCTCCTGCCTGCGCCTGGCCCGGCCCTCGGCTTCGGCTCGGATGCAGAGGCCCAACCCCAGGGAAGAGCAGGTGGTCCTGCGCTGGGGGCTTATTCCAGCTATTCCACGAGCTGGAATAACGGCACCCAGTGACCCTCTAGGGCCTCGGGACCGGGGTCCAGCCTAGCAGCGGATGGCGCCAGCCCCAGGGTCCTTACGGGCTGGCAGAGGCGCCTGTGAGCTGGTGCTGGTGGGCCCTCTCCAGGCTGACGGTCCCCAATCAGGTGTCCCTGTGACCAGGGAAGGATGACTGCCCTGGGCCTGGGGAAGGAGTTGGTCTGAGGGTCTCTTGAGCCAAGTTCTGGGTGAGGCGGGGGTGCGGGTGGGGACGAGGTGAGGCCTGGCGTCTGGAGGGAATGGGCGGGGCGATGGGCTGACGGGGGACGCAAGGGGGGGCGCAGGAACTGGCTGAGGGTCTGGTGCGTGTGAAGGATGCGGGCAAAGCCCCCTGGGGGTCATCTTCGAGGACGAGGAGGCAACCGGCTCTCTGGGACGGGGCTAGGGGGCGTTCCTGGGTGGGGCCCCCTGCTGCTGAGAGGTTTCTAGTTTGAGGGGGTCACTAAAGCCCAATGAGAGGCCCAGGCTCAGCAAACACCGGGCTGACCTTTGCTACCCCTCCGCCCACGGGGCGGTGGGTCTCCCCTTCAGGCTCCGATCTCTCCAGGCCTAGAGAATCAGTCACCAGATTTACAGACGTGTACTGACTTGCATGGCCATCGAATACACACTGACGAAACAAGGGAGATGCTGCAGACAGTTACGGGCTGGACTGCATTCCTCCAAATTCATGTGTTGAGGGCCCCCCCAGCCAAGCGACTGTATCTGGACAGGGCCCTTAATGAGGTAACGAAGGTAAAACGAGGCCATCAGGGTGGGGCCCTGATCCAAGAGGACTGGCGTCCTTACGAGAAGAGGAGACACAGCGGGCTGTCTGCCCCCCACCCCCACTGCCTCCCAGTGCGTGCACAAGGAATCCACGTGAGGACACACAGAGAAGGTGGCCATCTGCGAGCCTGGAATGACCCGACGGCACCGGGCTCGGACGTCCAGGCTGCAGACTGCCGTCCGAGCTGCCGGTCTGTGGCGTGGTCTACGGCGGCCCAAGCTGACCCACACAGCAGTGCCCATCACGTGGTCTTGCCTAGGAAAAGCCCACATCTTCCTCCCCCGCGGCCACGGCACTTCCGAGAAGGCGAGGGGTTGTGACCTCTGCCCGGGACCCACGCGTGAGACCGACGGCGTTCCCTGCACTCCTGAGCCTGACAGATCTTCTACAGCTGCTTTCATAACTAGGAAGCTGCACATACCTGTGAGCTTGTGTCTGGCTGACAGGTAAGTGGGGGCAGTGAGGAGGGCGACGTGGGCCCCAGGCCTGCCCAGGGCCCTTGGGGTCTGATAGCTCCTCATGCTTGCTGGACGCCCTCCCCATGTGCACAACGCTCCCCGCCCCCACTAGGACCGTCTGGAAGAGGGTTTGCTGCTGCAACCGCAGGGCCAGGGCAAGGCTCACGGACTGTGTGCTCCACTCACCACCTCCCCACATTCACTTCTGAATGTCAAATCAAGCCCTTGACCCCCTTTTCTTAAAAACTCCCGAATGAGTTTGCACCGCTCTTGGGACAAAGGGCCAACGCTGCCGAAACTCCCAGGCCGCGGCCCTCACCCGCCTTCCCTTAGACCAGGCTCCTCTGCAACCCCGGGGTTCAGCCCCATGGCCTGGCTTCAGTCCTGAGGCTGCCCAGGCCTCCTGGACCACAGGGCCTTTGCACAAGAGGATGGAATTGAAACCGGCTCTTCCACTGCACCGTGCTGCCTCACACTGCCAGGGGCCCAGGGACACAGGAAGGAAACGGTTCATTTTCCTGGGGAGACGCTGTCACGCAGTCCAACCCAGGTCAGCCTCCTCCCGACCGCCTCCAGTGAGCCCGAACGCAGCACTCCCTCTACGCCAAGGTGGCCGATCCTTTTTTTTTTTTTGATAAATTTATTTATTTATCTTTGGCTGCGTTGGGTCTTCACTGCTGCGCGCGGGCTGGAGGCCCCACAAGTCGGCTCCTTCAGACAGGAGCCCGTGAACGGTCCCGACCGCCTGTCGGGGTAGAAAGCCAAGGAGAAAGGACGCCGTCTGCCCAGCCGGCCCCCTGGCGCAAGCTCTCAGCCCCCCACTTCCTGGCGGGGCCGGCTCGCCGTCCTCTCTGAGCCAGGCCCCGGCTGACTGCACAGCGGCACTGGCCGGCGGCGCGGAGACCAGAGCCGGGCCGCTGCAAGGCCCTGCGCCCTCCTACCAGGCCTGTCGAAGGGGACACGGTCCCTAAGCAGCCCGTGATGGGCCCCAGGTCGGAGCAGAGGTTTGGTCCATGAACCATGCCACGTGGGCAGTGGGAAAACCACATCAAGACCAGCGGGTTATCGGCCCTCCTTCCCGGGAGCCCCAGGGCTTTCTGAGCCTGGGGGCCGCCGTCCAGCTCCTCAGCGGCCGGGGGCCAGGAGGCTAACTGCGCCTGCTCACTGCAGCCCAGGAGGGGACGGCACCCAGGCTGGCCCCCGGGCTGAGCTGGGTGGGAAGGGCCCCTGCACGACCCGGGTCACAGTCAGGTCGGGTCTACGCGCGGATGAGGAGGCCGTGGCCGAGGGCCCCGACGGCCAGCGCTTCCGCTTCAAAGACAAAAGACGACGAAGCAAACCCCGCTTTCCCTGTCCCTCAGCCAATTCGGAACATACACTCCAACTTGAGTTCCTGGACGCTCGGCGTGGAGTGACCGGGGCCACTGCCCTCCCAGGAGGTCTGCCTCCTCGTCCATAAGGTGAAGGGGAGACCAGGTAGTCTGAGCACCTGGAGGCCTGATTGTTCTCTGAACACGGAGGTGAACCACGGAGGGTGGGGAGGCTGGGCGAGACCGCACCCCAGGCCTGACGTGGGCAGGGCTACAGCCAAACACCCGCCGCCTCCCGGCCCAGGAGCTGGCCCGAGGCCGCCGGCCACCGGCACTGCAAGCCTGGCCCCTCACGGGCACCTCCGGGGAGACCAGGGCCCTCGGCCGAGGCGCTGCTGGGATTTAAGCCCAGGGTTGGCTTGACTCTGCTGGCCGTCTCCACCCTGGGGTGGGGCTGGTGGGCCGGGGGGAGAGCTGAGGGACACGGCTCTGCTCAGCGAACAGACCTGCCAGCGGCCTCCGGGCACGGGAGGGCCACCTGCCCCGCTCGCCTGCCTGCTGGCTGGAGCCCACCCACCCCCGGACCCAAGCCTCTGCCTCGGCGCCCACCAGGGGCAGCGTGGGGCTGGGAGCCCAGCCAGCACCCAGCCCCGGGGCGGCCCGGAAGTCACCCCCACCTGCATCTCACCTGCCTGCGCCTCGGCCCCATCACCGGTGAGCTGTATTCAGTTACAAGATGCCACCAGATCCTAGAGCCCCAGGGAGTGGCCTGGGGGCTGGAGTGGCCAGGGCCAAGCCCCCCGCCGGCTTGGGGTCCAACAGGTCTGAGCCGCTGGGGCCGAAGTCCTTGTGGGGACACCGGTGCCTGCGGAGCCAGCCTCCTCCCACCTCCTTCCCGGGGTCATCTCGGCGCTCGTGCACAGACGGTCGGTCGGTCGGTCGGTCGGTCGGTCGGTCGGTGGGTCGGTGGGTGGGTGGGTGGGTGGGGGGGTCACTGCATCAGTCACTGCTCCTGGTGCCTGACCTCCGTCAAACCACGGACTCCACGCCCGGGTCTTGGGACAGACGGCAGAACGGAGAGAGGGAAGGACCTCCCTGCCCAGCCTCAGCGAGGTGGGGTCCCGGCTTCGGACCAGCCCCTCTCCCGATACGAAGGCCCCAGCCTGTGGATGAAGCCTCCAGGAAGCCACCTGCCAGGGAACCGGCCCCAGGGGCCAGTCCCTGCGCCAGCTCCATGAGGGGCTGACCGCCACCTGCTTGCCACCCGGACCCGGCTGGTCGGCCCCGCTCAGCCACTGAGAGGCCGGGGCCACGGTGCCCCGTCATAGGCCCTCTGCTCTCAGCTCGCCCCGGTGAGCCGCTGTCCCAACTCTTTACTGTGCAGAACGAGGAAGAAAGCATAACGCCAGCCTCCAAGTCCCAGCCTGCGGCTGTGAGCGCTGGGCGGAGGCCAGATGTCCCCGGACAAGGAGGAGCCCCAGCGACGCGCGGCCGCGACGGTGTCCAGAGTCCTCGCGTGGGGGGCGGGGTCCAGGTCAGCACCTGCCAAGGGGAGCCCGGGGACCGTGAGGCGTCCCTGCTCCTCTGAGCCCCTGCGACCTCCCACCTCTAGCCAAGAGCTGTCGCCACGGCAGCTCCGAGGCGCCCCTCCCGCTGACCTGCTCCGGCCCCAGTCCTGCGCAGGGCACCTGGGCCAGGCCCCGTGGTCGCCAGCCCTACGGCTCCAGCTTCTGCCTGGTCTGGCCTCGGCTGTGCCGTTCTCCCGTCCTGCCCCCGGGGACCCGGCGACCCTCTCCAGGGAGGCACGGGTCAGGGCCGAAGACACCCGGGAGGCCCCTGTCACCTCCGCCACCCCCCAGTTTCCCTTCCTCCTGACGTCACCTCCATGGGGCTGCCCCTCTCGGCCCTCCCGCCCTGTCCCGGGAGCTCAGGAGGCTGGTGGCCCGTGTCCAGCAGGCAGGATGCTGAGGGCCCGGCTTTGTTCCAGTGCCCGGTGCCAGGGCAGGGCCCACGGGGTGCGGGGCCCTGTAAGCCAGGATGGCGGAAGGGGTCTGCTCCCTGCGTGGTGAGGGCAGGCCCGCAAACACGTGCTCTGCTCCTTCCCAACCGCTTCAAAAGGAAGGGGCAGACGGCTGGAGGCTCACGCCCACGTCCAGAGGCAGCAGAGGTAGCCTGTGTCCACTTGCCCCCGGCAAGGCCCGCCTGAATAAGGGGAGGTGGGGACGCTCAAGGGAGCCTCCACACCTGGCCCCTTCCAGGGCGGGCAGCAGGGCCACAGGGGGCCTCAGCCTGAGCCTCTATCCCTTGACAACTGGACGACTTTGGGACGGAGCCGGCTCTGTCCATCCTCAGGGCCCAGCAAGCAGGGATGTGCTGGAGGATGTTGTGAGGGGCAGGGCCTCGGGTCTGTGTGGGCCCCAGTCCCCTCCGCCTCAGGCCAGCACCTCGCGGGGCCCCGGGGGGCAGGCAAAGATCCCAGACGGCGGGATCAGGATCCCTGCCAGTCTGGCCGTGAGGGGAAAGCTCTGGGTGCGAGATGGGTGGGGCTGACACATGGCCTGGCGGCTGCCCGGCTCCTGGGGGGTCGGGACCCTCCCAGCCGCCTCCCTACCACCTGTACTTCGCAGCCTCGGAAAGCCGCTTGGGGACTCCACCCCTCGGCGCTCCCCCAAACCTGTATTTTGATTTCTCAGGAGCAGGTGCCCGTGGGGCCCCCCAGGAGGTGCACTGACCCGGGCACAACCGTACAGAGGCAGACGGGGAAGGTGTACGTGTCGGAGCGCCAGCTCCCCTACACACACATCCACACGCCCTGGCGGCACACGGACAAAGCCACGCGAAGGTGCCACAGCTCCGTGGCTCTGGCCCAGAGTCCAGCGCCGTCCCACGACCTGACGGGGCGTCCTCACAGCCATGCCCCAAAAGTCATCTTCACCCGGCAGACACTGACCACTGCCAGTCCTGGGCCACACCAGATGCGGAGGGGGCTGAGCGCCAGGCCCTGAGGCAGCCGCACGGAGGAGCAGACGGCACCGCCCAGGATGACCCACAGCAAAATGCGACGAGGGGCCACCGGGGCAGGCTCTCCAGCCTCACGCTCACCCTGCGCCCTGCTCCTGGGCCCTCGTGAACCTGCTGCCCAATCCGGACCTGGGGCCAGGCCCCGAACAAGACCAGCTCCCTGGCAGGTGTTGGGAGTGGCCTGGCCCCGAGGATGGGCTCTCACTGGGGCCAGGCTGGGAGGACGAAGGGACCCAGGGCGGCTTCTTCTCCGGGAGGCCGTGCCCAAGCTGGGCTGTGAGGGTCGGAGGGAAGGGGCACTGAGTGGAGAAGCAGCGTGTCCGGGGCGGGAACGCCCAGGCGGCGGGCCGAATCCAGCTCCCGGCCTGCCTCTGCACCGCCTGTGAGCTAAGAACAAGCTTGCGTGTTTAAGTGGCCGGAAAAGTTTCTAAAGCTGTTTGCGGCAGCTTTACCCGTAACTGCTAATAACACCTGGGAACGACCAAGGTGTCCCTCAGCAGGCGAGGTACAGATGAACTGCGGTCCGCGCAGACAGTGGAAGATTACTCAGAGCGAAAACGAAGTCAGTCATCGAGTCAAGAGAAGACCTTGGAGGCGCCTCAAGTGTGAATCACTAAGTAAAGAAGCCGGTCTGAGCAGGCCACAGACTGTGCCTCCACTACATCCTGGAAAAGGCAAAACCACGGAGACAGCAAGAGACCACGGTGCTGGGGTGTTCAGGGCGTGCAAGTGTTCCGTGGGACGTTGACAGTTCGCATTTGTCAAAGCCACTGAACCGTACGACACGTGAGGTGAACCACGGACTCTACGGTCACGACACACGAGTACTGGTTCATTACTTCTAACAAAGGCACGCCCCCTCGTGGAGGGCCCAGGGACCCAGCTCCACTCCCCGCCTCCCCTCCACACGGGCGGGTGCACGCGCACGGGGAAGGGGTCACCTCCCCCCCGGGTCCCTGGGTCCCGGTCCCGTCGGTGTCCCAGAGAGCAGGGCCCCGCCTGGGCCTCTCTGGACTCACGGCCCTGACTCTGGGTGACGGTGCCCGCGGGAAGGAGCTCCAGCCTCGGGGACCTCCTGACTCGGTGCCACGTCTGCACCGGTTACGGCTCTGGGCGGTGAGCGGAGAGAGTGCCCGTCCCTGAACACCAGCGGCAGGCAGGGCCCGGACAGTGGCTCAGAGCCGCAGGTCAGCGTAAGGCACAGCAGGGCCCCAGGGGCACTGGCGCCCTCACACGAGCCAGACCTCGCTGGGGCCGCGACCCACAGGACCAGCCCCGTGGGGAAGGCATGTGCCCATTCCCCGAGGGGGACACCAAGTCGGGGGCAGCCACGTGCCGAAGCCCAGCCTCCGGGCCCGCAGCCCTCACTGCGGCAGGAGCCGAGCCAGGCTTGGGCCTCGGGAGCCTGGGGCGAGTAAATCTGGGACTGGCGAGGAGCCGGGTGGCGGGTTACGGGTTTCTGTGTGCCCCCGCAGGAGGACGTCACCGCACCCCGGTTACAGATCTGGAAGCTCCGGCTCAGCAGTTGAGACAGGCACAGTGGCCACGCCGGCCACGAGCTCGGTGTGACACATTCTGGAATCTGTGTCCGGCATCTCGCCTGTCGCCCGAGTCCAATCCTGCAAGGCCCTGGGTTAGGCCGGGCCCCGACGAAGGCCAGGCAGCGAAGAGAGGGGCGGCCGGCAAACCCGACTGCCCGCCGGGCGCCGCAGGCTCAGAGCTGTGCCCTGTGGCCGTTCTTACGGTCAGTCTCCTCCTTCTGGCCATGGGCGCTCTCCGTCCCCGGGGCTTTAGAGGGGAGGGGAGGAAAACTCCTGTGAACCACAGCAAACAGGACGGCAGGGAGGAGAAGCAAGGCCGTGAGCACGGCCTGCCCACACGTGGAGCTTCTGGGAGCTCCCGACCGCCAGCGCACACGGGACAGTCCTTCCAGAAACGCTCTGAGGGCTCCAGCCCCACTCCTCGGGGCAGCAGGTAGGAAGGGGGCCGGGCCCTGCGGGAAGAAGCTGGAGCCGAGCTCCTGCCTTGCCTTGAATGGAACGGCACCGGCAGGCAGCTCCCACCCACGCAGCAGCAGGGGCCGGGCTGCAGCTCCCCGAACAGAGCCCGGGGGCTGAGCCCAAGCCCTGCATCACCCCGGCATACACCTGCGGGCCCTCACCTGCAACAGCACGCAGCTTTTTCTAACTCTGCCTTCAACCTCCTCCTGCCTGAAAAAGCACCTTTGGGAAAATAAAGTCAACCGCCGTGACCCGAGATACTTCCCCAGCCCGATCCGCGGCCACGGGAACCTGTGCACCAGCCTCAGGTGGCAGGGCTGGGATGCAGCACGGGGCTGGCCTCTGCTCCCGCCAGCTCACCCGAGACCCTTCCACAGAGGCTCGGCTCTCCAGGGAAGCCCTTCTGAGCCCCAGGGCTGGGGTGGGAAGGGCCCCGAGTCTCCCAGAGTCCAGTGAGCTGGCCAAGGGGGTCACGGCTGCCGCAGGCCGAGGCGGCTCAGCGCACCTCCCCTCCCCCGCGGGCCGCCGGCACCTGCACGGCGAGGCCAGTCCACGCTGTGGACCTTCTCTCCGGCTGCTCCCCGTCCTCAGCTCACACTCTGCACCTGCCCTGAGCCGGCGGGCGGGCAGCAGCCGTGGGCAGGGTGCTTCCCGTCTGGGACTCAGTGCCCTCGGGGACCAGCAAGTAGAGATACCAGTGATCTGCTGAGAGTTCCCGCCAGCAGGTGCAACAGCTCCAAACCCATCCTCTCGGCGCCAGCAAGCTCCCCCGGGGACCCCCCAGCCTGACGGCCCTCGGCCGCGGGAGCGGCACAGGTCTGGCAGCTCTTCTCCCTCGGCCTGTCCGCCGCCATCCAGCTGCACGCCTGGCAGCGCCGGGGGCACCTCCCCGGCCCGATCCTGACTTTCACCCCGTTACTCAGCCCTCTCGCGGGCACTGCTGACGCTGGAGCCCCCGCCCTGCTGCCCCCAAGGGATGGGGCCAACGCCGAGGAGGAGGGCCATGAGGGGCCTGGGGGCGGACGCTTCCTGCGGGGGTCAGGGCTGCGGTGCCAAGCTCGGGGAGGCCGGCTGCCCGTCGGGGGGACGGTCGACGTCCTGTGCGCACGGCTGTGTGCAGTGCATCCTACCTTGAAGATGAGGCAGTCGGTCTTGTGCTCGGCGTACATGGAGGTCAGCCGGTACTGGTTCTCTGTGGTGATGTCCACCTGGTAGCCCGTCAGTGTGTAGCACACCTTCCGGAACTCCTGGATCTTGGTCTGGAAGACCTCCTTCAGCCTCTGGTTCTTCAGCTCCGCGCTCTCCACCTGCTTCTTCAGCTCTGAGGGGGAAGAGAGAGGCAGTCAGCTCCCCAGCCAGTCTCGGAAGGACAGACACAGAAGGGCAGAGGGCGCCGGCTGAGGGGTGAGGAAGCCGCACGCGGCTCCTGACGGGGAGGACAAGCCGGGAAGCAGCCTGGGCTCACCCCTCTCCTCCAGGCAGGGGCACAGATGGGGACCCTCAATCCGAGACCGCAGCCCTGCGTCTGCCCGCACCAACCAGACGAGTCGACAAACGCTCCCCCGTCTGCAGCCGAATCCTTGCCAGGGCTGGATGTCCCAGCCAGCTGAGAGGCAGCGGGGCAGGGGGGCCGAGAGAGCGGAGGTCATCTGGAGGCGTGGACCACGCTGCCTGGGGTTCCCCACTGCCCACCCAGAGACCAGACCGCTGGGAGAAGACAGGCTCCCTGGGTGGTGGGGTCTGCGAGGGCCCCCCTGGGCCCCCCAGCCCTGTTCTAACTGGGTGGCTCAGGACAGAGACCCTCAGGCCCATTTGCTGCCCCTGCCAGGTGTACAGCCGCGCGGGGAGAAACCAGCTGTGTGAAGCCATCGGGAAGGATTTGTAGCGATTCCCACAAATCCTCCATCCAAGGTGCCTTCCCAGTAATTAAACCCTGATTCATTCCCCCGTTAATTAGCGAGGCGGCTCCACTCAGCGCACACGAGTTGCCTCCGAGGCCAGGTGCTTCCTGGTGGAGCCGCCCAGGGGGTGTGGAAAACCCCAGGCCTCGAGCCGTCAGGCTGGTGTGAGTCCCGCCCTTCCCGCCCTGTGGTGGGGACAACCGTCCTCCCTCCTCACGCTGACTCGCAGGACCCAGTGTGTCTCGTGCTGGTTTAAGACGAGCAGGCGCAGTCAGGGTCACTTGCAGGGAGCCTGCGTTCCAGGAAACAGAGACCCCCCCGCCCCGTTCTAGACAATCAAGCTAGACGCCACAGGGCCGGAGGCTGAGGATTGGGGCGGGGGGCTGTTCGGCTACCCGACAGGCCCTGCTGCCGCCACGTGGCTGCGAGGCGGGTGCAGGGTCTCTCCCGCCTCACAAGCACGGACACAAGCGACTGACGGCTTGGCCGCCGATCCACGGCGGAGGTAGGGCTGTCTGCCCCCAGGACCAAACTCCCGACAACATTACTACCCTAACCTCTCACACACTCTGTAACGTGCCAGGGTTTTGCACACACATCCCAGGTCCTGTCTCCACAGCCTGCAGCTCTGTGGGCAGCCTGGTATCGGCCGCCCCCCAGCTCTGATGCTAGCACTGCGCCCTGCAGCCTCTTCACGGCACCTGTGTTTCTGGCCGGCCGGCCGCCTGTCGCCTGCCCTGCCCGGACTGCCCCCATCCATCACCCGGCCCAGCGGCCCTGCGGACACTCTCGTTCCGGAGCTGAGGGCCTCTCCATCGGGGACGTGGGCGTGGAGCCTTTGATCGATGGAGTAATCAGACTATGAGATCAAAAGGGTAACGGGCAGCTCTGACCCCAGGTTCTTCCCTTGTCTCTCAGCCAGACCACCTAGGATGGACGCGTCAGCAGGAGGAAAAACTCACTGACCGAGCGCGTGCGGTGACGTGTCCCCGTGTCAGACGGCGCTGCCTTGAGTACCTCTCAGGGGCCCAATGGGAAAAATTAAAGTTTGGTCATAAATGCAGCCCGATCTTGGAGAAGGGAGCGTCCCCTCTGCCCTCAGGCATAAAAGGCCGTCTGTTCCGCAGCTCACAGACTGCTACAGAGACGGGGCCTCCCCGCTCGGGGGAGACGTGCCCCCTGCCGCGAGCCAGCACAGCGCGGCCCTCACAGCCCACGAGGCGGGGCCAGAATGTGGGGCTTGCGGGGGCTTCCTCCAGGTCACAGGGGCTGCCAGAGGCCGAGGGCATCTGGCCCCGGTGGCCTGGTCCACGTGGGGCAGGAGGGGTGCTGCTTCCAGCAAAGCCCGCCCAGAGGCAAGTCCAGGGAAGGGACCACGAGCGCCACTTTGACTTGGGGCACAGTCAGCGTCTTGCCCTCCTGCGATTCTCGTAGCTCAGTCGCTTACATACATGTGAATGAATGACTCACAAAATGGTTTGGATTAAATAAGTAAAAGACAGGACTTCATCCTTGGAAGCGGCATTGCTCTGATTCAGCCTCTCCCAGAGCGAGATGAGGCTTCCCCTGGTGGGACGGGGGCCTGCGCGGGGCACCCCCAAGATGCTCCTCGGCGGTCCCAGAGGCCAGAGGCTCCCGGAGCCTGCAGTGACCCCAATCTGCGCCCACCGGCAGGCGCAGTCACAACTGTCACATCAGGGGCTGGCGGCCAGCCTTGGACCTGACCCGGCAGGGCCACACGCGGGCAGACAGAGCCGGCGCCACAGACAAGTGGCTGCCAGGGCTCCGCTGAGCTCCCGGGCCACCCAGCCCAGACCTCACCGCCGCGTGCACGTCCCAGCCCGCTCGGCTGTGCCGGGGACGGGGTCACCAGACACTCGGGCCCAACGGCCTCACGCCTGGGCCCAGCCAAGGGCCCCTCCCCTCCTCTCCCCTGCCCTCCCCGCCAGCCCAGGGAGCCGGTCTGCACTGAGATGTTCCTGAGGCCCCCATGACTGGCCCAGTCTCGGCCGGGCCCTGTCTTGCCTCTCCTGCCCTTTGAATCTTGCCCTCCAGCCCACTGGCTGTCTCTCCTCTGAGCCGAACCTCCTCCCACCCCCCCGCCCACAGGCCCCTCTCCCTCCCAGGCCCCTCTCGGGGCTCTCTGCAAGTCCCTGGGGAGGGAGGAGGGAGGCTGGTGGACAAGTGGACATCAGGGAGAGCGGACTCGATCACCCGGAGCCCAGGTGTGGAGGACAGGCCCCGGGGTGCAGGCGGGGACAGATCGGAGGTCAAGGGGCAGTGCCGTCCGCTCTCTGGCCCAGGCCCCTGGCCTCCTCCAGCCGCGTCCGAGAGGCCCTGGCATGGCTCTGACCCCCACGCCTCCTCGTCATCAACCCCAGCCCTCCTGGAATTGCAGGAGGCAGCTGTGAAAGCTCAAAACCGAACTGCACTCTGTTACGTAAGCGAGCGCCTCACCCGAAAGCAGAGCTGCCAGGAGGAAGATGCGTTCACGGGCTCGCGGCTCCGGAGATCCAGGTCCTGGCCCCGAATCTGGAGCCTGGTTTACCCGAGGGCTTGGGCACAGCCAGCGAGGGGCAGGCGGCCGGCCGGCCAGGCCTCTGCAGAGCCCGGCTGTGCCTCCGTTTTACTGGAAGTGCACCTGCCTCGCAGCCATTCAATTTCCTTCTTATGGGTTTGCAGGCTGAGGGCAGGGCGCAGAGGCGGCAGCGGCGGAAAGGTCTCTGCTCTCGCTCTCGCGTCCCGAGGGCGGCCCGGCCCCGGCAGCAGCTCCCCCTGCGCTCGGTCAGACTCCGGCTCGCTGGCCCACATTCTGGGATGGAGACCCTTCAGAGGGGGTCGAAGCCAACAGCCAGCACTGCCCACTACACCCGCTTTGTTCCCGGGAGGGGCCGAGATGCACACGCAGACAAGACGGCCGCAGAGATGCTCTGAAAGGTGGGCGAGGCTCTCAGGGGCAGGCCCAGAGGTCCTCTCATCCGAGTCCTCCCTTGCCAGGGGGCCTGAGCCGTGCCCACGGGGCAGCCTGTGCCGGTCTGGCCAGCCCATCCTGCTCCTGTGCCCCGTGGACAGACAGACCTCCAGCAGCACCGCCTGCTCCAAGCGCCTCCGTTCTGGGACCCCTCAAGGCCGTGGCTCCCTGCTGGCGGGCTGGCCTGACCCACGTCCGAGTCCAGAGGTTTCTGACAGTACAGCAAGTACCACCCCCCGCCCTCCCGCCGCTGCAGCAGGCCCAGCCCCCCGTGGGGAAGGCAGCTGGCGTGGGAGAGCGTAGAGGTGGGATGGGATCCTGGGGTCGCCAGATTCCAGGCTCGAGGCCTCCTGCCGCGGCCACCGAGCTCTGAGGGGTCTCGGCCCAGGCCAGCCACTCTGTTCTCGGGGCTCACACTCCGCCCTCTGCCCAGGATCCAGGGCCAGCCTGTCCTGCGTGAGGCCCAAGTCATCTGGACAAGACTCTGAGCTCCTGAGGGAAGCTGCGGCCTAATAGCCCCCTCGTGGCCCCTGGCCTCTGCCCCTCCACGTCCACCCGCACTGGCTGCTGTGCCCCAAAGGCGCCGCCCTGCTCTCGCCTCAGGGCCTCGGCGGGCACCTGGGTGGCCTCTCCCACCTGGGCACTAACCCCCATCCATCGCCCCTGGAGGAGTGTGGCCTCCCACCCTGTTCCCAGTGGGCCCCACCTTGGTGGTCATCGTAGCACAAGAGAGCATTTTAAGACACGCTTTGCTCTACGTCCGCCTCCTCCCGCAGCTACGAGCTCGGCAGGGAGGACCAGGTCCTCTGGCCATGACCGTGTCCCCAGGCATCTCAAGGAGCCTGCGGTGTGGAAGGCACCGCTTCTCCACAAACTCTCCACCACACCCCAGAAGACGACCCTGAGGGAGTTTAAACATGAGCAAGCCCCTGCCCCCGACTCACGAGTGGAACGCACGTGTCCATCCTTGCTCTCCCTCCTGCAAAGACCGTGAGAGGGAGGAGAGACAGCGGTGCACAAGGGGAGACACGCGTTCCGAGGATGAGAAGCGGACGGGGACGCAGGCAGACGGGTCAGTGGCCCTGGGGGGCGGCCGGAGCACAGCAGTGGGAGCAGCCGAGGAACCGGGGGTCTGAGGGTCTGTGCGAGGGGTCACCCCCGGCTCCTCCTGCCCCAGGGCAGGTCCCCCCAACCCCCGGCAGGGAGGAGACCCGAGTCCAACCCCACGCACACAGGTCCTTTTCAGACGCTCGCTTCCTGAGAAGCCAACCTGCAAGACACTGCCAGGAGCCACCTGCGGCCGCCCTCCTACACCCCACTGACCCACACCCCCGCCCTGCCCTCAGTCGCCACGGCTGGGCTGGCCCAGAGGGAGTGACCTCGCCGGGTATCTCTCTGCGCCTGGCGGGGGTGGAGGAATAGGGAGGTCTGGCGGCTGAGCTCCCTGCCGAGCATCCCTCTCCCCGCCCCCCGTCACCGCAGCTGGGCGGCAGCCCTTCTGGGAAGGGGGTTGGAGCCGCACCTCTGTGTTCCGCGGATGAGCCCCTGAGAGTGGCCTGCGTCCTCCACAGACACAGACCAGGGGTCACCAGATGCAGCGGGAAGCTCCTAATGTAAACAAACAGCCTCTGGACAAACAGAACATTATGAACCTGGTCGGCAGAGAGAAGAGCCGCCCCACGCTGGGGTCGGGATCACGTGGGCGTCCGCGGAGGGGCTCAGAGACAGAGCAGAAGGTGCCTCCCAGAGACAAACACAGAATCAGAGGTGGAAGACAGCAAAGAAGAGAAGAAACGAGATTCTGGGAGCTCCAACATCCAACTAATAGGGGTCTTACATGAAGAGATTACAGAAGGCGGGATAGAGAAAACATCAAGGAAACCACACAAGAGCCTCCAGAGGCCAAGGCCGCGTCTCCCCGGGCTCAAGAGACAGAGCGTGACGATGGCTCAGAGCACGCTAACGAGCCCTAACCCAGGACGAGAACGCAAGCCTACAGCTGACGGGCGGCCCGCTGTGTTCTGAGCACCAGGAAGCGAGTGGCTCGGCCGGGGGTTCCAGAGGCATCAGACACGTCAAGGGGAGAACCAGGACCGAAAGAATGAGGTGGACAGCAGGTCGTGGATAGAACGACAAAACGACACCCGCCCTGGACGGGAGATGTGGCCCATGGAACGAGACGCCACACGCTCCAGCCGTGAGAAACACATACAAGGTCAGAGGATCCCAAGTGCTGAACAGTGGTTTAACCAAAGGGGAGACAGCCACACAGGGTGCAGTGGGGCAGGGACACGCGTGTGTGCGCGCCCACGTGCACAGGAGAGCTGGCGCCTCGCCCGCCTGAGGACCCGAGAGTCACGTGCATACAGCGTTCGGACACAGGGTACGAGGCCTGGGGGAGCAGGCGGGGCCGCGTCTGCCCCACTCCAAGCCCACCGTCAGCACCGGGCTTTTTACTACCGCGAAAGGGACCTTGCCAGCCCCTCGGTGGCCAGGGAGGAAAGGCCACCGCAGTGTCAGCTTCCTCGCGACACAGGGAGGGAAACCCTCAGCAGCAAGGCGGAAGGCAGGTATCCTCCCTCCGCCCCTCCCACCCACGCCTGTTCTCGCCGCGGCTGACCATGGTCATGACAAAGGCACGTGGTGACCACAGGGGCTCCAAAAGGGCTTTCGTCCCTGAGATGAGTGATGAAAGCCCAAGGCAGCCTGGGGGCCCCAACGTCACCAAGAGTGGCTGGTGCTGAAACTGGACCCCCCCCCCACTCCGGCCTCCCCGGATGAGTCCATAAATGGACCCCCAGTGGTGGGCAGATGCCACAGCGGGGGAGCTGGGACCAGCCCAGGCCACGGGCACAGGGAACTGAGCCTTGTGCTGGCTGAGGACCAGGCCCTGCGCGCTGCCCGTCTAGGCTGGGCTCTTGCAGTGATGCTGTGTAGGAGGCTGGAAATCAGGGGCTATAGGAGCTTCTGAAGTTGTCCTCTGGGGACTCGGGACAGAGTCGTTTATCTTTCTGAAAAGTGAATAAAAAACACTTAGGCAATGCTGAGATTTCCAGGTTCTTTTAAAGAAGACGACAAAAGGACAAACGCATCCCCGTTAGGAAGAGCAGCCCTCTGAGCCCAGGCTGAGCCGACGGCTGCTTCTCAACGTGGTGCACGCGGGTCCGCTCCCAGGACACCAGCCTGAGGACGAGAGGAAGGACTCTGGGACCGGCCGGCGGGAAGGCTGCAGGGCGGGCCAGGGCGCCTGGCAGGGGGCGTGCTGTCCGCTCGTCCAAGAGCCAGGACCACCAGCTCCCGGCTCTGCTCCAGGCCACGAAGGCGGTCAGGGTGCCTCTGACCCCCCGCCCTCTGCTCTCTGGTCTCCGGGCACCCTGGCTCCTGTGTTCACGCACACCCCGTCCCCGCAGCCTGAAGGGGTCTTCGGTGCACGGCAGGGGCAGCCGCGGTGGGAGTGACGGCAGCCCATCTCCCGGACGCTCACCAAGCTCGTTCTCCGCGGCCCCCGTTTCCTCAGCACGTCCACGAGGAAGCTGGATGAGTGACTGCTCCCGTGACAGGGACACCGAGGCTGGCCCGCTCCTGGGACCAGTGCTTCCTGCTGCCTCTGCTGGACCTTGGCGCCGAGGCCACGGCCCTGCTGCTCTCCTGGGACCCTGGCAGCCAACAGCTCATCAACAACCTCGCCAAAGGTGAGCCAGCTGGTGACCCTGGGCCCATGGGCCTCGGGTCTTCCTGAGGTCAACGCTGGGTCCCAACTGGAGACTGGCTGTGGGAATACTGAGAAGGCAGGGGTGCGGCCAGGTTCCTGGGTGAGCTCCGGGCCCTGGAGGATGGTGGGTGTGGGACCAGGTCCCGAGTTGGGCCTCAAGCTGCTGGCGCTGGCGCTGAGGGGGAAAGAACGGCGACCACGGGCACGCAGGCGGAGCTGAGCCAGGGGCTGGACAGCGAGGCCGCGCGGGACCCCACAGCTGCTGGACGTGGGGTGCTGGGGTGGGAGAAGGCTGCGAGGGGGGGCGGGCAAAACGTGTCCCCACGTAGCAGCGGGGTGCTTGGGAGTCAGTCCCTGCAGGCAAACAGGCCAGGGAGGGGCCCTGCCGCAGGAGCGGAGCACCCCCACTAGTGTCGGGGCGACGCAGACCCCTCTCACGGAGCCCAGGCTGACCTGGAGGAGAGAGGCGCTGTGCTGAGCCATGCGGCCCGTCCACCGGTGCTGCCTCGGGCGCCCTTGGCCACTCGCTTCCCCGGGGAGGAGCCGGCCCCCCGGCAGGCCCCTCGGGAGGCAGCCCCGGCCCCCCGGCAGGCCTCCCGGCAGGCAGCAGGCACTGACCAGTGCTGGTTCTGCTGAGGCCCAGAGTGGGGCCACGCTGCCGGGGCCGAATTATCCACGCCTGGTAACTTCTAAACTATTTCAGTTTTACATTTTTAAGTACTTAATAATTAGGCATCAAATACTGATGCCATTTTATTAGCCACTGTGGGAGCCGGCACTGCGGGACTGTGACTGGGTGAGGGCCCTGGCCCGGCTGGCCACCTAGAGGGAGGAGATGGTGGGCCACCCTCACAGCAGAGCTGGGCTGACGCCCGACGTGGCACGAGCCTCCTGCCCATCCTCCTGGACGCCGCCTCCTGTCCCAGATCCATATTCGGGAGAGGAGCGGGGAGGAGAGGAGCCAGTGTGGTTGGCAGGCGCCGAGGGGCCCAGGGCCAGCCGGCCGGGCAGCTCCGTGGTCCCCGGCTCCCCTCCCCGCACAGCGCTCAGCAAGGAGGCCTTTCCAAGAAAGGGCGCAGCGGGGCACCACCGTCCCCCGCAGCCAGCTTCAGTGACAGGGGCCCAGGACCCTGACATCCGCTGGCCAGAGCTTCCTGCCGCCAGGGCGGACGGCTGTGTTTGAACTGCCTGCAGCCAGACGGCCCAGAAGAGCCTCTCCATCGTGAGCCCGTGTTCCCGCTGGGCCGGAAATTGCACGTTTCACACGAGAGAGGAGACGCTAGCCCTGGAATTACATGCACATGAGCAGCGCGTGCCCAGCGCCAGGCCTCCTGGCAGACGGCCGCCCCGGAGGGCGCGGTGCCGGCTTTCCGACGGAGATCTCTGTGTGACTAACTGCACACCCGCGCAAGCAGCTTGTCACCTTGCACAGAAACCATCTGAAAAGACACCAGCAATTACGGCCCACCAGATTATGGGGTGGGAGAGTCCCGCGGCGACAGGCGGGCGCCGATGTGACACCACGTTCTCCGGAGACTCCCTCCCCCACCGCTGACACACAGCAGCTGAGGCCCCAGAGGACGGCCCCTCCCCCCGCCTCGCTGGCTCTTTCGGGAGTGGAGGAGCAGCTCGGCCTGGATGCAAGGTCACAGCCTGGTGCCCACCTGGACTCAGAACAGCCCCGAGTGGGGCACAGACGTGGGGAAAGGCCCAGAGGAGGCCAGTGCCCGGCTTGACGCCACCCAGCCAGAGAGCAGAGACAAGCTGGATTTCAAGCCGGGCCTTCAGGTTGGGACCGGCCCCCAAAGGCCCCCGGGCAGCGCCAGCACTGCTGCGAGAAACCGCCCTGAACACTGGGCACCACCTCGGTCACAAAGGCTGGCCTCCTGCCCAGGCCACCAGCAGGGCCCCGGGGAGCCCCGTGTTTGGTATCTTCGTGGAACTCACTACCCTCTGACGTTACTTATGCACCTGCTTGGGTGCTGACCACCCATTTCTCCCGAATGAAGCACCCCGACAAGGGCGGTGACCTGGGCTGCATGGCTTACGGCTGCCTGGGCGGCAGGAATGGGAGACGCTCATCCAGTGCGGACGTGACTCACTCTGCACGCATTTGCTGGTCTTAGGCTTTGGGATGACCCTATGAAATTATCACCACGTGTCCCCACTTCACGGATGGGGAAACTGAGGCTCAGGCCGTCAAAGGCAAACCACCTGAAGCTGCGCTCGTACGCTCACACGTGTGTACTCACACATGCACACGTGCACACGCACACGCATCCACACATGTTCACACACATGCCGGAGCCAGAAAGCACCCAGAGGAGAGGCACACGACAGCTTCGGTGCATCACAGACCCCGAGACGAACCGGAGAACCCTGCTGTTGAACACGTGGCCGACAACTTCCGCGTGCCCCTGCAGGGGGGCTGCCAGGGGCTACCTGGGCAGAGGCGGAGGCTTCTGGTGAGCAGGAACCTACGTGGGGCCCCGGCCTGCTGGCTCGGGGCGGGGACGGAGCACAGGGACGCATGTCTGTGGGAGGCTCTGGCGCTCTCTCCACTCTGCGCGCCGCATGTATTATTAATTCCTGACAGTGGGCTCACACAAAACTAATTCCCTGGAAGGCGAGCTCCCTCTCAGAGAGGGAACCTTTTCAGAGCTCATCTTTTATTGACTGAGTCATTTTCGAGTCAATCTGTCTGCTTTCGGCAAGACAAGAGTTTTACATCTTCCCTTTCCCTCCTTTGGAGATGTGGCAGTCTATTAAAACCTGCTAACGTGTGCAGCTAGGCCTCAGATCCGAACCGGGATGACTTCCTCGGATGGCAGGAGATAAAGGAAGAGGACCTCAGGAGCCGCTCGGCCGTGGGCTCTGGAAGGAGGGGACGCCGGGGCGCGCGGGGACAGGGCAGGCAGCCCCGAGGGATCCGGAGGGGCAAGGATGCAGGCTTCCCGGCAGAGCCAGGCCTGGAACGTCTCCCAGGAAGACGAGGGTCCGGGATGGGGAGTGAATCAACGAAAAGTGCCTGGGCTCTGCCCGTAAGAAGTAACGTGCCAGACGCACACGCCCGGCCTGGAGGGCGCAGAAGGAGGTTCCCGGGGTGGTTCACACTTCACCATCAAGGACGGGGGGCCCTCCTGCCGCTCTCCGGCCTGACAGCGGCCCTGGTGTCCCAGCACACAGGGCCCCATTTCATAATTCACAACTGCCCAGCGTAGCAGGCGGTGCAGGCTCAGGGGCAGCCTCTGCCCGAGGAGGAAGCCGAGGCTCAGAGACATCAAGTGGCTTGCCTGAGGACACACAGCCGTTGGTGGCGGAGCCAGGACCAGAAGCCAGGTTGTGTGAATTCCGCTCCTGGGGTAGGGCGTGGGGCTTTGCCCGACAACTAACCCTGTGACAGCCCGTGGCTCCCCCACCGGAATTCAGAAGACGCCGCCAATGCAGCCATCCCGCCCACCCCCTCCCGTCTTCTCCTTCCACCTTTGCCCAGTTCCCACCTCTATAGAGGCCACCCCCGACCACGAAGAGCCACGGCCTCACCAGCACCCACAAACATCCAGCACAGCAAGGTGAGGGGGGGAGGGAGATCCCGCCGGGGGCCCCCCCAAGGCCGGCAGGGCTTTCGGAGTCCCCCTGTAGACCCCACCCCCCGGGCCAGAATCAGCAGGAAATGGGCTCTCCCCAAAGCCTCTGGGAGGGCCACAGCCCTGTCGGTTTTAGCCCAGTGAGACTTCAGACCCCAGAACCGTCAGATGACACGTCTGTGTTGCTTCAAGCCACGCAGTGTGTGGTGACTTGTCATGGTGGCCGTAGGGCGCTGACCTGGGAGGCTTGGGACAGCCAGACCTCTGAGATTCTGGGGCCGTGCTTTCCCAGCCAGCAGCAGCAGCAAATGATGGGAGCAGCCCCGGCACCGGAACTTTAGGAACAGCTGCCGGTCACCCCATGGCGCACCGTGTACCCGGCAGTGCTCGGCCAGTCACCCCAGGGTGTCCCGTGTACTGGGCAGCACTCTAGCCTCAGAGGACACTGTCTGGACAAATAGGTAAAAACCTAGCCCTGATGGAAATTACATTCCAACCAGGGACACAGATAAAAACAATGTAAAGAAGTAAGACAGGCGGTAATCCAAAGGCGGTAAGCACCATGGAGAACAAGAAAGCCAGCAGAGGGGCAGCCATGTGCACAAGCCAGGGGCACCTCACCCACAAGGGGAGCCAGGGAGCGCACGCGGGGCTGCCCAGGAGAGGAACAGCGAGTGCAAAGGTCCTGAGGCGGGACTGTGCTTGGACCGTCCAAGAAAAGCAAGGGAGGCCCCCAACCCAGAACCGTACCTGGAGATGCAAACAGTCTCCAAAAACAACAGTGAGGTTGGGGGCCTCACGCCGTCAAGGTGGCAGGTGTTGGCACAGACGCAGCAGATGGGCCGCGTGGCAGAGACTCTAGACCGAAGCTGAGCCCGGCGACTGATTCTCAAAGCGACCACCGGACACCCGGGTGGGAAGACGAGCCCTGCCCCCTCACCACACGTGCGCAAACTCACTGACGGGACCGTAGGTCTTCACGTAAGAGCCTCTAGGAGAAGGCAGGAGATGACAGCCTCACGGGAAGCAAAGATCTCTCAGGGCAAACAAAGCACTAAGCACAGAAGAAAAAACGGACAGATCAGGCTTCATCAAAATAAAAAACCTGTGCGTATCGAAAGGCAGCATTAAGAAAATGATGAGAAGAAAACAATCTACTTGGAAAATGGGCCAAAGGTTCACACAGACATTTCACCAGGGAAGACGCACAGATGGCTGGTGAGCGGGTGAAAACGTGTGGGGCGTCACCAGTCTCTAGGGAAACGCGGCCACACCGAGATGCCACTTCACACCCGTGACAACGCTCTAATCAGAGCTGGGGAGGAACGGACGTCAGGAAGGACAGAGCACTCAGGACACGCACGTGGGGCACGCAAAACGGCACAGCCACCTTGGAAGACCACTCGACAGTTTCTCAGAGTTAAACCCAAATCTACCACAGAATCCAGCAACTCCGCGCCACCCAAGAGGAAGGTAAACCTACGACCACACACAGACTCGGATCCCAATGTTCACGGCAGCCCAGGAGTGGGAACAACCAACGTGGGCACCGGCTGACTAGGGACACACAGCACGGCGCACGTATGCAGAGGAGCGCTGCCCATGACACGGAGGAATGAAGCGACAGGGAGGACCAGGCAGTGGGGCCAGACACAGACGCCGTGTGCTGCGGGACCCCCTTTCTGTGACGTGTCCAGAAAGGACCCACCCACAGACAGAAGGCGGGTCAGCGGCTGATACGGCTGCAGGGGGAGCAGACACAGACTGCGAACGGGAAAAGGGGTCCTTCTGGGCTGACGGAAATGTTCCAAAGTTAGACTGGAGGGACGGCTGCACAACACGGTCCATTTACCAAAAGTAACCGTACACGTAAAACAGGTGAAGATTGGGAGTTCAGCTTTTCTTTCTTTTTCTTTTTTCTTTTAGAGACTATTAGAGGAGTGTTAGGTTCACAGCAAAACTGAGCAGAAGCTACAAAGATTTCCCCAAAACCAACACACAGGCCTCCCAGCAGAAGGGGTGCATTTGTCACAGCGGATGAACCTGCCCTGACTCAGCACAAATCACCCCAGTCCACAGCTGACATTACTGCTCACCCTGGGTGTTGCACCACCTCTGGGTTTGGGCAGACGTGTAACGCATGTACTCACCACCACGTCACACAGAACAGCTGCACTGCCCTAGAATGCCCCTGCGCTCCACCTGCCCACCCCTCCCCCAGCGCCGGGCCACCACTCACCTCCCTCCTGCCTCCACAGCTCTGCCCCCTCCAGACCGTCACATAGCTGCAATCATACCAGACCGGCTTCTCTCGCTTAGTGACATGCGTGTACGTTTCTTGCATCTTCTTCATAGCTTGACAGCTCCTTTCTTTTTAGCGAGAATAACATTCCATTGTCTGGATGGGCTGCAGTTTATTTAGCTGGTCACCTACTGAAGGCCACCTCGGTTGCTTCCAGGTTTTCGTGTGGACACCTAAGTTTTCCACTCCTTTGGGTAAATGCTATGGAGAGTGACTGCTGGATCATATGGTAGTTTGGTAAGAAACCACCAAGCTGGCGCCCAAAGTGGCGGTGCCATTCTGCATCCCCACCAGCCACGGGTGAGGGTCCCTGGCACTCCACACCCTCGCCAGCCTTTGCTGTTGTCACCGTCTGGATCTGGGCCGTTCTGACTGGTGTGTGTGCGGGGTCTCACTGTAGTCTGGGGAGTTCAGTTCCCAACGCGCTAATTCTGCGATGCCCAAGGGACGCCAAGCGGGGGGTGTCACGCTGAGAGCTGGGAGCCCGACAGGGACGCACGGGGACCCCACTGACGCTGCAGACACAGCTCTTCTCTAGACGGAGGCCCAGTGGGGCCGCTTCTGCCGGGGACGCTCCCACCCGCCAGTCTCCTGAGCGGGCGGCCTTGCCCCGGCCGCTGTCTCTGTCCCCGAAGCGGTGGAGAGGAGGGCTGGGTGGGGGTGGGGTCCGCCCCCTCCCCTTCCTCTGCTGACTGCCCGCAAACCCGGAGATTAAATTACACGGCTTCTTTACAACTCCAATTAAATGCTTAATTGATGGTGCTGCCCTTTATTACCTGACACCAGAGAATAAACAAACAGTGTGAAGAGGGAATGGCCAGGGACACAGTGATTAAAATGCCAACCGGTTTGCAACAAAGCGCACTGTCTGGAAGCAGCCGAGGAGGGGGCTCGCCCTGGCGCCCCGGCCTCGCACCCACACCAGCGGGCTGACCCGGGCTCACCTTCCCCTCTCATTTCCTCTCCGGGGCTACAGGGGCTCTGAGGACATCGGCGTGGCCTCGAGGCTGGTCCCGAACACGGCCCCCCACCTGCCCTGGGGCGTCTCGGGCTCTGCAGGAGACACGGCGCGGACGGTGCCAACCGCGCAGCAGCTCCAGGCACTCGAAGCCGCGGTGGCACTCCCTCAGGCCGACGCGCCCCCGCTCTGACCCAGCCAGTGAGGACAGCGCCCCGCCCCTGGCCACGCTCGGGGGAGTCTGTGCAGACCCTCTCCCCTCTGGCTCGCGGGCCCGCGGCACTGAGGAGGGACGTGCCCTGCCCAGGCGGTCCAAGACCTCCGCCGCCCGGGCCACCTGGCGACGTCCATCCTCGGCTTCCACGGTCTTCTCTGGGGCTCAGGTCCCGTCTCCGAAGTGGACGCTTTAGCCTGAGCCGCCAGTCACCTTCTGTGACTGAGTCGGGGCAGCTGCCGGGCCAAGGACTCTCGGGCCATTCCTGTCTCTCCAGACAGAGGAGATTCTGCCTGACAGGCTCCTGCTCGGCCGGGCCGATGGGGCTGGAGGATGGCAGCTGTCACCGTCATCACCGCTCCCCGTGGGCTCTGTGCTCCGGGGATGCAGTCACGATGGCCTGGAAGGGTGACCAGCCTCAGCTCAGAGCCGAGGGGGCTGAGTGGGGGCAGACGCTGGCCCCGGTCACACAGCGGGGCCTGCAGCGGGTGTTCCGGGAGCGAGCGTGGCCGGTTCTGCCTCTCACCAGCCGAGACTCGGGACCTGCGAAGCCAGGACAGCTGCCAGGACGGCAGCTCCTCCCTCACCGGCTCAAGAGGTCCTTTCCTCTGGGACTAAAAATTCACTTAAATGAACAAAAAGAAATTCATGAAGCTAAGGGTTCCAACTACCCCAGGGGCTGGGAGCCTCCCTCACATTGTGTCCATCTATCTGTCTGTCTGTCCGCCCATCAATACCTTAGGGCAGGCGCTGGGTGAGGCGGGCATACAGCTGGACCACAGCCCCGCAGAGCAGCGCCCAGCGTCAGAGGGGTGTGCACCCGAGGCCCCCGCACTGCTCTCTCCTCACCCTGGCACCGAGGCCCGCCCTGCTGCTGACAGGTGGCCAACCTCCCCACGGGGACACGGGGTCGTGAGCCGTCTGGCAGGTGGGAAGCAGGGTTGGGGCAGAGCGATCTTGGATGCAGGAGTCGGGGGAGATCTGGACCCAGGGCCCCGAGCCCGGGCTGAAGGGCAGGGTCACGGGGACCTTGTTCAAAGGAGACATGAGGGGTTCTGTCTACACCAGGCAGATGGCGAAGGCTCTTTCCCCACTCCCCCTGCCGCACATGGCTGTGTACGGGAAGCAATGCAGAGGCGACCACGGGAGAACCCTGAGAGCGGGAGGAGGGTGGAGGAGCTTGGGACCCAGGGCGGGGAGAACAGCACCCAGAGCACCAGGGAGACTCACAGGCCCACCCGGTGGAGGAGGGAGGCCTGGATCCCATGTTTCCAGACCCAGTTCAGCAGTGGACGGTGGCCGGAGTGGGACTGGTGCCAGCAGAGGGGCTCGGAGCACCCCGACCCCTGGCCGAGAAGGGGGCCCTGCCTCGGGCCCCTCTTTGTTCCACAGGCCTGACGCTCCCCTCACCCACCCAGAGACACAGAATGCGACGAAGCTGAAAATTCGCCTACCAAAGTAATTTATACTTTTAATGCAATGTCAAGAAAAACCAAATCCTCACAGCTTTTTCTTGAACTTGACAAAGCACTTCTGAAATTCATTTAGAATAACAAACAGGTAAGAAAATCTAAATGAGGGGAAAATAGGGGAAATGTCATGTTCTACACCAGATACTCAAACGTAATTTCACTTATAATTACTAAAAATATGGAACAGAAAAATGGAATAAAAAAACAGAAACCATGGAAACAGAGAGGGACACATTACAAACCTACAGGGCAAGGAACGATTGTCTGATAAATGGCACTACAGCAACTGTTTACTGACCTGGGGACAAAATCAATTTAAATCTTGACCATACACCACATACCAAAATAAGTTCCAAGTAGATTAGATTTTTAAATGTAAAACATAGCCAAAAATAAAAATCACAGAAGAAAATAGAACTATTTATCAAATCGCTAAAGAACTTTCTAAGCTTAAATAGAATAGATGAGATTCCAAAATAAGTTAAAAGTTTCTATATACAAAATCATCGCCAAGAAGAAAGAGAAGTTAAGCTTCTCTGCAAACTGCATAAAAAAGGAGGTAAAGGAGCTCTGATCGTGACGAGACCTTTCAGGAAAGAGGAAATAAAATATTTTTCCTTATTAGTAATTAAGTGAGGTGCCCTTTATATTAAAAGATTTAAAACACGCATAACCCTGACACTTGGGGTGGACGTTCTGCAAGGTTTAACCCAGGCACCGACGTGTGTGACAGCCCAGCCCCCCGAGCATTTCTCTGCCACTGGCACCCCCCAGCCCAGCCCCCCGGCCCAGTGGTCTGTCTCTGACTTTCTCCCTTCCCCGTCCAGCAGTCTGCCCGCAGAGCCCCGCACCCTGGGACCTCGGGGCTTCTCGCAGACCGTTTACAGAGACCAGCACGTTGGTCACTGGCTATTTCAATGCTCAGTAGCGGGGCGGGAGGCTGCACCAGGCAGGTGATCTGTTCACCGGTTCAAGCACATCTGCGTGCTTTACAGCTTTTGGTGACTATGAGTGATCCTGCTACAGAGTCACAGGCTCCAGGTCTGGGAAGGATGAAGAAAGGAAATCCACCCGGCCTTTCACAAAGGCACTGATCCACCTGGAGGGAAGCAGGGGACAGCCGACCGCTGACCCAGAGACACAGAAGTACAGGCGGACTGAAGAAGCAGCAGAATCCGGAGCACGGCCGACCCAGAGCCGACTTTCCTGTATGAGCTGCAGTGCTGACCAGCTTGGGCAGAAAGGACGGCTTCACGATGGCGCATCCCTCACCCGTGAACGTGGTGTGTCTCTCCATTTATTTAGAAATCCTTTGACTTCTTAATCAATGCTCTGTCGTTTTCAGTCTCTAGCTCTTTTACGTGTTTTGTTAGAATTATACCTAGGAATTTCGTTTTGGGGAGAGTGAACAGGAATGGTACGATGTCTTAGATTTCAGTTTCCGCATGTTCACTGCTAGTATATATCATATACGTATTATACACACACATATCATATATAAAGTGAATTCAGCAAGGTTGCAGGACACAAGATCAATACACAAAAATCAATGCTGAACTCACTTCGTTAGTTTTCTTTTGTTAACTTCTTGGGATTTTCTATGTAGACAAACATGGCACCTGCAAAGAGGAAAAGTTTTGCAGGCCCTTCCTTTCCTTACTGCTCTGTCTGGGACTTGCAGTACATCTAATCAGGGTGGTGAGAGTGGACATCTCTGCCTTATTTCCGACCTTAGGAGAAAAGCTCTGACGGTAAGTGTGATGTCAGAGGGAGGGTTTGTGGACGAGCTGCATCTGGTTGAGGAACTTCCCCTCTTTTCCCAGTTTGCTGGGTTTTTATCAGTATTGAATTTTGTCAAATGCTTTCACTCCACTAAGTGATCTGATCCTGCTGACCTGGTGGATTATATCAACTGACACTTGAAGGCTGAATCAGCCCTGCATTCCTGGAACAAACAAATAAATCCCTGTAGGTTTTGTTCTTTGTCTTGTCATTGATTTTGAAATTAGAGTAATATTGGCTTCATAAAAGGAGCTGAAAAGTGCTCTCTACTCAATTTTCTGGAAGAGACTGTATAAACTGGTGTTAACTCTTCTTTAACTGTTAGGTAGAGTTCACCAGTGAAGGCTGGTGTTTTGAAAGCTTTGTGATTATGGATTCGATTTGCTCAATAGTTACAGGACCATTCAGAATATCTACTGCATACTGGGTGAGTTTTATAGTTTTGAGTGTCCTGAGGAGGTGGCGGTCGTTGTTTGGACCCTGGTTCCACTTGGTCTGGATGCAGAGAGAGTGGGGAGAAGCCCTGCTTTCCGGCCCGAGGAGGAAGTGGGAGGAGGCTGCTCTCCTGGCTGTGCTCGACCTGTCCTGTCCCGGCACCAGGTCATCTTGCGGAGGCGCAGCTGTGGCCGGACAGGTGCCAAGACTCCCGAGGGAGGACCCTCTCTCTATGCGCAGGGCTGTGGCCCCAGGAGAGGGGGGAGTCCCCACTGCCCTCCTCTCTGTCCCCCACTGGCGGTGGCCGTGGACACTGCCGCGGCCGTGGGTAGGGCCTGGCGGGGCAGGGACGTGAAGGCCTGAACGTCTGGCCAGGGGCCTGTGAAGGGGACCCTAGGGAACCGGGGAACGTTGGAGCTGAGGGAGAGGGAATTCCACGTTCCACTGTGCCACGCGGACCCCAAAAGGCACCTCTGAGCTGGGCGTGTGGGGGTCTGACCCTGAAGGGCCCTGAGGCCTGGACCGTGGGCCAGACCACTGCCCAGGACCCAACGGCTGAGAGGAGCACAGCAACGGCTCTGAAACTGAACTGACAGTAGAAGCATAGCCCTTGGAAGGCGGTGGGAGCTGCTGACTGGCCCACCCGGCAGATGCCTGCTGAAACCCAGACCCACAGGATGTACGTTCTCCAGAACTTCACAAAGACCTGAAAATGTTCAAAATGTCCAGGACACAATTCAAAACCAAGCAGCATATGAAAAACCAGGAGAACGCAGACCTGCTGGGAAGAACCCAGCCAACGGGCACCGACCCCAGGTGACAGAGACGCTGGGACCCTCAGGCGCCTGGGGCAGGGTGGGGAGAGCGGCTACGAGACGTCCTCGGTCTCCCCGGAAGTGGCACTGCCCGACACTGGGCTGCAGAATCCTGTCCAACCCCGACCCGTGATGTCCGTCGCGTCCGTCACACCACACGCTGACCCCCAGCTGGGGGCCCGTGTGTCACCATCACCCACACCTACCGTCCGACTTAAGGCGTGCTTCCGTCAAGCTCTCTTTTTCACACAGAAAGGAAGTGATCTGAACAATTACAGATTCTCATCAAAAACCATGGAGGCCGGAGGCAGAGAAAAGAGAAAACCGCTGACCCAGAGCTCCATACACAGCAGATGCCCTCCAAGAGGAAGGGCGAGATGAAGACGCTGTCAGACAAAGGGGAACCACGAGAGTATGTTTCCAGAACGCTTGCCCTAAAAGAAATGCCAGGGAAGCTCTTCCAGCAAAAGGAAATGATACCAGAGGAAAACTTGTTATTTCAGGAATGAAGAAAGAGCGACAGCAATTCTGAATGACTAGATAAAAATCATGAACTGTTTCTTTCCCCATGTGTTCTTTAAAACATGAATGACAATTAAAATCAATAATTATAACATTTTACAGTGGGTACATACAAATGAGCATTACTACAAGGGGGAGGGGGCGTGGGAGACCTGTGTTGTGATAAAACCCTGACATTCCAGATCTTATCATCCGCAAGTGGTAAAATATTAATTATAAGTGCACGGTGGAAAGTTAGGCACGCGTATTGTAACCCCTAGAGAGGTCACTTCCAAAGGTCTCTAGGGCTTCCCTGGTGGCACAGTGGTTGGGGGTCCGCTTGCCGATGCAGGCAGGGCTTGTGCCTCCGTCTGGGAGGATCCCACATGCCGCGGAGCGGCTGGGCCCGTGAGCCATGGCCACTGGGCCCGCGTGTCCGGAGCCTGTGCTCCGCAGTGGGAGAGGCCACGACAGTGAGAGGCCCACGTACCGCAAAAAAAAAAAGAAGAAAAAAAAAAAGCATCTAGAAACATAATTAAAAAACTAAGATAAATCAAAATGTAATACTAAAAAATATTCAAATAATCTTAAAATAGATAGAAATGAGGAAATGGGAATAAAATACAGAGAAGGCAAACAGAACTAATCGTAAAATGGTAGGCCTAAATCCAAACGTATGCAGAAATTATAGTAAATGTAAACTGTGTCTAAACGTACTTATCAAAAGACAGAATACACATCCCTACCAGGTCCACATGGGACATCCGGTGGTTCAGAAGTCTTGGCCACCAAACAAATCTTAAATTAAAAAAAATTCGAGGGACTTCCCTGGTGGCGCAGTGGCTACGAATCTGCCTGCCAAGGCAGGGGACACGGGTTTGATCCCCGGTCTGGGAAGATCCCACATGCCGCGGAGCAACTAAGCCCGTACGCCACAACTACTGAGCCTGCGCTCTAGAGCCCGTGAGCCACAACTACTGAGCCATTGGGCCACAACTACTGAAGCCCTTGTGCCTAGAGCCCATGCTCCACAACAAGAGAAGCCACAG
Source organism: Phocoena phocoena (assembly GCF_963924675.1). Classification (NCBI taxonomy): domain Eukaryota; kingdom Metazoa; phylum Chordata; class Mammalia; order Artiodactyla; family Phocoenidae; genus Phocoena; species Phocoena phocoena. The sequence goes on from NC_089233.1 coordinate 1,240,523, forward strand.
CAACGAGAAGCCCGCACACCACAACGAAGAGTAGCCTGTGTGTAGCAACAAAGACCCAACGCAGCCAAAAATAATTTTAAAAACGTTTGCTCTGAGAAGGACACTGTCAGGAAATGATACTCCCCAAACTCGAGCCAAAGACAACAATCCAACAAAAAATGGGTAAAAACTTGAAGAGACTCCACCCACCCAGGGGGATACAGGAGTGGCTAACACGCGACAAAAGATGCCCCACATCTCACCCGTCAGGGAAACGCCAGTTACAACGGGGTGGACTCCACTGCACACACCTCAGGACGACGAAGGGCCCCGGGCTGGTGCCGCCGTGGAGCCCCACCCCGGTGCCCGCCCTGAAGAAACGCACTAGTGCTCACAGGAACACACACGGTTACTTCCTGTCTTTGGTTTTCAGGTTTGCTAACGGTGTCTGGCTGCATCTGACCCATGCTCCTGTGGGCTCAGGTTCCGGCATCAGCCCGGTGGGAAGCCTCTGCAGTGCTTTTAAGATCCACCCGGCGCGTGCGGCTCGGGCTGGCCAGACAACGGTGCCTCAAGGACCCCAGCAGGCCTCCCCACCACCCGCTGCAAGGCCGGGAGGTGACGGGTGCGGACGGCAACGCTGTTCTGCTGGGGCGGGCAGGGAAGGGAGGAAGCCTGAGACCCAGGCACGCCTGCTGCTCCCGGTAACCCACCCGGGAACGGGCCGGGGCTCGACTCCCGATTCTCGCCTCTGCCTCCTACTTTCCCGGTCTTCCCGCCTGTTCAGCGGCGGTCCCTCCAGCGGAGGACGACGAGCTGGGGAAAGCACAGGGCAGGACTCCTCTCGCCGCGGGCTGGGGGCTCTCAGCCGCTCCCCAAAGGCTCGAAGTGGCCAGAGGCCAGCACCTGAGCCGAGCACAGCTCTCGGATCTACGTTACAGCCACCTCTAAGCCTCGGGCAGCCAGACCGGGGGCCACAGCAAACCCCGAGTCCATCACCTCGTGTCGGGCGCCGACCCACGTGGAGCCTCGGTGCCCTCACCAGTGACCCGCAGCTGTCTGGGCCTCCTTGCTCCCCGTGACGCCTTCCCGAGGGAGTGTCAATCCAGTACGGCATGCTCCCGCCAGGTGTCCCCCTGCCCCCCGTGCCTCCCTGCAAACACAATCCCCACACCCAGGGCCTGCTCTGAGGCCGCCTCGTTCCCGTGGCTCTTCCCTTGCTGATGCCCAGCCGGCCCCTGCGTGGCTGCCGGCTCGGGAAGCAGGTGCTACGGCTTCCGGAGTCTCAGCGAGTCCGCGCTATCTCCCCAGCTGTCATCACACCTGCACTCACGGAGGCCCGGGGGACAGCAGCGACTCAGAGAAGCCCGCCCGCCACGCCCCACATCTGGAGAGCCCAGCTGGCCCTCGCGCCGGCTGAAGCGGGAAGGGGGTGAGCCCCCGTCTGGAGAGAGCAGCAGAACCAAGATGAAGCCCAGGCAGCGCAGCTGCTGCAGGGGCGCCCTCCCCACTGGGCAGAACGGACGGGCTCCAGGGAGGGGCCTCGGCGTCCCTCCTCCAGGGACCTCTCGGGACCAGCTGCACCGCACAGTCAGGCAGAGACAATTTTGAACGCCTCCCATGTGTTGCTCTGACAAGATTTTTTTTTTTTTTTTTGCGGTACGCGGGCCTCTCACTGTTGTGGCCTCTCCCGTTGCGGAGCACAGGCTCCAGATGCGCAGGCCCAGCGGCCATAGCCCACGGGCCCAGCCGCTCCACGGCATGTGGGATCCTCCCGGACCGGGGCATGAACCCGCGTCCCCCACATCGGCAGGCGGACTCCCAACCACTGCGCCACCAGGGAAGCCCAAGATTAGATTATTTTAATGTTAATTCTTTACCTAATTAAACCGCAATGAACAATCTCTCCCGCCCAGGCTGGGTAAGGTGTGGGGTCATGCAAGGAGCACAGCCAATGCTGGGAGCTGAGGTTTCAGGCTCCTGCCAGCCGCGGGCGGGGCCTTGGTAGGGGTTCTTCAGCGACTCCTTTGTCAAAGGTCCAGGAACGCCCGGAGACAAGCATCCCCTGTGTGTCGGAACGCAGTCACCTGAGGCTGGGCACCCGCCATCCCCAGCGCCCGGAGCGGCTCCTGGTGTGGTGACGGCGAGCCCGTCCAGAGGTGGGGCAGGCTGGCCCGTGAGGCCCACAGGGGAAAGCGGGAGGTGTATGTGGGGCGGGGCCTTGGCTGGTGCCCTACTCCCCAGGACGCGGCTTTGGAGGCCAGGGGCCTCCACGTACTGAGATTTCTTTCTACGGCTGGAAGCAGGTCACAGCTCAGAGCCCGGCAGCCTGGCCCCGCGGCTGGAGCCCTGGGTACCGAGGCAGATGCGGGGGGCCCGGGGAGGGACTTTGCCAAACTGTGCCTCTGCCTGGCAAGGCAGAAATACACACATGTGGCCTCGCCTCCACAGAGGCCAGCACCTAATCACCGCGCTCAGTCCACAGGCCAGCCACCCATTCGGCTATGGCAGCGCCACCAGCGAGGCACCTGGCCGCTCTCATGGCTCCCCAGGGGCGGGGCTGACCCTGGGCTGTGAGGAGCGGCCAGCGTCCTGAGCCTCAGCTGCTCCACTGGCCGACAGGAGTGTGCGGCTGGCCTGAGAGCGCGGACGGAGGGCCACAGGGTGTCTGCAAGAGCTGGACACCCCCTGCAGCGAGGCTGTGGGTGACTGCAGGCTACGAACATGGTGGTGGGGCTCCCTTGCCCACGTGGCTTCAGCGGGGACGCTCCCCCGAGGATCCTGAGAGCTGACCTGGCCACCCTCCTCTTGGTCCCACGAGGAGGGAAGTGGGGTGACCGAATGACTCCTCCTTTCCCGCCCACACTCTGGTGGGCTGCCAGCCCGCTGGGTCCAGCCCAGGACGTGTCAGCACAGGGCACCCTCCACTCTGCCGCCCTGGCCCCACTGGGTCCACGCAGCTCCTAAACGAGGCTCAGGCTGCCGTTCTCAGCTCTGCTGCCCCGTCTCCGTCACAGGACCGGCCCAAGCCTCTGTGGAGCTGGCACTCGCCAGGCCGTCCCACGACTGCCCTGGGCTTTGTTTTAAGCTTTACGCTTTAATTTTATTCCCACGTGTGTGGTTTAGAGCCCAGTCACGCCCAGTAGGTCCTCTCCTCCTCCAGCCAACGACTCCGATTACCTTGGTGTTAAATGGCTGACCCCCTGCCGGCTCGCACGTGCCCCTCCTCCCGTCATCATCCTCCCAGGACCCAGGACTGTTAGGATGGCAGGTGCTGCTGGAGCTGGGCTGTAGCAGACGAGGATTCCTCGCTGGTTCCTGCACAGCGTCCTGTCCTCCTCGGAGCTGACGCTGTCCTGTCTTCCGTTCGCTGACTTTTCTGTGCACCCATCGCTAATGAAGCCGAACCTCTTTGCTGACCCACGTGGGAGCTTCCTAACCCCGTGGTGGCAGCAGATGTAAACAGGAGATGTGAGATGGGTGCCCCGGGCAGGGCGGCGGCTCCGTGCAGCCAGGGCAGTGGGCCCAGGGGCACGGGGCACGCGGCATGGCAAGGCCTGGGCCACAATGCCCCCTGAGACACGGGCCAGTTACGTCCTGACGACCCCCTGGCCCGAAAGAGGCCCAGAGCCTCTGACCCGCTCCAGCCAGGGCTTGCTCCTCCCCCACGTGTGTCCCAGGCTGGCGTCTTGGGCTCTCTGTGCTTCGTCTCCACCGCTGGTCTGCTCGCTCTGCTGGGCGCGTCCTCTGACAGCCTCCTGAGATGGGGCGCACGGTGAGCTTTTCCAGGCTTGCTGGAGCGTGGGCGCCGGGCCGGGGCTGCCGCCGGGCTTCTCTGGGAATCTGGAGCAGTGCCCACGGCTTTCCAGCACCAGGGCTGCTGCTGAGAAGGAAGCTCTTCTGATCCCTGGCCTTTGACAAGTGACCCGCTTTTCTCCTGGGGGGGCCCTTTCATCCACCCACACGGAAACGGCCTCATCGCCACACGGTGCCGGAGTGACCTGCGACCCCGCCGCTCCTGCAGCCCTGCGACTCGGCGGACCTCGTGGACCGGGCGGCTCCTCGCGTTTCCTCAGCTTTTTTCTCCTGCTTTCCAGCTCGTCGCCTTGTTCTTCTACTTTTCAGATAAACCTTCTAAATTTTACCTCACGAATCTGCTGTTTAGATTATCATTTCACTCTTGGACGCTTCTAACTTCCGGAAGTTTGTTGTTTTTCAGTTTGAAAAAGTTTGCAGTCTCTTGCTTGTGCTTTGCTGTTGGAAGTCCGTCCTCGTCTCTCTGAGGACGCAGTGTTTTGGAGGTTCCCTGCACTCTGGCGGCCTGCGCCCTCCAGGTGCGTTTTTCTACTTGTTGCTCTGGCTCCCTGGTCACAGCTAGCAGTGGGTCCTCCTGGCCTATCAGCAGCCCAGGGTCCGGCCGGCTGCCTCCCGGGGCCTCCGGGGTCAGTGCTTTCGGGTCTCCTCCGGAGCTGGTTAGGCTCCACAGGGTGAAAGGGGTGGGCGGGGGCGTCTGGGCATCCACCAGCCTCAACCCTCGGCTCCACTGCTGGCTCTCGTCCTGGATGGGCCCTGTCCACACCGTCTCCGGAGCCGCAGCTCACAGACATGGGGGAGGACGTGGGCTGCCCCGGAACCCCGCGAGTTCTCACCCTGCAGGCCTGAGACGGCACCCGAGGACCTGCATGGCCCACATGTTCCTGGGGCGCCTGCTGCCCGCCTGGGAACCACCCCTTGGGAACGGCTGCTCCAGGAGAAGAAACCGCTGTGCCGACTTGCATTTCTCACTTCTGCTGGGAGAGAGGCCACGGCCCACCACGCAGAGTTGGGTGAAGGTCTGGGAACCTTCCTGCCCCTTGAGCACACCCCCAGGCAAGCTTAGCCGGCCACGCCCCTCCCCCAGCACCCCTCGCTGCCCTGGGCCTTTGCGGAGGTTTGCGGCGTAAGTCAGCGTGCAGCTGCGTAGACTCCGTCTCCCTGAGCTTGCTCACCATTAGACCACCCGCCCACCGACTGTCCGGATCCCAAAGGTTCGCCGTTGTCCCTCTTGCCGTGGGGCCTCAAGGAGGACGGTCCGACTGGCCGTCTCTGCCTGGAAGCCCATAGCGTCTGTGGGCACATGTCACGGCGCCCTTGTGAGGCTCCGAGCAGCTGTGTCCCCAGAGCTGAGCACAGAGCCACTGGTCGGAAGGAGTGACAGACCTCACTGGGTAAATGATCTGTCGCGTTAGACGGTACGAGTCCTTTCAGAGAGTAAAGAGCCACCTCGAGGTGCCCGCGTCATTTTCAGCTTGTGAATTTGTCAAGGACACACAGGCCGCTCGAGAAGAGGCGCTGGAGCCGTGGCTGGAAGGAACACGGGGAGAAACAGTAATGCGGGCCTGGAAACCACAGCTTGGCCGCCCACTTGCTGAGGACCCTGTAAGAGGCCTCTCCTGGCTTTCACCGGGGAGGGCGGGATGCCGGCCACCCGCCCCACCCCTCCACCCCCACGGCAGTCTTTGCGGCTGAGCCGGGGTTTGGCCGCAGAACGGCCACGGGGGCACCTGGGCAGCCGACACCGCCAGTCCGAGCGGCATGGGGGGCTCTGTTTCTGCCCCAGGAACGGAAGGCCTGTGCTTTCCAGGCCGGGATGCCAGGACCCTTTCCGTCTGGCTGCTGCCGATGAAAAGTGCAAAGTGAGGAGTTTGTGTAGGAGCGCCAGCTGAAAGGCCAGGAGAGCAAAGCAGCACCCCAAGGGGGGCACGCGGGGGTCCTGAGCTCTGCGGGCCTCGCGCTGCGGCAGTAACCGTCTCTGCCCTGACCTGCGGGAGGGAGAGAGCTCTGTCCTGGGCACGCCTCTGCACGTTTCTTGTCGTGGTCGTGTCTGGATGCTCTGATCCACAGAGCCAGCCCTGCACAGAGGCCACCGCCCCCTCTGAAGACAAGACGGGAGAGGCCGGCGCAAGGTGTGAACGGGCATGCGCGTGCGTGTCCGCAGGAGGGCGTGCACTTCACACGACGTCTGTGCTCACCGCCCATAAGCCCAGCACGCGACCTCGGGAGAGCAACTGAAGGGCAGCTGCAATCCTGTAAAACCAAGAGGCGCAGAGTTCAGGTGGAAGATGGCAAACCGCACTGATTCTGCACCGTGGGGTCACAGCTGAAGCCACGACGGTGCACGAACCCCCTATCTCACAGAGGACACTGGGCCGAGGGTCCTGGGACCATGACGCACTCAGGATGCCATGGGAAGGGGGATAAGACGGAGAAGGACGGAACAGCACCAGGGAGCAGGGATGGAGCGTGGCTCCTGCAGGACGGCCGGGCTCAGCCTGGCACTCGAGACCCTGCAGCTTCGGCGCGGGTGGTGTAGGGAGCGCACAGCTGGGGCTCAAACTCAGGCCTGGCTGACTGAGCGCTTGGCCTCGCAGAGCCTCTGTGCACCAGGTGCTGAGGGCGGCCTCCCACCTCCACGGTCTCACGGGGTGGTGACCGCTGACCTCAGGCACTTCGAGAAAGGCTGGTTCCACGCAAGGTAGACAGTGGAAGCAGATGGGCCAGAGGAGGGCTACATCTACGACCCTGGCAACGGGCGACGCACAGACCCCTGCTCCACACAAGAGGACGGCTGCACCCACTTCCCAACTCCAACCGCAGTGGGCACGCAGGAAGAGATGACAAACATGGGAAGGGGAAGTGGGGAAGGGCTCCCCAGCGGAAAAGCCACTCAGAAACGCACGTGGCGAATGGCAAGAAAACAGCAGCCTGGCCCTCTCGACGCAGACGCCTGCAGACATCACTGAAGGGGCAGCGAGCAGAGCCCTCCTCCCAGCCACCCGTGGGCAGTAGCGCTGGGCACCCTCCAACAGCACAGAGAGGCCGCAGGCGCCCCCTGGGCCCCAGCCTCCCCATGGGGCCGGACTGGGTGACCCTTGGGAAAATGGAGCCTCCAGAGGGTCCCCTCCCTCCTTGGCACTGATGGACTGGCCTCTCTCTGCACTAGGGCGGGACCTGGTGACCACGGCGTGCCGGGGACAGGCTCAGCGGTCACTGCACTGCCCTGGAGAGACGAGCTGCGAGGTCAGAGGCTGTGGCCCTGAGTAAGAACTGCAGAGCAGGCGAGACCCGCGTGACAGAAAAGGCAGCTTCCTGGGTTCCTCACAGGCCCCTGTGGACGGCTCGCTGGGTCCCTGAAATGTACTTAGATGGTGAAAGATGGCCCCCGCTTCCACGGAGTACTGGGTTTACTCACGATTAATGGCATGCGTATAAACTGCTAAACGATACTAACTTGTTTCAGGGGTCGGCAGGGCTCCAGCCATCGGGTCCTCATCGCGCCTGTGTCACCTGCCGCTCTGCAGGCCGGCGCCACCAAGCCTCCCGCACAGCCCCGGGGATGCCCACAGCCTAGCCGCCTGCACGGGGCTGGACAGACGGATGGACGGACGGACGGGGGCCTACCTGCCACCTCCCTGGATGAGGGCAGCCCCGCGGTGGCCTCCAGGGCGGGGGGGACGGCGCCGCCGGCCTCCAGGGCGTGGAGCAGCTCCCGCAGCCGCGCGCACTCCTCACGCAGCTGCTGCCGGTCCTCGTGGAGCCGCTGCCGCGCCGCGCTGGCTGGGTTCAGGCTCAGGTGCAGCACCTTGGCTCTGCTCTGGTCGTAGTCCCCCTGCGGGACCACAGGCGGGAGGTCAGAGCCCCTCGTGGAGCGAGAGCAAAGGGGAACCCGAGCCCGGCCTGTGGGGTCCCAGCCCCCTCCCTGGGCTGTGGCCTCCATTAAACGGGGGAGAAGACAGAACGCCCACGCAACCCATCTTCGGAGCATCGTCAGAACTCAGCGCACGAGCCCCCTTCTCTGGGTCTCGTCGAGTACCAGCTACTGGGAGGGAGGTCTCTTCAAAGTGCGGCGCTTTCAGACACCATCGGCAAACACCCCAACGCCCCTGGGTTCTCGCCAGCCTCTCGGCGACCCTCCTGTCTCACGGTCTTTAAGAGTGGGACCCATTTTTTAAGATTTAAAAACAAAAAAACCCAACTTGCTAAAACTGACGCTGAAGCAGAGTCCCCACATGCCTCACACGGTCCCGTTACTGACACGTGACATCAGGGCCGTGCATCTGTTACAGTTCGAAAGCTAACACCGACGCCATCCTAACTAAACTCCCGACTTCCTTCACAGCTCCTTAGTTTCCTCCAAATGCCCTTTTCTGTTCCCAGATCCGTCCTGCGGGACCCCACGGGACTTTTAGCTGTCCGATTTCCGCGGCTCCTCTGGGCTGGTGGTTTTCTGGGCTTTGTTTTGGGTGACCTTCAGTGTGGAGGATGCCGCTCGGGCGTCCTGAAGATGCCCTGCTGTCGGGATGTGGCCGACACCTTCCTCACCGTTACCTGGGGTCAAGGATTAGGGGAGGAAGACCCCAGAGGTTAAGTACCTTCTCATCACACCGTGTGGAGGCTCCCCGCTACCAAGGTGACCCTGATCCCTTTGGACACACCCACACCTAAGGAGTCAGGGTTATGCTCCCTTCCAAGTTGACGAGACCCTCAGCTGTCTGCGGACACATCCCACCTCTCCCCCTCCCGGCTGGTAGGAGCCCTCCAGCCACAGGGGAGCAGGTCAGCCCCGCAGAGCGTGAAGGGGGCCGGACATCGGGGGGGCGTTTGATTAAGTGGGTGCTGAGTGGCCTGAAATCCACACGCAAAACCCAGGGCCCAGGGCGGCTGTGGCGACCTTGTGGGAGAGGCATCACCGCACGTTACAAACCTGCAGTGACCGAGGCAGGTGCTAAGGGCCAATGGGGAAAGGACGGTCTCCCCAGTACGTGCTGCAGGGTCAACTGGATGCCCACATGACCTTGACCTTGACCTCACACCACACAAACATCACTCCTGAGTGACAGCAAATCTACATGCAAAGGTTTTAGGAGAGAATGTAGGGACGTCTTTGTGACCCGGGAGTAGACGAAGGTTCTTAAACAAGGTTCAAAATGGGCTAAACAAGTGAAAGAAAAAATAAACTGGACTTAAAAAAATTAAGAACTTCCATTTATCAAAAGAGTAAAAAGGGAACCAACAGAGTGGGAGATACACGAAACACATAAATCTGACAAAGGACTCACATCCAGAACATACAAAGAGCCCATACAAATAAACAAGAAAAAGTCAGACAATTCAGTTTTTAAAATGGGCAAAAAAATGTGAACGGACACTTCACAAAAGAAGGTATCAAAGAGCCAGTAACACGTGAAAAGTTGCTCAAATTATTCACCAAAGAAACAGTGAAAACCTCAGTGAGATGCCCAGTCGACACCGAACAGATGAGGGTCCAGGGCCTGCAGACCCCATGCTCTCCGAGGGTGCAGGGTGCACCCACTTGGAGGAAACCCTTGGCAGGACCCTGGGATGAGCGAGTGCACGTCCCAGACCAGGAACTCAGAACCGTGACCCAACGCACCCAAATCACACAGGGAGTGGGGGTGTCCCCCACGGAGGACCGTGTGTCAGTGAGAGCGAAGGTCTGCACGCAGGATGACGTGGGCAACCCTCTCACACAGAGCGGAACAGACCAGCCGGACCTGGCGGACAGACACGGGGTGGCCGCTGACACCACAGGACGAGGTCGGGGCCAAAGGCAGAGCTGGGAGGGGACTCGGGTCTGTGCTGGTCTGGACGCTGGTGACCGAGTGCAGTCAGTGAGAGACACTCACTCCTGACGTGTGTGCTTTCCCGTACGTACACCGTGTTACTCAATACGAAGCTTCCAGAATGTGCACCAAGTGAGTTCATGGTGCTTCTAGGCACAGGTCAGCTCTGCCTCAGCTTGCCAGGCGCGAGCATCAGTGAATCCCCCCGCCCCGCAAAGCTCACTGGCATCGGGTTTTGCCACCAAGAGTCACCCCAACAGATGAGAAGGGCCCAGGCGGTCAGCGAACTCAGGAGGCAGCACCTCTGCTCCGCCCAGCTGCTGTCCCCACGGCTCAGCCCCGGGCGTCTGCCAGGAGGGGGAGCGCAGGTCGGAGGCTTCGGAGGTCAAGGTAGAGGCCAAGCCTCTTTGGCCGTCACTCCCTGGGCCTCCCAGGGCAAGGGCTGAGAGGGGCCTGGGCATCCCTCCCACCCGGTGCTGAGACAGAGACACGGGAGTGTCCTGGGCTGAGGGGCAGCGGGCTGCTGGCCCAGGGCCGGGCCCGCCCGCCTCTCACAAGGGATGCTGGGCCAGCTGAGTGGGCATCTCCCTCCTGCCCGGACACCGAGATTCCTTCCTGGACAACCCAACCTCCCAGCTGTGACTCCTGCCCACAGCTCCCTCTTCCAGGGGAACAGCAGAAATGGCACCCTTCACTCAGATCGTCGAATCCCCCGGGAGGGAGGCCAGGGGTGGACATTCACTCAGCGGAACAGTCCCAGCGCGGGAGCTAAGTTGCGTGGCCACCACCGGCCAGCCCTTGGCCAGCCGCCAGCTCAGAGCCCCCGAAAGTGACCCCAAAAGGGAGGGAGGGGAGCATGGAGACACCCCCTCCCTGCCGCAGGCAGAGAGAGGGCGGGAGAGGGGGAGAGAGCCTGGTGGAAGGCAGAGGGCTGGCAGCCGGCGCCTCCCAGGCTTCTGAGAACCTTGTAAAAACCTCGAAGGATAAAGAGACATCCTGGAACTCCGAGTGAATCACAGACTGTCAGGGTTGGAAGGGATCGTTATTTCATCCGATTCTAACACGCTGGGAGACACAGCCAGGCGTATGGAATCCATCTGCCCTGCGCACCCTGGCAGAGGGCCCCGTGGCAGACGGGAGGTGGGCCGGGTGCAGCGGGAACTCATGTTCCCCATGGGTCTGGGGTCAGGGGGTACAGGGAGAGGACGAGGGCAGATGTGTTCTGCAAAGGGCCGGAGAGCACATGCGTCAGGCGGTGCTAGTCACACCATCTCTGTCCTGGCAGGTCAGCTGATGGGGAAGAAGGAGGGAGGGGGGAAGGAAGGAGGGAGGGGGGAAGGAAGGAGGGAGGGGGGAAGGAAGGAGGGAGGGGGGAAGGAAGGGGGGAAGGAAGGAGGGAGGGGGGAAGGAAGGAGGGAGGGGGAAGGAAGGAGGGAGGGGGGAAGGAGGGAGGGGGGAGGGGGGAAGGAAGGAAGGAGCTCTGGGCGCTGTGGACACACAGCCCCGCCCTACACAGCCCCCTCCAGTGTCCCTAAAGCTGCTCTTCCTCATTTGTCTCCAACCCTTTAATCGTGCAAAGCAAAAGCGGGCTGGCAGCTGAATCCACCGGTCTGCACCCCTCTCCTTTACCTCAGATATTCAAGGGTCCCTCCTTCCCCCCAGGCCACAGGCTCTCCCAGTCTGGCCATGCTGACCACTGGCTTCACGCCCACCTCCCTGCCTCCTCAGGACTCACCTGCTGACGCCCCGGGAGGGCCCGGGCAGGGAGCTGGGCACAGAGCCTGACCCCAAGGTCACCAGTGACCCTTGGCCGAGGTGTCATCCTGCCCAGCAGATGTGGGGAGAATCGGGGAAGACGGCACCTGGACATCAGGGTCGGGGGCAGGACGCTGCTGTGGAAATGCCTGACACCCCGCGGGCAGGAAGGGGAGCTACCGCTCCCATCCCAGAGCGCGGTGTCTGACCACCGGCTTCCCCTTGACGGGAATGAAGGAAAGAAAACACTGCAGTGGGTGACAGGATTTAAGGATCACAGGGAGAACCAGCAGGGCTTAACCAAACCAAACCAGACCAGACCAGACGGGGCAAATGCTCGCAGCTCTGATGAACTGGGGGAAGCGACAAGCCTGCGAAACCTGCAGGTGCCGAAGTGAGCGTCTGGCGCCGGAAGGCCGGGGCCTCTGCTCCTGCCTCAGAGTTACTAGACCCACAGCCCCACCCCCGGGACGGGACGAAGACGCTCCCTCTGCCTGCGCTGGGACACCGTGAGCGTGAAGGGCAGAGGGCCGCATCATGCCCACCGCCCCCAGAATTCCCCGGCGAAGGCCCTGCTCGCCCTGTCTGCAGGCCAAGTGGGGCGCGAGGCCCGAGCCTGCAGGCGAAGATGCCGTGGAGCCTCCCTGGGATGCAGGCCGCAGGGAGGGAGGCATGGGGCCTCCAGCTCGGGAGGCGGCGGGGGCAGCCCAGCAGGTCCACCTGCTGGAAGCAGTGCGAGAGCCCGGGAGAGACCGGCAGAGCCACCAGACAGACACTCGCGAGAAACAGGATGCCAGCTGCTTTAAGCCACTAAGCTGTGGGGTGTTTGTAACAAGGCAGCAGGTAACTGAAGGAGTCTCCCGAGGAGCGAGACGGAGCCCCAACCCCCGACCCGGGGGCCCCAGGGTCCCACCAAGGGGGTGGCAGCCCCCGGGCCCAGGCCTTTGTGACCCAGCCTCAAGCCCAGGACGCAACAGAGACAGGACAGCTGCACGGGGTCTGCTAACGCCATCCTGCCCAGGGAGTGAGAGTGTCCACGGCCCCTGGGACTCACACTCTGACCCTCAAACTTACGACCAGGCGATGGCGGCCAAGACAGCAGAGCCGGCACAGGGTCAGGTCGAGTGTCCAGGAAGTGCCCCTGCCTCTACAGTTGGCCAATGCTCGACACGGGTGCCAAGGCCACCCACCAGGAAAAGGTGCTGGACAACTAACTGGACACCCGCATGCAAGAGCACCAACCTGGATCCTAACCTCACACCAGACACGAAAACGACCTCAAAATGGATAAAACACCCTAAACGTAAGAGCCAGCACTATACAGCACGTGGAAGAAAATACAGGCGTAATGCTTCACGACACTGGATTTGGTCTTGGATTCTTCAACGTGACACTAGAAACAAGGAACAAAAGAAAAAGTAGACAAACTGGACTTCCTCAAAATGAAAGACTTCCTCAAAGCATACATCATCAAGGACGTGAAAAGACAACCCACAGAGTGTAAGAAAATACCTGCAAGTCACTCATCTGGTAAGAGACTTGTATCCAGAACATATGATGAACTCTTACAACTCAGCGACAACAAAAGAAAACAACAAAACCAAAACAAACTTACTTGAAAACGGGCAAAGCACCGCATAAATCTTTCTCCAAGGAAGACGTACAAATGGCCAATAAGCACATAGAAGGACACTCAGCGTCATGTCATTAGTAAGCAGCGGACGGAAAAAAAAGTCACAACGAGACGTCACTGCGCCCACCGAGGTGGCTACAATGACAAAGCCAGTCTCGGCGAGGCAGGGAGAAACTGTCTTCCTATCGCTGCTGGGAATGGAAGACGGGGAGGTCCTCGCGGGAAACAGCTCCGCAGACAATTAAAGACAGAGCTACCACGTGACCAGCGATTCTACGCCCGGGTACACCCCCGAGAATAAAAACACGTCCACACAGAAACCTGCACACACATGTTCAAAGCAGCACCAGTCACGATAACCGCTCAGGTGTCCAAGAGCTGACAAGTGCACTGACTCAGCGTGGTCCATCGGCACAATGGAGTACTATTCAGCCATAAAAAGGAATGAAGCACTGACACCTGCTACAACACGAATGATCCTTGAAAACACTGCGCTCAGGGAAAGAGGCCAGTCACAAAAGACCACATATATGACTCCATTCACGTGAAACGCCCCAAACGAGGAAATCGATAGAAACCGAAAGCAGACTGGTGGCTGCTTAAGGCTGGAGCGGGGATGCGGGAGAGTGGGGTGACAGCTAAAGGGAACAGGGTTTCTTTTCGAGATGATAAAAATGTTCTGCGATTGTGCGGTGATGGTTGCTCGTTATCTGTGAAAGCATGAGAAACCACTTAACTGTACACTTCAAAAGGGTGAGTTCTGTGATATGTAAATTGTATCTCAATAAAGCCGTTTTTAAAAAAGAGAAATGAAAGAAAATAGGGAAAACAAACAGGAGGACGTGTGTGGACGCTCCATCTGCTACCGAGAGCCTGGTGCGGCTCCAGGCTTCCCTCCACACGCCGCCCCAGCCTCCAGCGGGCGAGAGGCGCTTGGCTCCGCAGGGCGCGCGTGCTGGGCCGGGCCGGCCTCGGGCCTGCAGGGGGTGCCGGCCCCACTGCTGCGGCACAGGCACTGCCCGCCGCGCGTCTCCACGCCCCCGCGGCTCCTGCGGCAGCAGGCCTGGGCGGAACGACCTGGTCGATCCCGGCTTCCTGGCTTCGGCTCTCACACCCCCTCCAGCTCAAGGGCTCCTGCGCGGCCCCGCTGTGGCCTGGAACTCCACACGAAGACCCTACTCACTATCAAGACCACCATCCGCAGGGCAGGTCTTGGCACCTGGCTCTGACCAGCTGCCCTCCCTAAAATGGCCTGGCCGGAGCCCGGCCAGCCCAGCCGACTCAGGCCTGTGTCGCCTGCGGCCAGCCTGGACTTCCAGCACGGCCTTCCAGAGGCACCTCCTGGGTGGGATGCGACAGCCCTGAGGGGCTGGGGTTTGCCACAGACCCTGCCACCTGGAACCTTCCACTCGGTGTTCAGGAAGCCAAGGCTGAAGAGCCCTTTTGTCAGACGAGGGGGCCTGAGGCCGGCTGGTTCCCCCGGGAGTCTGATGGGCCTGGAATGGAGAAGCAGTACAGACCCGGGGCCAGATGCTCTTCCCCGGTGCCAGGGTGGACCAGTCCCCATGGCCCGGCTGGACTGGACACGGGCACCTCGGGGTACAAGGAGGCTACCCAGACCCCATCCTCCCTCACACAGGCCCCATGAGGCTGCCAGGGGTCAGGAGCCAACAGGACTATGTGGTCAGGCTGCGTGAGAGGGGGTCGAGGTTCAGCCCACCGGGGGTTCTGCTCTCTGCGCCACCCCTCCCAGAGCAAGGAGGCCCTCCCCAGCCACTCTTCCCTCTCCTCCTCCCTCCCTCCTTCCTTCCTTGGAGAGGAGGGAGGCATGGTGCCTTCAGCCAGGGAGGCAGGGGCTCCGTGAGGACAGGGCTTTGTCCTGCCCCCCAGACTAGTGAGGGGACCCCAGTGCCCCGTGAGGACCCGCTGAGAGGAGGTGGCAGTGACGTGGCAGCAGTAATGCAGAGCCCCCAGCACGCCCCCTCCCCGCTCCGTTTGTCCACAGCACCTACCCGCTCGTGACACTGTAAACTCTCTCCCATCACCTGTCTCCCGCAAAGGTTAGGGCGGCAGGCGCTGCGTGTCAAGTAAACGTTTGCAGAAGGAGTGGGTGACACTTACGACTGCAGAGTGTCCTGTGGTCGAGAAACCAGAGGCCCAGCCGGTGACCAGAACGGGGGAGTCGCAGGGCCGGCTGGCCAGGGCTTCCCGCTCCCTGGGTCCGGGGAAGGGGTGCCGGCCGTCATCCCGGGCACGCAAGGCCGTGGGCACGGGGGCTTCGTGGCACCGTGAAGGGTGTGTCGGGGGGCTGGCGCCGCTGAGGCAGACGGTAGAGCACGAACAAATTTGCTGAACTCTGCTGCTGCGTGACAGTTTTGAGGAAGAAAGGGGAAAATGGCTCTAATCTTCTGCTAAAAATTTGTTGCCTTGTTTGATTTGCAGCTGAGGAAACTGTTGAGACACTGACGAGAATCTCAAAAGAAAAAGTTTTGAACCTTCCTTTGACGTGTGGGTGCAATCACTGGCTAAACAAAAACATCCCACTGGTCGAGGGGGCGGAGAGACGTCCCCGTCCGTGACTGCGGAGGAACGACCCCCGCGGTCCAGCTCCCCCTGCGCCCACTCCAGCCGAGCCGGGTCCTCGGGGAGCCTGCATGAGGGGCTGGGCCTCGCGACCCGCACGCCCAGGGCACGGCAGGGCGTGCAGCAATGCTTCTCCCTGGGGCTGCAGCCAGCCCGCCGCCCTCCGCTCACGGACGAGTGGGGCTCCTTCTCGGGCTCAGATTCCGTGCAAGCTCAGACAAACAGCCCTGTCCCCCTGAGTTCCGGCCACGGCTGAGTCCCCTGGCATCTGCCTCGCTCCTGTCTGTGTTCAAGTCCTGCCCCTAACCTGCTGGCGGCCCGGGCCTCCTATCTTCCTGGGCCTCAGTTTCCATCTGCTGAAGCGTGAGGGCAGTGAACTTGATCTGTAAGGACCTTCCAAGCCTAGCACCTGGGAGACCTGGATGGAGGACAGACCCCCCGGGAGCCTGTGTGCCCTGTGGATGGACTGTGGCTGCCCCGGGCCAGGGAAGGGCTGCCAGGAGGGCGGACCTGCCACAAATAGTAAGAGACGCTGCTAGCAGGAGACAGAGGCCCACGGAGAGTTAAAAAGCCCAGTTAGACCGCCACCGAACCTCACGCGTATTTATAAATCACCCGGCCTCAAAACTAAATCAACATCTCTCCTGGCTGAAGGAAGACAGCTCAGGGAGAAAAGCGGGGGAGCTTCGAGTGTCCCGCTGGGTCGGAGTGGCAGGGCCGACCGGACCTCACGGATCGGGGGGGGGGGCGGGCACAGCCCTCGCCAGCCCCGCCTCACCCCAGCCCACACACCCACCTCCGCGAGGCCCAGGGCTCCGCGACCTTGGGCAGGTCCCTCAGGCGCCGGCCTCGCGTCCTACGTGCCCCATGGGCCGGGGGCGCTCGGTGCTCAGTGGCTCACAGGGACGCTCCGCGGCTCTGAAGCCAGGGGCACAGGGCCGGCCCAGCCCGATGGCGTGCTCACCGCGGGTGGAGAGCCTGGGGATCGGTGGGGGCTCCACGTGACAGTGCAGGCCAGATCCCCCCCAAGACCCCCAGCACCAAGACCGAGAAACCGAGGCCCATGCGGCTGCCCTGGACCAGTCACGGGAGGGGTGAAGGGGGAGGGGCCCAGGGCTGGAGGCAGGCGGGCCACAAGGGAGGGGTGATGGGGGCTTGCCCTGGGGACTGCCCCCTCACCACAGGCTCTCCGCGAGCCTCCTGCCGTGGGCCTGTGACCACGTGGGCCGACGCCCTGCACCCCCCGCGCCCTTCGTGTCCGCTCGTCTCCCACCACAGAGGCCTCATTCAGGAGCTGGGCACCTGGCACTCCTGTGGCCGAGGCCCCTCACGAACAAACACGCATGGGCTGTCAGGGTCTAGGAAGGGCTGCATGGGCACGTCCCTGACTGTACTCATGCTGCCCAGTCCCGACGGACCGGCCGCCGACGGGGCTGGGCTTGGGGAGGGGGCCCTGCCGGGCCTTGCCAGTCCCCCGACAGGCAGTGTGCGCTGGGGCTGTCCAGGCAGCTCCAGGAAGGGTGGCGCTATGGGGAGCCATGCCTGCCAGGCCAGCACACGCGGAAGACCCTTCTCACACTACCCTCCGGGCGACCGTCTCCCCAGCACGGCAGGGCGAGTTTATCTACCATCAGCCGTGAGGCGCCAACGTGGGCCCTGGACACACAAGTGAGCTTGGCAGGCTGTGTCCTGTGGCCGCTGCATGTCCCCCGCCCAGGAACAGCGGGGCCCGGGGAGGGTCTCACCCAGCCAGGCCCACTGCTTGTCCCCCTGCGGCCAGCAGCCCCCTCGGCGGAACGCCTGGAGGGAATCCACCCCAGTGAGGAATCTCGGGGCCCGTCCTGGACTCTTAGGTCCTGGCCGGGAGCTCTGCTGGAGTGTGATATTTCCAAAGATGGGGGCGGGGGGATAGGCAGGGAGAGCACCGGGGCCTTCGGCAGCTGGAGCAGGCTGCCCACGGTGCTCCCAACCACCAGGAGGGGTGGGACGGGTCTAGCTGAGCTGAGGCTGGGGTCACTCTGGGGTAAACCTCAATGCTCCCAGACTGCACCGGAGGGCAGCTGACATCCGGCAGCCAGTGCCACCGCAGTGACAGAGAAATACCGAGAGGTGAGTGGAGCCGTGCGACGTCACGTCCCCAAGTGGGGCTGCACATCCACCTGTGCTCCCGCATGAGCCAGGTGGCTTGGGCCAGACCCCACGGAACCTGGAAAAAGGGAAAATGCCACCATCCCGGGATGGTGGGGCGGGGCGGGCCACGGAGGCCCAGACCTTCCTCGGCCCTGACCCCAGAGCCTAGCCTGGCTCCCCCCCGTCTCCCCTCGAGGCGCCAGGAAGATGTCCCCAGGAGGTGGCCCAGCGTGTGGTCCTTGGGGCTGGCGTTCCGTTGCCCAGAACACGGATACTCCTGTGCTAGTTCCCTCTCTCTGAGACTCTATTTGCTCATCTATGACGTGGGGACACTACTGCTCACCTTCCCAGGTTTGGGAAGATCAAACGGTCAGTGGATGTGAAGACAGCTGTAAACTGCATGCAACTTTGCTGGGTGTGTGACTGTCACCCACGATGACCATGGAGTAAAATCTGGGCTGTATCCTGATGGGTACCTCTCACACCCTCCAGAGGCAGCCCAGAACGCCACGTGTCCGAGGACCCGGGCCTTCTGGAGACATCAGAAGATGGCCACGGGAAACCACCAGTGCAAACCTGATCCCCTCAGGAGGGAGGAGCGGGGACGACACCCTGCCCGAGGCTGCAGCGCACGTCCCAAGGAGCCCCCTCGTTTGCCTCCCCCAGGCGGGGGCAGAGGGACAGGTGGACAGAAGATGGCGCTGTCCAGCGGCTGGTCGGTGCCCCCTACCTGGGAGGGGGCCAGGCCACTTCTGCATGGATGCAACAAGGTCCCACCTGCCGGGCAGACACAGGGACCCGGGGACCCTCTGTCCTGCCAACCTGAGCCAGACCCCTGCCCATCGACTCCAGGGCGCGGGACTCGGCGAGTTCCCGGGACGTCTGTCAAGAGCTGAGGGCTCCGCCAGTCTCACCGCGCAGGTGGGGGGCACGGCGGGAAAAGCGAGAAGAGAGAGCAGGGCCCCCCGGAGGGTCCGGTGGCCCATCTGCCACCCTGTCCCAGGCCAGGTGAGGCCACGCGTGCCCGCTCCTCCTGTGCCAGCGGGCTGCCCACACTCGTCTGCGAACGCTCCCGACCTCGGGCTCTAACCAGCAGACAGGGAACTGTGAGCAGAGCCCAATTACAGGACAGTCATCGCCTGCCGAGTCCCACCCCGAGTCCTTCAGCAGGGGATTGACTGTGAGAGAGGCTTGTAAATAGCCCGCAGAGAAGGAATGAAGACGCCGCTCATCGCCAGGAAGGCGCGACAGCGGCCATTCAGGCCGGAGACCAGCTTTGGGGGCCCCATCCCTCCCAGGGCCTCCCGCCCCATTGCCCGCCCCCTGCTGCCGCCATGGGGCCACCCTGCAGGCCCAGCAAGGTGGGGTGCTCCGGTGGTGGCTTTGGCAAGACTCTGGGCTGGGGGGGGCAGCAGATGTGGCTGAGTGGGGAGGTGCAGCCATTGACCGTGTGGCCGGGGAGGGGGCCTGGTTCAGCTGGCCAAGCTGCTCCCCGGCCAACAGGGCCCCCCACCGCTCCTGGCCACAGGCTGAGCCTCTCCCTAAGCTGCTGTCACATCAGGGCTGTGAGCAAGGCCCCGACAGCAGCCACTGCCGCCCGGGCACCCGGGGCCACACCTCTTGGGAGGAAGAGGGGAAGGAGGAGGAATACGCCTTCGTCGTACGTCTGGCCAGTCTGGAGCCCACTGCTCTGGCCCTGCCCCACCCCCGCCATTCCAGAGCAACGTCCTCTGAGCCTACCGACCGAGTGACCCGTGTCCCTGCTCAGATGCGCGGGTGACCAGAAGCTCCGTCACGATCTCCCCACTACAGACGGCAAACGACAGCGGGCACCCTAAATCCACCCTGAGCCGTAGGAGCTGGCAGCGGGGGGCCTCGTGGGTCGGGCCGGCAGCTGCAAGACCAGCTGGTGAAGGGCGAGCACCTGGCCGGTGAGGGCAGACAGAGGGCCGAGCAGCCCCGGCGCCTGCGCCCTTGCCATGGACGCAGGCTCTGTGTTTCTCCTGCCAGGCCTCTGAGTTATATCAGAGGATGTTAAACAAAGCCTTAAAAAAAATGTTTTTTTTGAATTGTGGTAAAATAAAACTTGCCATCTCAATCATTTTTAAACGTATTGCTCAGCATTAAGTACTTTCACACTGTTGTGGAGCCGCCACCACCGTCCGTCCCCAGAACTTCCCACCTTCCCAAACTGAGGCTCTGTCCCCATTACACACTAACTGCCCCTCCCCCCCCAGCCCTGGCCCCACCCCCTACTTTCCATCCCTGTGGCCCTGGCTCCTCCAGGGCGGACCTCACAGAAGTGGAGTCACACAGTATCTGTTCTTCTGTGTCCGGCTTATTTCACTGAGCACCATGTCTTCCAGGTCCATCCACGCGGTAGCAGGTGTCAGTTTCCTTCCTTTTTAGGGCTGAGTGATATTCCATTGTGAGGATGGACCACGTTTTGTTTCTCCACTCACCCATCGATGGACACTTTTTGGCTGCTGGGACACGGGTGTGCAAACATCCTCGGGGCACACGCCCAGAAGCAGAATTGCTGGATCACGTGGTGAACAAAGCCGCTTGCATGACTCAGTTACGGTACCTGTGGAGGCACACAGTGCGGTCCCGTCTGACACAGTGCCTTCAGGGTCTAGCGTCTGTCCACAAACCCCCTCCACAAAACCTCCTGCTACAAGAGGGACTGGGTAATTGGCCAGACTTCCCTTCCTGTTAGGGCTGCCAGGAAGCTCAGGCCTGACGGTCAGAACGTCTGGGATCTGTTTCTTGCAGACATCATGGTATCACCTGCCAGGAATTCTTTGTGGAACAGTGGGCTCTTGTCCGAATAGATGTGATCACGGAAGACGGTCAGGGAGCTGACACAGGGAGTGCAGATGAACCCCAGGAGAGGGGCCAGGTGATGGCCCACCCCCAGGCTGATACCTAGCGCGTCTACACAGGGACCGGTGACACAGCCCCTCTGAGGTATTGGGGCAAAGCCAGCAGGAACAGGAGAGTGAGCTCCCTCACGGCAGGAGGACGTGGGCTAGAGGGGACCCAATGGCGGACTTCAGATCCCCATCCGGTGTCGAGGGGACAGGAGCAGTTTGGGACGCAAATCTGGGGTGCTGGCTCTCCAGAAGTGGGTAACGGGCTGTTAAAGGGGCACATGCAAGCCGAACGCTCCACGGGCCGACACCTGGCGTGTGGGGCAGGGCCCGTGTCCTGTACCTTTGGGGACAATCCCGAAGAGACAGAACCCAGAGCTCGAGCAGGTTCTCTGTCTCCCATCCCAGTCCTGTGCACGGAAACTCCTTGAATGGAACGGAACCTGTGAGAACAGCTGGGTGTAGCAGGAGAAGCGCCGGGCCCAGAGTCAGGAGGACAGTCTGCTCCTGGCACTGCCCTGCGGGGCTCTGGGCCTCGGTCTGGCACAGACCGAGGGTGTTTCCGGGCAGGGCTGTCCCAATGCTGGGCTGCCCAGCTGTACACGGCTGAGTGGAGCTCTGGGGGCTGCGCTGTCCTCCGTCTGCAAGGACCTCCCTGCCTCTGTGCGAGGGCACTGCCCAGGGAGGGCGAGGCTCACGTCGGCTAGGGGACCCTCGGGCAGAAGCGGGTGTGCCCCAGCCCCTGCCACCCTCCTCACTGCAGCTGTGATGCCCCACGATCAGCGGTAAGAACACTCGACTTGCCTGAAGACGACCGTTACACGTCCTTTCTCAGCAGGCCTAATTTCCGGGTTTTTAAAGAGCTGGGTCCGTATCTTTCCCATCTAGACACTTTGCAAGGACCACACGGGGGCGAAGAGCGGTATCACGGCCAAGTCCGAGAGCGCCGAGGCTGAAGTGACCGCACGCGACAGCGGCCCGAGGCCGGCGGTGGCCCCGCTGGCTGTGCCGCGAGCCTTTTGTGTGTTGAGTACGGCCAGTGGTGGAGCAGGGCCGGACCAGACGGCGGAGGTCTCAGGGTGAAAAGAGCCCAATTCAGCGGCTCAGTGGGACCTGTCTGCAAATTTGGGGTCGGGCCTGCAGTCTGGGTTCTGAGGCCCGATGACACCCCCGGGCCCCGTGGCACCCAGCAAGGAGTCGGGAAGTTGGCATCCCCGAGGCCCACGGGACGAGAAGGGGCTTAATATTCAGGACACGTCATTCGTTGCATAAAAAATCAACAGCCATCAGCGCCTGTGGAAATTTCTCCACACGGACACACACCAGTGTGCTGGCTTTCTCAGGCCTTGGCGCCAATGGACAGAAGCAGCCTGGCACCGCCTCGGGGGGCTGGAGGGCTGGGCTTTTTCCTCCATTACGTGTCTTGTTTTACATACAACATTGAGGAAGGCGGGCCGGGGCAGCGAGGCCCTGGGACCCCTGGACCCCAGGCCCAGCGCAGCCGGACGCAGGGCGTACGTGGCACTGTAAGGAGGTCACGACCCTCAGAGGCGGCCCCCCATCTGCGTGCGTGCCACTCAAGGAAAGACCCACGGATGGTGAAACAAAGGAGACAAGACACTGAGAAGTAGGTTCGACAGGACACGTGCAGGGTGAACACATCTGTGAGCTGTTCCCGTGGGGGACATGGACCCCAAAAAATAGAAAGACACAGGGACGTCCTCGTGGGAGGGTGTGTCCAGGAGGCGGCCGAGCCCGACCTTCACCTCCACTTCTCACGAAAGCCAGCAAGCTCTAGGCTGGTTGGTGGGGGAGCTGGATATGTTGATTCCAAAGTTCATACAAAAATAAGCAAGAACTGCCAGAAAAACCCTGATAAAGAAGAGCCACAGGGGCGGGAGATCACTGAGACCTGGCTGGGACCTGACACGCGGGCACCTAGCGCACGAGGGGGCAGACCTCACACCAGCCAGAAAAGACAGGCTTTCGATAAGTGGTCCAGGCGTCCCAGGAAGAGCCTCTTCCAAAAAACAGGCAGGTATCACGCTTCCCACCTTGTAAAGAATCAAAACAAAATTCCAAATCTATCAGATTTAAGTGTAAAAAATGAAACCACCAGAAAATCAGAAGAAACCGTGAGAGAATTCTTTCATACCCTGACACGAGACAGGTAAAGACATGAACAAAAACCCAGAAGCTAAAAAGAAAAAGGCAATAAAATGCATCTGTATAAAATAAATTTAAGAGCCAAAAACTTCTGCTTGGTAAAAAAACAGCACAAAGTCAAAAGACAAATGGTAAATTCGGAAAACATATTCACAACTTAAAATGAACTCAACTCCTTCATATACAAAGAGCTCCAAAAAACCAACAAGAACCAACAATCCATTTGAAAAATGGACCAGGACATTAACACATATAAACAGATTTTAAAATCCTCACTCATCTATGATAAGGAGACTGACGGTTAAAACTACACTGAACTGCCCCATTTCAGCTACCAGACCAGAAAAATCTAGAAGTCTGACGGTTGTAGGGAAACCAGCACCCTCACAGGTAGTGCTACGACACATCCCACACGGTTCCCATTGGCCCTCGTACGACTGTCTGGCAGTGCTGCCGAAATAAATGCAGGTACCCACTGATCCTGCTCTCCCTTCTGGGAGCTTCTCCTACACACAGACTCGCACACACTGGAGACACCACGTGTAGGGCACTCACCGCAGCCTTGCTCACGAGCACGTTCCCGTTAACTGTCAGGGTTTAATACGTCGTGGCAAACGCGCACGGTGATGTGCCACACGCCATGTTAAAAACGAACAGGGCGCTGCATATCAGTGGGAAAAGTCTCCCAAATGCTCAAAGACACAAAAGCCGGCTGCAGAAACAGTTTGAAAACAGACTCTTGACTTCAAAGGGGGGCGGGCAGTACAAATACGTATTAGGGGAAATAAACCCACCAGTGCGAAGGAGTTAGCGTGTGAGAGGAGCCAGACAAGACGCCTTATGTGCGCGACTGGCCTGACCCTCGCCACCCTGGGCAGGCATTCCATCCTTGGGCTCCCCGCGAAGGAGCTGGGACTCGGCAGTGAGGTGAAGCGTCCGCCCAGGGCCCAGTGTCTGTGAAACAGGAATTCACATCTGGACGTGTGTCCTCTGGAGGCTACCTCCTGGGTGCTCTGCCCTGCAGTGGCCCACATGTGCCCTGGTGTCCCTGTGCTCCAAGAACACTGGCTGGGAGCCACGCGAGGTCACTGAGCTCAGCTCACAGCCCAGAGGAGGGGTGACGCCACAGCTGGGTCCCGCAGACGGGCAGGGCCCAGGGGCAGACAGGGCAGGTCGTGGAGCCTGGGGAGGGAAGCCGGCTGGAGGGCAGCCCGGTCTTGACTCTACGAAGCTCTGGTCCCGCCACCATGGCGGGTGGGGTTGCAAGGGGTGGAGGCTGCCGGCCCTGTGGTCTTCACACAGACCAGCCAGGCTTTCAGGGCAGAACGGGGGCTGCTGGGCAGGGAGGCCTGGACCTCCGCTGGGGAGCTGGAGCGCAACTTGGGGCAGGGGCCGGGGTCTTTGGAGCTGGGGGACGTGACCGTGTCACCTCCCGCCGTGTGGCAGACCAGCGGCTCCTGTGACCCGGGCTTCATCTGCTCAGTGGGAATGGCACCCCAGCCTCAGGGCCCATGGCTGTTAGGTGAGAACGTAGGCAGGGTCAGGGTCAGTGGTGCCCCACGTGTGCAGTCAGCAAGGAGCCGTGGCCAAGTTACAGCCAGCGGGAGGGAGCGGTGTGTGTGGCAACATCAGTGCTGCCCGCGCTGTGGCCGCCGCCGGCGCCGTCCAGCCCACACCCCTGCCCTCTGGTCGCTCAGCCGGCGCCGAGGAAGCAGGTGCTCAGAGCGACATCGGTCCCAGGGAGCGAGCCTTCCTCGCTGCAAGGGACACAACCTACCGCACCAGGAACAATCTCTGGGACTCAGCCCTCGCCGGGCATTGCCAGCACCATGGCCCGCAGTGTTCTGTCCCCTCCAAGAAGCAACGCCCAGAGAATGTTCCAGAAGCATGGGCAGCAGGCCATCAGGAAACAGCCTGTCCAGTCGGGGGCAGGACATGCTCAAGGCCCTGGTTAGCAGCAAGAGGACCCAAGGGCGAGAGGGCTCCCGAGAAGCAGAGGCTGGGCCTGCTCTGGGCGCAGGGCTCCCTGGCAGGTGAGGGCAGGTGAGGACAGGTGGGGTGGGGAGGGAACTGAGGTCCAAGGACTGACTAGTTTGCCCCCGGGTGCGGGCTGGGCAGGGCGAACCTGCAGGTGGGGGAGCCAGCGGGGCTCAGGGGGTCTGCGGTGCGGCGAGTGGGCCGGGGGCCCGGGGGCGAGGGCAACGAGGTGTGAAGAGCCGTGAAGGCCACTCCCTGCCGCCCCCCATATTCCGGAAAAGGGAAGGACGCGGAGGCTGGGAGAATCTGTGATTAGACAGCGCTCCTGCCTGGTGACGCAGGGACGGGAGCAGGGCAGGCTCCATGGGCACCGCGAGCTTCCTGATCACAGGGAACCCGGCTATTTTCTACCCCACTCCATTTCCAAAAAGAGACACTCATCTGAAATGTCACTGGGCTGCAGTCTGGTCCCTTTCCTGAGCAGAGCCACAGGCTGGTGGTGGGGCAGCCCCACCCGCGGGACGGAAGCAGGCAGGGCGGGAACTGGGAGGGGAGGCTCCAGCGCAGGGGCTCCTCCCACGGCCTCCGAGGGACAGCGGGACGGGGGCGCAAAGCCCAGAGATGAATTCTGCTTAATTACGTGCATGCCGAAGCATTTAGAGGTACAGATGTTCGCAATTTTCTTTAAAATGCATGAAGAAAAGAGAAAGTACTGATGGGTGGAAGGGGAGAGAGGTGCTACGTCACACAGCAGCCACGGGAGAGTCTGCAACAGGACCTGGGGGGACACATGGGTGTTTACTGTAAAACTCTTCCAACTTTGCCGTACGTTTGACGGTTTGTTCGTAACACGATGGGGGAACCGTTAGGGCTGAGTTTGCATGCCGGCTCCACCACCCGGGACCCAGGGCGAGCCAGGGGGACCAACCTCACCCCCCTCCACGCGAAGCTCGCTCCTCATCAGAGGGGGCACTGCCGAGGGCACGAGCGTCTGCCAGGCCCAGAGCTGCCACGCGTCTAGCCCTCAGGACTGCACCCCGGGAGCGCCAGGCGGCTCATTGCCTTGACAGCCCCAAATGTGGCCCACGAGAAGCTAAACATGGACAACCGTCTGGCATCACCAAGGTAAGAGCGGTGACAGCGGCAGCGGCGGTGCTTCTGTGCCGGGCACATCACCGCGTTCCCCATGACAGCCCGCAGGGGGGTGGGGTCAGCTCCACGTCCAGGCGAGCAGACTGAGACCAGGGCCACGGCTGGGGAGGGACAGAGCCAACACCAGGCCCAGTGCCCAACCGCTAAGAAGAGGAACGACCGAGGGCGGGAGGGGTGGGCACGCCCGGGCAGTGCCCTATGCCCACCAGGACCACTGGGAAAGGCCCGGGGGGCACAGGGAGTGTGTTCCCTGAGTCTGCTTCGGGCCCAGAGTCCCAGCTGGTTTGCCCCAGTTCAGTCTTTACCAGAGGGCACTCTGCCTCTACTAAACGGCTAGCTGTGGCCTCAGTTTCCCCATCTCTACACGGGGGCCTCGTCTCCCTGACGGCTGGCTACCTTAGGATAGATGAGGTGGGAGTAGCCAAGGACCCCCAGAAAGACCCAGACAGGACACGCACCACCGGAGGAGGGCCCAGGAACCTCCCCTCCCGGCCCCACCAGGCACTGAGTGGGCACAGGCCGGCAGGCGTACACTCAGCTCTGAGCGGTAACCGGCGCGGTTGCCTCACCAACCAGCTGTGAACTAATTACAAAAAGTTCTAACTAGTCGAGCTCCCTCTCCAAGCATATGTTCCCAATTAAGTCAAACTGCAGTGGATTTTAATCAATCTTCCTTGAAGCAGCCCAACTTGAAGACTCCTCCAGGGGGAGAGAGGAGAGGAGACCTGCATGAGGATTACACCGGCAGCACCGCGGATAAACACACATCCGGGGGAGCTACACGCTAATTGGGCCCCTCGGCCCGTGTCCTCCCACTCTGCCCAGGCCATGAAGCCGCGGTTCTGCGGTCGCACAGGTGAAGTGGAGCCTGGGGGCAGCCAGGCCACCTGGAGGGGTGTGCTGCCCTCTCCTGCTGCCTCCACGGCCCGGGGACCGAGGTGAAGGGGACGAGGTCTTGGCCTCACGATGGTGTGATCAGACGTGGCCTGTGACCTCCTGGTAACCCCCACGTGGGCGCATCATCCCCGATTTTATAAAGGATGTGCTGGGGACCCGGGTGGCAAAGCACGACATGCCCGAGACCACCCAGCTGAGGGGCAGGATTCCAGGCGAGGTCTACAGACTCGGATGCCGGTGCCCCCAGGGCACCACCTACGTCTCCGCGGTTTCCACGAGCCCAGGTCCCCTTCAGGCCCATTTCAGCGCCACCTGGCGGGGGCTCCCCGAGCCAAACATGAGGTCTTCCTGGTCCACTCCACCAGGACCAGAACGCCCAGTGGTTTCCCTCTGTCTGCCCTGAGGGGTCAGGGTGCAGGTGGGCATCCTCCTTCCAGGGCCGAATCTGCCCGTTTCCCTGCCTCCTGGGCAGGGCCTGCCCACGGACGCTCCACCCGGGCTGGACGGCAGTGGGGCAAACTCTGCCTCTCTGGCGTCACGGTCACACAGCAACTGTCGCTGCGGCGGGGGTGACCCGTCCGCTCAGCCTTGGGGGCGTACACCTCTCCTCGCCCCAGAGCATCGCACGACGGACCCAGGCCAGGGGCAGCAGGCAGGGCGGTGGGGGGGGGGGCCGAGGGGGGGAGGAGACCAGTGGTCCCGGAGCTGAGGCTGCTCACCTGGGAATGGCGGCCAGGCCACCAGAGGTGCAGCCCAAGGAGCAGGGCAGGAAGGTGGGGTGAGGGGTCAGGAGTGTGTGAAGGCTGGGGGCGACGGGGGGTGGGGGTGCGGCTCAGGAGACAACGGCCCTGGGTTCAAAGGCCAGCTCTGCTCCTTGG
This sequence comes from Phocoena phocoena, assembly GCF_963924675.1. Lineage (NCBI taxonomy): Eukaryota > Metazoa > Chordata > Mammalia > Artiodactyla > Phocoenidae > Phocoena > Phocoena phocoena. Next base: position 1,268,169 of record NC_089233.1, read on the forward strand.
GGCTCGGTGCCCGTGACTGAAGTGAGCTTCTCTGAGCGAAGCTCCCTCGTCAGTGAAAAGGGGGCGGCAGGACGTCCCCCAGGAGTGTGGGTGGGCACAGATACAGGAGGCCTAAGGAGAAAACCCAGGGCCCACGGGGCAGAGGCCTGTGGCGCCTGTGACTGAGATGGTGAGTCAGGAGACAGGACTCGGCCCCCGCCATCACAAGGACCTTTCTGAAGCGAGCCCTGTGCCGGGGCGGGGCTGCTCCCGAGAGCCTGCTGGAACTCAAGCTGGAACTGGCCACACGGAGAAAGGGGCTGTGACGTGGGACAGAGGCACCAGGAGCCTCTGCTTGCTGCTGTCTCAAGATCCGGGTGACCCGCAGAGTTGGAGGGGCGGCACCAGGCCCCGGGCCCGAAGCAGGTGGAGAGAACCAGTGCGGCGGGACTGCACTGGTGCGGGGGCCACCCGAGCGCCCACGGCGGGGACGGGGCCTCACACCCCCGGACGTGGCTCCAGAATACCCACGGCCGGGGGTGAGGGAGGCAGCGGCCGCGCGCACATCACCGTGCGAACGTCTGCTCCCCCAGGATCCTGGAAGCCAGGACCCACTCACCACACCCTCCTGGCCACGCGGGGGCAGCCGCTCATAGGCACACTTGGCGCTGTGTGTGGCCACTGCCGGCCGGGTACCCCCCTCACACATACACTTCCACGGACAGAAACCTGTGTGCCGAGAGCCATGCCACACCAGGGCGCAGATACTGACCCGTGCCCTCCCCAAGCTGACACGGATGCCACCTGCCGCCTTGGCCGTGAGCGGCTCCAGGACGCACAGCCAGGCCCCCACCCTGCGTGAGGTCCATGCGGGGCCCAGGAGGCTGGACACGGCCGATGTCGCTGACCCCACCTGCGGAGTGCGGACTGGGCCGGGCACCACCCGCCCGAACCTCCCACATAGGAAGGCTCGAGCTGGGAGCCCCCAACACCGGCCCCATCACCCCACATCCACTGACGGTGCTCACTGCACCTCTCATCTGGTCTGACCCTCGACACCATCACCAAGGGCCACTGAGGCTCCTCATGACAGGCCTTGAAGCCCTGAAGCAGGAAAAAGGAAACATGGATTTCGGCAGCACTCACTGAGCCCCAGTCAGAGGCCTGGGAAGCCATCAGCCGTGACCTCAGGCTGAGCTCAACTAAGGACCCAGAAAGACACGCCCCATCCTGCCTGACACGGCACCACTGACGGGCGGCCGGGGGTTCATCCGCCAGCAGCCCAGCTCTCCCAGCAGGACTGCGGCCCAATTAAAATGGGACAAGGTGACAGGTCCTGGAGCGGAGTACGGCCCAGCTGCGGCTCACAGCGCCTCGTTTTATCAGGGTTGTCACTTTTCCCATCTCCAGGAATCGGGAACAAAAAGGAGATTTGATTTGCCTTTAATAGATGCCAAGAGCACAATCACTGGCCTGTCCACACTCTGGGTGATCAGTAACCTGCAGGCTTCCTGCCGTGAACAACGTAGACAGGAGGATAAACGAAAAACAAAGCAAAGGCAAAACAGTGCAAGTAGCGAATCCCACTTCACAGCTGCAGGCAGACGCGGACCGGCTTGGATACAAACCCCAAACTGCCCAGCACCTCTGCCGGCGTCTCCTCCCAGGGGGCATGCCCGTCACACCCGCCACGGGCGACCCACAGGTCAGGCTGTGGGCTCGCTGCGGCCAGTGGTCGGGAAAAACGAGACGGAGACCAAGAAAGCGGACGGGGTGGGCGGCTGGGGGCAGCGCCACCCGGGGCAGGCTGTCCCTTCTGGTGGCTCGGGATGGGTGTTCTCGGTCAGCCAGGGGCCTGGGTGGGGGACAGGCTCCCAGTTTAGTCTAGTCTGGTCAGCTAGAAAGTGGGATGGCTGGGGTGCAGGAACCTCGGGCCAAACCCAGGAGAAAACAGGAGGGCAGGGCAAGCCCCGGACGAGCTCACCTGCAGGGTGAGCCGCTCCAGCTGTGTCTCCAGCACCTTCTTCTCTTCCTCCAGACGGCTCCGCTCCCCCTCCAGCTCCTCAACCTTCAACCTGCAAGAAGAGCAGACTCATGACAGGAACCCCACTGTAGCCTGCCCTCTGGGGAGGAAAAGGGGAAAGGTTACAAGACGGTTAAAAGGCTCGTTGCCAAGTACACATTTGTAGAAATGTGACATGAAGAGCTGACGTTAAGGAAAAACTGTAAAACACAAGCCCAGGACGGGGCAGCGCAGCCATGGCGTCTCTTCCGGTGCAGAAGCTTCTGCCGTGGGCAGAGGTGGGGCCCTCGCTGACCACGACCGGAAGGGAGCAGGGAGGAGAACTAACGGGTGGCACGGTGGGCCTGCACGTGTCCTGTGCCCACCAGTCCACCCCCACAGGTGTGACCGCGCACCGGAGAGGTCGCGAGAGTCAAGAGAACGACCCGTAGAGAGAGTCTCCAAGCACGACGAAAAGACAGGGAAGCTCTCCTATGTGCACTGTGGACACAGCTGGTGGCTGGAGGCTGTGGGACCACCCGGACGAGGTGCAGAAGGAGGCTCTTCTTACCCCGAAGGCCCAGAGGCCAAGCAAGGCCAGTGGCCGAAGCAGCCATGCAGGTAGGCTGCAGCTCATCGTAAGTGGGCGCCGAGTTTTGTCTTCCTTTTTAAATTTATTTTTTTATAGCAACCATGTTCATATGATTTAAAATTTAAAAATGCCAAGGAAGCAGTGCCCAGCACTGACACAGGGTAAGGAACAGAGCCTTTTCCACCAGCCAGAATGGAAAACTCACGCTTCATGGATAATTCAGGAAGGTCTTGGCTCGGGAATGGGAGATAACTGCCTCCAGACTGGTACCTGCTCCAGGCTGGCCCAGCAAATCACAATGGTGAGATCTGAGAGGACCAAACTCTTCCCGAGAAACCTAAGTGCATCCCTGAAAAACGCTCAGCAAGATTTATACAAGCACAAGAACGTTCAGAACCCAGCAACCTAAAACTCACAATGCCTGCCATCCAATCAAAGATTACTGAGCCTTAAGCAGGGAAATTGACCCACAATGAAGAGAATAACCTACCTGTGCGGACCGACCGCACAGACGTTACCTGTGCAGACTGACCGCACAGACGTCACCTGTGCAGACCGACCGCACAGACGTCACCTGTGCAGACCGACCGCACAGACGTCACCTGTGCAGACGTTACCTGTGCGGACCGACCGCACAGACGTCACCTGTGCAGACGTTACCTGTGCGGACCGACCGCACAGACGTCACCTGTGCAGACGTTACCTGTGCGGACCGACCGCACAGACGTCACCTGTGCAGACCGACCGCACAGACGTCACCTGTGCAGACGTTACCTGTGCGGACCGACCGCACAGACGTCACCTGTGCAGACGTTACCTGTGCGGACCGACCGCACAGACGTCACCTGTGCAGACCGACCGCACAGACGTCACCTGTGCAGACGTTACCTGTGCGGACCGACCGCACAGACGTCACCTGTGCAGACGTTACCTGTGCGGACCGACCGCACAGACGTCACCTGTGCAGACATTACCTGTGCGGACCGACCGCACAGACGTTACCTGTGCAGACATTACCTGTGCAGACCGACCGCACAGACGTCACCTGTGCAGACATTACCTGTGCAGACCGACCGCACAGACGTCACCTGTGCAGACCGACCGCACAGACGTCACCTGTGCGGACCGACCGCACAGACGTCACCTGTGCAGACGTTACCTGTGCAGACCGACCGCACAGACGTCACCTGTGCAGACCGACCGCACAGACGTCACCTGTGCAGACGTTACCTGTGCGGACCGACCGCACAGACGTCACCTGTGCAGACGTTACCTGTGCGGACCGACCGCACAGACGTCACCTGTGCAGACGTTACCTGTGCGGACCGACCGCACAGACGTCACCTGCGCGGACCGACCGCACAGACGTCACCTGCGCGGACCGACCGCACAGACGTCACCTGCGCGGACCGACCGCACAGACGTCACCTGCGCGGACCGACCGCACAGACGTCACCTGCGCGGACCGACCGCACAGACGTCACCTGTGCGGACCGACCACACAGACGTCACCTGTGCGGACCGACCGCACAGACGTTACCTGTGCGGGGTAACCGCACAGACGTTAAATCAGCACCCAAGGACACTGAAACAGTTATTAAAAACTATTGGAGCAAAGGAATAATAGTCCACTGTCCAGCAGTTAAGGACAGATATGGAAGATACAAACAAGACCAAGTCGAATTCCTAGAGGTGGCAGCTACAATGTCTGAGATGAAAAGTCCTGGATGATATTAGTGATGGACTAGACCGTGCAGGACAAAAGTTGACTGCACTTGGAGACAGAGCGACGCAAACGATCCACAGTAGCAGACAGAGAGGAAAATCGATCTTTAAACCTGGCAGGGGCATTGCTGAGCGGCGGGGCAGCCTCACCAAGGTGAATTCACGTGCAACCAGAGTCCCTGCGGTGGCGGCGGTGGTGGTGGGGGTGGGACAGAAAAGTACTGCAAGAAGGTTCCAAATGTGACCGAAGTATAAAGACACAGACCCAAGAAGCTACACAAACGTGGGCACAAGAAACACGAAGAAAACAGCCCCAGTGCACAAACAATCTGGCTGCTCCAAACCAGTGACAAAGAAATCCCACAAGCAGCCGCAGAACGGGAATGGTACCCACAGAGGAACAAAGCAGCTTCCTCAGCAGAGACACTGCACGTGAGAAAGAGGAGAGAAGTCCTTAAAATACTAGAAGAAATGAAAAAATGTCAAGCTAGAATTCTATTCCCACTGAAAATAGCTTTCAGAAAACAAAAGCGAAATCAAGATGTTCTCAGACATACAAAACCAAAGAATTTATCACCAGCAGGCCTGCCCTACAGGAAATCTCAATGGAAACCCTCAGGCAGAAGGGAAGGAGAAGCCACACAAATGCGTGAGAGCAAGGGACATCTTAGCTACGTGGGCAGAAGTGTGGCTTCTCACATTATTTGCACCCTTTAGAGATAGTTAAGTTACTCTTTTTAAGAGAGGCTGACCGTTTAAACAAAACTAATAAAAAACATATTGGGGTTTCCAGACATAAACATTAAGTAAAATTTATGACAGCAACAGCACGAAGGCTGCATAAACAGACACACACAGCTGTGAGGTTATGTTCTATATGTGAAAAGGTATAGTATCACCTGAAGGGAGACGGTGATAAGTGAAAGATGTGTATTAAAAACCTCAGAGCAACCCCTAAAATAAAAAAAACAAAGCGTTACAACCAAAAAGCCAAAAAAGGAAATAAAATGGTATCATAAAAAACACCCAAGTGGGGCTTCCCTGGTGGCACAGCGGTTGAGAGTCCGCCTGCCGACGCAGGGGACACGGGTTCGCGCCCCGGTCCGGGAAGATCCCACACGCCGCGGAGCGGCTGGGCCCGTGAGCCATGGCCGCTGGGCCTGCGTGTCCGGAGCCTGTGCTCCGCAACGGGAGAGGCCACAGCAGTGAGAGGCCCGCGTACCACACACACACACAAAAAAACAAATAAAACCCCCAAGACACCCAAGCAATTCAAAAGAAGCCAGAAAAACAGGCAAATGGGAATGAAGAGACAAGGCAAGCAGCAAAGAAAATAAGATGACAAGATCAAACCTAACCGTACAATAATCACATTAAATGTAAACGGCCTAAACACCCCAATTAAAAGGTGGAGAGACCATCAAAACGTATGAAAAAGCAGCACCCAATTAATTATACGCCACCAACAAAAAGGCACTTTCACCATGAAGACACCAACAGAATAATGATAAAGAGGTCAATTGACCAAGAGAACATAACAATCTGAAACATTCGTGCACTAATAAAAGAGCTTCAGGGCTTCCCTGGTGGCGCAGTGGTTGAGAGTCCGCCTGCCGATGCAGGGGACACGGGTTCGTGCCCCGGTCCGGGAGGATCCCGCGTGCCGCGGAGCGCCTGGGCCCATGAGCCATGGCCGCTGAGCCTGCGCATCAGGAGGTGCTCCGCAACGGGAGAAGCCACAGCAGTGAGAGGCCCGCGTACCGAAAAAAAAAAAAAAAGACTTCATGAAGAGAATGAAAAGACAAGCTACAGAATGGGAGAAAAGATTTGCCAATATCTGATAAAGGACTCGTATCCAGACTGTATAAAGGACTCTACAAACTCAACAACAAGCCAATAAGTAATCAAATAAAAAATGGACAAAAGTTTGAACATTTTACCAAAGAAGATGTACAATGACAAGCACGTGAAAAGGTGCCCCACATCGTTAGTCAATAGGGACACAAAAGCTTAAACCACAGTGAGACGCCACCTCGCTTCTACCAGAAGGATTAAAATGGGGAGGACCAACCACACCAAGTGCTGGCGAGGAGAAACCACACCTCTCGTCCACCGGCAGCGGGAACATGAAACAGTACAACCACTCTGGAAGACAGCTTCTTAAAGAGTTACTCGCGCAACTACCAGCCATCCCCCGCTGCAGTGTTCCTCCGGGAGAAAAGAAAGGACACAAGGACTCGGTGTGTAACACAAAGGAGCTTCATTCCCACAGCCAAAACTTGGGGCAAACCAGACGTCCACCAGCAAGGGCGTACGTGAGCGAACAGTGGTGTGTGCGCACAGGGGACTAAGGCTCGGCAGAGAGAAAGGGCAAACCGCTGCGACACGCACGCGCTGTCTCAAGACAACTAGGCTCAGAGAGAGAGGCCAGAGTACACACTGCACAGCTCCCATGACACACAGCTTCGTGATGTGCCCACCGACACCCGGTGGTTGAAAGCAGACTGGTACCAGCTGCCTGGGGGTGGCGGAGGGGAGGAGGGGGAGACAGGGTTATAATCGAGCAAGAGGGAATGTTTGGGGGCGAAGGGCAGGCCCACTATCTTGAGTGTGGTAATGGTTCCATGGGTGTGTGCGTGTGCGTGTGAGAGAGAGAGAGAGAGAGAATATATCCAGTTGTACACTTAACATGCAGCCTACAACTGTGAAGACACACGTTGCACCCACGCCTTTAACAGGTCACCCTGTCCCTCGCAGAAGCGCCCGAGCAGTGCTGAGCTGCAGGTGCGGGCAGGGCCATGAGCATCGCAGGGAACTGAGGAAGAGTCTCTGGCGCCCAGTGAGGCCAGTGCCCCGCACAGCTCGCACGCCATCCCCTAGTTTTCACAGGGGAACCTGAGGCTCACAGAGGTTAAGTGACGGCAGGGAAGCGGCCCATCCGGTACCCAGGCTAGGGAGCCCGGTAGTCGGGCTCCAGGGCCGATGCCCTTACCCTCTTGGTCAGTGCTTCTCCGAGGGACGACTCGGAGGTGTGACCCGCCCGGCCCCGGTGAGGCATCCCCGTGAGCTTTGGGGGGAGGTGGTGGTCAGTGCCCAGGCCACCGCCAGGAAGCCGCTTCCGGAGAAGGACTCTGCATCTCAGGGACAGGCCGCGTGAGAGCCCCGCAAGGCCCCTCTTAAAACAGGTATTATGGATTCTGAAGGCTTGTGAGCGAAAGTTCTCCGGTCTAAACTCAAATAAGCACATGTACACGCCAGCAGACTTCCTAATAAGCGGCGAGCCAGAACCCATCCCAGCTGCTGGAGAGCAAACCACGTCAACAGCTCTAGTTGTGCATCTTAAAAACGGGCGCTTTCTTCTCCTCGTCCTCCTCTGAGGCAAACTGTTATCTCACCGAGGGGGCGGGGGAGAGAACCAATGAATGAGTGTGTGTGCGTGTTTGTTCAAAAGCTCAGAATGCCGGTCTGCCTTCAAATTGTTCAAAGCAATCAGGTCTGGCGTTAAGTGTCTTGAAGTTGACTAACTCCAAGTTTTTTAAACACTGAGGGTATTACATAAACTGGATGACATCCCAGATCAGTTCTCGAGAAGACGAAGCCAATCAAAGCAGGCGTGTGTGTGCGCGTGTGTGCGCGCGTGTGTGTGTGTCAGGAGAAATCAGTGAGAGAGGGGTGTGTTTGTTATCTTCCCTAAAATAACATTTGCAATGAATGTACCAACCACCCTGGAAAACTTCTGAGGGAAGAATGATTGTTTTTGCAGAACTAAAACCCAGGGTAGCGGGGGTAGGGTGCCAGGGGTCAGGCTCCCGGTGCTGGAGGGGACAGCGGGCGGAACTAGAGGCACAGCTGAGCAAAGAGCAGCTGGGCTGGGAGGCCACTCGCCCAGGCTGACCGCCCTCTGGTCCCGGGCCCCACACCCTGCCTGCTGGCCTCCTCCCCGACCGCCTGCTCAGGGCTCTGCAGCCGCTCTGTCCCCGTGGGCCTGGCCATCCCCTCTGTCGGACGGTCTGCTCTGTGTCCCCAGCGTCGGGCCTGTCCTGCACCTGCAGCAGCGGCTCGAGCGCGGGGAGATGGACTGCACCAGCTCTGGAGTCACTCGTACGAGGTGGGGCGTGTCCTGCTACAGACTGAATGTCTGGGTCCCCCAGATTCACACGCTGGAGCCCAACCCCGGGTGTGATATTTGGAGGTGGGCCTCTGGAGGGCGATGGGTCAGACGAGGCCGGGGCGGGGTGGGGTTGGCGAGAAGGCGTCAGCAGGCCAAGAGGGAGGCCTCAGGGGAAACCAAACTTGCCAACACCCTGATCTCAGGCTCCAGGCCTCCAGAACTGTGAGAAAGTTAAGTGTGCTGTATAAGCCACCGAGAAGGTGCTGCCGTAACAAACACGTAAAAAACGTGCGGACGGACGGGCTCCTGGGCAGAGGCTGGGTGGGGCGGGAGGCGGCTGCCAGAAACAAGGACACTGAGGGCGACTGTGGTGAGAGTGGAGGGCAGGGCCGCGTCACCAGGTCACAGAGGTTCTGCGGAAGGCGGAACGCTGGAGACCGCTGAGCACGGTGCTGAGAGAGTGTCCTGGTCCCTCCTGACTGTTGACGACAGAAGGTGAAATGAAAGTGAAGCAGGAACTGTTAACAGTACGTACCCCGGATCTGATGCGATGAGAAGGCGTGAAACCCCAAACCCCAGCATCTTCCCAAAAGCCACACGTCAGCCTCGTCGCAGAACACGTCAGACAAACGTGGGCTGGGGATGCTGGCACAGCCAAGGTCGCGGAAAACAAAGACCGAGAAACTGGCAGAGAGTGGGGGAGGTGGGGGGACGAGATGGCTGAGACCAAGGTGGGGCCCTGGGCTGGACGCTGCTGGGTGAACGAACGGCTGAACGCAGGCCGCGGACCAGTTAACTGTGACTTGACTGTGACAAACGCACCAGGGAGACGAAGATGTTGATAATGAGGGACAAAGGTGAGCAGCGTATGAGGCGCGCTGTGCCATCTGTGCGCCTCTCCTGTAAGCCAGCAATCGTTCCGAAGTGAACAGCTGGCAAGAAAGAAGGGAAAGAAAGGAGGGAGGGAAAGAAGAATGTATGCTGGGGCGGCTATATTAACACCGGACAAAGGAGACTTCAGAGGAGATAACCAGACAGTGGTCACCCCAAAAAAGAGAAGTGACAAACATGTAAAACGGTTTATTCACCAAGAAGACACAATAACTCTAAATGAACATGCCCCTAAAAGCAGAGCTTCAAAATACATGAAGCGAAAAATGACGGACCTGGAAGGAAAAACAGACAAACCCACAAGTATGGTTGGAGATTTCAAAGCTTCCTGCTAAGGAGTTAGAACTGTGGACAGAAGACGAGCAAAGACACACAGGACTGAACAACACTGTCAACCGATGGGATCTAACAGGAACTTACAGAACATACCACCCAATGCAACAGGATACTCATTCTTCTCAAGTACAGATAAAGCATTCTCCAGGACACAGCATGTTCCTGGGGCATTTAACAAACCTTAGCAAATTAAAAAAACTGAAAACCATACAACCTGACTGAATGAAAATGAGACCATGACAGATCGCAAGTGTGGGATGCAGCTGAAGCAGTGTCTAGAAAAAAATCTGTAGCCTTAAACGCTTATATTAGAAAACAAGAGAGATCTCAAATCAATAATCTAAGCTTCCACCTTAAGAAACTAGAAAAAAAGGGGAAAAATACAGCCAAAGCAAGAAGACGGAGGGAAATAATAAAGAGCGGAAATCAATGAAATTGAGACACAAAAACAATGAGAATAATGAACGAAACCCAACACTGTTCCTTTGAAAAGACCAATTAAATTGTAAAGCTCCAGCGAGACCGGCAAAGGGAAAAATCGAGAAGAGGCCAAGCGGCAGCACCAGGAACGGGAGGCTCCGTGGGAGCGCGTCCACACGGACAGCTGCCCTCGGTCCAGCCAAGTCGCCCAACGAAGCACCCACCACCCGACCCTTCTAAAGACCTTCCACAACAGAAATACCCAGGCCTACGTGGTTTCACAGTCTCTTCCAGAAAAGACAAGGAACACTTCCCAGCTTGCTGCATGAGGCCAGCATCACGCTCATACAGAGCCAGAAAAGGACAGAACACCAGATGAAACCCACAGACCAGTATCCCTCACAAATATGGACCAAAAATCATCAACAAAGCAGGGCAAGTTGAATCCAGCAATACATAAGAACATTACATGACAGCCAAGGGGGGTTTATCTCGTGATGTCAGCCTGGCTCAACAATGAAAAGTAAATCGATATAATCTACCATATTGACAGTTTAAAGAAGAAAAAACACACAATCGTATCAATCTATTCAAGGAAAAAGAAAGGATTTGACAAAGTTCAACATCTACTCATGATAAACTTTTATAAGAATAAAAGTCAAATCAAGAATAGAAGGGAACTGCTACATCCTGATACATCTACAAAAAAACCTACAGCTAACTAATGGTGAAAGACTAGGTGCTCCTCCAAGACCAGCAACAAGGCAGAGATGTCTGCCCTCCTCACCCCAACGCCAGTCTGCAAGTCTTATCCAAAGGCATCCCACTCAGAGAAGATATAAAACCGATGTAGACAATGTACAGATAAGGGTACCTGCCCAGGAAAATCCCAAGGAATCAACCAAAAATAAAGACCAAAAACACCCTCATAGAACTGATAAGCAAATTCAGTTAAGGTGCAGGATACAAGATGAACAACTCAAAAATCAATCATTTCTATATAATAGTAATATATAAAAGTAAGGCAACATAAAACAAAATTTACAACTGATATAAAAAGGCACACTTAGGTATAAATCTAATAAAACATGCAGCGTCTGTATACTGAAAATACAAAATGCTGATGAAAAATCAAAGATGTAAATAAATAGATACGTATTGTATTCACGGAATGGAAGACCCAACATAAGGAGAATGTCAATTCTTCCCAAACTGACGTAAAGATTTAACTCAATGCCAATAAAACCCCAGCAGGATTTTTTTGGGGTAGATATAGACAAACCGATTCTAAAATTTATATGGCAAGTCAAAGGAACTAGAATAGCTAAAACAACTCTGAAAAAGAAGAATGAAATCGGAGGAGTCACACTACCAGATTTTAAAAACTTACCCCAACGCTACCAGTAGTCAAGACAGTGGTGATGAGATAGACACTTAGATCAATACAGCAAAATGGAGAATCCAGGAAGAGAGAGAAATATGCCCAACCGATTTTTTTTTTTTTTTTTTTTTTTGCGCTATGCGGGCCTCTCACTGCTGTGGCCTTTCCCGTTGCGGAGCACAGGCTCCGGACGCGCAGGCTCAGCAGCCATGGGTCACGGGCCAGCCAATCCGCGGCATGTGGGATCTTCCCGGACTGGGGCACGAACCCGCGTCCCCTGCATCGGCAGGCGGACTCTCAACCACTGCGCCACCAGGGAAGCCCCCGATTTTTGACAAAGGCATAAAAAAGCAATTCAATGAAGGAAGGACAGCCTTTACCATATATTGTCCTGAAGCAGTTAAACTTCTTTAGGCAAAAATAAAAGTAAATCTTCACCTAAACCTCACATCTTACGCAAAATTTAACTGAACATGGATCAGAAACTTAAATGTAAAATGTGAAACTAGAAAATTTTAAGAAATAAACATAGGATAACGCCTTTGGTACTCAAGGCTAGGCAACGAGTTTTCAGACTCAACATCTAAAACTTGATAAATTGGACTTTTTCAAAATGTAAAACTTTTGTTTTAAGACATTGGTAAGATAATGAAAATAAAGTACAGACTAAGAGAAAATATTTGCGAACCACATATTTGACAAATATGTATCCAACACACATAAAGAATTTGCAAAATTCAACAATAGGTTAAAAAACAAAACAACCACCAAAAAACAACTGGGTAAAAGATAGGTGATATATCTGAACAGACAGCTCACCAAAAAGGTTAAACAGGTTGCAACTAAGCACATGAAAAGGTGTTCAACATCAGTAGCCACTTGGGAAATACAAGTAGAAAACCATGGTGAGATGCACTACACACTCAGCAGAAGGGCTAAAATAAGAATATTGACAATAGCAAGTGCTGACAAGGAGGCACCCAAACTCTCACACAATTCTGTTTAAGCACCCAGCAAACCACTTTCCAAAGCCAAACATGCACTTCATGCATTCCTTACAAATTCCACTCCTGCGTGTCTACCCTGGAGAAATGGAAACTTGTGCCCACAAACAGCCCGCACGTGGATGTTTACAGCAGTCCTAGTCACAACTGCCCGAAGCTGAAAACAACACAGATACCCGTCAACAAGCGAATGGATAAATTTTTTACAGCTGCGGCATGTCCATCGGTGGACTATTACCCAGCTACGAAAAGGAGCAACGACAAGGACGCAGGGCGCTTGGGAACCTGTAAATCAACTAGACCCGACAGCGGAGGACACATTCTTGCAGGGTGCACACGGATACTCTCCAGAAAAGACTACATACGTTAGGCTACAAAACAAGTCTCAGAAGTTAAATTTATTGCTCTCATGGAATTAACTCAATGGGCTGAAAGTAAAACCCAATAATAGAAGGAAAACTGGAAAACAAATATGCGAACACTAAACAACAGACTCTTAAACAACCAACAGATTAGAGAAGAAATCACAAGGAAATCAGAAAATACCTGGAGAAAATAAAATAAAAACAAAACACAGGACAACAGTGGAAGCAGTGTTCTGGGGGAACTGATAGCCTTAAATGCCTACATTAAAAAAGGAGGATCTCAAATCGATAACCTAACTGTACACCTTAAGAAACTAGAGAAGGAAGAGCAAACTGAACTCAAAGGTGGTAGAAGAGAGAGAATAATAAAGATTAGACACAAATGACACAGAGAACAGAAAACCAGTAAGAAAAATCAACACTACCAAAAGTTGGTTATTTGAAAAGATCGACAAACCTTTAGCTGGAATGATTAATATATTTCAATATAAATAAAAATCAGTTATATTTCTATACAGTGGCAATGAACAATGTGAAAAACAAATCTAAGAAAATAATTCCATTTACAAGAGCATCAAAGAGAACGAACTACTTAGGAATCAATTTACCCAGGGAGGTATAAGATCTGTACACTGAAAACTGCAAAAGATTGCTAACAGAAATTAAAGGAAAACTAAATAAATGGGGAGACATTCCATGTTCATGAATTGGAAGACTTAATATTGATGTTAAGATGTCAGAGAAATCAAAACGATCTTGGAAAAGGACAACAAAGCTAGAAAACTCATACCTCCTGGTTCCAAAACTTGGTCGAAAGCTACGGTATTCAGAAAGGAATGAACTTTATACAGATAACATCTTGGATGAATCTCACTTAGGCTGAGTGAAAGAAGCCAGTCTCAAAAGATTACAAATTGTAGGATTTCATTTATAGGACATTATTGAGAAAAAATCAAAACCGTAGGGATGGAGAACAGATCAGTGGTTGCCAGGGGATTATGGGTATGTAGGTGGGCGATTATAAACTGACGGCGTGAGGAGGATTTTGAAGTGATGAAATTATTTTATACTCTGATTAAGGGGTAAGTAATTAACATTCACAGAATTGTACACCAAGGAAGAGACTATTTTGCTACATAATAATGTTAACAGTAAAAAATAAATAAAGAGTCTCCTAGGATATAGTCTGTGCCGTATTGTGATGGTGATAACAAGCATGAATACTTACTTGTCAATGTGACTGTGGTGTCTGGTGCGGTGGCCGAGGAGTATTTTACTACTGCCATTCTGCACAACTGAAGGAGCATGGCGATCATCAAAAGCAGACTGGCTTTTATTTGGTTTAATCATGGTTTTAGGCTTCTCCAAAGACAACACACTGTCTGAGACCTGCCTTCTGGGTGGACGACTACCACAGCCCCACCCCTGGGTACCTCACCCTTGCGACACCGGACATTGAAAGGGACGCATCCTGCTGTATGTAGAGTATGCCTCAATGACACAGGTATTTTTAAATCCCTAAGAATCCGTAGGCTAATGCAGAGAAAGCACGGGGTGCGGAGCCTGACACACAGGAAGCACTGGGTGAACGTCGGCTGCTTTGGCACAATTGTTACTACTGCTGCCGGAGGGGGGAACTGTCCCCACTTTCAAAACCATAAGGCGTCGGAACCCTAGGTACAAGACAGCCCAGGCACCGTCGAGCTTCTGGGACCCAGAAAGTACGCTTGCCCATATGTCAAAACATGGCCAACGGTTAATGCACAGAGATGTTCATCACGGTTTGTTCTTAACAGCTGAAAACGTGAAAATAACTCAAACTCCAGAAGTGGGTTAGCCAACTGCATTACGGAACAAACTATATGTTAATATTTACACGAAGCCTGTAAAAACATGGGAAAGCGTTATAATGCAAAGTGGAGAAACAAGAGTTTAAATGATGTGGATTTCACTATGTATAAAATATTTATGAATAGAAAAAAATGTCAAAGAGTTCAGTTTAAGACGCCAGTTTCAACGTTTACATTTAAGTGCAACCTCTCTCAAAAGTCCATTAAAACGAGAGCACGGGTCTTCCTTACTTCTTTTGAGGCCTGCTCCTGAAAGGACAAAGAAAATAGAAGGCACAGTGTCCAAAAAACTTCAGAAGTTGGAAAACAGATGAATGAATGGTAAATGACACAAAAAAAGCTAACTCCTAGACCAGCAGTGGAAACGCCAAGAAGCTTCTACCACAAAAAGTGCCCCAAGTCTCAGAACGGCATCACCGAGAGTCGCTTCCGGAAGCAGCGAGAAGGCAGGGCTCCAACTGGAAGTGGCTTGGAAGTCTCTCTCTCTCTCCTTCCCCACTTTTTAGGAAATAATTACAGGAACTTGCAAAAACTGTACAAGGAGGCCCATGTCTTCTTCACTCAGTGTCTCCCTCAGTGGTAACGAGGTAAACAGCTTCCACGTGACGCTGTCACATGTGCAGATGTGTGCAAACACCGCCGCCATTGAGCCCACGCACACCGTCTCCTCGGAGACACCCATCCCCCCCACCCCCACCCTTGGTAACCTCTTCTTCTGTGTTCTAGAGAGACTGTGTAAAACTGATGTTAATTATTCTTTAAATGTTTACAATCCTTCAGGGACACCATATGGGCCTGGCAACATATTTTGGGGGAACATTTTAATCATGAATTCAAGTTTTTAATGTTTGTAAGGTGACCCAGATTTCCTGTTTCATCTTGGTTGAGTTTTGGTAGTCTCTGGTGTCTGAGGCATTGGTCCGTTGCCCCCAGTTAATGATCTGGCAAGCTTGGGGCTGTTCAGTGTCCTGTGTCCTCTGCGTAGCCGAGGGCCTGCAGAGACACCCTGTGCACGCTCGATACTCATGACCTGTGTCTTCTCTTTCCAGACTTGTCAGTTTTGCTAGACGTTTATTACTTTTATTGACTTTTTTCAAAGAACTGGCTTTCTGCTTCAAGAATTTTCTGTTTTTCTTCTTTCAATTTCATTATATTTTGCTCTTTATTATTTCCTCCTTTCTGCTTGTTTTGGCCTTATTTTGTTCTTCTTTTTTCAGGGTCTTGAGGCTGGAATATAAATCGGAGACCTCCCCACTTTCCTAATGCAAACGTTCAGTGCTGTGCACCCTCCTTCTCGGCGCTGACTCTTATTGTCCCACAGACTCCGACAGGTGTGTTTTCACCGTCAGTCAGCTGTATTTACCTCTCCTTTGAGATGTCCTCTTCCACACTCGGGCTATTTGTTTAAGAGTGTGTTGTTTAATCTCCAAACGTTAGGAGATTCCCCTGTTGTTTTTCTGTTACTGACTTCTGGTTTGAGTTCCTTCTGGTCAGACAACACACAGGGTATGAAGCCGATTCTCCTGAACTTGCTGAGGTCTGTTCCACGCCCCGGGTGCGGTCCACGCCGCTGGCCTTCCAGGTGCGCTGCCCCACCGCGCCTCCTCTGGATGTCGGTCAGGTCCTGCTGGTGGATGGTGGTGTTCAGTTCTTCCAAGTCTTGGCTGCTTTTCGGTCTGGAAGTTCTACGATGTCTGAGAGTGCTGTGTTGGGGTCCTGTACTGTACGGGTGGATCTGTCCATTGCTCCTTTCAGGTTCATCTCTGGGCTTCACGAGTTTTGAAGTTCTGTCGTCTGGCACACACACATTTAGGATCATTATATCTTCTTGGCAGATTGAGCCTCATGTAACGGCCCTTTTTTGTCCACCGTATTTTACCTGAAATTATTCAATTAATATAAGCCATACCTACTTTAAAAACATCCATGTTTCCATAGTACATCATTTCTCATCCTTTTACTTTCGACCGGCCTCTGTTGTTACCGTTGAAGTTGAGTCTTGTAGATAAACTACAACGGGGTCGTGTGTTCACATCCACCCTGCCAATCTGTTATCTTCTAGTTGGTGCGTTTAGATCATTTCCTTTAAAAGGAACTGCTGATTTGCTGGTGCTTAGATCTGCCGCTTTATTATATGTTCTCTGCTCATTCCCTCTGTTCCCAACTCCTCTGCTTCTCTTTTCTTGCCTGCCAGTAGGTTACTTGTACAGTTTTGTTGTGTTCTGAGCACTCTGCATTAGCAAATGCTTCTCAGTGGTTGCTGAAGCTGTTAAGATACACATAGGGGACTTGGCCTTCTGGGGCTGACATATCCCTCTCCCCACTTTAAAATAAGAATTGGTTTGTGCGTTTCTTCTGTCACCAGCATCACGGGACGCTACGGGTTTTTGACCTCGAGTACGATTTCAGAAAACTGCGAGGACCGTCTCTTCTACTGCTCCCTATTTTTACCCGTGCCATTGTTCCTTCCCCTCGGAAATTCCAAGCTTTCCTCTGTTACCATGTCCCTCCTACTCGGGAGGCTTCCTTAGACATTCGTTAAGGGCAGGTGTGCTGGTGACAAATTCTCTTAGTTTCACTTTGTCTGAGAATGTCTTGATTTTCCTTTCATCCCTGAAGGATACTTCCACTGGCTGACAGTTCTCTTCTCTCAGAACTTGAAAAATGTGCACTTCATTCTGGCTTCCACAGTTTCAGATGAAAAACTAGCTGTCACTCAGATCCATGTCCCTGGAGATGATACAGTGTTTCTCTCTAGCTTCTTTCAAGATTTTTCCTTTGTGTTTAATTTTCAGAAGGTTAATTAGCAGGTGTCATGGTGTGGATTTCTCTAGTTTTATACTGTGAGGGCTTCACTTAGCTTCTTCAATCTGTAGTTTTATGCCCTTCACCAGATTTGGGAAATTTTCAGTCATCGCCTCTTAAGGTATTTTCCCAGCCCCGATCCCTTTCTCCCTGTCTGGGACCCCAATTAAGCAAAGTCCCACACTGCGTCCCCTCATCACAGGTCCCCGAGGCTCTGTTCCTGTTTGTTTTCAGTCTGCTTCCCTGTGGCTCTGGTGAGGTCGTTTCTACTGATCTGCCCTTGAGTTCACAATTCTCTCTCTCGTCTGCAGTCAACTGTGGAGTGTATCCAATGAGCTTTCTAATTTGGTTATTGTATTTTCCAGGTGTATAATTTCTGTTTGGTTCTTTTTTAAAAAAAAAAACAAACAATTTTTATTTCTTTGTTGAGGTTTACCGTTTTTTCGTTTGTTTAAAGAGGATGTGTAAGCGTTTGCAGAAGCATTTTTACGACGCTGCTTTAAAATCGTCATCGGGTAATTCCGCCGCCCGAGTCACTGTGGCGTTGGTGTCTGATGACTGTCTTCTCTTGTTCATGTTACAGCTTCCCTGCCTCTGGACAGGATAAGGGGCTTTTACTGCATCCTGGACACTCCAAGCATTACGCTGTGAGACCTCCTCCTCTTTCACCTTCCCCTGGCGGCGACCACCCGGCTCAGGAGGAGGTGGAAGTCCCTGCCGACACGATGCTGCAAAAGCAGACCCTGCAGACAGGGTGGTGTCGGCTGGGCTCCCCACTGGTCCACCAACACCAGGGCTGGTGAACAAGGGCCGCCCCGCTGCTCCAGGGTGGGAGCAGGAACCGTGTGCCGAGCTTCTGACTCGGGTCAGTGACAGGAAGGGTGAGCAGCCCCCGCCGTCGCACTCTGGCTCCGATGCTGCCCCAGAGGCTCAGCTCAGCCCTGCTGACGCTCCCCGCGCTGGCACTCCACTGCCTGCTGCAGCCGGTGGTCACCGAGAGCCCTGCTGGCCCAGTGACACTGCCGGGTGGGCCTGGGTGCTGGTGCCACGGGGCAGGGGCAGGAAGGGGACGGGTTTTCCTGGGATTTGGCTGAAGCGGGCGGTGTTGTCAGAGGGCCTCCCCTCTCAGGGGAGCAGGCTTTCCCGGGAGCTGTGTGTCTCGCTGCTGGTCTGGGCCAAGTGCAACTGAGAAAACTCGGGAGCTCGCCAAGCGCAGGCCCTCGAGGCCGCCCTGGGGCCGCCGCTGTGATGCGCAGGGCTCTGGGCTGTAAGGGGGAGGCCCTGGGCACGACGTGGCTGCTCCAGCTGACCAGACCAGAAGTTACAGATCCTTTCAAAATGCAGCATCTGCACGTCCTCTTCCGCGTCTGATCGTACGTGTCTCTCCCCTGCCTCTGAAGAAGACCGCAAGTTCATTTTCTTTAGAGAGAAGACAGCGGGTCTCCGGGCAGAAGGGTACCAGGTAGAGGGCAAAGTTGCCCGGGTCAACGGGGGACCGAGGGGACGTCCCCACAGTGACACCGAGCTTGCCGGTCCTGTCCCCAGCTACACGCCCAACCTCCAGACAGGCGTCTTCCCCGAAGACAGGACCCAGACGCCAGTCCTGAGGGCTCCCAGTGAAACGGCCACGTTCAACCTAGTGCAGCCGCAGGCAAAGTCCACCAGGCCCAGGGTGGGGCCAGGAGGCTCGGTGCCCCCCCTCCCCCATGAGCAGACGGCTGGCACCACCAGGGCCTCGAGGAGAACATCAACAGGAGACCTACGCCCAGACCACCATGGTGACAGAAAGAAAGCAACTTAAAGGAAACAGGCTGTACGGACAGAAGAAAGCTTCATATTGATGTTAATCATGGGACTTTATGAAGCTTTCTTCTGTCCGTACAGAGAGGTGGGGATGAGAGGCGCCAGACGAAAGGCCTCCGGGTATCCAGCACGCGGCGCAGACAGGGTCGCCAGAGCGCGTCTCTGTCACACTTCGGGGCGCCGGACGGCACACGGCTCTTCAGTCCCCCAGAGAGAAGGCACGAGGCGGGCCAGGACCCAGACCCAGAGGCTCTGCCTGGTGGGGGGAGGCTGCCCCTCGCACCCACCGCAGGGTCAGCGCAAGGAGTGGAGAGACGGGGTCGTGGCCCCGGCTCCCCGCACGGTCCAGGCGGGGACCCCGTGGCTGCTGGCAGCCGGGCAGCAGATGGGCGGAGGGGCCCAACGTTGGCTCCCGGCGTGCCTGCAGCCCGGGCGGAGGGGTCCTGCTGGCCAACCAACGGGCTTCCCGGCGGAGCTGCACATGGTGCGGAGGGACAGCGGGAGGCTGCCCTCAGCCTGGAGCACCAGGGTCTGGCGGCCTCACCCCGGCCGCGGCTGCCTTTCAAAGGGCACCCCTCGCTGAGGTCCACAGGCCCAGGCCCAGGTCCACGGAGGCGCGTTTGGCTTCAGGGCCTGGGTCGCGGGGGGTGACCGTGCGGCCACATCCGTGTCCGGCTGCGCCCGCTCCCGGAACCCAACACTCGTCTCCTGATCGAGGTCAGTGTAAGACCCAGAGCAGGGGTGCTCAGCAAGGATCTGTTCAGTAAGTTTTCTAAAGAAAGGATAACAGGAATCTAGCCCCTGGCAGTCTGGAAGGGGAGGGGCGGGGCCCAGCACAGCGCCATCCTCGGGGGGAGGGGGCATCTCCAGTGCACCCCAGCCCCTGAAGCGGGGGACTCCGCGCGCTGGAACGGGCCTGGGTGGGCAGGTGGGGGGCCCCAGGCGGCAGTGAGGGCACCGGAGGGCGGGGACGGGCAGGCGCCAGTCTCCAGGACGAGCAAGTCTATCCAGGTGCTAAACCCACAGACAGCACTTGGGATCCCCCGGAGCCGCCAGCACAGAGGAGCCCAGCCTTGTTCCAACTGAGAGAGCCCTTCAGCTGCTGCCACTTAAATCTTTACTGAACTTTCCCCACAGTTTCCTTCCTTAAGAGAGTGATGCTTTAAAATGTCACATGTGTACACTTAACGCGTCACACACGTAACATGTATGTTTAACACACACGTAACCTATGCACAGCAGCTCCACCTGTGTGCGTGACGAAGGCACGGCCGTGCCCACCCTGTCCTCACCCCCATCCTCGGGAGGAATGGGTTCCCAGGAGCCCCCAGTGGGCAGGGCCAGCCCTGGGCCCCAGGCTCCCCTGGCCGGCCAGCTTCCAGGGAAGGCCAAAGGGCGGGTGACGGACGGCAGGCCGTTGGGTTCACAGCCTTCCTCTGCACTGACCCCTTAGGAGCAGGCGTTCCTGGATCCGTGGGAGAAGGAGAGGACCAGGGAGGTGGAGGCTGCCTGGGTTTTCACTGGGGGGGGGGGGCCCTGGAGTCCCTGTCGCCCTCCCGACTGTGAGGGGGTGATGGTGGGGCCACATCTCCCGGGACGCCTGTCCTCAGGGGGCCCCGTGCGGCTTCCTGGGAAAGCCGAGGATGCCCTCAGCTGTGTGGAGGACACTGACGCCGCAGTCACCGCGTGCGATGCTGGGAAACCGAGGCACAAGGAACGAAGGGCTGACCGTTCAGACACGGACGGCGGCGAGTGCAGCAGACCAAGGGGTGCGGCGGGGACCAGGAAGCGCTGTGAAGGGGGCGCCCGGAGGACCCTCGGCCCACAGCTTGAGGGCTGACCCCGCAGCGAGGGCTCAGCAGGTGCTGGCAGCTCCCCTCCTGCCTCCCCACGCGGCTCAGATGTCACTCCTCTGCGTAGAAACCTTGGAGGGCTTCCTGCTGCTCACGGGAACACGGCCACGAGCCTCACCAGGGCCGGCGGGTCTGGCCTCTGCCTGGCCCGGCCGCCCGGCCGCCAGCGAGCACGTCCTCCCATGCGCCCTCAGCCCCACGCACGGGCACCCACCCGGGAGCCCCCCAGACCTGCCCGGGCGCCCCTGCTGCACTTCGCACTGCCCGTCGTCACACATGCACGACCGTAGGTGTGTCCCCGCAGACAGCGCCAGGACAGGAGTGGCCTGCCGTCTGCTGAGACAGAGGGAGGCCTGGCTGTCAGCACCACCCGAGGAAGGCCGCTGAGCAAAGGCCAAACGGGGCAGCGGGGCCGTGAGCCGCGAGGATGGGAGGTGACTTGTGAAGACGACACCGGGGCGGGGGCAGCCCTGGGGACGGGACGTACCTGAGCGAGCTCACCTCCTCCCTGGAGAACAGGAAGCTCTGCTCGGCCGGGCCTGCCTGGGACTTCAGCATCTTCAGCTCCATCTCCAGCTGCGAGGAAGCACAGCAGGGGCTGAGCGCGGACCACAGGCCCTAGGAACCTGCGGGCGCACCCGCTTCCCCCTCCCCGGCGCCCCGCCCGTCACCAGGCCTCCCGCAAACACACGGCCTCCCTGTGTTTTCCTTCTTGTCTCCAGAGCAGCAACAGACACGGTCACAGGGGCGCGTGGGGGTACATCAAGATCCGGGGAAAGGGGGCCGCGGCGGCTGGACAGAGCACGTTCTAGATGCACCGACGCTCTGATCGGCTTCGATATCTTGATATTTTATTTATCTTGTGACTTCAAATTCCTCTACAGGATGTCAGGCCACGCACAGACTGCTGAGAAGGGACCACGGAAGCGTGGAATTTAAGCTGCTCTAACACACGGTGGGGGGGGCGTGGGGGCGACGGCGAGGCTGGAGGAGAGCAGGGAGGAGACTCCCGCGCGCACCCACGGGGAGGAGCAGAAACAGGGCGGGCGGCCCCGAGCGGGGCAGAGCGCTCTCCCACAGCAGCGCCCGCTGCCCTGGGCTCCGAAGGCCCCCGATGAGATGCCTGCATGCAAGGGCGCGGCGGGCCCCGGCAGCCGGCTGCAGGCTCGGTGCCACTGTCCTCACGCCGGATCTGGCCGTTCTCCAGTCTGCCCTCGGGGCCTCCCACCCCGCACCAGCCCAGTCCCCGTGTGTGGGTCACTGGGAGGAGAGAGGGCTGTCATCGAGCTCCGCTCTTCCTGGCCTGCGCCCGGCCACCCGCCTGCCCACCCTCTCAGCCCTGGTGTGCCGCCTGCCGCCGGCACCGGGGACTCCTGCTCTGCCGGCTGTCCAGCTGTGTCCTGACACCCCAGGGAGAGGCCCTTAACCTCCCACCTAGTTCTCCACCGAGCCCCCGAGGGGACAGGGGATGCGGGCAGGACCCCTCGTGGCGCCCACACCGGCCACAGGCAACAGCCGTGAGTGAGGCGGCCGGTCCCCGAGGCTGGGTCTGTGGCCCCGGCTTCACCACTGTCCAGGCTGCATGGCTGACGACCTGCCCCTTAACCCGGGGCGGCCAAGAGCTCCCAGCTCACATCCCAGCACGTGCCCTGCATTGGTGGGAAAGGTGTCGTGACAGACAAGCAAGGACCCGCAGCCCTGGGCAGAGGGGAGGAGAGCGTCTCCTTCATCTGCCCTCCCGGCCTAAACGGACAGGCTGACGCCTGCAGTGCTTCCTCCTGGAAACGTTCCCTCCAGGCTATTCTTGGAAAGGTCCTCCTGGGGTGACCTGATTTAGGAATTCTTGGGCCCCAAATATCCGGTCTTTATGATGCCCCAATTAGTCATCAGGTCCCTGGAGGAAACCCTGCCCCTAAATGGGACCAGCGCACACCCGGGAGCCTGAAGCTTGAGGGCTGGAGCGGACACCAAGCACAAGCGCCCTGCGGACCAGCTCCCGGCGGACCAGCTCCCGGAAGAGCCTCGGCACAAGTGAGTTACACGCGGGGTCCGCATGCTCAACCCCTACTGCCTCTTCCGGTGCCGAAAGGACGCAGCCCAGCGCCCGCCTCGCCAGCTACACCCCGATAGGTGGTGGCGGCGCTCTCAGCTGGGCCCCCCCGTCGGGGTGACGGCCTGCTTCACAAGCAAGCACCAAAGACGCCTGGGCAACGTGGCAACACGAGCAGAACAAAACCGTTCGTATTCGAGGAGAAGTGACCCCCACCGTGTCCAGTGGCCCCTAACCTCTACCTCAGAAGCCTGGGGCTCAGATGAAGCTGCTCCCAGGAACCAAGCTGTCCCGACGCACAGACACTGCCCTGCCACTCACCCCTGAGCGTCCAGGCCTGTCACTCCTCTCTGACACCACCCAGACCTCCTAGCTGGTGGCCAGTGGGTGGGCACCCAGGAAGCCCCTGCCCTCACTGTGTCCAGCCTCATGGCCACAGTCAAAGAGACCAGCAGAGACACGAACCTCACTGGGCCAGGAAGACTCTCTC
This sequence comes from Phocoena phocoena, assembly GCF_963924675.1. Lineage (NCBI taxonomy): Eukaryota > Metazoa > Chordata > Mammalia > Artiodactyla > Phocoenidae > Phocoena > Phocoena phocoena. The sequence continues at coordinate 1,291,826 of NC_089233.1, forward strand.
CCGGGGACATAGGGCCCGACAGTCCAGTCTGGGCTGCTTTCTCTGTTTTTGGGGGCGGGGCTGACCTCGAGCAGAGGAGAGGCAGATACCCCCGGCTAGCACGTGCCCGCACAGCAGAGCAGGACGGTGGTCTCTCCTGGAGATGCGTGGTCCCGGTGCCCTGGTGCCAGGCCCTGCCCGAGGCCCGGCGGCACTTGTCCTGGATCCGGCGAACGCTTTGCAGCCCCAGGAGCTAAGGTTCAGGTGTCGCACGCAAACGGGTGCACGTGGAGAGGTCTCTCTCCAACTTCGCCCCGTCCCCTCCTGCAGCCTGCACCTCCCGGGCTCAGCTCACACATTCACCAGCTAGAAGGTCAACGCTCTTCCCTTCTCTTATATTTCTTGTTACAAAAATGGAAGATTTCCTACACCTCGTTTCGTACGTTGAGTTTTTCACGGAACACATTTGGAGGTATTTCCAGACTAGCACAGAGGGAGCTTCCCTGTTCACTTTTGTGGCTCCTGGAACCATCCCAGTGGCCAGCCTCCTGCCGACCAACGTCTGACCTGCTTCCCACCTGGCGGCTCAGACACACCGGTCCCCGCGGTGTGAGCTGACCTGCAGGACGAGTCCTCAGAGTCACATGTCTGCCTGCAGTTCCATCCGATGTCACCACAGCCCTGGGGTTGTTACCACGCAACCCAGGGCAAAGCTGGCCTGCTGAGGCCGTGTTGTGGTGAAGGACAGGGCAGTGTCTACTGCAGGGCGCCGGCGCCGGGCCAAGCAAGGAGCACAGGCTGCCCGCGCTCAGAAGCCCCAAGCCCCCCCGACAGCTTCCAGGGAAGGGTTTTCAAAGACACCGTCAGGGGTGAGGGTTGCGGGTGTCTGATCGGCTCGTGGACTTTCTTCAGATCTGTTGGCGGGGGTAACTGGGTGGTATTTTGGGAGCCAACATCATCGACCTTCTGCTTCCAACTGGTCTGGGGTCGACATGCTGGTGGTCAGCACGCGGTTAACTTCCTGTACCAGGCAGGGTTTTAATGTCTGCAAAACAACTCAAGGACCCGGCCCAGGATATTATCTACAGCCCTTGAGGAGGACCTAGAGGTCCCTGACTTCATTCCAGAGCTAACCTCTTATTATTATCTTGTCTTGCTTGACTGTTTTCCTTTGTTTCTGTATTTTCTCACTTTTCTGACTAAATTTGCACTTTGGAACTTGGGGACAGCCTAGGAGGCTAAAGATCTTTTATGGACAAGAGGCAGGGGACCCGGTGGTGAGGGATGTCTGCCTCCCGGAAGGCGTGAAGCGTCCTGCTGGGTTTCAGGTTGGGGGCCCGGACGTCCCTGCTTCGGTACAGAAAGGGCTCATCGTCCACCAGGGACTCACTCACTGACTTCCTGTTTGTAACTGGGTCTGCTTCTGATGTCCTGTTCTGTTGACAAGAATCTTGGGATCCTTCCTCTCTCCCACCCCACCCACCCCACATTAAAATAAACCAAACAACCCTTTTTCACAAAACCAGGGCTGTGCAGAAGGTGAGGCCGAGGCTCCCAGGACTCGGCCGCGCGCAGAGCCGGCACGTCCTTCTCGACCCGCAGGCCCGTCCGGGGCCCTTCGTCTTTCCACCTCTTGCTGTTGTTGTTGTACACGGGAGTACTTTCTTCCCTTGTCTAACTTGCTGTTTCTGTAGATACAGGACTTGTCCCATTTCTGCACATTAATTTTGTTGCCCACCCGTTCACTAGGGCCTCAGGCTGACGGCGAGGCTTGTCGGCCGACCGTCTTAGCCCCGGTCACGCCCTCCTCCACAACGCAGGTACCTGGAGCTCTTCCTCTTGTCTCAGGTGGATGACTAGTGTCTCCAGAATACCAAGGTAAGGTTCTAATACTGCACATCTCTTTTGGAGTCGGGATTGATAGGTTATATTTCCCTAGAAAACTATTCATTTGGATTTTTATTTTAAATGGAGTTGTGACATAATTCTTAACTTTTTACGGAATTCATGTAGACCTAGTAATTCTTCCTAGGTTTGTCTCTCTTTTGTTTTCATTTCTCTTCCTTACTATTGAGGTGAAGCTTGCACACAGGGCGGTACACACCTTGTGAGTCCAGCTCAATGACTCTGCCCGTCCGTACCTGGGGAACCGCGTCCAGGTCAGATCAGAGACTCTGGCAGCCAGGACACTCTCTCCTGCACACACCCCTGCCCCGTCAGTAACTCCAAGCTAATTACTCGTATTTCGTCTTTTGGGTGGTGATCTTTCTACTAATTTTTTACTAGGATTGTGAATAATTAATATGTTTTACTGGTTTGTCCTCAAAGCACAGGCATTTGGATTTGTTATTTCTACCATTTTTCACTTTCTCATTAACTTCTGCTTTGAACTTTACACTACTTTTCCTTTACTAAGGTTTATTCTGTTTTCCAAGTTCTTGAACTGAGTGTTTAATCCATATATATTCACTCTTTCTTGTTCAATAACATAAATATTTAAACCTGTGATTTTTCTTCTGAGCACTGCTCTAGTTGTTTCCCACGGGCTCTGAAGAGTCTCCATTATGACTATTTTCTAGGTTTTATGCACTTTTGAATTGTATATCATCTTCTTTGACCCAAGCATTGTTTTAGACAGAGTTTTTTGTTCTATTCCTTTTTTTAGTTTCCAAGTGTTAGGAGCTGCTTCTTTTTTTAGTTGTGCTCTTAAATTCAAATTTCATCACACTGTGATTAGAAAAAGTTATCTGTCCTAGTTCTACCCATTTGAATTTATAAAGGTTTTCTTTATTACCTAATACATGATTAAGTTTTGTTAATGTTTTCCATGAGCCCTTTTTAAAGAGCGTTCTTTAGTTTCAGGGTTAAGAGTCGGGGGTGTGTGTGTCTGTCTCTCTGTATGTATCTGTCACAGATCTTGTATTTCTTGCTTTTACTTATCCTTTGCCCACTTGCTCTATCGGAGATTAAGAGGTAAAATAATTCTCCACTACTGGTGTCCTTGGCAATGTCCTGTTGAAGCTCTCCTCTTTTTTTGCTTTTCTGAACACAGGCGGTATTTTAGTTGACACAGATACTCATCTGTACCTTTACCGTCGAAAAGCACCTATCTCTGTTTTCTGCAATGCATTCTGGCTTGAACCGAAATCTAACTGCAATCAAGATTATGACCTCTGCTTTCTAGGTGTACAACTGCCCACAGGCCTTTGCATCCTATACTGTCCGACTTTTTTAGGCTTTACTTGGTAATCCAAACAGAAAGTCTTTCCCTTCTAACAGGTGAATTTAGCGCGTTTATATTTTGATAAAACATCTGTTTGGATTTATTTCTGGATTTGTTGTATTGTTTTCTGTTTCATAACTCAAAACGATTTTATTCTATGGCTTTTTTGTCCTGCTTGCCTTTGTGTGTGAAATTTTCTTGATACTTGGAAAGGTTTATATTTTTCATTCTAGTGGTTGTTTTTGTAACTTTTGACTTCCTGTAATACTTATACTGTGTTTCCAACCGTTCCTATCAACTTCCTGCACCAAGTTACCTGACTAGTCAAACGTATCACCCTTCTCAGTGTTCACCTTTCTGCACTTAAACACGCTTCTGATTGATGTCATCTTTAGACAGTACGTTTTGATTGTCAGCTTCTGATGAGAAAACCAACATTCTTACGTTTCCCAGCATCTTCTCCCTTCCCAGGTATCTTACTGACCACATCAACTCTAAGTCACTAGAATGTGGACCGTTTACACTGTACATCGGCTTTACCCTTCCAACCAAACAGACTCAACTCCTGCTGCGGTCCTCCCAGCGCCTCGCCTTCCTGACCCCCACCCCCGGCCCCCCCGCCCCTCTGGCTCCGCCCCGAGGTCTGCAGCTCCGGGTTCTTCTCTTCCTCTGGCCTCCCCTCCCCTCTTTGAGTGCCTGCACTTGGTCCCAGCTTCATGGATTCTACACGATTGCCAAGTCTTATTTCTTGGCAAAATGTTCAGGTACAATTCTCACCTGCTCAGTGTCAACTTTTTTTCTGTGAAATTTTTCCTGTTATTTGTTTTTCTACACAATTTTTGGTTTTATGAAACTGTGTGATGCTGCCTTTATTACTCACTGCCGATGATGAGGTTTATTCAGTCTGGCTTTGTACAAAGGCTACACCGAGGAAACCACGGGCGTCTCCTCTGACGTTAAATCCCAACAAAGGGCCTGGTGTGAGTTCCGTTCGCCTTCGCTGCCTCCCTCTGGCAAGAAGAGCGGACACTCTGCCTCCGGCCAGCTCGGGGGCATTGAGACCTCCCCCTCCCCTTCCCGTACCACCGCAGCCCCGCCCACCCCGCTGCCCCGCCAGCCTCGGCCCACGGCTCCTTCCCTGCACACCCTCTGCTCATTCCGGGCTGGGGGCCCTTCTCCTCCTCTGTGGAGGCTTGGGCTTTAGCTGTATTTCTTTTCTGCCCAAATTTCAGTTTGCCTTTGTGGTTTTCACTCTTCTCAGTACTTCTGGATGGCTTTCGGGAGGGGAGAGGGAAATGCTGACCTTCAGCACAGCGTTCGAAGCAGAAAACCAGGCCCTTCTAGTCTGACCGGTAACCTTGAACTCATAACTAACGTGCCTTCAACTTTATCACACTCACGCCCATACTTGTACACACACGCTGACTGTGGCCCGCCCCTCCCCAGCCCCCCACGCGTCTCGGGGTGGGACCCCCTCAGGCCGGGCCTGGCTGCAGCTGGAAGCACGAGGGCTGGTTAGCGGCTGCCCTGACACAGGAAGAAGACAAGGGAGCACGGGAAACGCATCCATACCGCGCTCTGCTACTACCTATTTCGTACTTCACTGACAGCAGTCCGCATCTGAAGTTTGTTTTTAGAAAAAGAACACAAGGCCTAATTGGACCGCCTCTTCTGAGGGGCGCTGCTAAATGACCGAAGGCCGAGAGCTCCGCTGCGGTACCCGTTCAACAGCAGATTTACCTCCCGGTGGACAGCACTCCAAAGGAGCGTCTCCTGGGGTCATCTGCACCGCAGCCCACACTCCCGCCAGCTAGAGCCGCCTCCTCCCTGAAGGCCTCCTCTCCTCGTTTCCGAATTTCATCTCCATAATGAAACATACACTGCTATAAATTATTTTTCTTTTGTTTCCTCTTTGTCCTACATGTAGACACTACTGAAAACTGACATTTGTAAAACCATGTGCAGATGGGAAAGGAAGGGGACTCGACAAAGCGTTTGCTATCAGAGGGTGCTGGGTCTCACGGGCCAGCCTCACCCGGTGGCCAGGCCACGTGCACGGAGCAAAACCGCCACGGCCTGAATATCCCTCCCGCTCAACTCCGTCCCCTGAGGAAGAGCCCTGGGGGCAGCACCTGCAAAGGCCCCCCAGACTGGCCGAGGCAAAGGCCTTCCTGCCTTTCAGGACGTCTGCCACAGCGAACTCTCTAGCCCACTCCAAGTCTCCAGGGCCATCGAGGACCCGAGGGCCCTTGAGAGCTGGTTCTCCTCGGAGGGATTGTCTGGGTCGACCCTGACCCTCCATCTGCAGCAGGGTTGGATCACAGGGCACCACATGTGACTAGAAATGAACCGAGTCTGTGCCTGTGGGGGAGACAGGCCGCTATCTCGGGGGCAGCGGAGGTACCTACGCATGGAACGTCCTCCTGGGATGCCAAGGGCTGGCCCCAGGAGAGGTAAGAGCGGGCATGCAGGGAGGGGGCTCCAGATGGAGGAGGAGGGGCACCCAGTGGGACCCGGACCCAGAGGGCAAAGGCGCGGAGGCGTGAAAACCGGTAAAGTAGGAAACGTGCCAGGGTACACCGACTTTGGTTTCGTCAACTGATTCTTATGAATCTCTGTGCTGGGGCGACTCTAAAGCAGCAACGCACTGTCCAGCACCTTCTGGAAGAAGCGCTGGCGCTCCAGGGAGCTGGGGAAAAGCAGGGCCAGAGCAGACCTTTCTGGAAGGGCCCTGGGGAGGGGGCAGGACCCCCCGCGGCTGGGCTGCCTGCCAGGGGCTGCATGAAGGCTTTGGGTACCCCCAGCACCAGTCTCGCCCCCAAAAAGCCGCTCCCCGCCCCCCAGCCTCGCCCCGTGCCCCACGCCGGGACAGGGAGTCGGGCCGCTGTGCAAACAGACCCCTCCGTGCCTCTTCACCTGGCCCACCGTCCCCCCCGGCCCCCCCAAGGCCCAGAGCGACAGCCACATCCTCCACGACATGGCGATGAGCCCAGGCCAGCCGGTGACTGTGCCCTGCCGGCCTCCTCGCTCACACCAGAGCCAGGCGACGGTGCTTCTGGCCGCGACGGGGGACCTGGGATACCACCGAGCCTCCCTCCTGAAACAAGCACTGAACAGCGGGCAACACGAACAGGATCCCAGAGAGACGGGGACCATGAGGCCGACCCGGCGCCCGGTCTCAGGAGAGTCCAGGACGCAGCACAAGCCGGGGGGAAGGGCAGAGCCAGGAGTGTGGGAGGCCGAGGCAGCCAGAGGCCACGGCACGGGGTGGGCAGGGGGCCCCTGAGGACCCTGCAAAGCCGACTGCATACGCGGGAGAAACGAGGCCCTCGGGCCGAGGACTGAACCACAAGGAAGGACGAGAGGGACCAGTGCCTGCTCCCCACAGCCAGGCTGCAGTCTCTGGGTCCACGGGGCGCTGGGCAGAGCCCTCAGGAAGGCATGGTCACCCCAGCAGAGCGCTGCTCCGGCACAGCCCGGGCCCCGCGGGGACCTGCCGCCTGCACTGCCCTGCGTCCCTCTGCTGACAAGGCCGCTCCCTCTCCGTGAGGACACTCACTCGCCGTGTCCTAAGACTTCAATGCTAACGGTCCTCAAGGAGAGCTCGCTAATACAGCATGACCTCTAAATAGAGACCGTAAACTTCAGTTTAATTCAAGAGGGTGGCCGCTCATGCCCAGGCGGGGGGCGGGTACCCAGTCCCACAAAGCAATAGCCAGTGTGGGGAGCAGGGGACGTGCTCTCCCCTCCCCCGACAGCGACTCTAACTAACACGGCCACTGCTGAGCACCGGGGCAAGGGTGCCCACGCACACGAGTTGCACACAAGTTCCACCACAGGAGCCCAGCCCCTGTCAAGCCCCACAGACAGTCATGATGGGGCTGAGGGCCCGGGCTTCCAGAGGTGCCCACACAGGGCCCTCATCCCAGGGATCCAGGCTGCTGCCTCCTCCCCAGAGCCCCCATGTGGCAGGGCTCCCAGGGCTCCCAGAGAAGACAGGATGCTGAGAGCAGAACAGAAATCCTCACAACACTGTAAAGCAACTATACTCCAATAAAAATTAATTAAAAAAAAAAAAACAGGAGGGGAATCCTGGTCAGAGCACACTGCCCTGCTCAGCTCTGGACCTGTCAAGCACCCAGGAAGGTCTCTGGAGGGGCTGCTGCTTCCTGGTGAGGGTGGGAGGGTCTGAAATAGACCTCCCTTGTCAATTTCCATCCCAGCCTAGAAGGACACACCGGTGCAACAGGCCGCAGGCACCCACCAATGGCTCACCCAGATGCTGACCTGAGCTGGGACACACCTTCACCTCAGGAAAAAAGAAGCCCAGCTGAAGAGTTTTCACCCTAGAAGGCCATTTCTTGAGTCGGCACATTTGCTAAGAAAGAGACCTCTCACAAAATCCCTGGGGACCAGGGGCTGGAGAGATGGTCCAGGGTGGCTCAGCCACGGGTGCAGGGACGCTGGGAGCAAATCACGCCTAGGCAAACGCGCGGGGAGGCCGTGAAGACGCTGTGAACTCAACAGCGCGGTGAGCAGCAAATTGTTCAACGCTGCACAGTAAGAAAGCGGGAGACGAGACAGCGCTATGCCAGAGAGGGTCCCGCGGAGACGCGAGGCGTCCGCGAGCCACAAGAATAGGGTCCCCGTGGAGACGCGAGGTGCCCGCGAGCCACAAGAATAGGGTCCCCGCGGAGACGCGAGGTGCCCGCGAGCCACAAGAATAGGGTCCCCGCGGAGACGCGAGGTGCCCGCGAGCCACAAGAATAGGGTCCCCCCGGAGACGTGAGGTGCCTGCGAGCCACAAGAATAGGGTCCCCGCGGAGACGCGAGGCAGCTGCGAGCCACAAGAACAGGGTCCCCCCGGAGACGCGAGGTGCCTGCGAGCCACAAGAACAGCCCGTGCTCAGAGCCGGGTGAGGGTGGGACGTCTGTCGTACGAGACTTCCCCCGTGGAATTATGCCCATGATCTTAGCAGATAAATTAGCCAGTTTCTAGTCTGTGGCTGCTACAGTTTTGGGGGGGGGACCCTCTGGGGTTTTCAGTGTCCACGTCTCAAGTGCCCACCTTCCCGCGACCCCAGGTCACCCAGTGGCAGTGGACCTAGCAGCGGGGTGAAAACAAAAACTGACAACGTGCAAGTAACAGGAAGGATAAAACACCCGGGAATAAGCTAACAAGAAACATGCAAGGCCACTGGAAGAAAACAGCCACACTCAAGTGAGGTCGTGAGAGAAGCTGTGGACACGCGGCCGTGTGGCGCTCCGGACGAGAAGAACAGGGAGCTGGCGCTGCCCGCGGGAACCCGTCCACGCAGCACGAGTCCGCCGGGAGGCCCACCTGAAACCTGGCAAGCGAGCTCTAGACCTACCGTGGGACGGAAGGTGGGAGAACACCTAACAAGATGCTGAGAAGGAAAATGATAAAAGGTCGTGCTGTGTCCGGTGTGAAAGCCATGCGGAGGCCCCGGTGACAGCGGCTGCGACCTGTGCTCGTGCAGGGACGGCGGGCACTACCCCGCACCCAGGCCAGCCGTCACGCCGTCACCTCCGTAGGCGTGTCTCTAGGAGCCAGGCAGGGCCTCGCGAGGCAAAAGTTTAAATCACCCGCATTTTCTAATGAGACCTTTGCAAACTGGGCAAACCCCCAAAACTGGGTTCCCAGACTGGGAGACCCCGGGGACGCACTGCGTTCCTCCGCGCCCGTGTCCAGTGACTTAGCACACACTTCAGCACCGCGTCCTGGTGCCGGCCCCGGGCGAGGCCCAGCCCCGCAGGTTAACAGGCGTAAAGCGGCAGCGTGGTGCCCACGGTGCTCTCCCAGGCTCTGCGCCCCACTGGCCGCCTGCCTGCTCGCTGCAGCTCCCTCCACGACGACCACCTGGGGGGCAGGACCGAACTGAGACGATCCGTGCGCAGCACGCAGCCTGCAGTGGCTGCGGCGTCAGGCCCCAAACCACGCCTGTGCCGTGGACAACAGTGGTGGCGATGCCGATGGTCAGAGTGCACTCGAGCGAACGTGGTGGGACGACAGCGCGTCTGCACGACGGGGCAGCAACAGGCACCGCTGCAAGGAGCACTTAGCTCCGTCCTGAGGGGGAAGCAGGCTCTGCGGGACCGGAGAAACATTCCAGGAGGTGGGGACAGCATGACGAAGGACATGGAAGGGTGAGAGGACGTCATGTGCTCAGCAACAGCAGAAGGGCCTGGGGGGCCCCGACAGGGAGGCAGTGAAGACATCCACATGGGAAGGTGGGGAGCACGGCCGGCCGCACGTCACAGGAACAGCACAGGCTCCGTCCCTGGACACTGAATCCAACAGACCTGCCCCAAACAGGAGACGCATTTGATGCCGCCCCGCCCCGCGCACATGTTCACTCCCCTCCCGGGGGAGGAGCCTCGTCCTGAGACACGGGGGCCTCGTGGTGAGGCAGCCAGCCTCCAGCCGGCCTCCGCGGGGCCAGCGGGAGAAGGGGCCCACCTCAGAGGCTCAACCAACACGTCCCAGCAAGTCCCTCGGGTCTTTTCAAACACGTGCACTCACACCTCTGTGCGAGGCTCCTGAGAAATCAGCGTTCCTCTCGGGGTTGAGGAGGGGAAGGCAGGTGTCCGGGATGGAAGAGGAGGCGCAGAGGCTCCCGGGCAGGGGACCCGGGGCTGCGGGAGGCCCACTCCTCATGGTGCCACTGGGCACCTCCCCCGATGAGCCTGACCCGCACTCCTGCCAAGGACGAAGTTCTGCAGTCGTGCAGGACAGATGCAGAACGTGAAATGAGTCACCACCACGCACAGAGGCGCTTTTAATAATTCACGGGAAGCAGCTGGCAGACTGTGATAAGGCCGGGTCCTCCAGCGGGGGGGGCACACGGGCGATGGTTGCCAGCGTTGAACACTGGAGGCTCACACCCCCTCCTGGTGATTCACCGGCCCTCGACGCTGGCGTCGATGATGATGCAGTGTCAGCAAGGCCCACTGCGGTGGGCACAGCCCCTGGCAGGGCCACAGGTGGTCTCGCCACCATCCTTGTGATCCATGCTCCAGCCCCTCGGAGCCAGAGCAAGCGCTGCTGGTGCTTCTGCGGAAGGAAAGCCCGGGAGGCCTGCGCGTTCCTGGACCCGCCTTGCGGGGCTGTCCTCAGGTGGCAGAACCTTGCTGTAAAGCGCTTGTCATCAGGAGGCCCGCAGCAGCCTCACCACGCGTAGCCACGACCACACTGCCCGCTTCGAGCTGCACCGAAGCAGGGGAGCAGTGGGGGCGGGAGATAGTCAGCCGGGCCGCACGTGCTCTGCTCCCTGTCTGGGCAGTGCTTCTGGGAGGGGCCCTGGGAGGCGGACAGCGGCGCGGGGCTGTGAGGGGCAAGTCCCCAGAGTCAGAAGACGAACATCCAGTCCTCGAACATCCAGTCCTCACTCCCTGAAGTTATAAAGTACTGCAGTACTCTTTAGAGTTAGGGTCGAGGGCTTCCCTGGTGGCACAGTGGTTAGGAGTGCACTAGGGTCGAGGGCTTCCCTGGTGGCACAGTGGTTAGGAGTGCACTAGGGTCGAGGGCTTCCCTGGTGGCACAGTGGTTAGGAGTGCACTAGGGTCGAGGGCTTCCCTGGTGGCACAGTGGTTAGGAGTCCACCTGCCAGGGCAGGGGACATGGGTTTGAACCCTGATCTGGGAAGATCCCACATGCTGCGGAGCAACTAAGCCCGTGCGCCACAACTACTGAGCCTGTGCTCTAGAGCCTGCGAGCCACAACTACTGAAGCCCTTGTGCCTAGAGTCCGTGAGTCACGACTACTGAGCCTGTGAGCCACAACTACTGAGCCTGCGTTCTAGAGCCCGCGGGCCACAACTACTGAAGCCCATGTGCCTAGAGTCTGTGAGTCACGACTACTGAGCCTGTGAGCCACAATACTGAGCCCGTGATCCACAGTTACTGAGCCTGCGCTCTAGAGCCCACGAGCCACAGCTACTGAAGCCCTTGTGCCTCGAGTCCGCGAGCCACAACTACTGAGCCTGCGCTCTAGAGCCCGCGAGCCACAGCTACTGAAGCCCTTGTGCCTAGAGTCTGCGAGCCACAACTACTGAGCCTGCGTTCTAGAGCCCACGAGCCACAACTACTGAAGCCCGTGTGCCTAGAGTCCGCGAGCCACAACTACTGAGCCTGCGTTCTAGAGCCCGCGAGCCACAACTACTGAGCCCGTGTGCCTAGAGCCTGTGAGTCACGACTACTGAGCCTGTGAGCCACAACACTGAGCCCGTGATCCACAGTTACTGAGCCTGCGCTCTAGAGCCCGCGAGCCACAACTACTGAAGCCCATGTGCCTAGAGCCCGTGAGTCATGACTACTGAGCCTGTGAGCCACAACTACTGAGCCTGCGCTCTAGAGCCCGCGAGCCACAACTACTGAAGCCCCTGCACCTAGAGCCCGTGAGCCACGACTACTGAGCCCGTGAGCCACAACTATTGAGCCCATGTGCCTAGAGCCTGTGAGCCTCAACTACTGAAACCCGTGAGCCACAACTATGGAAGTTCGTGTGCCTAGAGCCCGTGCTCCGCAACAAGAGAAGCCACTGCAATGAGAAGCCCGTGCACGGCAACCAAGAGTAGCCCCCGCTCACCACAGCTAGAGAAAGCCCGCGCGCAGCAACGAAGACCCAACGCAGCCATAAATAAATTAATTTAAAAAAGAAAAAAGAGCATGTTTAGTTAAAAAAAAAAAAAAAGAATCAAAAAAATCCTTTTGGGCTTCCCTGGCGGCACAGTGGTTGAGAGTCCGCCTGCCGGTGCAGGGGACACGGGTTCGTGCCCCGGTCCGGGAAGATCCCACATGCCGTGGAGCGGCTGGGCCCGTGAGCCATGGCCGCTGAGCCTGCGTGTCCGGAGCCTGTGCTCTGCGACAGGAGAGGCCACAACAGTGAGAGGCCCGCGTACCACAAAAAAAAAAAAAAAAAAAACCTCCTTTCTGCAGCCATGGGCGGCCTGACCTAATTAGGGTGAGGCGTGTCAACAATACAACTACAGCCAGGGATGTCTTTCCTTGTGATATCAATTGCATTTAAAGAAAAAAACATGAATTGTGCTCACACTTACTAATTATGTTTGCTAATTATCAACAAAAAGTCAGACTGCCTTTATCTTGTCATCTGCAATTAGCTAAAGATACTTAAATTTTTCTTTTTTCCTCTCTCCTTTCCTACCTAGTGAACTGACTCTGGGCCAGCAAACAGCAGGCCAGCAGCTGCAGGTGGAGAGATGCTACAGGAGCCGGGGCCCCGTTCGCAGCTGTCCTGGACAGAGGGCCTGGGGTTACAGTCAGCAGCCCCTCACCGTCCAGACCCAGAGGAGCCCCGCCCTCCTAGCACCAGAGACGCCCCCAGGGGCACCAAGGCTGTCACTGGAATGGGTGGGAGGGGTGACTGTGCCCGCCCCCCCGGGTCCCACAGTGCACTCTGGGCCACTGTCCCCCTCTTCAGTTTCTTACTTCTCCATCCCCTCAGGGGTTTACACGAGAGCAGAAACCTCCCCCTAACCAAATGCATGCATTTTCTGGGTAATCTCACTCCCTGAGGGCTTGACTACGGACCTGTCAGGCTTCCAGCTGCCAACCCCTGCACCAGCCTGCCTAGCCTTTATCTCCTCGGGGGCTGCAGGACCTCCCTGGAACCAGTCCGGGAGGGAGAGCAGGGGCTCACACAGGCTCCTGGACTGAGTGTGGCTCACCTGCACTCCTGGGCCCCGGGCACCGCCATTTCTCATTTTCCCTTTAACTCAGAAAAAGAAGAGGGAAGTGAAATAACACGAAATAAGCTAAAGATGAGACCATCAAGGGCAGAGATTAGACCCAGAGAATGAACTTGAGGACACGGGGAGGGGGAAGGGTAAGCTGGGACGAAGTGGGAGAGTGGTATGGACATACATACACTACCGAATGTAAAATAGACAGCTAGTGGGAAGCAGCCGCACAGCACAGGGAGATCAGCTCGGTGCTCTGTGACCACCTAGAGGGGTGGGATAGGGAGTGTGGGAGGGAGGAGATGTGGGTGTATATGCATATGTATAGCTGATTCACTTTGTTATAAAGCAGAAACTAACACACCATTGTAAAGCATTTATACTCCAATAAAGATGTTTAAAAAAAAAAAAAAAGGCGGAGATTAAAAACCTGTCTGAGGAGACAGCTACAGCCCAGACCCAAAAGCAAGCAAGAAAGAACCAGCGTAAGGGGCCCACAGCGCCTGGCTTGTGCACACGAAGGCCACCGGCACCTCATCTCCGCACATGGCCGAGTCAGCTCAGGCAAGGCCAGGCCCCGCACTGCTGCCCGCCTCTGCAGGGTCAGTACCACTGGGACAAGGCACGTTTCATTCGAAGCTCCCCATGGAGCACGGTCCCCAAGGTCCCCCAGTGGCCTGGGGGAGGGGCCTTGCGCCGAGTCTGGGGACACCAGGCCTGCCGGAGGCTCTCCACCCTGGCTGACATCAGACTTGCCCAGGAAGACATGAAATGACACCGCTGCCCGGCCCCCCCGCCCCGCAACCAATTCTAACTTAGTCGGTCTAGAGGAGGGACCAGGTGTCAGGATTTCAAAGCCCCTGGGCGATTCACACAAGGGACGGAAACTATACGGGTTGAAACTAAAAAGAAGTACAGACTGGAAGGCACACAGCCCTGCGGCCCCGCGTCCCTCGGGGTGCCCCGGCCTCCCCAGCTCAGCGCCCACCCTGGCCTGAGGGCCAGAGCCAGTGGCCAAGTGCAGCAGGGTCTGTCCTCCCTCTTGCCCAGGAGGCACCGGCTCCTATCCACAAGCCCCAGGGCCGGGGAAGGGCCGAGGCATCAGCTCCAAGGCATCCTCACTTCTCAGCCTGGAGGCCTCGGGCATCAGATGCCCACGCACCTCCTCCTGCCTCGTGCACATCACGGAAACACGGCCCGAGGGCACATGCCAACTCAGGCCAGCACCGAGGGGGCGACAGAGGAGACACAGATCACTGAGTTCTCAGGATCTCACCAAGAGGATGCATCAGGCTTCACGGACAACCCCCCCGCCCACCCCGGGCGGCAAAGCCCCCTCGCCCCCTCCCGCCCCGGGTCTGGAGGCCAGGCAGCTGCGCCCCCTCCCTCAGCCAGCACGCAGTCAGGCTGCCTTCCCACCTCTAGGACTTCTGCAGGCCCAGACGTGCCCCTGCTGCCCCAGGAAACAGCTCTCGGAGGCTCACTGATGAAATCCCATCACCGGGAAGCTCTGGGCTCCTCTCACGGCTGCCCTTACACACGGGACCTAGGGTCCCTCGCTGGACATGTCCTTCTCTGACTCTGAGTGGAACTGCCCCCCAGGACAGATGCCTGGGACTGGAGCAGCCAGGCAGGGCTTGGCCCGCTGGGTACCTACCCACCGGGAACACCCAGGTGCTTCCCGGCCTTGACTCGGGGACTCCGGACGCCCAAAAGCCCCCACAGCCCAATGTACAACTGCCTCTCAGACCGCCACGCTTCCCCCGAACCCGCGCTCCCCGATCCTCCCATCCCACCCCACCCCCGATTCCTCACCCAGCCCCCGACACTGAGGGTCGCAGCAGCGGTGGACAGAGCAAATTCAAGGATGTTTCTCTTCCACCCGGCGGTCATCCCCACAGTGCATGCCCACAAGAGGCGGGGCTGGGCGGTGCCGACACCGAGACAGGAGCCCGACTTCAGCCGCCAGTCCCAGTGCCCACGGCAGCTTCCCGGGTGCCCCCAACCCGGCTGGCGTGTGGCCCAGGCACAGCAACCCGATGACGTGAGCAGATGCCCCTCCCCTCCCCACACCTGTGGCCCTCCTGTGCCCGGGGCTTCATCCCCTCAGCGCCCAGACCAGCGCCAGAGCGGCTCACGGTTTGTACAGGATGAGGATGCCAGAAAGCCGAGTCCCTCTGTCCCCCAGTGGGTGGTAAGGACCCTCCAGGTACGGGGGCGCCAGCCAGGGCTCCGGGGCCGTGTCTGCATGCGCCCCCAGGTGAGGGCTCCCCCGGCTGCACGGAGGGCGGGGCGGACGTGATCTGACATCGGAAGTCAGCGCACAGCGACAGCAGAGAAACAAACGTGCTACAAAGTAGCCACGAGAGGCTGGGGAGCCCTGTGCTCAGTGCGCACACGCTCCAGGGCCCGTGGGGTCAGAGTGGGGTCAGCGTGTCGTGCGGCTGTGACCTGAGCAGGAGCTGCACCGCCGTCCCCACCTTAGAGCCGGCTGGGGGGAGCCCCGCAGTCTGTACCAGGGGTGGAGGGGGTGGGTGTGTGGCCTGGGCCACGGCCTGCAGGGCAGGTCCCGACGCTCTAAGGTACCCAGGCCCTGGGCTTCCCTTTGGCCACAAGGGCCACCAACCAGGCGTGTGCCTCAGGTACTCACCATGTCGGCTCTTTGTTTCTGGCCTCCCAGCTCCTCCAGGGCCTGTGACAGCTGAGCCTTCAAGACAAGACAGAAAGTGGGTCAGTGGGCTTTCTCCTCCTGGGGCCGAAGCGACCACAGCTCCCCCATCTCTGCCACATCCACTGCTGCTGGGGGAGTCCCCGAATTCCCACTGTTTGGAAAGAGGGGCAGCAGGAACATGATAACTCGCCAAGTCCGCCCCAAGCCTGCCGCCTGAAGGTGAGAGAGATTCGGGCTGGAGTCTTAGTGCCCCTGGCAAGAGGCCGGGGACCGGGCCACAGTCCAGGAGGCAGGAGGCACTGACCAACCACAGCACTCCTCAAGAGGGGACCAAGACAGCGGGGGTGGGACACAGTCGTCGAGCCGCAACGAGCCGGCAGAAGCCACCTCTACCCAGAGGACTACAGTATGAGGTAATGGGGACCACTGGGGGCTGGTGACGCTCGTGTCTCCATCCGTGTGAGATTCATCAAGCTGACACTTCCGACGTGTGCATCTGTGTGTGTGTGTGTGCGCACGTCATACTTCAATGATAAAGGACATTTAACGTACACCCGTGCTACCACCCAGGAGGACAAATTAGGGACAAAGGGAGGGTGGCTCGGCTACATAAAGGAAGCCGACGGTCAGACAGCAGGGCTGTCAGCAACGCCCACGACGGCCTCCGCGCCGAGACCCTAAGAGTGCAGGAGAGCCCTCGGCTGGGGTGGCGGAGGGGAGCCACGACAAAGCCCAGCAGGTAGAGGGGCAGGACTCCGAAGGACGGAGGCGTGACTAAGAGGCTGGATGGGCAAGGGCAGCTGGCCGCGGGGGAGTCCCTGCACGGGGAGGCGACAAGACGTTCCTCAGGGCAAACCCACGGCGGGGAGCACTGCCACCCCAGCTCCTCCGGGAAGTGGGAGCACCCTGGCTAGGGGTGCAGGGCACCTGGCAGCATCCAGGAGAGGCTCTGCGCCGGGGAAGGACCCCCGTAAGAGCCCATACAGGGGGTCTCCAGGAGAGAAGATGAGGGTGGGGCGGCGGGAACGGGCCCTGCCGAGTGGGCCGCCCCACCCATGAGCCGCAAGCCTGCAGCGTGGGCGCCCTGAAACGTGACTTCCTGTCCTTCACACAAAGCTCTGGAGAGAGGCTCAGAGGGGACGTGAACAGAGCACAGCCTCCGTGCGGGAGAGACCAGACCCAGGCCCCCGCAGCCCCCAGAGCTCCGGGAAGCCTTCTCCGGGGACAAGATGAAGCAACGGGCGCTGGATTTACCCTCCCTCCTGAACCAGCCAGAAAACCAGACGAAACCCCGGGAACAGCCCCGCCCCCAGCCCCGCCCCCTCGGGCCGCGGGGCGGAACCGGCGGGCAGAACCGGCAGGACTGAGCACAGGAGCGAGACCGTGTGGGCGGAGGCCTCGCCAGGGAAGACGCCCCGCGAAGCTGCTCCACGGCCCAGTCACGCGGGAAATTAAAGGCCGACAGCACCCAGTGTCGGAGGACCGGGGCAGCCGCGGTCCACACGCGCCCCTCGGACGCCCGGCACTGGGTGTGGGCGTCGCGTACCCCCGGGGACCCTGCTTGAGCCCTCGCCGCCCTGGGCCGTCGCCTCACCTGGGAGAGGAGAGCGAGGACGTGGCGGCCGCCCACCTGGTGCTCACTCTGCACTCAGGATCCTGAGGCGGCGGTGACGACGGGGACCCCGCGGGGAGAGCCTTCAACGGGGGGCTCCGCCTGCAGCGAGGACCCCAGGGAGCAGGGGGCTGGCGGGGCCGTGGGCCGCGTCAGAGACTGACCGTCAGCCGCTCCTCACGGCTGCTCGCGTGAGCGAGGCCGGGCGCTTCCTGAAGGGACGGCCTCCTGGAATAGCCTCGGGGAGGCACGATCCCTCACGGTTACGTCCCGCCCTGGCCGGGCTGGGTGCAGTGGGCAGGCACACGGCGGGGCTGGGGGGGGCGGACAGGAGGAAGGGAACCGGCCGTCCCAGGGGCAGCACACCCCGGAGCAGGCAGGAGGGGACCAGTGACCGCAGGGCTGCGTCAGGCCGTCCGGGGGCATCGCACTCCTGCCAGACCCCAGGCGCGAGCCCCCGGCCCACGCACCACGTGTGACCGGCAAAGGGGGCACCGAGACCTCGCCTGGCCACTTTTATCTCCGAGTGAGAACTGCTGCCCAGCACCCGCCAGCGCAGGAGCGCAGGAGCCCAGGCGCAGGGGAGAAGCCGTCCCTGCAGCCGGATGCAGGCAGGACAGGAGGCCGCAAAGCCCAAGGCTGCAGGTCTCGTGGACAGAACGAGACCAGAGTCTCGGGCCCCCTGCCTCTCGGCTCCACTTCACACACAGGCTTGTGACAAAGTGGAAAGATAAAAGAGGCGAGGAAGCCGGCAGGTTGACGGGGGCCCGTCCAGGCAGCGGCCCATAGACACACCGCTTCCACCTGGCAGCAGCCGAGGGGCAGAGAGGGCGCCTCCCCACGTGGACGTCAGCCTGAAGGCAGGAGTGAGCCACGCTTCCCGTGGCCGCAGAGCACGTCGGCACATAAGCAGGCAGGCAGCGCACGTGCCGGGCTCAGCCCGGAGCCGTGGCTCTGCCGGGAAGTCCTGGCTCCTGGGCAGCCTGCAGGACGGAGGCCTTCACCCCTCAGAACCCACCTATGCAGCTGAAGCAGCCAATACCTCTCCCAGACCCGGGGCCCGCCAGGCCCCACTGGTGCTCACAGGGCCACGGTGGCACTTCCACAGCGGACCTGGACCCCGTCCTGGCTTTAACAGCTAGTGTGGTTACCCTGCAGGTGGTGGGCCTAGGACCACAGCTGCAACACCCCTGGGAACTTCTGGGAAGTGCAACGTTTCAGCCCCCCACGCCCCCAGAGCTGGGGAGGACCCAGCAGATCTGTCTTCACGAGCCCTCCTGGCCACTCAGGCATCACTGCAGGGGCGAAGCCAGACAACAGAGATGAATCCCAACGTCTCTGCATTCCAGCCGTGTGACCTGGAACAGAGGTCTGGGCTGGGAGTGTCACAAGGTGAAGGAGCAGTTTTCAGCTGTTACCCCCTCATAGAACGTGGATTTAGACACAACCACCCTCGGACCCGAACAGAACAGATCAACAAAACTAGGAGCTGTTTTGTTGTTTTTTTTAAAGATAAGCAAAATTGACAAACCTTTAGCTAAACTAATTAAGAAAAAAGATAAGGCTCAAATAAATAAAGTCATAAATGAAAAAGAAAACATCACAAAGGATACCATAAAAACACAAAGACTCAAGAACTACTGTGATCAACATTATACACCAAGAAACTGGACAACCTAAAAGAAATAAACTCCTAGAAATACACAAATAATCAAGAACGAATTGTTTAAAAAAACAGAAAATATGGACAGACCAGTAAAGAGTAAGAAAAATTAATCAGTTAAAAAAGAAAACCAAAAACCTCCCTACAAAGAAAGGCCCAGGACCACATGGCTTCACTGGTGAACTTTACCAAACATTTAAAAAAGTATTAATACCAATCCTTTTCAAACTCTTCCAAGAAAAATCGAAGAGAAGGGAACACTTCCAAACTAATTTTACAAGCCTAGCATTACCCTGATATACCAAAGTCAGACAAGGATGCTACAAGAGAAAAAAAAAAGACAAAAACCAAAACACCCACTGGCCAATATCCCTGATGAACACAGACACAAAAATCCTCAGCAAAATACTAGCAAACTGAATTCAACAGCACATTAAAAAGATCATACACCGTGGTCAAGTGGGATTTATCCATGGAATGCAAGGATGGCTCAACATGCACAAATCAATCGACGCGATACACCACATTAACACAATGAAGGATAACGTGGTTATCTCAATAGATGCAGAAAAAGCATCTGACAAAACTTCATATCCTCTCATGACAAAAATTAATTAGGTACCAAAGGAATGTACTTCAACATAATAAAGCCCGTAGCTAATGTCATATTCAACAGTGAGAAGCTGAAAGCTTTTCTTCTAAAATCAGGAACAAGGCAAGGATGCCCACTCTCACCACTCATATTCAACATAGTACTGGAAGTCCTAGCCAGAGCAATCAGACAAGAAAAAGAAACAGAAGGCATCCAAATAGGAAAGGAAGAAGTAAAATTGTTGCTCTGCAGATGTTATGATCTTATTTATAGAAAATCCTAAAAACTCCACAGGAAACCTGTCAGAATTAATGAACAAATTCAGTAAAGTTGCAGTATATAAAATCAACATACAAAAATAAGTTGCATTTCTATACGCTAATAACGAACCATCTGAAAAAGAAACTAAACAGTCCCATTTACGACAGCATCAAAGAACAATAAAATACTTAGGAATAAATTTAACCAAGGAGGTAAAAGATCCATATACTCAAAAGACACTGAAAGTAGACACTGAAAATGACACAGATAAATGGAAAGACATTCTGTGTCCGTGGACTGGAAGAATTAGTACTGTTAAACTGTCCGTACTACCCAAAGCAAGCTACAGACTCAATGTAATCTCTATCAAAATTCCACTGGCGTTTTTGACAGAAATAAAAAAAAACAAACCAAAAAGCTTCTGCACGGCAAAGGAAACAACAAAATGAAAAGTGACCTATGGAATGGGAGAAAATATGTGCAAACCAGGCATCAAGGAGTTAACATCCAACATACATAAGGAACTCATACAACTGAATGGTTAAAAAAACCCAAAAGCCAATTAAGAAATGGTGAAAGGATCTGAACAGAAGTTTTTCCAAAGAATAAAAACAGCCAACAGGTAAATGAAAAGATGCTCAACATCACTAACCATCAGGGAAATACAAATCACAACCACAGTGAGGTATCACCTCACACCTGCTAGCATGGGTATTATCAAAACGGCAACGGACAGCAAGTGTTGAAGAATGTGTCGTGCACCGGTGGTGCGAATGTAAGCTGGTGCAGCCACCACGGGAAAGAGAATGGAGGGGCCTCAAAAAACTAAATCAAAAAACTGAAAATAGAACGTGGCCCTCGCCCATTGCCTGTGGCCTCTGCACGTCAGATCCGTGTCCAACCGCAGAGGATTCCCAGAGCCCGGGTCTCTGGTATTATTTTCTCCCTGTTTGCCTCCCTTCTGTTTTCCATTTATTTAGCACGTTGCTCATCTTGTAACTCTGTCTCAAGATTTTCCAGTTTGTTTCATCTGTGCTTTTTTACAGGAGAGTCATCTCAAGATCCTTATATAAGGGCAGCACTGAACACTTTCACAAGTAAGAAAAAAATCTGGATCTGGTGAACAACGTAGGGTTCAAAAGCTGCTGTTCTTCCTGAAGCCAAGCCCCCCACGGCCAGGGGACGGCAACAGAAACGCCGTGACGTGCGCCCTCACGGAAGTCCGGGAGGAGCGAGGGAGAGGGAGCAGTGTGGCGCCCACCTCCTCCTAGGCTGGGAGTTGGAAATCACTGCTGCACTCTGAAACTGGGACTTTCCACAGACCTCCATGCAGCAGCCAGCAGCACCATAATCTTTTAATTAAATAAATTAGAAAAACAAATCAGGCTGATATCTTGAATCAAGGTGGCGTGAGCCGCATATTTATAGCCCTGTCGACAGAGGGGGATTCATGACATATGCTACCGACTTCTGCAGCCGCTTTATTAAATGGAGTAAGTAAAACCCGTGCAAAACGGCACCAGAGTCGGGCTGCTGGGATCCTCCCAATCTCAACACTTCTGCTTGGTGGTACTGAGATGTTTTTGCTAGAATCAAAGCATGTTTCCCATTAGAACTGACATATTAAGCTAAATGGGTGAAATGTAATGACTCTCTAAGAAGTGGATGTGTTTTTCAAATTCCCTGTGCCCGCATCTGTGGGTCCCACTCCTTCCCCAGCAAGTGAAAGGTAGGGCCGACGGAGCAGCACGCCCCCTGTACCTGTGAGAGGGCGCCTGCCGTGGGCACACCAGGGGCTGGCCAGGCCCCATGGGGCAGGCGCGGCAGCTCTCACGTCAAGCGGCAGGGTCCCGGTGTCCCAGAAAAGAGGAGCTAGAAGAGGGGGCTGGCAACTACAGCCTGCACACAAATCCAGCCCACCACCGGTTTTATCTATAAAGTTTCATTGGCACAGAGCCACACCCACCATCTACTGACGGTCCACGGCTGCTCCTGAGCTATACAGCCGCAGAGCTGAGGGGCTGTGATCAAGACCACGTGGCCACACAGCCCACAGCATTTACTGTCTGGCCCTTTACAGACAATGCCTGCTGACCTCTGCGTGAAAATCAACAGGAGCTTGGGGGGTGAGCGAGGAGGTGGAGAGAGGCCAAGGAGGAGAAGGGGGCAGTGGAGGTGAGAGGACAGAGCAGGGCAAAGACAGAAACAGACAGACACAAAGAGAGAACAGAAAGAAATACAGAAGGAAAGGGAAGAAGGCTGGAGGGAGGGAGAAGGGCTGGGTGGGGCGGGGGAGGGGCGGGGAGAGGGGCCCTCACCTCCACCAGGCACCCACAGCCCAGGGCGCCCCGACCCTGACGCCCAGGCCAGCGCTCTCTCAGGCGGGCGAGGGACGCTAATCCGTCTACACCGTCAGGCCCGGGGGCTGTGGGGATGTCTTCCCTGCACGCACCTGGCTGCTCCCGGCGGTCCCCCAAGACAGCGGAACAAAACGGGGACCGTGGGGCTGCGAGCAGTGCTCTGCTCTCGTCTGCGCTGCCGTGCGCCCCCGAACGGTGCTTGCATCACAGCCTGAGGACGGATGAGTCGCCTGGAGGCTCTGAGGAACCCTTAACAAACGGGTTCTATAAGGTGACATAACTTCCTACCATCTGTCAATACGTGAGGCTCAACCAATAAACTTCCGCCAAGCAGCCTGAGGCAGCCTCTAGAGGCTCCAAGCGCGGGCCGTTCTCCGAGACTCCGAGACGTGAAACGTTACTGTTTAATAAAACAAGAAGAGGAAAACTGCCCGAAGGACACCAGCCCCGCCCTGCACGGCTCGGCTCCGGCATGGGGCCCCTCTGACCTGGAGGGTGAGGTCAAAGCCAGGCGCCTCTGAGCCTGTCCCCTCTCTTGAGGCCGTAGGAGCAGACCCACAAGGGATGGCACAGGGGCCTGTCCTGCCCAAACCCCGGCATCCAGGCTCCAGCCTCCTGAGCCGCAGGCCTCTCCCTGGCTGCTCAGGGCCTCAGAGGGGTGAGACAGGGTTCAGAGAGCCTGAGTGCCCCCCTGCAAAGGGGCCAGGCTGGAGATGGGAAGCGGGTCTGGGCCAGGGACCCCCAGGCTGCCCCCGAGCCTCACGTGCATGGAGAGAAAGCATCCGCCCGCTCCTCCCCCCTTTACCCAGCACTCCATCCGGAGCTGCAGAGAAGCTCTCGGCTCTACCAGGAAACTGCTGGGACTGAAGGCAGGTCAGGCCAGCATCTGGGTTTTGTGACTTGCCTTAAAGGAGGCTCTGCCAACCCCTCTCCTGGGATCTCCTGGATCTCCTGGGAGAAGGACCGGCAAACCACACACGGAGCACACCTGACGCACAGCCCACGGCTGCCACCTTGCTGGGTCTCCCATGTCCTGTCTGAGCCCAGTCCTTCCGGAAAGGCCTCCAGGAGCTCAGCCTCCCCCTGGTCCATGGAGAGCACGACCACAGTCATCACAACGGCCAGGGCAGTCCCCACAGGCCAGGCCTCTGCCACCCACCCTCGGCTGGAGGGCTGAGCATGTCTACGGGGCCTTGTGGAGTGAGGACGGGGGACGGGGGGCAGAGCACTCGCAGGGCTCCCTCCACATGGCCCATCACCAGCCTCACGGTTCTGGGCACAGAGGGCACCGCCGTCACACCCACTTCGCCCTGGGCTCCTCCCAGCTCTTTCCTGAACCCAAGACCTCGCCCCACCCCCCTTCCTGAACCCCTTCCTGTTCTTCGCTAATGGGCTTAGTTCCTCATGTTGGGGTCACATTCTCCCTAAACCAGACCTCCTCCTGGGATGAGATCCAGTCCAGGGGAGCCGCCAGCGGCCACCAGAGGGCCCCCCACAGGAACCCCCCGCGCCCCCCCCCCGGGGGATCCCAGGGCCAGCGGGGGCTAGAGGCAGGCGCTAATGGGAGGTGGGCGCCCCCGTCAGGGCAGCACACCCTCCAAGGTGCTCGGGGAGCCCCCCTCCGGGCCCACGTGAGATAAGCTGAGACACTACCGTGGGGCGGCCCCCTGACGGCCCGGCTGGGCGAATCCAGGGAGCTCGCTGATGGGGCGACGGGGCCGCTGGCTGCAACGCTCAGGAATGAGGCGAATATTCCCCAATTTGCCCAATGTTTCCCATTTCCCCAATTTCTCCCCTTCTACACCATACTCCCTCCCACCCTCCGGACACTAGAGAAAAAGCCTTCTGCCGTGTACGTGTCTCCCCGCACCTGTCACTTCTGTGCCGCTACCGAGTGCTGGGAGAAACCCCTCGGCTCCTGGAGCCCTGGCCCTGGCCCTCTCTCCTCGAGTGCACAGCGAGGTGGCCGTGAGTGGTCCGATCTCTAAGAGGACAGTGTGCACCACCGGCAAGAGAACGAGGGCAGAGCTCCCTGGAAGGCCGGAGTCCCACACGCTCCCTCTTACTCCACACTCAGTCCTAACCCTAGAGCCAGGCCTGACGGCAAAGGCCCCTCTGCTCCAGCAGCGCCAGCTTGAACATGAACTCGGGCGCAGGGTCCTTCCTGTAGGAGGCTCTCTGTGGATCCCGCCAGCCCAGCCAGGACCCCTCATCCTCATACTGCACCGGGCAACTGGCTCCCCCAGCCCCCCACGGAGGCAGCTTCTCCCAGCCAAGCTCCCGCAGCTCGGGGCCAACCCAGAGCCACACAGCTCCAGTTCCCAGTGGCTCCTAATTGGGCGGGGGGCTCCTGGGGGCCTATGCTTGGCGGGGCCTGGTACAGATCAGGTCAGCGGATGGCTGGGGAGGAGGGAAGCAGGAGGGAGGGGGAAGGACATCCTTGTCCCAGTATAGGTTCCCAGAGGGCTGGAAGGAGACAAGAAGGGGTCTCGGTGATGTGCAGGAAAAAGAACCAAGGCTGAGGAGGAGCCCCTGTCCTGTCCGGGGTCCCTCAGTACAGTCCGCATCCCACCCTGCTGGGGGCCTGAACCAGGGAGCAGGACCGGCCGGCTTTGTCTGCTGCCACCTGGTGGAGACCGGGAGGCGTACAGCCCTCAGCAGGAGCAGACCCAGGCCTGACCCACAGGGCACAACGAATCCAACCACGACCTCCACTTTCCAAAGGTGATGGGTGTTTCCAACACTTGGAGTCAGTCAGCCTTTCTTCAGCTGCCTGCAGACACTCCAAAAAGGCCAGGGGACAGTGCCTGGTTAGCCTGGCCCAGGAATGTCCTGCTGCAGCCCCTCTGTGCTTGACCCTTTCCACGAACAGCAGCTCAGGCCCAGGCGGGGCTCTTGGGGGGAATTCAAGGGGGAGGGACTTGGGGGGCTCCCTCACCTACAGGGGTCTGCTGTGCAGGACGTGTGGAGAGCAAGAACCACCCCGCCAATGGATGGTCTCGCTGGGATGGCGAGCAGAGCCTGAGTCCAGAACACTGAGGCTGGTCCCAGGGTAACCCCCAGACTCAAAGATGGGGATCTCAGGTCTTCCGTCCTAACACAGATCCAGGGTCGGTGCGGCCTGGGTGGAGGGCAGGAGGCCATCGGCACCCGCGTCCGGAAAGCACAGGGCAGGGACGGGAGTCCCAGCGTGGACAGGGCGGGGCGGCTGCCAGGGCTGGGAGGCCATTCCTCTGCCCCTCCTCTGTCTGGTGCCTCCCGCCCAGCGCCTGGACTGGCCAGGTGAGCCCCTGTGGCGATGATGACGATGGAGAGGAACAGCCGTGGCAGTGACGCTGGCAGAGCCAGTGATGTCCACCCCCCCCCCCCGAATTCTCCCGTAAGTCTGGGAGCTGGAAGGGAAGGCTGAGTGACCGCCCCGCTGCACTGCTGACCACAGGGAGAAGGGGTCAGGCACTTTTGCTACCAAAACCAGGACAGCCCCAGGCAAACCGGGACAAGTCAACTCCCTGCAGGCAGGACTCAAGGGGAGACAGGGAGCCAAAGGAACCCGGTGCCCGTCCGCCAGACGCCAGGGGCGGGGCTGTCCCCAAGCCGCCGCCTCGGGCAGGGTAAGGCACGGTGACCACGCTGGTCAACGAGTTCCGAGGTCACTGACAGCCC
The DNA here is from genome assembly GCF_963924675.1 of Phocoena phocoena. Taxonomy (NCBI): domain Eukaryota; kingdom Metazoa; phylum Chordata; class Mammalia; order Artiodactyla; family Phocoenidae; genus Phocoena; species Phocoena phocoena. The sequence continues at coordinate 1,317,572 of NC_089233.1, forward strand.
CTCATCGCCAACACGCAAAAAGGTTCAACATATGGCATTGGAGGTGCCAGGACTGCCAACCTCGTAATGAACTGGAACACACACGGTGCCAGACAGGAAGGACCTCAACGTAAAAAGCGCCAGGGGGAGCCTTCCCCGTGAATCCCTCTTCACTAGTGTCTCACAGGGAGCAAACGTGTGGCGGTAAAAATGGCATGGAAGCGCCTGTTCCGACAAGGCTGTGCTTGCGGGGGCTGGAGGCGGCCCTCCCCAGCAGGACTGAGGTCTGCACGCAACAGCGTCCGCAGCGCCCCCCCCCCGCGGAGCGCGCACGGACGCTGGGCCCACTCACCTCCATCTCCGAGCTGTGCGCGTGCACCTTCTGCACCATGTCCTCGGCCTCGCGCATGCGGCGGGTCAGCTGGGGCGAGTACTCGGCCGGGGTCAGCTCACTGTCGTAGGACCCCAGGATGGCGCGCATGCCGTCCCGCTCCTGTGGGCACAGAGGGCAAGAGGTCAGGCCCGCGCGGGCGAGGGGCGTGAGGGAGACAGGAGCAGCGTGGTGGGCTTGGGGCCAAGTTCGAGGGGCAGGCTGCCAGGTGGGGCCGCCTGGGTGGCTCCTTGAAGAGCTCGAGCTGGACACTTAGCCCGACAGAGCCCACCAAGGCCAAGACGGGCCGTGGCTGCTCTGAAGCCACAGCCCAGCTTGGTCAGTGCCCGGTGAGCCTGCGGCCCATCCTCGGTGGGGCCACACTGCCTGCCCAGCCTTGAACTGCACCGTCTGACCTGCGGTGGCCACAGACTCATGGGCCAGCAGAGGGCGGGGGCTGCCTCCACCAGGGGTCGGCACCCCTCCCTCCCCAAGTCTGCAGTGTCCCCCAGCTGGGCAGAAGGTCTGAGCCAGTGTTCTGGGTCAGTGTGACCTCCTGAGTCCCGGCAAACAGACCAAGGGACACACCAGTGGGGTCCGCCGGCAAGTGGGTTGGAGTAACCCCGCTCCCGTGACTTCTGACCTGGCCTTTGACCCAGCAACACTCAGAGCGAGGGTCTAAGCAGAAGATTCGGTGGGTAAGGAGAGGTCCCTCTAAGCAGCGAGGCGGCAGGTGTCCAGCAGGGCCGAGGGGGTCCTCCCAGAGCGCTCTGAGAGGCCCCAGGACCCCCCGTGGCACCAGCTCCGGCCTCGGCCAGCTCCTCCCCACCACACCCCCGAGCCCATGGGGTGCCAGAGGCCACGGTCCTGGGCGTCACCGTGCACCGGCCACGCCTGGCACCCCTCCTCCACGTAAAGATGCAGCTCAGGTTTCGTGGGGCACACGGACCACACAGCACTGAGACCACCCCTTAGAGCCACACAGGAGTCCCCACCCCAGTGGTACCCTACTGGAAACGATGGCCAACGGCACGAGCCCTGGGAGAGACGGGCGGCGCCTCCTGAGCCACACGGGAAGACCCCTTCCTGAGATGCTGGCGAAGGGAGAACAGCAGGGGAGGCCCTCAGAGACCGAGGCTGTCCCCAAGGCCAGGAATGGAGCCGCCCTGGCAGCCGGGGAAAGGAGGCTCCCCTCCCCCACTGTGGGCCTGGAACCACGGGCCAGTCTCTTCCGGGTCCAGCCCCCAAGGGTGCAGGGAGGAGACCTCGTTCCTAGCAGGCTGCAGCACGAGCTGAGGGCTGGCACCTGCCCTCCTCCTGCCCCCACGTCTCCCGGCTGCGGCCGAGGAGGCCCACACAGGCTGCACAATTAGACAAAATCAGGTCCCCTGCAGAGAGCCAGGCTTAACGAGAGCACGGCTCCTCAAACCTCCCATCTCGCGCATCTCCCGGGTCCTGTGAAACCTCCTTTCAGATTCAGCAGGTCTGGGGTGGGGCCTGAGAGTCTGCCTTTCTAACAGGCGACGTTGCTGGTGTGCGGGCCACACTGGGGAGCTCAGTGGCCTAGCCTGGGCCAGCACAGCCCAGGAAGCAAAGGTGGCTCCCACGAGACCACGTCCGGGTCCCAGCTCTGCTCCGGGCAACCCGAGGCCAGCGCTTTCGTCCACCTGAGCCTCCTCCCTGATCAGCGGGCTGGGTCATCAGCACAGTTCACAGGCCGGCCGGGATGACTGATGCCCTCCTGGACCAAGCAGCCAGCCGCCGGCCTGTGAGCCACGAGGCTCACGTGGTGACAGCAGCCATCTCATCCACACTGGCAAACAGACCTCCACGTTTGGACTCCAGGGCGCAGCCCCTCCCGCAGGCATGCCCGGCGCAGCAGCTGGAGAAGCTCGTGCAGCCTTGCTCTGCACCCCGGCCGGCGCCCCTCGCAGCCCACACACCCGCCAGGGCACCGCGTCCCGGGCCAGCCACAGGGCCAGCCACACCAGCACCGACTCCGAGGCATGTTCTCGGACACTCTGCCCCATGCTCTCGGCCGCTGCTTCCGTGAACTGAGGCCCGACTGCCCGGGCAGAGACCTGCCCCAACTGCTGCTCCAGCCCAAGCAGCGATGCTGCCCACCCAGTCTGCCCAGGCCCCTCCTTCTCAGGTGAGACTGGTGAAGACTGGGGGCTCACAGGGTCCCCTCTTCTCCCTCGGGAGCCCATCGGCCCCCACGCGCCAAGTTCAGCGGTCTGCTGTGCTCCCGGGCCTCTGGCTGGGCCATCACCCCAGCACGGACCTCATCATTAGTTGATGACAAAAAATTCAATAAGTGAGAAATTAAAGTTACAAATCCAACTGGAACGGGTCACACATCCGTGGAAAATTTGTTTCCAACAGGAAGGTTTATCGAGTGTCATAATTTTATTGAAATCCTGTATCTTCCCATTGACTTTTATGGTTTCGAGCTGGTTACACAGTTATTATTACCAGAGCATCGATGCCACGCAGGGGCCGGGGAGGAGCTTCCTTTCATAAACAAGCTGTAATTGTCACCTTTATTGACCAATAAATCTCCAAAATGCTGCCTCCCACTACGGTTCTCTTCTATTACGTCTCCAGGCTAGCAAAGAGGAAGATATAAAATTGAAAGTTTGCTGTTTGTACCTTTTAAGGAAATCGTTTTGTCATTTAGTCATGAAGCAGCGAGAACTGGGCTGGTTTGATCTGATAACGACTTTTTAATGACAGATTCCACTTGTGGTGAAGGGCCCTTCGTTTCCACTTGAACAAGCGTGGGGACTAATCCCTGAACAGACAGGCACCCAGCCTGAGCTGAGGCAGACGCCTCCAGGTACAGACAGGACGGGGCTCCTCTGGGTGCTTCTCCCTGGGGACACCACAGCCCCGTCTGCCCGGGCACACTTGCTTGTCACGTGATCAGCGCAACCCGAAGAGCGTGGTCACAGCAACACGCAGGGAGAAATGGACTGAGGACGCGGGGGAGGGGGCAGTGATGGAAGTTGCCCTCGACCCCCAGGCTCAGCCTGCAGTGCCCAGCGGCGTGCGGGAGAGCGGAGGCCGCGACTGGCAGCAAAGGCAGCGGCCGTGACCCTGCTCCGACCCCACCAGCCCCAGCTTCAGAGCTCCGGTCTGTGACTGACAGGCCGGCCCTGACAGCCCGACACTCCCTGACAGACGAAGCGTGTGGGGTGATACGTACCGACCCTCCTGTACACAGGCCTCAAGGACCAGATGGAGAAAGCACGGGGGCATGACCAGGCCTGGCTGGGCGGCAGAGGGTCTGCACATATCCTGCGGAGCGGCAGCCCACGCGCCCAACGCTCCGTGGATGGCGCTCCTGGCGTCTACCCGGAGCTCGCGCCAATGCCCAACTCGGGGACAAGGCCGGGGCCGCTCCGCGTAGGCAGCTCAAGAGCCCAGCCCTGCAATGCCTCTGGGCTGGCTCGGGAGGGTGCCAAGAGGACGCCAGGACACACAGCTCCAGACCCTCGCTACCCGTCACCGTCTTCCTGCCCCTCCTCCATGACCGGCTCAGAGCTCTGCAGGCTTGCGAGTGGGGACCAGGGCAGTACCAAGGCGATGTGGTCTCTGCAAGTTCTGGAATATTCCCAATAAGAACCCAGAATCTGAGGATGGCAGAGATGAAACCAACGCTTTCTTCTTTTATGTACATGAAGGGAGTGGAGAGCCTCAGTGGTGCTGAGAAGCGGTGGAGAAAGGAAGTCATATAGAGCTTGGAAGCCTCTCAGATCAAGTCCAGGCCACTGCTTCCTGGAAAGAAAACGGGGGCAGAGGTGCAAAGTCACTTGTCCAAGCCCCACAGGGAGGATGGGCACAGGCCAGCCAATAACCAGGAGGCAGCCAAACTCTACAGCCCCGGGCCCAGCCCGGCAGCCCGAGTACGCACTCAGCAGGCGTCTGCAGGAGGGGGCGGAAGGCCCAGGTGGGCACTGAGAGTCCTGCCCAGGGGAAGGCTGGGCTAGGGAATGGGGGGGGAGGGCAGAAGTGGGGCGTGCAGGTGGACGCAAGCTGGGGGATACAGAGGGGATGGGTACGGAGTCTGAGCAAGGACACCTCCCTCTAACCTGTCAGCGGATACTGTCAATTCCGTCCACAGGAACGCATTTCCGCCCCCCCTCCCCCACCAGCAGCTTGTTATCTGGGTGGGGCTGGTTAGGAACGCAGGTTCCAGGGGCCCACCCGGCCCTTCGGGTCCCTGGGGACGGATTCCCGGATTCCCGAAGTGCCGTCCTGTCCCTCCAAGATGCTGGGCCTGCCCTCACCTCAGGCCTCTGCTTTGCTGACCCCTCAGTCTGGAGATTTCTCCCCCGGGACATGTCTGGCCCTCTCGTCCTTCAGGCCCGTCCCCGCCGGCCACGCGGCCTAGCGCACCTCACCACGCACAGCTCTGCTCACCGCCATCACCGTCCGTCTTTCCTTCTACAACTCAAGTCCCAGGTCTCCCAGGCCTGGCCAGCTCTAGGCTGAAGGGGAAACCAGTGACGGGTGTTGGGGAGGAGGAGGGAATCCTCTCCTGAAAGGCTACGGCTTATCAGCAGGGAGGCAAGACCCTCTGCACATGTGGTTTCGTTCAGATCAGCCCTCTCTGCAGGCAGAGGAAAGGGTCCTACGACTCCAGAATCCGACAGCTCTGGGTGAACAGGCAAAGCCGTGGACACAGAGAACAACGTTCTGGAGGCACGAGGAGGACGGGAAAACCCAGGCAGGCGGGAGAATGAGTCGGAGAGGCAAGAACACGCAGAGGCGGAGCTCTAAGAACGCACGTGCACGCATGGGCACACGCACGTGTGAGATAAACCTTCACCAGGCCAAGTCCCCCGATGTCCTGCGCACCTGAAGGGAGCAGGCAGAGAGCGTTTCTCAATGCTTCTGTCTATAATGGCCCCTAAGGCCACCAGCAGAAGAGCCCCGCTGGCGTGCGGGGCCTCCCGGGAGTGCTGGGAGCAACAAGCTGCCCAGAACCCTGCTACCCTGGAAAGCTCCCGCCTGCCTCCCCTCCTTCATCCTCCTCTCACTGCCCCTGGGCAAGAGCGGGCTCAGCAGGCAGGGGGCGTGGGGGTAGGGCAAGGGGGGCAGGGGTGAAATGCAGGCCTCAGGACGGGCCCAAGGACCAGGCCCGCAGCTCCTGAGCGCTGGAGAGGGTGCGCAGACAGTGAGGGGGCCACGGCAGACCCCGGGGGGGCCCGGAGGTGGGGGTGGAGCCGCAGACGCAGAGGCCCCAGACGCTTTAGGAAGCGTCTGGGCTTCCTGGTGGGCACCTCTGGGGAAGGGCGCTCCACTCGGCATGCCCTCGTGGGAGGGAGCAGCGGTGGTGATGAGCACCTTGAACCCCAGCTGGTCCTCCACGTGTGGCTGAGCTTCGCCGCGCAGCCCCCAACATGCTGACGGGTACCCAGGGATGGAGAAACACGCACGCGCCCCACGCAGAGGCTGAAGAAGCACGTGCGGGTGGAAGCATACACCGCTGCGGCACTGAGGACGGGCCTGCCCCCCGCTGGGTATTTGCGAGGTGCTGCCTGATGCAGGCCCATCAGAGCTGTAAGCCTGGGCCTTGGGGTGGGAGTGGGCAGGGGAGAGAAGGGCTGTGGGCCCTGAGGACGAGGATGCTGAGCCACAGCCCCCCAGGGCCTGCGGTGAGGAGGGCCACGGCCCAGGGCAGGCGCGGGGCCCACAAGGAGGATGCCCAGGCGAGAGCTCAGACCCTGAAGGAAGCCGGCACCCCCAAGGGAGCGCCAACGAGGGAGGAGGAGGGGGCATCAGTCGAGGGCCCAGGAAGGCGCGAGCACCCCGGCCAGCTGGGCCCCAACCCTGGTTCACGAAGACTAGCTGTGTGACCTCAGGAAAAATAACTGCCCTCCCTGAGCCTCAGGACTGTGAAACGAAAAGCACAAGAAACCTCTCGGAGTGGCTGAAGTCCCAGCAGAGCACTGGGCACGCGGGGCTTTGGCACGTCTGGTGCCCGCCAGGGCTGCAAGGGCAGCGGCAGCGGTGCGGTCACTGCTGCTCCCACCCCCACTTCATCTAGTTCTTCTCTGGCGCCCAGGGCAGACAGCGCGCAGGACACGGAGAGGCCGGCACCTCCCGAGGCCCACCGCACCCCGGCTTCGGAAGCCCCCCACCCGGCGAGGCAGGCATTGCCCGGGGATTCTCGAGCCCACTCCTCGGGGGCGGAAACCGCATCGGAGACGAGGTCCAGCCGATCCCAGTGCGTGAGCCCAGAGGCCGGGGCTGTGGCGCCCACAGTGTCAGGGGCCCCAGTTCCGGGCCCTCCTGGTGGTAGGGGGGGCATACCTGTGTGTTTTCACCGTCACAACCCCACCTCCCGGCCAGAGGTGCTGCCCAGTTCACCCTCCTGGCCGACCCCTCAGCCCTCCGCCCACCTGCAGGGCTCCACGGGGGCCCTTCCAACCCAGCCTTTCTGCCACCACGAGCCCTCAACAAGTCTAGCACCCCTACCCGACCCCACTCATCCCACAACACCGTCGTGTTTTAATAAGAAAATGAAATTCATGACCCTAAACAGCTACAGAGTCCCGTTCCAATGGCCTCTCCACTCACACGGAGTCACCAAAAGAAACGCAGTGGATGGAGGCAGAAACGTGGAACTGCTGCGCGGGACGCTGCGCGGGAGGGTGGAAGCTGGCCTCCGCGAGCTGCGTTGCTGGGCCCGATCCTGGCCGCTCGCTTCCCAAATGAGTGGGCAGTGCAGAGGTGGGCTGTGCCTCCACCTCCTGGGGTCCCCTGAGAGCCGTGATGAGCACCGAGGGGTCCCAGTGTCAGGTGTGTCTGGGTTGGACAAACCCAGGCTCAAATCCTGACTCCACCACAAACCAGCTGTGCAACCCCGGGCAGGCGACTTAACCTCTCTGAACTTGCCCTTCTCACACAAAATGGGGGCATGACCACCCAAGGGAGGGGCTGAAAGATGAACAAAGATTACTTGATAAGCACGAAACGGTGCCTGCGGAGAGAAGGGCTAGGGACGGTCTCGTACAGCCGTGAGGACCACAGGCGGAGGGGAGGATGGGCCCGCGGCTGGCACCTCCACCTCCCAATGCCCGCCTCTCTCCTCCCTCCCCCCCATCCCGCCCCAGGCTCACTGGCCCAAACACGTCAGCTTTTCCTTCCGCCAAGTGATGGTCTCAGTACCCTTGGGCCCAGGCAGGCGTGGCAGCTCGCTCACAGGCACAGCACTTTACAGGCCACAAGCCGTCATGTGTGTCATCCCGTGTGCTTTTCAAAACTGCATCAGGCAGGGCTCCCAGCCTGGGGTCACCAGGAGCCGGTGCCGGCGACCAGCTCTGGGACAAGATGGCCGGTGCGGCTGTGGCCTCCTCACGCCTGCCCCTCTGAGCGGCTGGAAGGCGAAACCACAAGAGCTGAAGCCCACGGGCAAGGCCAGCGGCCACTGGTCTGAGGCCCCAGCACACCCTGGTGCTCCTACCACACGGCAACCCGTGGGGACCAGGCCCCAGGACCTGGGGGCCTCCCCGCTAGCCTCCCACTCCTGTTAACACGACCAGACTGCTCACAGACAGCACGGGGCTGGCACAGCAGAGCAAAGGGACCCAAGGGCATCAAGACCACAGGGGACACTCCCCACCAACCCCAGAGCAGCTCTGTGCTCGGGAGCGGGGTGCCCCTCCCGCCCACACTGCCTGGGCACCAGCCAACGGGGCTCCCGCGGGAAGGAGGCCACCCCCAGGGGCTGCGGAGGCGAAGGAACCGACGCGACTTCAACTCCATCTAAAGACAACAAGAGGCAGGAGAGGTGGCCACCCTCTGAGGCTACAGACACCAGCAAACGGGGCGCTCAAACCACCTGACACGTTCTGGAAAACCCACAGCACTCGAGAAAGATGAAATTCACTTTCTCGCTCTGTGTTCACTGACACGGAAGCAATTCCGGAAGAAAAGAAGGGACCCCGCGAAGGAGGGGAGCTGCAAGGGCAGCTCGGAAGAGAAGAACCACAGCCTGGCTGGGCAGCCTCCTGGAGGCCGGACGACCAGGAGCCCAGCGGGCTGCACCCCGCCCGTTTCCCTCCCCAGGGACGGCTGACGGCGCTGGCCGGGAAGACGATGTCCACCCACGGCCCCGCCCCGCCCTGCGGCTACCCCTCCACTCTCACGCCTCTGGTCGAAGCCCCTAATCCTGCCGCCCTCTCCAGGACACCTCTGCTCATGGCGCAGCCCCCTGCAAGGAGGCCTGAAGGGCCTCCACTGCCGCCCCTTGACCCTGGCTGGTTCTGGGGACCCGGGCCCCACCTCTGCAGCCCCACAGGTCAAGTCAAGGACATGATGCCCGGGGACACTGGCATTTCTGCCCCAACACTGGACCAGGACATGGCCTGTAATTTCCCCGACAGGTGCTCCGAACGTCAGATTATCAGGAGAGAAGAGGTTGAAGAAAGGAGAAAGGACGTGGGAAAAGGCGCCACGTCCAGAAGACCGTGAGCTGCCCGCAGCCCGCACACTGGCAGGGCCGAGGGCTGGCACTCGAGATGCTTCTCCTCCGTCTGCCTCCACCTGCACCCTTCCCACCCCGATGCCGCGGGATGAGCCGGACCCAAAGCCCCTGCACTACAGACACGAGCCCCTGCCCGAGACCCTGAGCGGGGCGGGGACCTGGGCTGCCAAGACTCCCTGGGCCACCTCCGCCTCGGCCTTCGCCTCCCTGCGCTGGGAGACGTGAACTCCAGCCGACGGCTGCAGGTTCGCAGGGTCAGAGGCCCTGCTTCCTCGGGTGCCGCCCAGCGCCGGCAGGACAGCGGCCAGAGGCGACGTGCCACACCAGAGCATATCATATCATATTCAAACTTCAGAAAATCAAGGACAGAGAAATCCAAAAGATGCCAGAAACCATGCAAGTGAGATGAGAACGTAGGGAAATACTGTAAGTGTTGAAAGAAAAAACCCACCATCCTAGAATTCTGTATCTAGTGAAATTACCCTTCAAGAGTAAAAAATAAAGGTTTTCTCAGACCAAAAAAAAAAACAAACAAAGAGAGAGGGGGGTTTGTTGCTGGTGCACCTGCCCTAAAAAATATTAAAAGGCGTTCTTGAGAGAGAAGCAAAATGATAGAGGCCATAAAGTCAGATCTACAGAAAGAAAGGAAGAGATTCCGAGAAGGAATAATTGAAGGTAAAAGAGAATCTTTTACTTTTCTTGGTCATAACTGATCTAGTGGGTGACCGCTCAAAGCAACAGCAGCAATGATGCACTGGGTGCCTGCAGCACCTGCGTGCGCGCCAACGAAGGACAGCGCTACTCTACAGGACACGAGGGAGGACTTGGGAAGACGGCCAGAAGGTGACTGCACTAAACTGTGAAATGGCACAGTGTGATTTCAAAGTGCACTTACTTTGAAATGTGTATTTCAAACTCCAGGGCAGTCATTAAAAAGAATTATTTAGGAAGTATAATTCATGAGCTAAGAGAGAAGAACTGAAATCATATAAAATGCCCAGTTAACACCAAACAAGGCAGATCAAGAGGGGAAGATAAAAAAGAAACAACGAACAAGTGTCCAAATAGAAAACAGCAACAGACCCCAGAGATACTGAACGAGCGACACCAGCTATGACATCACATGTGGATGATCTAAACACGCCAATTAAAAGATACTGTCACAACGGTTTAAAAAACAGCATCCCGTTATGTTGTCTATAAAATACCCACATTAAATATAAAAACACAGATAGACTTAAAAGTTAAGGGATAAAGATATGCCATGCTAACCTCAATCAGAAGAAAGGCGGCGGCAGTCCTTAGTAATCTCAGGCACAGCAGACCTCAGGACAAAGAAAGCTATCAGGGATGAAGGGGCATTACACAAGGATAAAGGGGTCAATACTCCCAGGAAGACATAATGCTTAACACATATGTGCCTAACAACAGGGGCTCAAATTACATGAGGCAAAACTGACAGAACTGCAAGGAGAAAGAGGTGTATCCACCTGGCACAGCTGGAGACCTCCACAGCCCTCTGTCACTAACTGACAGATCCAGCAGGCAGGAAATCAGGGAGGACACAGTTGAACCAAACAGCACCATCAATCAACTAACTGGGCCTAACTGACACTGATAAAATACTTCATCCAACAGCAGCAAGATACACATTGTTCTCAAGTCACACGAACATTCACCAAGATAGACCACATTCTAGGACACAAGACACATCTCAACACATTTCAAAGAACACAGATCAAGCAAGGTAAGCTCTTGGAGCATACTGGAATTAAACTAGAAACTGGTAACAGAAAGATGGCTAGACAGTCCCAAAATAGGTGGAGATTAAACAACACTTCTAAATAACACACAAATCAAAGAAGAAGTCTTAAGAGAAATTTAACAATATTTTTAACAGAATGAAAATGAAAACACAGCTTATCAAGATTTGTGGGATGTAGGAAAAGCAGCAGTTAGAGGGAAATTTATAGCCTTAAATTCATATTTAGAAAAGAAAATCTAAAATCAATCATCTAAGCTTCCATCTTAGGAAACTTAAAAGAAGAGCAATATAAACCTTAAGCAAGCAGAAGAAAATCATAATAAAAATAAGAACAAAAACATCAATGAAACTGGAAACAGGAAATCAATTGAGAAAACAAACAAAACCAAACACATGTTCTTTGAAAAAGTAGCAAAAATGATAAACCTCTAAGCAGGCTGACAAGAAAAAAAGAGAGAAGACACAAATTCCTAGTATCAGAAACGAGAGGGGGGTTATCACTATTAGTCCCATGGATGTAAAAAAGAATAAAGCAGCATTATCAACAATGCTATACCCAGAAATTTTAAAACTTAGATGAAGTGGACCAATACCTTGAAAGATGCAAACTATCAAAATTCACAAGAGGAGAAACAGAAAATCTGAGTAGGCCTGTGTCTATGAAAGAAATCAAATTAATACTTAATAACCTTCCTAAAAAGAAAGCACCAGACCCATATGGTTTCCCTGGTGAATTCTACCAAATATTTAAGCAAGAAATTGCTTAATCTCTTCCAGAAAATAGAAGCAGTCATACATACATTTCTGTGTATGATACTGTAATGGTGGATACGTGACGTCATGCATTTGTCAAAACCCAAAGAACTCTACAATACAAAGAGTAAACCTTAATGTAACTGATGCACTTTAATTAATGATAATGTATCGATATTGGTTCATTAACTGGGACCTTTATACCACACTAATGCAGGATGTTAATATTAGGCAAAACTGTGGGGTGGGCAAAATAAGATGGGAGCTCTATACCATCTTCTTGGTTTTTCCATAAACTCTTCCAAATGCAAAGTTTACTAATTAAAAAATATTCTATAATATGGACGTTAACATAACCCTCTGCGCCCCCCCTCCCCCCAAAAAAACAAGCAACAAGCAAAAAAACAATAAAAGGAACTGGAGTCGAGGGAGAACAAATCAGCTGCCCGAGTCAGATGACAGCACATTTCTGTAAAGAGTCTATGGAAGTCAAAAGACAGTGGAAGGAACCCTCAAAGTGTGCAGGTGGAAGGCTGCCAACCTAGAACTCTACACTCAGCAAAAAAAATCCTCCAAAAATAAGTTTAGTAAATACATTTTCAAGCCAAGAAAAACTAAGACAATTCCTCAGCACACATCACACCAAGGGAAGTACTAGAGGGTATTAGTACAGACAGAAGAAAAATGATCTCATGGACGTTTATGCAGGTGGTAACAAATATGTATAAAAGCAAAGTCACAATGGAAATTGATAAATATTTTGAACTAAATAAGAAAAATACAGTATATCAACACTAAACTGTGCATCTAAATTTACAGCCTTAAATGCATACATGAGAAGAGAAGGTTAAAACCAACCATCTGCATATACAACTCAAAAAGTCAGAACAAGAAAAACAAATTAAACCAAAGAAAGGTAATAGTAAGTATAAAAATAGAAATTAATGAAATAGAATACATACAGTATAGAATCAATAAACCAAAACCTGGCTCATTCAAGTGATTAACTGATGAACCCTTGATGAGACAGATCAAGAGAGAGATTAAATAACCAAATAATGAGACTGAAAAAGACAAAACCACAGACCATTAAAAATATTTTAAAATCTAACAAGATATACTAAACTTCACATGAATTTAAAACTTTAGATAAAATGATAAAATAGGGCTTCGCTGGTGGCGCAGTGGTTTAGAGTCCGCCTGCCGATGCAGGGGACACGGGTTCGTGCCCCGGTTCGGGAAGATCCCACGTGCCGCGGAGCGGCTGGGCCCTTGAGCCATGGCCGCTGAGCCTGCGTGTCCGGAGCCTGTGCTCCGCGACAGGAAAGGCCACAACACTGAGAGGCCCGCGTATAGCAAAAAAAAAAAAGATAAAATAGACAATCTTTTAAAAACCAAAGCTTAGGGCTTCCCTGGTGGCACAGTGGTTAAGAATCTGCCTGCCAATGCAGGGGACATGGGTTTGATCCCTGGCCTGGGAACATCCCACATGCCATGGAACAACGAAGCCCGTGCACCACAACTACTGAGCCTGCACTCTAGAGCCCGTGAGCCACAACTACTGAGCCCACGTGCCACAACTACTGAAGCCCGTGCGCCTGGGGCCCGTGCTCTGCAACAAGAGAAGCCACAACAACGAGAAGCCTGTGCACCGCAACGAAGAGTAGCTAGCCCCTACTCGCCGCAACTAGAGAAAGCCCATGCACAGCAACGAAGACCCAACACAGGCAAAAATAAAAAATAAATCAATTTATTAAAACACCCACAAAGCTTATCATAACTGAATCAAGAAGAAAAAGAAAATCTGAATAGTTTCAAAGTCTTTAAAAGAAAAGAAAGCCCCAATATAGAATCTTCCCAACACAAAAACTCCAGGTCTAGATGCCTTTATCGGTGAATTCTACCAAACTTTTAAGGAAGAAATACCACCAATCTTACACAAATTATTACAAAGAAGGGAAAAGAGAATTTCCTAACTCATTTTATAAAGTCAGAACAACCATGACACCAAAACCTGATAAGGACTTTATAAGAAATAAAAATTGTCAAGATCTCTCATAAACACTGATGCAAACATCCCTGAACTGCTTATTAGCAAACCAAATAAAGCATTACTTACAAGGGATAATCCACAGACAAGTCTGATTATTCCTGGAACGCAGTTTGCTTTAACATTTGGAAATCAATTAATTAAATTCTCCAAATTAACAGAATAAACAAGAAAATCATGATCATCTCAATATATGCAGTAAGAGCATTTCATTAAAATGCAACAGCTATTCATGATTAAAACAATAAAACGAAATAGCCCCCACAGCAAATGAGGAACGGAAGGGACACGCTTTGATCTGATAGATTCCCGCACGACAGTCATCATCTGTGACAGTGGAGGACTGAAAAGGAAGCAAAGCTATTGACACTTCTGTTTAAAACAGTACTGGGGAATCTAAGTCGTGGAATAAGGCAAGAAAAGACATAACGGTATGAAGATCAGAAAGAACTGAAAAACTATTATTAGTAGCTGACACAACTGTGAACACAGAAAATCCATTAAAACTTGCAAATAAATTATTAAAATAAGTAAACTTAGTAATGTTGCTGGATCAAAGTCAAAATTCAAAGTTCAATTACATTTGTACACGCCAGCAAAGAGTTAGAAAAAGAAATCCTGGCAAAGATGCCATTTATAATATCACCATTAAAAAAAAAAAAACCCTATGAGATAAGATGTCTACCTAGAAAACTTTAAAAACATTACTGAGAGAAATTAATGACCTAAAAACGTGGAAGCAAATAAAGATGTTCATGGATCTGAAAACTTAACGTTACAGAGATGCTATTTGATCACCGTACTCCCAGTAAAGTCTCGGCAGGTTTACTGGCGGAAACTGACACTTGACAGGAAAATGCAGAGGGTGGTGATCAGCCCCGGCAGTCGGATGACAAGGGCGGGGGCGGCCTCCCTATCAGAGAGCGAGGCTCAGTAACTATGGCAGTGTGGTTCCAGCGAAAGGAGAGAGAAGCCCAACACTGAGTGCAGAAACGGCCCAATGCACAGAGGCACACTTAGTTTCATGTAAGCAGCGCTCAGGAGCAGCAGGAAAGGGCCATCTTTTCAATAAATGGTGTCGAGTCAACTGAACGCCCATATGGGGAGAAAACGAAGCTTGCCAAACACAATAAACCTTTGTGCTGTGAAGTAGCAAAACGTTATTAAAAGATACATCAGTGTCTTGGGGCAAGCAAAGCTTTCTTAAACAGTGAATACACAGAAACTAATAACCATAAAGGAACTTTCACGTGGATAGAGTAGGTCTCATTAAAATCAAGAACTCAGAGTGAAAAGCTGGGAGAAAATATCTGCAGAACAAATACTGGACAAAAGGCTAGGATCCAGAATATACAAAGAAATCTTACAAATCGGGAAGGAAAAGGCAGAAGGAAAGAAGAGGCAGTGAACTTGAAAGGGGCTTCACCGAAGCAGACCTCCAAATGGCCGATGAACACGTGAAGAGGTGTTCAACCTCATCCATACCCTGGGAGATGCAAAGTGCAAAAAACACAAGGAGGCAGCTGAGCCTCCCTGGAATGGCAGGACTTTAAAGGAACGACCATGCAAAGTGTGAGCAAGGCTTTGAAGCCACAGGAATGCCCGCGCCCTGCCAGCAGGTGTGTAACCGTCACAGCCACCGCGGCGAACTGACACAAACTGCACAGGTGAACCCACAATGGACCCTCCCAGGGGTGCAGAGACAGAGCTCATGCGTGTGCACGTGACCCAAAGACGAATGAAAGCAGCATTATTCCGAGCGACAGACACGAGCACATACCACACGCTGCACGACTCCATGCACAGAAAGCTCAAGCCCCGTGAAACCGTCTTCCGCAGGGACGTTGCACGCTGATAAAAAGCTGACAGAGGCAAGTGTTAAAAAGAAGATATTCCGTAGTTTCAGAAGCACGGCTATAGCTGTACAGTCACACTTACAGCACACAGCTTCTCGGAAAAAACATTCTGCCTGAAGACCAGCTCCCTCTCCCACCCCTGCCGAGAGCAGGAAGGACTCTCGGGGAGGCCGAAGGAGTCGCACACCTGGCGGGCAGCGTGGCAGCAGAGGGCGGGCCACGGGTGACCCGGACTTCCAGCACAGATCCCAGGGAGCCACATCAGCAGTGAAAGAGGACCAGGAGGGGAAGACGGCAGGGCGGTCCCAGGGAGACCTGAATGTCACACAGGTGGCCTGGAACAGAAGGGAGCCGCCTGGAGAGAAGATGAGCACCGGAGTTGTGATTATAATGCAGAGAGAGGGGACGGGAGGGGGCGGAGCAGGGACGGACCGAAACCTCCATGGAGGAGAAGAAGCAGGGCTGACCCCCAGGCCACACTGAGCTGGGGGAGAAGGCTGTCATTTCTCACCCAAAGCGCCCAGTTCCTCCCCCCGAGAAAAACTCAGCTCCTGAGGCCTGAGGTCTTCCAGACAGTGTTTGCCCTAGAATTCTCCTGGGGGCGCAACAGAAGCCAGTGACCCCGATCCTGACCCTCCAGGCCAGCGAGGCCAGGAGAGAGGATCCAGAAACAGCAGGGCAGAGGGAGGCAGCCCGTCAGTGCGGCCCTACCTGGCCCCTGCACAGCAGAGGCTACGCACCGAGGCCAGTGCACAAGAGGCAGCCAGGAGATGTGGTCCAAACCCAGGGTGGAGGAAAAGGGGCTCTTGCGACAAAAGTCTTCAAAGTAGTCAAAGCTCAGTAACTCCCGTACATTGGGTATAAAAAGGCCAGTTCAGTGGATGGTGAGTGAGTTAGAGGGTAATTTTAACAGAATGCAATTCTATTAACTTCCTGGAGAAACCTGAATAAAGTGTCCCCGAACACGTGTCTTGCTTGGCTTCTTCCTACGGAGCGAAGGCTCATTTGCAGCCACTTCTCGTGCCAATGAGACCCCGACGAACAGGCCTCTCCAGGACGGTCTTGGGCGACGGTTCTGGAGGAGCCAGAGCTTCCACAAAAGGCAGCGTAACCCCTTTAAAAGTGGTGAAAACTATTAACCTGTGCTCGATGAAAATGCTCCCAGAACAAATCAGACATCGCCCTGGTCACAGCACACCGAGGACATGAGAAGTTCTTCCCTAGTGAGCTGGTTCGCTGTAATAAGCCCTGATTGTCACGTCCTCACTGCTCTGCTCGCGGGTCAGCAGGAACAAGCAGGCCCTGCACCGTGTAAACGGCCACGACCTGGGCTCTCAGTGGCTGCTCCCCGAGCCCGCCCGCTCAACACGGGATGATAGCGCGTGTTGTCCCCCCCGCCCCCCGCTCCTCTCCATGTGTCACTCCCTGTGTCTGTCAGCCTCCTTCTGCAATGGTCTTATCGTTTATGGAGCTCTGGTCTGCCCAGGCCATCAGATGCAGAGCAGGTCCGTGGAGGAGAGGGCTGGCCAACCCGAAAGGCAGCTCCCGTGCCCAGGGTTCCGCTTACGTCCACCCCGGAGGCACCTACCAAGTCAAGTCCTGCCCTGCCGGCCCCCGCACAGGGAAGGGCCGAGGTCCTGTCTCACTGCCCCGCACTCCACGCACTGGGCAGAGCCATCTGAGGTCTGAGTCACTGTCAGGGCATCCCCCCATCCCCCAACTGCCTACACCAGCCCGCGGAGGGTGGAAGAGATGAGCTGCAGCTCATCTGTGTTTCTCTGTATTTCTCACCAGCAGCCGTGTTCCTGCAACTTCAACCTCCTGATAAGAAGCTCTACAACACCTATTGTAGGCAGGAGTGGGAACCAATCGAGATTTCCCTGAGCAACTGTACTTAGATTTCACACTGCTCTATTACAAATTCCATTTCATTTACGTTCACTGTATGATGTGTCCCCAGCACCGCCGTGACCCAGCGCTGGGCTTCCTACAGCAGGTCCTCACCCGGACGTGCCGACAGCTTGGGCGCCGCCTTCGGGAGCCAGCGCTCCAGGGCAACACTCGAGGGAGGAAGGGGCCAGGGCCGCCAGCACCATCCCCCTATCGGGTGCTCACCAGGGAGGGGGCCGTGACCCCCCAGTCCACGCAGTACGTCACACCACACAGAGGTAGGGACCACAGACGAGGGCACGACCGCTGGCACGGCATGGCCGTGCGTTAAGCATGGTCTGCGGGCCAGGACAGAGCGGAAGAGCAGGAGACGGAGGGCCAGGCCGCCGCGTGGCCACGCCAGCCCGACTGCAGGCAGGGGCGGCCCACCCCGCTGCACGCCTCAGCCGCCCTGCCTGCAGCACAGGAGCCGAGTCAGACGGGCCTGGCGCGGCCGCTCACACCCTCACAAAGCCTCGGAGCCTCGGCGGCTTTCTTCACGGGGGGTGGGGACACAGGCAGCTGGGGGGCTCAAGCAAGCTCACCGCCACGTGTGGGGCTGCAATCGTACCAGGCGCTTCCCACACTGGCTCACCCGGCCCGTCCTTCTCCGCTGGATACTCAGCCCCCGGCACAGCCTGGGACGCAACCGGCACTCGGTAAACTCCTGTTCAAGGGAGAACTGAGTGGGTGAAACGTCGCGTCTTCAGAACAACCACAGAGGCAGGGGCTGGCCCCGCTCTCAGAAGAGGACCCAGGCTCGCTGAGTTGAAGAACTTCCCCTGGCCACCAGGCACCAGGGACGGAGTGAAGCTCTGAGCCCAGGGCTGCGGGAAGGCAGAGCCCACGCGTCGCGTCATCACACTGACCGGCGGGGAGCGGGGGAGCGGGGGGCGGGGGGCACGCAGACTGAAACAGCTCATCGCGTGAATCAAAGCCCCGCACAGCCCCGGGCTCCAGCACCGGCTGCTCGTGGGCAGCCATCCGGTGTCTGCCGCTCACCAAACTCCGAGTCCCAGGGGCACCGGCAAGGCCCAAACAGCTGTCACTAAATGAAAGGCAAGAGCTTCCTCAACGTGAAGGTCAAGCGCCAGACCGGGATTGCTGCCCCAGCCCCACGGGCAGCTGCCCAGAGCTCAGGGGCCAGCTCCCTCTGCCAGGTCGTCCTCAGAGCGCGGCTCTGCTGACAGGCCCGGAATTCCAGACCAGGGCTCAGAGCACAAGCACGAACCCACGGGGCAGCGTCCTCAACGAGGCCTCACGTCCCAGGTGGAAACTCGAGCCAGCGTCACTCTGGATTCAAGTCCAGGGTGGTGGAGGCCCAGCCAGCATCAGGCGAGTCTGTGAGATGCCAGTCGAGTGAAGAGACTGTCCCGTTCTCCAAGAACTCAGCCTGGGGGGGCGACACGGTGGAGATGGGGGGCGGGGCGTCGGCAGGGGTGGGACGTGAACAGGGCCGAGGAGGAGAGCGCCCAGGGCTGCACACGGTGGGGTGTGTGTGTGTGTGTGTGCACGGACAGGGCGGTGTCTCCTCTGTAGAGGACATCCGACAGGGTAACTCATTCCTGGGCACGTGTGCACAGGCCCGATGCCCCAGTGCGCCCGGGGCCCCTAAGGGCAAGAGCAGTGTCGCGGGTCCGCACCTCCACACAGCTCATCCAAGTACTCCTGCGCGTCTGGGTCTCCGCATACCTGCTGGTGCCACCGCAAGACACAGAGCACCAAAGAGCTCACACCCCAGCCCAGCCTTTTCACTCACTCATCCAACCAAGGCCATCAGCTACCGACCTTGCCCCAGGCCCCGTGCCAGCCTCCCGGCCACTGCATCCATCCGCCAGGGCACCAGACGGGAGCCTCCCCGTTGAGGTCAGATCACCCAGACCGCAGGCCTCAGCTCGGCTGCCTGTGCGGGCTGTAAGGGATCAAGCCTCTCTGAGCCTCATTTTCTCAACCATGAAAGAGACGAAGTCTTGTATCACAGGTTATTTGGGGGACGAAATAAGGTCATTTCTGGAAACCCCACAACATCAGTGTTTAATTTCAGCTGCTGACTACTGTTATTAGTCCCACCTCCTTGGAATGTTGCCCCCCATACTAGAAACCAAAACAAAGAGCTGGCTCTTCGGAGTCAACCACCCCCTCAGATTAACTACAGCTGCCCGGAGGGTGCCCTCCCCTCCTCCGGGGACTCTGGTGGCAGGAAGGTCGGGCTCTCCCTGGAGGCCCGTTTCCTCTCTTCCAGGGCTTCTCTCCGCCACTCGGACTGGGTCATTTCTATTGCTCCATCCCCGAGCTGGCTCTTCGGAGTCAACCACCCCCTCAGATTAACTACAGCTGCCCGGAGGGTGCCCTCCCCTCCTCCGGGGACTCTGGTGGCAGGAAGGTCGGGCTCTCCCTGGAGGCCCGTTTCCTCTCTTCCAGGGCTTCTCTCCGCCACTCGGACTGGGTCATTTCTATTGCTCCATCTCCGAGCTGGCTGATTCTTTCCTCTGTTCCCTCCATTCTACCACTGACTCATCCGTGACATTTTTATTCCAGTTACTGTGTTTCCAATTCTTATGTAAAGCGTCCCATCTCCCAGCGCTCGGGCTGGGCAGGGGCAGCTGGCTTTGCTGTCTGCACCCTTTGGCAGTCCTGGCTGCCGACCTCTCCAGCTCCGCGTCTGGGACAAGAGGAAACAGCAAAGGCCGAGAACTCATCACGCGTTGCTCCCTGGGTCCCGAGGTCCCCAGCCTCCACCCTTCTGAGTCTTCTATGTTTGTTTTACAAACAATATCCAGGGTTTTAGTTGTACTTAGCAAAAGAAATGGGGAAAACTGAGTCTCCTCCATCCTCCTGGAAACAAGTCTTAGCTGTCCTTTAAAGTCACTCATTCAGCGGGTAAGCGGCGCCGCGGGGGTGCTGGGTGCCTCAGCGACGGCACCCGAAGCGGTGCATTTTACGAACGACAGGTGTCTAGCGCTGCTCCTGGCTCACAGGTGACGCTCGGCACGCGCAGAACTGCACCGGGTGAGGAAGGGCGTTGAAGGCATCTGATTCAGGTCACTAAACCGTCTCTGCCCAAGGAGGGCAGGACTGCAGCGGAAGGGTATTACTTCCGAGTTGCAAAGTCACCAACTATCACCAATGTGGCCCACAGCGGGCAGGGGGGGAGGCTGAAGGAGAAGATCACTCCGGTGCCCACCCTCCCAGGCCCACCTGCCACCAAAGCTCCCCATGTGGATCCAGTTCTGTTCCAGCGAGGCCTGCACACCCAGAGGTCAGGAAGAACCCCCTGGCAAGGTTGCCGGGCGCTGTCTCTATTGCCCAGAGAAAAAGATGCCCTGCCACACACACACCTAACATCCACTGCAGGTAAACTACATCCCGTGATGGCATCAATGCGCTTCATTTACCCAACACACACTTAGCAAGCCCCTCTGTCTGCAGCCTGCCTTTTCTTCTTCCGAACAGTGGTATTGGGACTTCCCTGGCGGTCCAGTGGTCAAGACTCCACGCTTCCACTGCAGGGGGGAACGGGTTCGATACCTGGTCAGGGAACTAAGATCCTGCGTGCCGTGCGGTGCAGCCAAAAAAACCCCCCAAACAACCAAAAACACTGGTATTAACAGGCAGAGGATACAGCCACCAGCTGACCCGAGCCGAAGGCTACCTTTACCCAGAAGACAGGCTTCCAGGGGATACGCCCTGTGCTTCCAAAGTTTGGTCTCTACGTTTTGCATTCTCTGTATTTATAAAATTGCTTATGCAAAGGTATTACCATGCGTAACGTATTCAATTATGCAGTGTAAGATGTAGCCTTAACGGAGAAAACTCAAGTCAACCACACAGACCCTTCAGGAAATATTAAAAAAAAAAAAGACTATGTCACTGACTTCCAAACGTGTCTGAACGCGTACACCTCTCACAATCCATAGGGACACAATATAAATATATGAACTAGTGCTCATCTCATTTCCCTGCTGTTTTCTTGCATGCCTGGAGCTGACACCTTTCTCCTCCTCAGTGGCAGGGCCTGCATTAGCATGTAAATAGCTGGCAGATACAAGGAGATGAAAGCAAGGAAGAGCTCTTTAATTAACTTTAATCCTCTGAAAATCCAGGCAGCAATCTGCTCTGACAGTTCTCCCAGGTCCTCCTCAGAAGGCGGTCCCGCCAGAGGGCCAGTATGGGAAAGGGACATTTGGGTACCTGGCCCACAAACGGCTGTGCCATGACTGCCACCTGGAATCTGGGGATGGTCCGCGGAGCGAAGCCTGGGCAGACACACAGGGCCCTGCCAGCTGGGGAGGGGTGTGTGGGGGGGCGCTGGTTGGGCTCCCATCCCCAGTCCCAGCCGACCCTGGCAACAACCCTGCAGGTCTCCCTGCCTTTTCCTTAAAGGGCGGGGCGGGCCAGGGTGGGCCGGGGTGGGGGGTGGCGTGGGGGTGTGGGGGGTGGTGGTGGGGGATCAGCACTGCCCCAGGCCTCCTGCCAGGCCCCAGGGAGCTCTGGGGTGGGCACATCTGACTCATTCCTGCTTTGAACCAGTGAGGAAAAGGCCAAGGGGGACCTGTCACTGGAAGACACCGCACACCTCCTTCTGCAGCTGGCGGCTGGCGGCTTTGGGGCCAAGCAAGGGCTTGGGCACAGCCGGGTGGCCAGCACACCTCTCTGAGAGCGCGGGGCCCACGGGGCAGTCGCTGCCCACAGTCTGGCAGGGGGTGGAAGGAGGACGTGTCCAAAGCCAGACAGATGGGCCGAACAGGGAGGGCCAGTGGGGACAGGCCCGAAGTGACACAAACCGCAGCATCACGGCAGTGCTCACAGAGCGGGGACCGCAACCACAGGCACCGTTCTAGGGGTGCCACCACCACCCCGTTTTCTCCAACGGCGAGAGCGAGCCGTAGACCGACTAAGACCGCGGCCAGGACGCACGAGGCAGTGACCGCGGCACCCATCCGAACGCACACACTCTGGCCCCAGGCACCACGGTCCAGGTTTGGCCCCATGGGGCCGAGGTGGCCAAGAGAAGCCACCTGCGCCTGTGCTGGAAGGAGGGAGAGTGCCACAAACACACTGGGAATGGTATTTTCAAAACACAAGACGAGATCCCAAAAGAGACGGGCGCACATCCTGAGCCGTTAGTCCCAAAGATCGTGAATACGGCGCGGCAGCAGACGGCCTGGAGGTCCCAGGGACAGGCCAACCCACCAGGCGACTGGGACAAGGTTCTTCTCAGCTCCCCGCTGCAACGGTCCTGCCTGTGCTGCGGGGGGAGGCCACCTCCCCCCGCCCCGCTCAAGCTCACTGCACTCCCTCAGAATGAAAAGGGCCGAGGCAGGCACGAAGTCGCCTGCTCCAGTGAAACGGGAGGACACGTGGGAAGGAGGCCGCCAGGCCCGTCTCCGTGTAAAGGGCAGGCACGGTGCTGAGAGGGGATGAGAAAAGCAGGGCGGGCGCCGTGCTGGGCCTGCACTTGCCGAGGGGAAGCACGCACCCCAGGCCGCACGGCTGGTAGCCAAAACTGGAACTCAAGGCCTCTGACTGCACCCACGCATCAAGGTCTCCCGGGCAGAGCGAGCGTAAGCAGGGGGCACACCGCCCCTCCGCAGCCCCCGCCCTCTGCGCAGCTGGCCGGGCATGGAGCTGGGAGGGACAGGCCCTGTCGGCCCACCTGCAGGCCATGGAGTCAAGGTTGCAGGCGGCTCCCGCAGAGCACAGTGTTCCTGACGGGCGGTGCCATGAGACGGCTCTGTGGCCCAGTCGCTCCACGCTCCCCAGGAAAGCCCCACGGAAGCCAGGTTCACAGCCCCCCGCCACCAACGCTCTCCTCGTACGTGCATCTCACGAGCAGCCCAGAGCTGTGCATTCGGAGCGCAGCTCCTTCAGGGGCTCTCAGGTGGCTCAGCGAGGCCGGCTTTCCGGGAATAAATCATGCTTCTGTAACTAGCAACGTTTCTTTAACCGGAGGTTAATAAAGGTCACTGGCGAAGGCTAACCAGCGGCTCTGATCTTAGAGACGTTCATAAAGCTGTGGAGAAGGTCCTTTAGGGCAGCTTCTTATCAGAGCCCCGGGGAAGCCCAGCAAAGAGCGAGAGGCCGGCACTGACCCGGGATGTGCAGGCCCAGGGCAGAGGTGAGGTCTAGCGGAATCCCTCGGGGTAGGGGGAGGGAAAGGGGGAGGGGGAGGGGAGGGAAGGGGCTCCATCCCCAGCCACACGCCACTCAGAGGCCGTCCCGTCCTGGGCCTCACGCTCTCAGCTCGGGGAACACGTGACGGACACAGAGCAGTGAGTGCACACGGTGCTCTGGGGGTCCCAAAAGGAGGCCAAACCACCGCCCGCCCCTCACCCCAAGCACGTAGTCCTCAGAGCCTCCCCAGTGGCACAGGGAGGGGCTGGGAGCGGGCAGGCTTCTCTCCCTCCAGCCGGGCCCCCAGCCCTGGCTGTTCGCTACGGCAGGCCCCCGCCCTAGAATCGGGGTCTCTGAACACGGCCGGGGGGTGCAGGGACAGGCCGCGTCCCCTGAAATCCCCGCCTGCCGACCCCTCCCGACCTGAGGCTGGCTCCCACCTCCTCACGGCGTTTACCTGCTGGTCCCAGCCGCACAGCCCCACCTGGCCAGCACCCTCCCACCCCCCCAGCGGCCTCTGCAAACCCAGGGCCCGCCTCCTGCTCTTCCTCAGAGGCGCCGCGCGCCCACCCTCAGCAGGACGCTGGAGGACGCTGAGGAGGGAAACCTTGAAACACAGCGAAGCTTGCTTGAAACTCCTAGTCCAGAAGAAGTCAACGAACCTGGGAAGGGGCAAGGCCAGCAACGGCCCAATTCCCTCACGCTTTGCAGAAAGCAGGCCTTGAACACGGAGAGCGCCCCACACAGGCTGGAGGAGCGCCTGCCAGAGCTGACAGCCCCTCATGGGCCTCCACCTTCAACGCCTGCCTTGCGCTTGACTCTGACCCGATACGGAATGTTGTCTCGGTCAGCTAAGGAGCAGGTATCAGTCACCCGCAACCGAGGAGCTGACATCCAGCCCCAGGCCAGAGAAGGCGGGACCCCTCTGGACCCCACTGTCACCCCCAAAGCCCACAAGCGCACAGATGACAGGGCAGGACTGGCCCGGTGCTGCCTGGGAAGCCAGGTATCTACTGGGCACAAGGCATCGACGCCCGCGCTACCTGACGCTACCCCCATGCACCCAGTTTACGGCTGGAGACCGGGAGCCTCAGCCACGCTGGGGAGTGGGCCGCTGGGAGAGGGTCCACGATCCACCACAGACCCCCAAGGGCACCCGCCGGGCTTCTCATACCGCGCCCCAGCCTGCCGCCAACTCCCCTTCCCAAACCCCAGGTCCCGTAAGTGCACGTTATTGCCACCTCTCCCCATTCTCCAGACACAGTGCGGTGCTGGAGATGACCTACAGCAAAGCAAGCACCACAATTCTGGAGAGGGACCCAAGGATGCGTCCCGTTCCGCCACAGCCGTGGCACCCAGTACAGCGCGCACAGCCACTTGTTCCAGTCGCCCTGAACCGTGCTGTCTACCCGCAGCCGTGAGGAACCCCATGGAGCTAATTCTGGAAGAATGTCCTTCCCTCCTCCTCGGCGTTTTATGAGGGGCAGTCTGGGCCTTTATGGCAAAATTAACCAAAAGAACACTGGCTCCAAAGCACACTCCCTGCATTTGACTGTTTTCCGTTGGATGATGGATGTTATCTAATACCTTCCAGGCCGAGCACACCCGGGGTCTGTAAATACAGATCCCATCTCGTGGCTGTTTAATAACTATCACAGTGGCCAGGGCTGGTCCTCGTCTGCTGGGCCTCGTGGTCCAGGAGGTCTTGAGGGAAAAGTAGCCTAACTGCACTAAACAACCGGCTTTCCAGAATGAAAACACACACACTCACACGTGCACCCGCACCCACGCGCCACTCATGCAGACCCGTGTGTCCACGCCCATGCACCCACACATGCAGACAGGCACGTCCTCCCAGACACCCCGACCAGACATGAGGGGACGGTGACAGGACGGAGGGTGGGGCTCAGGGCAGAGTCAGACACGCCTGCCTGGACTCGACCTGCCCTCCCGGGCGCACTCCTCAACCTTCCCCAGCTAGGACTCCCCTTCCGGAAGGAGGGAGCCTGCAGATCCCAGCTTGCAGCATTTTCACCATGACTTTTAAATAGGATTATTAGAAAACGTTAATGAAGATAAGGTAATTTGAGGACGACTTACTGAAGGCCTGCTTGTCCCAGGCCCCACACCAGGTAAGGACAGACGTTTACTGGGAAACAAACGTGACGGATGAGGACAGATGCCGGCCCTGCACAGCCAGCGGTGGGCGGTGGGCAGGTGGGCCAGCTCTGCTGTGTGTCCCGGAGGTGCAGGCGTTCCAACACTGGGAGGGGCTGGGAGGGGCTGGCCTGCAGGAGGCAGACCCCGGCTGGAGAAGCGGCTGAGCACGGAGCGGGTGGGTCGGGAGCAGCCAGCCCACCTGCCCCCTCCCAGGCGGCCCGCCCCGCTGCCCCCTTCCGTGTCCACCCTACCTACAGCCACACGCACCTCCCAGTCTAGGCCAGGCCTAGTGCTGTGTTCACTGTGGTCTCTGTCTATTTCTCAATCACTGGACACACGTGAAACTGTGCTACCATTTTCATCGGGTTCTCCCCTCCTTTGTACCGTCACCGATGAAGTTTTTGAGCAATTTTGTGTAGCAGGGTAAGTTTTAGGAACACACGTGTCACGTTATAGCAGAATCGACTGTAAGTGTTTGTTCAACTACCACATTTTTGTGAATATTAGTTTATACTTAAAAAATACTTTCAAAGTATCAGAGTCAATCTCTGGGTCAGTTCTGTAGGGTGGTTGGGGGAGGGCACAGGGCAGCAGGGGGAGGGCACAGCGGGCTCCTTCCCCAGGACAGGAAGAGAAGGTTGAGAGAGGTGAGGGGTCTGGATGCGAGAGACAAAGGGTACAGAGCGACAGAGTTTAGGCTCCAACTGTTTTCTGAGTTGCAGTCCCAGGCTCTTTTTTCCCCCCAGAACAGAGAATCTGGAGCGAGTCTGCCCCAAGAATGCCACCTCCCCAGACCAGGTGCACAGGAAGGGCCACGCTGGCCTCTGGATACCAATACACCTAGGGCAGCTACAGGTCCCTCAAGAAAAGAGGTGGAGAAAAACAGGCATCCAGGGAGGAAGAGGAAAGGGGAGCAGCCCAGGGGGGCCATGGGCTCCTGGGGAAGAACAGCTGCCCTGCACCCCGGCACAGGAAATCAGGCCAGACGAGGGGTACCGGGCGCTGCCCAGCATGGGTGATGGGGACACTGATGTCACCGACCCCTCAAGGACACGTCAACCACACAAGTCACACCCACCTCACTGAACACCCCCTGTGCTGTCACCTCCGATGCCGCTACAGCTCTCGGCTGAGCTGGGTAGCCAGGAACCATCCCCACGTTAGGGGTGAACCTCAGGGAGAGCTGGGGGAGGCCTGGCTTCCTGGCCCGATAGAGGCAGCCTGGGGTGGGGGGACGATGGAGCCAATGATGGGGAAGGCCCAGGGCCCCGGACTGAAGACGTGGGACCTGCCCCCAGGGTGTGACTGCGGGGTCCCTCCAGGATCCATAATCTGGGCAGTGAAAACAAGGACAGTGCAACAGGGGTGGAGGTCAGGCCCGCCAGGCCATGCCTCCCCAGACCAAGGGCAGACAGGCCTGAGCCAGAACAGCCAAGAGAGGCCGGTGGCACCTCTAACATCTGAAATCATCACCAGGAGCGGCCTGGAGACAATTCAAACGCCACCAGCAAGACGCTGTGGCTATTTTTAGCAGCAACACTCCAGAGGCTGCCTGGCGGGGAACCATGTCTTTGAGCGTGACCATCAATTTTCACCTGCAGCCAACTTCCTTTCCTCTCAGGATGAAGGTTATTCAAAGATTTGGATTTCTTCGAAATTGAGTTAAAAAGAGAAGAGCTCTCCACGACCACAAGGGGGACTTAAAGTGTACAGAAGGACACTCGCGGCCAATGCAGCCTCGTCCTCCCAGGGCTTCCAGACCCTCTCGGCTCGGCAGGGGGCCCCAGGCCTGCGCGCAGGCGTCCTTAGTGGGTAGAGGCCCCTCCCCCGTGCCCGGCAGGCCTCCGTCTCCCGCACAGTCAGAGCTGCGCTTGGACACGCCCCTCTTCTCTAGTTCAGGCACCCCGGGATTCTCCACTACTAACCCCACTGCTGCGGGCCTTGGCTGTGGCAGCCCAGGAGTTGGAGGGTGAGAACGGCCTGGTCACCAGTGAGGAGAGGGAGGTGCCTGGCTCAGTGAGAGTAAATGAGACAGAATACTTTAATGCAGTATTTTAGAAACTCAAAGTTCACGCAAAAAAGCCCCATGAACAAATGTCAAAACTGCAAATGACAGGACCTGCCCAGCGCTTGCCAGCCCACCTTTTCAGGCCTGCCCGAGGTCCCATCCCGTGGGCACCCACCCGTCCCGAGGGACTTCCCGGAGCCACGAGCAAGCGAACGGGCACAGGGCCTCACAAGCGCACGTTGCTGAAGGCGACCTTCTTCGGGGGGGCCCCAAGGGCTGCTGGGCTTTACACGCTGACACGGACGCATCTAGGGAGTAAAGGTGAGGGTGGGGAACCCTCGGATCCTGCCTCGCCGACCCTGGCCAATGCCGCGTGAGCCCCGGGGGAGTCAGAGCCCCACAGGCCGTGCCCCGCACTCCACGGGAGGGCTGACCTCGGAGGGAAGAGCCCGAAACACAGGAGCGGGGATGGGGGCGGTGCCCGGGGGGCTCCACCGCCCGCATCCCCACCCTGTGAGCAGCCCGAGTGGAAGGCCTGTCTGATGGCCAGGGCCACGCTCCCCTCCACCAGCCGGGAGTGCCCGCAAATGTGACCACGGGGAGCCCGCAACCCACGAGGTGTGCAGGGCAACTCAGGGGTGGGGGGAAGTAGTGGAAATCCTACTTGCACTAATTTTTATAAGTAATCTTAGTTTTTAATTTAAAAATGAATGTACTCATACTTAATTACCGAACACGTCATCACCGACCACGGGTCACACACATGCTTTTTAACACGGACTTGGCGTGCTGAGTGCAACGGTTTTACAAAGGCTGCAAGCAAGCCAGGAGGGGACAGTGGGAGGAGCCCCTGGGGGAGGATGGGGTGCCCTCCGGAGTGCGTGGAGGAACCACACTCAGGGCGTCCGGGGGCAAAGCAGGTGGGAAGCTGCCTGAGGCACCGAGACCCACCGGTCTCCAAGGCTCCCAGTGCGTCCCGGCACCAGCTCCCCCACGCTCACCTCCTGCCTCTGCTTCTAAGCTTCATTGTTGGGGGAGGAATTAGCACCGTTTCCCAACTTGCTAATTTTAAGGCACAGCATCAAACAGACACATCTGTATCCGCGATCTCTCCGCGAGCGTTGGACGGTCCCGCCCACCCACTCGATGGCAGCCAGAAGCGGTGGGCGGGCCGCCCGTTTGGAGGCGGGTGGGTAGTGACAGAGCGCCACCCTCGCGGGAGCCGGAGGCAGCAGGAGCGCTGCTCCTCGTCCACAGCGGTCTCCAGGCAAGTCGCCCTCTCTGGGCCTCGGTCTCCTCGCCCGTCACACGAGGGACTCAACACTGAGGCAAGATTCCGTGCGCCAAGCACCTGCTACCGGCCCGCTGCCGGTGAGCCCCGGAGAAGAGACCCGCCCTCCCGGGGGGGCCAGAGGCACCCAGAGGCCCTCTGCGGCGGCGGGAGACCAGCGCACCCGCACAGCACGTGCCAGCAGGGCGCGGGAGCAGGTGCTGGGACAGCAACGCTTTCTAGCCCCAGGGCACGAACAGGCCAGGAGGCTGGCGACAGAAGCTGGGTGTGACCTGAACGTCCTTTTTAAGGGCATCCTTACTCAGATGGAAGCCGCTACCGTGAAATGGGGCACATTTTAAAGACGTCCTTACTCAGATGTAAGCCGCTACCATGAAATGGGGACACAGGTCATCACTCCTGCAGAAGACGACAGGAGGGAGGGTGCTGCACTCGAGCTGTGTCTCCAAGGCCAGGGCCCGGGGGACACTTACCTCAGCGCCACCGGCCAGGCAGCGTTCACGGAGCAGAGCGCACTGGGTTCGGATCACACACGCCGCACCAGGACTGCTGCAGGGGAGCCATGCGGGCCCAGGCTTGCGGTGCTCTGAGAGGACCCACACTGCCTCCGCGGCACAGCCCCCAGGCTTCGGGGCCCAGGAAGCCGAGGCACGCACGGGCGGGGCCGGGAGCTGTGCTCCCGCTGAGAGGGCACAGAAGTTAGTACAGGCGGAGATGGGTTACCTGAATCCAGCAGGATGCAGCTTCCAAACGGAGGGCCAGGAGAGGAAGGCTCCGGGCGGCAGGAGCCCGCAGGCAGGGCTGAGTGGCGGAGGGCACGCGGCTGCCCCTCCCGCCCCATCCAGCTCCTTCTCAGCAGCCAGAGGCACCCCGCGAGCACCTCTCTCCCGCAGAACCACAAGCCCTATCTTAATAAACACCTTCAAACTGGAGAGGGATGGAAGGCATTTTGTTTTGATTTCATTGTATTTCCTAAAATTGCTTTTGTCTCTGGAATTTCTTTCTGCCGCGAGCCAGTCCAGCTGCCCCCTTGGTGGGATAATGTGATAATACTGGCGACAAGATTGGGTTTCTAATAACTTCGCATATGGCATTTCCTGTGACAAAACAGGAGGGCTTTTTTACTTAAATGGATATAATAGAAATGTCAGCCTGGAAAGGTAACCTGAAAGGACAACAATGTTAATATATGAAATCAAATTCTGAAGCCGAGCAGGAGGCGGAGGGATCGGGCCGAGCAGACAGGCCGGCTGGCATCTCACTACCCGTCCTCTAGGCTTTTCTCGAGGGTCAGGAAAAGTGGAAGGAGGCGCTCTGAGAAAAAATCAGAGGCTGAGTCTGAACCTGAGTTTACAGAATGCAAATACCACTGCCCCTGCGCCCTACCGACAGGCGGAGAGCATAATCCCGGCCAGGAGGGCAGGCGCCGGGCAGCAGGAGGGGGACAGCCCTCAGGTGGCTGGGCTCCGAGGAGAAGCTCTCAGAAGAGAAGGCCAGCCCCACTGGACAGACTGCCGCCAGGGAGCAGAGCGGCATTCAGACACCCAGGCAGGACAGCAGAACCCCACCCCCAAGACTCCCGCTAACTGGGAGCAGGGAAACGGGCCACAGGACAGGGGAGGAGGGTCCGAAGGAGCCCCACCCTTCAGGAGCCACCAACCGAGGCCGCCAGCACGTGGAAGGCACGGAATGAGCATTTGTGAAAACCAGCAACTAGATGAGCAAAGGAACACACCAGAGTGCATGTCCCCCTGGGAGGTGGACAGAAGCCGAGGGGCCAGGGCTGCAGCCATCCAAGAGGGCAGCATGTGAGCAAGGGCCGGGCCAGGTGTGGGCACGTAGGAGGCTCAGGCCTGCGGGTATCCTACAGACCTACCAGGAGACTGCAGATCTGCCATCTGTACCAGCCACTTCATGGCTCAAACACATTTTGCCCCTAATGTCTTAGCCGTGGAAAATCCTGGGACTGCTCCGTCCCAGGTCCCCATTACCCCATCTCTGGAATGGACTGGGCTCTGCTACGTGACGCTGTCCACAGACTGGCAGCAAGGCCATCACCCGGGTGCTGGTCAGACAGGCAGGAGCTCAGGGCCTGCCCAGAACTAACCCCCAACTCGGCCCCTTCCAGAGATGCCCCGTGATTCATACGCACGCTAACGACCTGTGCCCTCAAGATCTTTCAGGGCTCCTCCCAAAAGGCCAGCGTAGGGTCCCAGTGGGACTGGAGCCTGGCTCAGCCACTCTGCAGGCGACGGAACCACTCTCACGGGGATGATGGGGAGACGATGACACACGCTCAGCCCCTGCCCACACCCCCGCGCGTTCGCCAACGTCACCCGTCTGACCACCACTCCTCTTGGCTTACTGAGAAGTCACCAAGGCCCGGCTGCGAAACCCGTCACTTCCAAGCCCGGAGCGCCAGGGGACCTGGCGGGAGGTCTCTCAAGTTTGCCTGGAGCCCCCCTTCCCAGAGCAGGCTGGAGGGAGAGGACGGGCCGGCGCCCGGACAGAGATGGGGCAGCGCTGATGGCCGAGGCCCCAGGAGGGACGGCCCACACCTGGTCACGGTCAGGCCTGAGACGTGGCCGCTCAGCCTCGGCTCCAGGGCTTTGCTTCTCAGATGCCGTGGTGCTGGGACTGCCACAGCTGCCTGAACCCACCAGGGCCGGCCGAGATTCCCACGGACGGGAAAGGCTGAGAACCTGCCCGGCCCTGAAGGCGCCAAATCCGCACAAGCCAGAGGCACACCGCCCGCCTCCGTGGCCCCAACAGGAAGGTTTTCAAACAAACACACGGTCGAGAGACAGTAGCCTCTCACCATCCACGCGTGATGCCAATGTCCACATGCAGAATAAGCCATGCGTGGGGGCTGCTGTCAGGTCATGATGAAAAACAAAAGGGGAAAAATCCAGCACCTGACCCCCTCCATCCCTACCAGCCCCAGCATCCCAGCTGCGCTTGGAGCCGCAATGTGCTGAGATGGAAGGGGGGCCCACGGTGCCCGTGCTCCCCGCCTCGGTGGGTGGCAAAGACCAAGCCAGAGCACACAAAGGATTCCGTTTCTCAGAAGACAGAGCAGGTTCTGAGCTTCTTAAGCGTTTCCTTCCGTGCTACCCAAACCAAGAATTTTCAGCATTGAAAAGGAGGCACACGAGAGAAATCCTTCTAATAAGATTAGGAAGCTCGACTCTAAGGAAGGATGTGGGAAGAGGATGAACATGAGTGATCAAAAGCAGCTGGTGGCATTTATGTTCTTTTGCAAGAGAAACAAACATCATTTGCTTTTCTCCAAGGTAAGGGGCCTCGATGAGGACACGGCGGCGTCAGCCACACGTGCACGCTCAGGCCCAGCGGTGGCAGCACGCAGGTTGCCACCGTGGAGGACGTGGGGACAACAGGACAGGTGCTGCTGAGGGGGTGCCCACACCGCAGCGACCCTGGTGACTCCCAGGGAGCCGGGGCAACGCGTATCAGATGTGCTCATGCCACACAGCGCCCCCCACGCCCCGCCGCACTGCCCTGGCCCCCACTGCCGCATGCCTCGCTCACCGGCCACAGGAAAGCAGACGGGGGCCCTAGCACGCCACAGCCAGGCCCCCCAGTTATGCTCGGGGGTGTAATGAAAACAAAAAGCTGAGACAGTGAAAGTGCCAGTAGCCACTACGGAGATGCTCCTGGGAGGGAGGCCTGGCGGCCGCGGTGACACCAGCAGGAGGCCGTGGCGGAAGAGCCAGGGCCCGCCTACCCAGGTTCCAGGTTTAGCATCACCGCCTGCTCTCTGTGTCTCACCAGTAAGACGGAAATACCCCCGCCTCAACGAGCTTCCACAAAAAGGAACGAAAATACGGTGTGTGAAAAGCTTCACAAAATAGAGGCCAACGACTTACTGCAGGATGTGCTGGTATGAAAAGCATTCAAAGCTAAACACACTCCTTCTACGTGATTCAGGTGTTTAAGGTGAAAACTTACGTCCACACAAAAACATGCACATGGATGATTACAGCAGCTTTATTCAAAAAGGCAACCAAGGTGTCCTCCAGTAGGTGACGGGTAAATAAACAGCGACACATCCAGAGAATGGATTTTATCTGAGGATAAAAAGAAGGGAGCTCTCAAGCCAAGAAAGGACACAGAGGCACCTGAAACGCATAGTACTGAGTGACAGAAGCCAGTCTGAAAAGGCTCCACACTGTGGGACTCCAACTACACGGCCTTCTGGAAAACGTGAAACGACGGAGGCAGTGAACGGATGGGGGGTCGCCGTGGCAAGGAAGGAGGGAGGGGTGCCCAGATGCACACAGAGGACCGTGAGGGCCGTGAAGTGCCCTGTGTGACGCGGGGCACACGACACTAACCACGTGTCACAACCCACAGAGAATCCGGCGCAGAGTGACCCCTACTGTAAACTGTGGACTTTAGCTCACGCAGCAGTTGGAACAACGGACCACACACTGATGCAGGAATGTCAGCGGTAGGGGATTGTGGGGCGGGGGAAGAGAGACATGGGAACTCTCTATTTTCTGCTTAATTTTTTTGTAAACCTAAACTACTCTAAAAAATAAAAGTTATTCAATTTAAAACATGAACATTTTAAAACGTCACATACTGTATGATTCTATTTACACAACGTTCTTGCGAAAATTTCCAGAGATGGAGAACAGACCGGGGTGAGGGTAGGGGGCCAGGGTGGCTTTAGGGGGCAGCCCAAGGAGGCCTTCATGGGTGGAGGGTCAATCCTGCATCTTGAATGAGCGGTGCTTACACAAATCTGCGCGGTGATAGCCTGACAGACGCACGCACTGCAGGAACGCGAGTTGTCGTCTTGATGCTGCACTAGAATCGCCTAGGAGGCTACCACCCAGGAAGCTGGTGGAAGATGCACGGGGGCCCCCCTTTCTACCATCGTCACAACTTCCTGTGCATCTAAAATTGTGTTTTAAGGAACATAAAACTAACCCACCCACCAGGCTCTAGCAGTCTCCTCCTTTACTGGGCGCTGTTCCCTGGCTTCTCTGGCTTCCTCTTCTCTGTTTGTTTGTTCCCTCTCAACCTCAGGGAGACCCCAGGAGCTCAGAGCCCTGCCCACCCTACTGCCGCCTCAGCGGTGCCTAGAACAGACGCCCCATAAGAATCTGTGCAACGACAAAGTGAAGAACAAAGTGAGTGAATGAGTTTGGGTTCTTTCTTTCGATTCCTTTCCAGCCTTCCCATCTGCCTACATTATGAGCTTGGAACATGTAAACCTTGCCTGAAGGTCAGCCTTTACAAATCCAGAAAGAATATGAAAAATATTTTCAACAGAATAATAAAAATAACCCACATCAAAATTCATGGGGTAGGCATTTATGATAAAAACTCTTAGAAAACTACAAGTAGATGGGGATTTCATTAATCCAATAAAGAGTATCTACAAAAAACACACAGCACACGTGGCTCTTAGCGGTGAATTACTGAAGCTTCCTGAGATCTGCGTGAGCCACGCACCCGCAAGCAGCCAGGCTCGTCCACGGGGAGACCTGCTCTCACACTAAGGGATTTAGCAGGACTATTAGGTACAGACGCTTAACTGCATTTCCACAGCCCGGCACCAACACAGAGAAGGTAAAATCCGTGAGAGACACCATTACAACTACATCAACATAGAAAACACTTAGGGGGGAAATATCTAACAATGTGCAAGACTTCTACCCTGAAAACTACTAAATACTGCTGAGAGAAATTAAAGAAGATCTAAATAAGTGGAAGAATTAGAATGTTCTGGTTCAGAAAATGAAATAATGTTAAGGTGTCATTTCTCCCCAAACTAGTTTATTCACTGTAATCCCAACCATATTCCAGGAGATTTTCTGTGTGTAAACAGACAAATTTATTCTGAATGTATATGGCAAAGGACCAAAAGGAGCCAGAGAAACTTAAAGAACAATAATCAACCTGGATGTTTACTACCAGACATCAAAGCACAATAAAGCTGCATCAGTGGAGACAGGGTGGTGCTGGCAGAAAGACAGACGGAACCAATGGGCAGAACAGAGGACACAGAAGCTGAGCTGCCCATCGGCAGTCACTGACTGACACTGAAGGCAACGAGACCACACACAGGGAACAGAGGGGTCTTTCCAGAAGCGGTGCTGGATCAATGGCACTTTCAATGAGGAAAAATCATCTTGTCACCTGCTTCACTCACACCCGAAATCAACTCCAGGTGCAGGTGACACCCAAATGTAAAAGGTAAAACAATAGATCAGAGAGAAGAGAAGGTTCCTCACCTCCAAAGATCAGTCCATCACGAGCCACAAGGAGCCGCCATCAAGACCGCACGAAGGTGGCCACTGCTGCTCATCCCCAGACACGGGGAGGAGTGAAGAGGGCCCAGGAGAGGACGTCTGCCTCAGGCGTCTCCAACCAAGACTCCTACCGGCTCAGGGCGGACACAACCCTCTAAAACCCCCGAGCCGGGAGGGCAAGGCGGGAGCGGGCCCTTCACAGAGAGGACGTGGAGGCCCGCACCTCACTAGGCTCCAGGGTCTCACACAACGAGCTGGTGCCTCCGTACCCACCAGAGTGAGTCAAACCAGAGCCACCGGGTTTTGGTGCAGACCCAGGGGGCCGGGACTCTCCCACAACTGGGGGTGGGGGGTGCACCCCGGGACAGGCACTGTGGGAACAGGCTCTATGAGCAGCATTCCACACCTCGACGTGCCCACAGAAGCGGGGCCACCACCGAGCCTGCCCTCACCAGGGACACAGAGCCTACCACCTGCCTCTATTCCCTCCAGAAAACTCATCACCTGCTGCCCAGGACAGAATTCAAGGATGTGAAGGTTGACTTTAACCCAGGAGTCTCCCCACTCCTTCTGACCTAACGCACACCCCAACTTCTCCACGTACAAAGCAGGAACTGCCCGCATCCCTGCAGGGCTGAGCTACTTGGGATCAGGAAGGAATGCAGAACCTCAGAGCGAACAGGCTACTCTCCTGGTCTCATGGATCGGCGCCAGCAGCTCTGGAAAGCGCTGGGCTCCAGCAGAGAACCGCAGGGACGCGCCACCCTTGGCCCAAGCCTGGGCCTCCCCGCTGCTGAGGTGCTGACCCCACCGCGGCTTGGCCGGCAGCTGGACAAGCCTCACCGTCACACAGCTCCTGCCAAACCACAGCGATTTCTCAAAGCTGCCAAGCGAACACGAGGAACATAAAGAGGTAGGTTTACACAACGTAAACAGCACAAACCCCAACAGCCAACCAAAGCCCCTCCGTCAGAAAAGGACGAGGACACTTGAGGGCAGCCTCCTGGGCGTAACGACGATCCTGGGCAGGGAGGGAGTCCCGGCAGTCGACGGACCCCCGAGCGACGACTGCTCCCCCGGCCCAGGGAGACTTGCTCCCGGGAGCCTTCCTCCAGGACAGCCTCTTCTGGACACAAGGCAAGAGGAGCTCTGGCCTCTTCTGGGACATCCCCATGTGCTTCCTGCCTCAGTTTCCCAAAAGCTCACCTTCTGCCCACGTATTTGTTTCTTAAGCAGCAACAGCGGGGGTCCCACGGGGGCGGGGGGACGACATCACTGCCAGACTGTGACCCTGGAGGTAAGACACCAATGACAGGTGTCCTCCTCCAAAGGCTGCTCCACTAGGAAATGGGGGTCGGGGGGGTGTAGGAAAGAGGGGGAAGGGAGGCTTTTACTTTCACTTTTTGAAAAACTTCATGCTAAAAGTTAGCTTTCACTGCTTAGAGTCTATAAATACGATTCTGTAACCATATTGTGGAATATTAGGGGCACGCTGGAAATAGCTCATTTCAAATAGGGAAATGGTTTGTGTTCACCCAGTTCTCGAAGCCAATTTTCAATCGCTTAAAATAGTCATGGTATTTTACCAAGGTAATTACACTCTTAGCTATCAGTAACAATTAAGCCCTTAGCCTAGAGATGCTTAATAAGGTCTCAAAATAAAATCACACATTCCAAGCACTGTACCCTGAAATGTCAAACACGCAAATAGAGCCCTCGAGGGGGCGCAGGAGAGTCCTGTCGGCGCGCCTGGCCCAGCGCCGCAGCGGAGGGCTGGACACTGCACTCGCCTCGCCCTACCCCAGGGAGCTGGTCCGGGGGCTCCCGGAGGGGTGGGGGTGTCTCCCAAGGAAGACAGGAAGATCAGCAACCAGAGCACCCTCGAGACCCGACAGCTGCCGCCCTGGAGGTGCCTCGAGCAGGAAGCACGCAGACCGCGCGGGAGCCGCCGTGCGAGCCCACGGGGCCACCGAGGGCGGGGCGGGGTGGGGGGCCGGACGTGCTCGGCTCCAACCAGGAAGCGGCAGCCTGGCCGCCCTCTGCAGACCGGCCCGACGAACAGCTTAATCATGCGGCTGGCAAGATGGACCCCGCGCGCCTGACCCGGCCACCGACCCATGGCAAACGTGCCTCCGAGCCACAGTTGGTGTAAGTCATCTGTCAGTACCGGGCGATCGATACCGCCCCGCCCCCACCTCTCTCTCTCAGAGCTACACCTGTCAGCGCAGCGGGCCAGGGCCAGGACCGAATTAGACCAAAAGCGCCATCAGCTTCCAACCTGCTGAGCAGGGGGAAGAGAGGAGTGGAAATTTCCTGCCTCGGGAGCCCAGAGCAGTGACCTTCAAGGGCAGAAACTGCCCGAGGAGGAAGCCAGGCACAGCGCACGATCACGGAGGTGCCGATGGATCCCGAGGCCGCGGAGCCCGCGGCGCTGCGGCGCTGGAGATATGCCCCCGCTGAGGGGCCGCCCGGTGCACCAGCGGGACCTGTACCAGTGAACCGACGCGACCCTGGTAAAGCAGAGCCGCCAGGCTGCCAACCCAGCCCACAAGGACACTCGCTGGGCGGCACGGGCACTGGAACTGGACGACACGGACAAGACCGACGGGCCCCGCACAAGGACAGCTCGCAAACTCACCAGGCGTCTCCCCTGTGGGGCCACCGGCAAGACTGGCGTCGAGGTCGGCCAAGCCTGACCCCAGGAAGCTCGAGTGACGTGACACACACAGCAGGGGACGTGCTGGAGAGGTCGGGAGATGGCGAGCTTTCAGCAGCCGGAATGTGACCTGCCTCCTAAAAGCTTCATGACCAGGAGGTCCCAGGTTTTTATCAAACGATCAAGAACAGGCAAACAGTTGTCAGACGCGACGCCCCACCTGGCCGCTCAGCCTGAGGGCAGGTGGGAGGAGTCCGCCAGCATCTATCAGCCTGAGGGCAGGTGGGAGGAGTCCGCCAGCATCTGGACAACCCCAACCCTCGCCTAGAGAACATCTGGGGACAGTTTCTGGCTTTTTCTTTCCTTGTCTTCTGAAATTTCAGCATCCAAGGCAACATTTTAAATAATGCTCTCTCACACAAAAATCGTAATTCATGCTCCAGCGAGCTGTGTGTATCAAGCCAGAGGTCAGAGCCCCCCGGGCTCAGCACAGTTAGCAAAAACCCGGCAGCCCAGACGGAGCTGGGGGCAGGAACGCATCCCGCCCGGCGCACCCGCACACAGGTGACAGTTTCCCACTGCAGTCTACCCTGCGCTCCCTGGGCTCCGAAGGAGGGAAAGGCTGCACCTGCCCACCAGGCCCGAGGGAGGGCTGACCCCACCGTGAGACACAGGGGGTCGGGGCTGACATCCCGATACCCCAGGTCAGTGCGTGAAGGCCCCGGGCTCTGCCCTTCACAAGGAGGAGAGGCCCAGCAGGGAATCCCAGGGTCTGCATTTCAGAGCAATCCAGGGTAAAAATGCGCAGGCTGGCTAAACCGCCAAGATGCTCTCCCCTTTGGTGAGGGGAGAGCTCAGTCTGATGTGAGCCGTGACTCACAGGCAGCGCCGTGGGTGTCTAACTGATCGAGAAGTGGGGACACAGATCACTGGTGGCTCTGGGTGCACTGCACTTGGTAGAGACCCTGGCAAACGTGGGGGCCTGGAGAGAAGACTAAGCGTGGACACGGCAGGGGCGGGCTGGGAGCTGCTGGCCCGGAAGGCAGGCCCCCGCGCAGGCGCCCCGTACCTTCGTCAGCAGCAGGACGCGCTTCTGCAGCCGCCGGGCCAGGGCCTCGTGCATCTCCCGCTTCTTCCTCTCCTCCAGCAGCTGGCTGCTGAGCTGGCGGACCTCCTCCTGGAGCTGCAGCCTGGCCTTCTCCAGCCCCCGGGCACTGCAAGAGGCAAAAGGGCAGAGTGATGAGGCCTGGCCCCCAGGACAGCACCCAGTGACGGCCCCCAGGCCCTGCGCGGCCCACGTCACTCAGGTCCCCAAATAGAGCCGCATGTGCAACCAGCCCGCTGTCACTTCCTCACTCCTGAATAGCCACTTAAAGCCTTTCAGGAGCTTCTGGATTTCAAAGAGTCGCCCAGGGTGATCCCAGAACACGGAGGGTGCGGGGGAGGGAAGCTCAGCTCCACACACAGTGGGGAAGCGGCCAGCAGCGCGGGCTTCGTTCGCGAGGGCATCTCTGTATGAGCTGAACCACCAGGGCAGGCGCTGCCCACCCGGACCGCAGTCGGCCACAGACGCGCAGCTCCGTGCGGCGCGGGGGCGTCAAGTACCAGCCCAGGGTGGGCCCCTTCCACAGACATCCTGCAGAGTCGAGCCCCCCGCAGAGCTCCGACAGCAGGGGGCAGACCCCGGGGCACGCGCTTCCCTCCACGCGGCCAGCGCCCTGCCTCAGTTCACACACTTGACGTTGTTCTCCGGTTACCGTGACAGCCTCTCGCCTGGGCAGCCTCCGGTGCCACCAAGCCGTCCCTCAGACTGCAGATCGGATGGGCACCCATGGGCTCACATGCCAACTTCCTGGCAGGGCACCTTCAGAGTTTGGTCTTTGCCGCTCTTTCCCTCAAAACTCCATCAGTCCTTCACACCCTGTAGGGACCGTCCTCTGCCCTGGCCTGTTCCCACACAGGCTTCAGGAACCCCCGTCCTGCCCCACCTACACGGGAGGTGCCCACACGTAGACACCCCCCCCCGGGCTTTTTGAGGGGACGGTGATCAGGAGAGTTCCCGGGAGGGAGGATGCCCCAGGAAAAGGAGGCGCTAACCCCACCGGCGGGTGGGCGGGTGAACCGTGAAGCATGGGCCGAAGGTGCTGTGTCCATGCTCTTCTTTCAAGCAGAGGAAACCTCTTTCC
The DNA here is from genome assembly GCF_963924675.1 of Phocoena phocoena. Classification (NCBI taxonomy): domain Eukaryota; kingdom Metazoa; phylum Chordata; class Mammalia; order Artiodactyla; family Phocoenidae; genus Phocoena; species Phocoena phocoena. Next base: position 1,357,470 of record NC_089233.1, read on the forward strand.
AAGACAAACCTTTAATATTCTGCTTCTGTATTTTTCTTTTGAGATCTTACCAGGATTATATTACAAGGTGCTATTTGTAACATTTAGCTGGGGTGACGCCCAGTGACAACGAAATGACTTCGAAAATATAAAAGTTGGAGCTGAGGGGCGCTAGAGACACCACCACCTGCATCTTGTATCATTCTTGGCGTCCAATTTTTTCCTTCTTTGCTTTGATTACACGATTTCAAGAAAGCCTTAATCCACAGGGATGGCAGACAATGCTTTCTTTGGAGGTGGTCTCCGCTGTGCTAATTTTTTCCATTTCACATCTGAGTGAGTATGGGGTTATTTTTTATCGTAATTTAGTATAATTCTTTGAAGAGCTAACTACAATTTGAGAGGAAACATGGAACACGCATTTACGGGACTTTGTAAGAGACTCAGAGAACGCCTGGTCTCAGGGCCGGAGCAGCGTTCTGACCCAGGGGCCCCACACCTCAGCCCTCGCAGCCGCCTCAGAAAGCCTTCCTCTAAGAGCGAGTCCCCCTGCACAGCTGGCCGAGGGCACCTACTGCTTCTACGTGCTTCATAACCAAAGATGTAAAATAAAACAAAACAAGTACAAGTATTCATTGAAACAGACATTTAAAGAGGCCATTCTGAGTTCTAGTTCAATTGAAAACTATTCATGGGCCAACTTAATAACGAAGGACTGTGAGATCAACTCTGGAATCACCGACTGCAGGTGGGCAAGTGCACAGCGTTTTGAATCACCGCTCCGCCGTGAGATTTAATCAGAGGAACTCGGGTTCCCTTGTCCAAGCTGCCGAGGCCAGGTGGCAGCAGCCAGGCCAGCTTGCAGGGGACGGGGCTGCTCTGAGCACAAGCTTTCTGGGGACAGCCCTGGTGGGAACTGACAGACCCCGAGACCCACGGCTTCGGGAGCACGACGTCCCCACACCGAGGTCTGGAGGTCTCCCCGCCGAGGGCAGGTATGAAGGCCACAGGGTAACTGCTGCCCACCTGCAGAGAGCTGGAGACCCCGACCCCTGGGGCCTGGCCCAGGGCACACCTCACCTGCACCTAGCCTGTCACCGCCAGCTCACGGTGTGGGCCCCTAAAACGCGGGTGGGCCCGAGGCCCCACACCAGGCCCAAGATGTCGCAAGAACAAGAATGTCACGTGCAGGACACGGTGCCAGTCACATGTCCAGCAGCACCCACAGGTGACGACCGAGCCTTTCGGGGCCTGGGGCTTGGCCCAGGTGGGCAAAGCTCCTGCCCGCTTAGAAAAACCACCTGTCCTTCCCCGCACGACATGCTCTTCAGGAAACCAGGATGGGAAGCAATGCAGCAGAGGACACACAACCCCGGGCACCAGCAAGCAGCCCTGGGAGGGCAGCCCCCTGGCAGGCTGGCCTGAGTGGCGCTCGGCCCGGGCCGCGGTCTCCTGGGGTCTCCAGTGGAGGCGCTCCACCCTCAGGCTCACCAGCCCCGTGTCACCCCGAGTTCCAAGGCCTGCCATGAGGCCTAACGTTCCATCAGTACTCAGTTTTTTTTAAAGCTGGACTAGACCTAAATAACCAACCTGGGCAACTTACAGGAGGCGGTGCTGCTGGCACTGCCCACAGAGCGCTGCCTGGGCCGCCGCAGCCCGGCTCTGACTCTCCTGAGCCCCGGTGACAAACCGGCCCAGCCCCGGAGAGACAGCAGGGGTCAAGCGGCACCACGGGCCCCAGCCCACAGGCTCTCGTTCTGAACGGTGCGGGTCTCGGGAAGGACGCCGTGCGTTCTGTACAGCAGACGCTTAACCCAGGGCGCGGCTCACTGGTGAGTGAGAGAGGAGAAAGGCGCCGGATAGCTTCAGGGAGAAGCTGGGGTCCCCTGAAATCGCTCCATCTGGAGACCGAGAGCACTGGGACCCACGCCTCTGCGGGGGCACCACTGCCGTCGGGCCTGCACCAGCCGGAGTGGGTGGTGCTGGGAGGGCAAAGGCTGCCCCGCGCCACGGGCAGCAAAGGGAGCGGCAGGAACCCCCTTCCGGGAGAAGCACTGAGCACAGGCCTCCCTCCCCGCGGCCTTGCGGCTCTCCCGGCAGCACCCCTCCGCGCGGGCCGCAAAGGGCGCCGGCTGGCAAAGCAGAGCTGGGAAAGGGAGGCTGGAGTGCAGGACTGCCACGGGCAGAAGACGGACAAGAAGCGGCAAATACGTGATCAGCTTGGGAGGGAGGGAAAGCAGGGAAGGACCCAGAGGCTACAGCAGAGCAGGGCAGAGGCTCTGTTTACGTGAGAGGGCACCGCACCGCCCCAGAGGGCAGCACGAGGGGGTCTGAAGCCGCTGGGTGTGCGCCAGGGGCCAGGAGGGGTCAGAGGGCGCAGACAGAAAGGGGAGGAAGAGCAACCGGGAAGGGCCGCATGGAGAGGGCAGGAGAGAGCGGGAGGGGGAAAGACGGAGAGCAGAGACAGGACCTCTCAGAACAACGCGGGTGGAGGGGGCGGCCCAGGAGGCGCTGACTTGGGTCTACAGGTTCTCGGCAGAGCAGGCAAGAGCACAGGGTGTGCTCAAGGGAACGACCCTGCAGGGTGTGGACGTCCTGGGGGGGCGGGAGAGGAGGGACCGTGAACAGCCGGGCCTCGGGGGACAAGGGGTGGACAAACTGGCAGAAACAGGGCCTGGTCTTGTACAGGAGTGTGGTTTTCTAACGTTTCCAAGAACTCCCCCCGAAGTGCCCCAAAGTGGTTTCTCACAACACCTGCCGACAGGCGGCCCTCCCCTGTCCTCGTGTGCCGGGAGGTGAAGCACAACGTCAGCCTCTCCAGAGAGGGCCTCCTGCAGCCTGGGCCGCAGGCCCGTCGGCCACCGCTCTGCGAACAGAGGCCTGTGGGTCCCCGAGCCGCGGAGGCCCGACCCAGAGCGCCAGCACCACATGGCCGCCCCTTCCCTGCGGAACGCCCTCTAGTTCAATCGCGGCCTTCCTTGTGAAGTAGAGAGGAGAAAACCCATAAAAAACTAAACCTCTGGTTCCGTGCTTACGTTGAACCCTGAAGTCAGTGGCATTTCCGTGAACCTCTGGGAGTTCAAAATGAAGCCCTCAGTTCTCAGGGGAGAGGGCGTTCGTCCATCAGTACCTTTCTGAGCTGGCATCTGCGGAAGGAAGTAAGGCCTGAGCTCTTGAGAACCCCTCTCTGCGCTGTGACGGGCCGCTGCAGCCCACTGCAATGTCATCTTCATCAGAAAAGCCCCAGCCTAAGGAGATCTACTTTCAAGGAAGGATGAAAGGACACGCACGCTGCGAAGCTGCAGGCAACACCTGAACGACCTTCTCTCGCTCAGCGCGGTTCTGCCCTGGCCTCGCTCCGCACCTCCAGCCGCCACCGCAGCATCCCGGTGCCAAGGGGCGTGCCGTGACACTCGCCTGCGGGGCAGGAGGCCCAAAGGGCTGGCCAGCTCCTCTAGGAAGCACGCGGACGGGGCGGGGCAACCGACCCCAGGAAGGACCGCCCCGCTGTGCGGAGCCCTCGCTCCGAGCTGCTGTGGGCCGGGGGCCTGGCACCCAGTCTTGCCTGGAAGGTCAGCATGGAGGGCGGAAACACCCGGCAGCCGTGGCCGGGCCCACGTTCAAACCAAGAACAGCTCTGAGGCAAGCAAACCTGCAGTCGGCGACATGTGCTCGAGACGTTCACGCGGACACACGGCACTAGGCAAGACCTTTACTTCCAACGACTGCCCACGAGTACTTCCCCGAGGGCACGCGGTCACCCGCCCGGGGCCCTGCGGGTTAAGCCGTGAACGTGACTGCACGTGCACGCTGAGTCCTGGTGGCTACACTTCAGCAGCAAACTAGGATGATACTAACAAAATCTAATTCACACTTCTGCAAAGGCCCTAAAGCCCCCTCACGCTTGGGCTCCGAGGAGCAGAGCTCAACCCACCACACACGTGCTCTCCAAGCATCCCCGTCCCACAGATGGGAGACCAGGCCTCAGGGGCTGCCACTGAGTCGAGGCCCCTCCGCCCCGACCAGGACACGGTGCCCGACCTCCAGTCTCTCCAGTTCTGTGCCCCGTGTGCCCCGGCCACCAGGCGGGACAAGCCAAGCCACCACCAAGTAGGTGACTCTGTGTGTGTGTGTCTGGGGCGTGAGGGCTCACAGGCCGGCCCCAGAGCCACCCGGAGGAGGAGGGCAGCGGGCCTTGGTGCCACCACGGCTCCTCAGGGAAGCCTCAGAGACGGAAAATTCTCCACGCCTGCCTGTGGAGAGAGTGAAAAGGAGGGTCGTGGAAAGGACAGGGCACAGCAGAAAAGGGCAGGCAAGGGCTGGCCGATCTGACACGACACGGGGCTGCGGCTGGCACACGCGCAGGACTCGGGACATGACTGAGAGCAGGGTCACCACCAGCTCGATGGGCAGGGCTGCCGAGACAGCCTGTGGCAGCAGGTGAAGCGGGGAGAAACCGGCAGGGATGAGACCCAGCCAGACGGAGCCCTGGGGTGCAGTGCCGTGTGTGCCAGGGCGTCCAAGGGCACGGTGAGGACGCTTGGGACTCGCTGGCTGTGAAGGACAGGGCAGGGGCACAGAGGGCACAGGATGCACAGCTGGCCTCCAGGTGGCCAGCTCTCAGAGCTACCCGAGGATGGGAAGGGCTGCTTGGAGAGAGGCCGGCCTCCAGCCAGAAGGGCTTCAGCTACAGGCTGGCCTCCTCCTCGGGAGGGAAGCGGCAGGGGCGCTGCACCGCTGGGGGTGCCCACGCAACGCAGATTTCCTCACTGCTAAGACTCGGGGCTTACTTCCGGAAGCCGTGGCCTGGAGGATAAACAGTGGATGGAGGGACACCGCAAAGCAGCAGACCACACGCTGACCGGCAAAGGAGGGGCCACGCGGCCTCTCTCGTACCCGCACCTCCAGTCTCCTCCAATCAAGGCTTCGCTTCCCAAAATTCTCCCCACAGCACCCTGAGCACAGGCCCTGGTGGTTTTCTAAGGAAGCGGGGTCGTGCCGCCAGCAGCGGGAGCGGAGGCCCCACGCGCGATCCCGCACGAAGCCCACGGGTCCTCTGGTGGGTCCACCACGTTCCGGCCCTGAAGGCTGCCCGGGAAGCTGCACGACACCAAAACGGCAGCAAGGGTGCCCGCAGCCGGGACCCGCGTGCTCGCCCAGCCGTGCCTCATCTCGGCGCTTTGCAGGACGCACTTGCGGGCAAGACAAGAGGGGCCAGGGTGGGCGTGGGCCACAGGCCAAGGACGGGCAGGGCCACCACCAACACAGAAGCGCTTCTGGAGCAAAGACCCTCTAAGGGAGCTGCTGCAGATACAGACCAGCAAGGGTCAGTGTCCGAATGGGGTCTCGAGACGACGAGAACCCACCCAGATCAGCACAGGGAACAGGTGGGCCTGAAGGAACCCGGCGGTGGGGGCTCCGCACGGAGGGAAGGACAGGACCCCACCAGGGAGGGAGGGCTGGATGCTGCCCCCGACCTCCGGGGGTCTGCTCCTGCCCCACTCCCCCACCCCTGCCCCCAAGCGTCACCACTGACAGCCATGCATGCTGAGCCCCGGACTCACCCTCGAGAGTCCCCCTTCCCTTCCACCAGGGCTCCGCAGACCTGACAGCCCCACGCACGCTGAGCACAGGCTCCCCGCGTCTGCACCCCCAGACCTGGTCCAGGCCGCCCCTCCTCACGGGCCCCCACCGCCTGCTCACCCATCACCCCTCCTGACTGAACACACAAACCTCACCCGTCACAAGACTCCCCTTTAACCACTCCACAGCCTCCTGCATTCGAAGGACACCCAGGCCAAGGCCAGAACCAGCTTCACTCCGCTGCAGGGAGCCACACCCGCCGTGTCCACGGGCCTGGCCTGGAGCCACGCGGCAGCTCAGCAGGGCAGGGCGGACGGTCAGATGGAGCCAGGTACTGGTTTCGGAAATACTCTCCCAGATGGTGGGGGTCGGTGCCAAGCCACGCCGCTCCCACCGCCACGCCCCTGCCCAGAGAGGCTCCTGCCACGCAGAGCCTGGGTGTGTCCCAGGGGCAGCGCAATCACGGGCGCGGAAACCCACCGCTGCTTCTGGAGGGAAACTAGCAACTGCAGCCCTGACTCCCCTGGACAGAGATTCACCAGAGCCGGAGGTCAGGTGCTTCAGAAGACTCTCTGAACCTCCATTTCCTCAGCAATGAAAGGAAAGCCACTGCCATCTGCCTAACAGGGTGGCGGGGACACTCACAAGGCACGTGCAGAGCGCAAAGCACATGCCAAGTGTGCACACGGTGAAGGCCCCGTGCTGCTGCCTTAACGGGGTGCAGCGGGATGACCCACCGTCTGCATCCAGCTAAGTAGAGAAGCCGCGTCCAGGGAGAGACCGCCTTGAAAAAGAGCTGGTTGAGATCCGTGCCACCGTTTCCTTTTCTGAAGCTTCACACGGGACTAGAGAAGAAAGCAGAGATCAGGAGCGGGGAGCTCCGTGGTGCCCAGCACGCTCGTGCACCCCTGGGTCCTGCTGAGTGCCCACACAACCCGAGCGGGAAGGGTATTGCTACCATATCCCTATCCCCGGACGGGGCACACACAGCCGATGGACGCAAGCCAGGCTCTTACTCAGACCAGAGCCCCGACTACACACGTGGGCACCCTCTCACCGCACGGCCAGCCTGGACCAACGGCTGAGATCAGGTCTTGGGCTCCATCAGTCTGGTCAAGGGGTAGCTTTGGCATGTGTGCTGAGAAGGAAGGGGACCAGGGAGACAGGAGGTGGGCAGCCCCTCCGTTCTGGGTCCTGCTCAGACTCAGGAGGGGCCACCTAGGAGAGGAGCCGTGAGCCTCGCCCGTCACCCCGGACGCCCAGGCCCGGCGTTGGCACACAGCCGTCTTCACGTACAGCATCTAATTCCAATCCTAAATGCCTCCAGGTGTCATTACACATTTCTCAGAAAAAAATCAAAAATCCAAACAGTGGAAACAAAACCAGAGAATGAAAAAGGCAAAGGATGAAGTAATTACCAATCAAAGGAACGGCGAGGGGCAGCCTGGGGGCTGCAGCGGGCCTCCCCGCCACCTCTCCTCCGCCCAACTCCCAACATCTCATCAGTGCGAATCGCCAGATTCCACCTGCATTCCCAGATAAACAGAGGCCGCACAGCTAATACTCTCATCTGACCTTGAAATGTGAGGAGGAAAATTACCCTTTGCAATTTCAATTCAAGCCCAACCATAATGAATAATCCAATTTTGCTGATCCGTTACCAACCTGTAACCGCACGGGTGGGTGGGGCTGACTCCAAATTCCGGGGTGGGGAGCCCAAGTGAGGCCGGCAGGAGCAGCCCAGTGCTGGGTGCCAGGCTCACGGCAGGATGCCCTCAGCCCACCCCAGGGGGCCCCCGGGACTCAGGACGCAGACACAGCAGGCAGCAGAGGGCAAGTCGGCCCCTCAGATCCCGCAGAGCAGCTGCCCTGGACCCTCGAGCTCCGGCTCTCAGCACAACCCAGCACAACCCAGGGGGAGGACGGTGGATGCTAACTAAGGTGACCTGTCGCTCAGGTGGCGCAGACGCCCCCTGCAGCGGAGGTGACCTTCTGACCTCTCACGTGCACCATCTCACTAAGCCCCACAGCATCCCTGAGGATGCGGGTCCGGAACATGGCCCGCAGACGGGACAGCCAAGCCGGACCCAGGGAGAGGGACCTTCTACACCGCGCTCGGCAAACCGTCCGCCGCCTACTCTGGAAATACAGTTTGGCTGGAACGCAGCCTGACCCGCTCCTCACGTGGCATCTACGGCTGCCTTCCTGTCCAGAGATTCTGTGGCCTGAGAAGGCAGAACTATTTACTATGGGCTGCCTGTCGCTGCGCTCTGCCTGGTGTAAGGTCCGGAAAGGCCTCCTCCCACTGGTGGTCGGTCCCCTCCCCGCCCCGCCAAGTGGAGCTAACGGCACAGAAGCTCGTAGCAGCCTGGCTGGCCCCGGGCACTGCTGACACAGGACCCCTTACCAACGAGACGAGCGCCAGCCAATGCACTGTCCCCTCACACTGCGCCCCACCCTCTCACATCCGGAGCCCAGGGATCCTCCTGTTTCTGGTCTGAACAGACGCCACAGCCTCCAGGCCCCCCGTGGCAGCGACGTCCATGGATCTGCCCAGGGTGGTTCTGAAGCCAGGCTGCGTGGGCACGAGGGAGGTGAGGAAGAGCCCACAAAACAGCAGGCCCGGTGCTCTTGCCCATTTCCCACCCGACTCCCCCTCCTGCTTCAGCTGGGGGTGGCAGGCAAGTGGCCGTCCCAGGGTCACAGAACTCCACGTGGCCAATGATGCTGAGAGTCGGGCTGCCCCCGCAGCACACCCATCTCTCCCTCCCTGGGTCAAGGATGGCAAACGCCTCAAGGCAGACCCACCCCCACCCCCAGGGGGTCAGGAGCACGGGGTGCAGGCCGGGGGCATTCACGTGCACCTCACTGAGGGGTCCCGAGGGGTGCAAAGAGGTCCGGGACAGACGAGGTCGGGATGTGAAAAAGTAAACAAGCTTCAAACACCCAGAGAAGCCCCGTAACAGGGTACCATGGCTGAACACATGCTTAAAACCGCTCCGGAGGGACGCTCCAGGGCCCGGTCCAGGCAGCGGCACTGAATACTGAGCCTCAAGTCCTGAGCACCATACCTTGGGTGCCCAGTACTAAGCAGTCCACCTCAGGGACCAAGCACTGAGCCACCGGTCCCAGGTACTGAGCCTCAAGTACCAAACGCTAAGCCAGAATGCGGTCTGCGCTCCAAGGCAGGGAGGGTCAAAAACCAAGAGGCGGGCAGTCTGGGGCCTCCAGAAGCGTCCGCCTTTACACCTGGCCAGTCGTGGTGTTGACGAGAAGGCAGCAGACCGGGCAGCGAGGATACGTCGGCTCCAGGCCCAGCCCTCAGAGACCTGTCCCTCTGGAGGCCTGGACTTCCACACCCACGAAGCACGGACAAGCCACAGGAGGGACACGGAAGGGGACGCGGCAGCGAGAGCGGCACCTGGACACGGTGCCCCAGAGCCGCAGCTCCAGCTGCGAGAGCGGAAGGCAGCACAGCAGCCCCTTCCCCGCGGGGGGACGCGGACGCAAAGGGCCTTGACCGTGGCGCTCGGTGCCGACAAGAGGTGCCCGAGGGGGGGCGGGGGGGGGGCAGGGACACAGAGTAGGTCCCACTGCGGGGCACGCCTGTGACTTCTGATGGCCCAGCTCCAGATGGGGTCCCCGTCACGACCCCAGGTCAGGACCTTCCACCACTGCATCGCCCCGAGAGACCAAGGAGGGCCCCGCGGCTGGGAGCACATGGTGGAAGCAGCCCTGAGGACGCCTGGAGGTGGTCCCCACACGCAGGCGGGGTGGGGTGACGCTGCCACGCACGTGCCCGTGGAGGGCCCTCCGTCAGTGCTGGACTTCACCTCCTCCCAGGGGCACGGAACCGAACCTCAAGCTCAAACGCAGCCCTTTAGATACGGAATGATCACCAAGAATCAGGCTCTACAGGATGAGCAAAGCAAACGAGCTACACCCTGCATGTCCTCGAGCTCCTCGCAGGAGCAGGGCCCGGCGAGCGCCCAGGAGCCGGGCGAGGGCAGGCTGACATGCTGGGGCTCAGGCCTCTGCTCTCCTGAGCGCCCTGTGGATCCAGCGTTGGGCTTAGCTGGATATAAAAACAAGACAAAAAGAAAAAGATTTTTACAAGATCACACCTCCTGTGCTCAAGGAATTCACCGTCCAGCACAGGAGAAGAATAAAACACGGCACAGCGGATACAGGAAGCTGGAGGGAAGGGAAGGAACACGGCTGCCTTAGAAGGACAGCCAAGCCGGGCGGGCACGGAGCTGAGCACCGCCCGGCCCAAGCAAGGGCAGGAGGTCAAAGGGCAGGACCAGGCCGCAGGGGTGGGACAGGTGGGCGAGTTCCAACGGCGCCTGTGAACTTGGCCAGCGGTAAAGGTGAAACGGCCCAAGCTCACCCCGTCCCCCCGAGTCGCCCGAGAGCCCAATCAGCAACGCTGGCGCTGAGGGTCCCAACGTGCAGACCTTCGCCAGCAGCGCCCTCCACGCCTTCGATCCACACCTGTGCCCGCGACGGTCCTTCTCCTGGGTAACAAAGCCCATTCCACCTGTTTACTTTCCCATCGACGTTGCTGTCCTCAACCAGAGCACAAGAAATCAACAGCCCGCTGGGTGAGGCGCCTTCACGGCACGCTGACATCCACTACGCCCTGCAGCGCCGCTGTCCCCACCGAAAGAGGAGCCTCCACCAGGCACGCAGCCACGGGGGCTCCCCCGGGGGAGGAGCCATCCCTCCACGCAGGTGACACCAGGCAAGCATGGCCACACACCCTCTAAACGCTGCCGCTCTCATCAACGCCTCTAAGGCACTTCCGTACCGAAAGGAGAAAACTTAAGTTACCAGCTCCTCCTGCATTGTTTTAGCCAAGCATCCACTCAGCCTTGCCATGTCCACAGAGCTGCTCACTCACGGACCCACTTCGTCCCCCAGAGGCGCGGGGGCCCCGGGGGTTGACACTTGCCTGGAGAAAGGCCAGCTCTACTCAGTTTATTTCCTCTTGAACTTGAAGAGCGACTAAGACAGAAACGACCTTTACGAGGCAGGGCTGGTCCTGTCGGGGAAGCTGGAGCGCGCTCACTGCTCTGCTCACACCACAGGAAGGGGCCGGGCTCCTGACCTCACCTCGCACGTGCTGCCAGGCGCACCAAAGCGGGTCTGGGTGGTGGCGGCCATCGGGGGCAGCTGCGGCCGGGGCTGCAGAGGCGGCAGCCACAGCTGGGCTCACGTTCGCCCTCCACCACTTGCCAGTGCGGAACGGGGACCCGAGGACACTGACGGTTTCTCCTCAAGATTCCTCAGAAAAAGGCACTTTGTTAAGAAACTAAGAGACTCCCCGACATGTGGCAGGCCCTCCGCGCCCAATCTTCCAGTCATTTTTGCTGTGGGTACCTTCTTATGGACTGCTGACGGGGGTTCCAGGGAATCTCTGCAGTTTATTTAGTGACAAGGCAGGGCTGTGGCCCCCGGAGTGGCTTGAAGGGAGGCCAGGTGGGAAGGGCACGGGGTGCTCCCTGGAAGAGGTGTCACCCAGAGGCCCCGGGCGAGCACCAAGAGTGGGTGTCAAGTCTGAAGGGCAGAAAAGCACAAGGTAGGTGGCGATGCTGAGGGGGGTGCCTCCCCGCTGAAATGGCCAGTTTATGGTACGAAGCGAACACCACATGGCGTTCAAGGAAAGGCAACAGAAAACCATGAAGACTCTGCGGCACAGGGCGAAACCCACACCCGCCCGCCCACCAGTCAGCCAGGCCGCGCGGGGTTCCCCATCCCCAGCCTAGTGACTCCATGAGGGCCCCAAACCAGCTGAGGTCTGGTTTTCCACGCAGACCCGACTTCGGGGAAAGAACACTTCAGGGACACTGACATCCATGCGGTAATTCTACTTCTCTTTGGAAGTTGGTAAGTCTGTACATCCGACAGGGCATTTTGAGTGAACAGCGCTGGGCAGGACAGGAGCAACAGAGCAGCTGTGGAAATTCAACAAAGTTCAGAAGACTCTGGTCAGCGATTCAGAGAACAGGTCCGGAAGTGTGTGAATAGAGGGCACAGAAAAGCAAAGGTCTGCTGTGATTACAAATACTGATTTAGTTCTCTGAAATTTCTGGAGGAGAAAGGGAGCCTAGCCAGCTACGGGGACGGCCACAGCAGCGCCAAGCATGTCACATGGCCCCACCGCCAAGCACGGGGGAGAAGCCCGTGACCTTCAGGTCCCGGGAGCAGCCTCGGGTCCCCAGGCAAGCCGGGCATGGTGACAAGCGGGAAGGCAGCGCCGTCTCCAGCGGCGTCCGTGGGCGGTGTCTCCCGCCAACAGAGCCGCACAGAGGGCCGTGTGCGTGGCGGCTGCCGGGGCCACCGCGGCGCTGATACCAGGATGGCCCGTCTGCTGGCGAGCAGATCAGGCACAGCAAACGCAGCACGGACAGCAGACTTCCCGAGCCACTGTCGTGGCCGCCACGGCTGCTCACCCTCCCGCCCACCGGCGCATCGCTTCCTGAGAACAAGACACCGGAATCTACCCCACGCCTGCGCATAGGTGCGCCCCGGCTTCCTGTCGTCGGACCCCAGGTGACACGGGAGGCCACCACTGCCATCGTCAGACTCGGAGCAGAAAGAGGAGGAGCCGAAACACACAAACAGGACCCGGCAAGGGTGGGATGCACGCTGGGACCCTTGGGAGATGGGACGAGAGACCTTCACTGTGTCGCCGTCGGGGCCAGCAGCATCCAGCAAACACCGCCATCCTCCCCCAGTTACACTCACGCCTGTTTAACACTGCCCACCTGGACAAGCTAAGTCCCGTCGTCAGCCCCGCTGGACACGGGACGCCCGGGTTCTGGAGGCAAGTCAGTGAGACAGTGGGAGTTTGAGCTCAGATCTCTCCGTCATGACCCTACGCTGGTCACGAGCACCGGCTCACGTTCGCAGCCACGGGTTCCCTGCTTCTGTGGCCAATCAATGTGAATCGAGCGCCTCCTGTGTGTCAGTCACCAATCCAGGCAAAGGAGACAATGGTGACCGGCTTCAAGGAGCTCACGCAGGACAGACGGTGTCCTGGGACGTGCCGGGGGTGTGGGCTGCCCAGGCTCTGCCAGCTGCCCACCCTCCACCGTGTGTGCGGCTTCACCCCCATCCGTCCCCCGGATGTCCTCCTCACTCACAGGGCTCGGCCCCGACAGCACGAGGCCACGTGGAGCCTCAGGCCCCCGCTGCCCTGCTGCCCCAGAGCTGGGAAGGAGACAAGCCAGTGCTACCAAGCGCAGACGGAGGGTTGAAACCCCCTTGCCTTGCCCACAGACCACTTAAACGACGAGACCTCCCTATCAGAGACCCGCCAGCAGACAAGATGATCCCCTCGCCGGTTTCCTGTGTGGCCTGGGTTCATCATGAATGTGACCCCGTGTGGCAGATACTGAGAGCTTCTGACGGAAAGACCACTTTCTCTGAAATGACCTCTTTACGGTAAAACTGTACAAGTGGGAGATGGCAGGGAGAGATGGCGACTACCGAGAAGCTGGCTCACACGGGAGGGAAGGAGCCTCGCGGAGCCCGAGCGGGCGGCCTGAGTCCCCACACGGAGCTCAGACTGCCGTCGACACCCACCACGTGCCTGGGGCCAGAGGACCTCCTAGGCGCCAGCCCACCCCTGCCCCCCGCCCGCCCCATTCACACTGAAGGAAATGAGGTTACTTTGAGAGCACCTGCTCACTGAGCCTCACTTGGTTCTCAGGCGTTAACATTACAAAACCATCCGTTGAAGAACTGACTCATTTTTAATTGAGACAAAATTTAGATAAAATTTACCGTTATACCATTTTAAAGTGAACAATTCAGTCCTCTTCAGTATATGTGCAATGCTGTCCAAACATCGACACTAATTCAAGAAGATTTTCATCACCCCAGGCGGAGGCCCTGTCTGTCCCATCAGCAGTCACTCTCCATTCCCACCCGCCTCAGCGGCTGGATCCAACTAACCTACTTTCTGTGCCTATGAATTTGCCCACTTTGGACATTTCGTCTTACTGGAATCATACACTACGTGGCCCTCTCCAACTGGCTTCTTTCAATCAGCATGATGTCTCCGAGGTCCGTCCCACTTCACCGCGTACCACTGCTCCATCTCTCTTGTGGACGAGCAATGTGCCACTGGACGGATGGACCATGTTTCCGAGGTCCGTCCTACTTTACCGCGTACCACTGCTCCATCTCTCTTGTGGACGAGCAATGTGCCACTGGGTGGATGGACCACAGCTTGTTTATTCATCGGTTGCTGGGCGTTTGGATTCTTTCCACCTTTTGGCTGTTGTGAATAATGGTGCTATGAACACTCAAACGCAGGTTTTTGTGTGAACGTATGTTCTCAGTTCTCCTGGGTACATAACTAGGAGTGGAACTGCTGGGTCATATTAACTCTGCGTTTAACCTTCTGAGGAGCTGCTGGACTGTTTTCCACAGTGGCTGCACCATTTTACATTCCTACCGATAACCTGTGAGGGTTCCAATTTCTCCACATCCTCACCCAATACTCTTTATTTTCCATCTTTAAAATTATTATTACAAAAAGTATTGTATTGTACAATGACATACAATTATATGTGCAACTTTATTGTTACGTATGACGTATCGTTATCACGCTAGCCATCCTAGTGGGTGTAAAGGGGCGTCTCAGCGTAGTTTTAATGTCCTTCGTGTGCTTCTTAAACATTTGTAGCAATGTCTACTTAAGTCCTTTGCCCTTTCTGTGGTAAAATATACATAACATTTTAACCATTTCTCAGCACCCAAACAAGTGGCATTAGTACATTCACACTGTAGCACAACCATCAGCACCATCCATCCGAGAACTCATCTCCCCCAAACTGAAATGCTGTCCCCATTAAGAACCCCAGCCCCTGGCACCCCCCCCCCTTACTCTGTCTTTATGGACTGGGCTCCTCTAGGGACCTCACAGAAGTGAAATCATATCTGTCCTTTTCTGACTGGCTTATTTCACCGAGCGTCATGTCTTCAAGGTTCATCCATGTTGCAGCAGGCGTCTGAACTGCCTTCCTTCTAAAGGATAAGTGATATTCCACCGCGCGGAGGGACCACGTTTTATTTGTCCACTCACCCAGCGTGCGGACGGCCCAGGCTTTACACTCACCCTCACCCCTCGAGGGACACTGGGCTGCCTCCAGCTCTCGACCACTGTGAATAATGCTGCTGAGGGTGTGCAGACATCTGCTCCAGCCACCCTGGCTTCCACAGCATCCACAAATTTTGCACCCCACCAGCCGCGCACAAGGGTGGCAATCTCTACCCCCTCACCAATACTTGTTTTCTATGTTTTTGAAAGCAGTCACCCTAAAGGGTGAGAGGTGATATCTCATGGCTTTGAGCCCCGTTTCTCTAAGGACTAGTGATACTGAGCATCTTTTCACGTCCTTATCGGCCATTCATTTATCTTTTTTGGAGACATGTCTATTCAAGTACTTTGTCCATTTTTTAATCAGGTTGTTTCCTTGATGTTCTGTTGTGAGAATTCTTTATGTATTCTGGATACCGGGCCATTATCAGATACTTTGCAAATATTTTCTCCCTTATGTGGGTTGAATTTTCAATTTCTTGATGGTGTCCTTTGATGAATTTAAGTTTTCTATTTCAATGAAGTCCATTTTACTGATCTTTTTTTTTTTTTTGCTTGCGCATGAAGATACTTGTGTATATTTTTGCTTGGTATCGTATTTTAGAAACCATTACCCCCTAACCCAAGGTCACAAAGATCTATGACACCAATGTCTCTTCTAAGAGCTTTATAGTTTTAGTTCTTGCATCTGAGTCTTTGATCCATCCGAGTTCCTTTTTGCATACAGTTTAAGGCAGGGATCCAAATTTATTCTTTTTAATTAATTAATTGA
The DNA here is from genome assembly GCF_963924675.1 of Phocoena phocoena. Taxonomy (NCBI): domain Eukaryota; kingdom Metazoa; phylum Chordata; class Mammalia; order Artiodactyla; family Phocoenidae; genus Phocoena; species Phocoena phocoena. The sequence continues at coordinate 1,372,916 of NC_089233.1, forward strand.
TTGAGTTTTGGCTGCGTTGGGTCTTCGTTGTTGCTCACGGGCTTTCTCTAGTTGCGGCTAGTGGGGGCCGCTCTTCATTGCAGTGCATGGGCCTCTCATCATGGTGGCTTCTCTTGTTGCGAAGCACGGGCTCTAGGCGCGCGGGCTTCAGTAGTTGAGGGCACACAGGCTCAGCAGTTGTGGCGCACAGGGTTAGCTGCTCTGCGGCATGTGGGATCTTCCCGGACCAGGGCTCGAACCCGCGTCCCCTGCATTGGGAGGTGGACTCCCAACCACTGCGCCACCAGGGAAGTCCCACATTTATTCTTTTGGAGTTACCTCAGCACCATAAAATAAATTAGGAAGTGATTCTTCATCTTCTACTTTTGGGAGTTAGTTCCTTCTATAAATGCAGGTAAAATTCACGGGGAAGCTTTGTTGGAAATATTCTGGTTGCTCATCACCTACTATGGGTCTATTCAGATTTTCCATTTCTTTTGAGTCAGTTTGGATACTTCGTGCATTTCTAGGAATTTGTCCATTTTATCCAGATTACCTATTTTGCTGGCAAACAGCAGCTCGTAACATTCTCTTAACATAGTTCTTCATATTTACGTGAGGCCACTTCCACTCCCGATTTTACTAATAAGAGGCGTCTCTCGTGTTTGTTTCGCTAGTCTAGCTAAAAGTCTGTCAGTTTTATTCCACTGTGGTAGGAGAATGTACTTTGTATGCTTCTGACCATTTTAAATGAGGCATGTTTCGTGGCCTGACATACGCTCTGTCCCGGACAGCGCTCCCCGTGAGCTGGAGAAGAACGTGCGTTTGGCTGTCGGGTGGAGCGTTCTACGGGTGTCTCCATGCCTAAATGTCCTCGCCTACAAATCGGGACAGAAATCCCTGCCTCCTGAGCTTCTTACACAAACTCAAGGAGACAGGTACACAAAGGACCCATCGCAGCTCTGCATTCAGAGTAGGTGGATGTGAGCTAGGCTGCGGGCGTGGCGGAGATGAAGCGACGCTCAGGTAAACTAGGGAAGAGCCCTCCCTCACCTGCATGTCGGCTCCTCTGAAAGCTACTCAGCCCGCGGATGCCAGGGCTATACTTTGATTTCCTAGAAAAGTCTGACTCAGAGGATCCACCTTCGTGGCAGGGGCGGTGGGGTGGTGGGGCAGAGACCCAGAAGCGCTGGCCTGTGTGGGGCTTGTCGCGCGCGTGCCCCGGGAGACGCAGTCCGCGGGAGTGGAGGCGACAAACAGGGTTTCTCTCCTGTGCTTCCGGGAGGGCAGTGCGGCACCGTCTGCACTTACACCCTGCGGCGCCCCGCAGATGCCGAGGAAGAGCCGCCAAGTTGAGAGCGGCGCGTCACCCCCTTCCCCAAGAGCCCCTCCCATGCACACAGGGCCACCGGCTTTCAGAGGGAGCCTACCGCCCCGTTCAGCAATCCCAGCGGGCAAAGAGTACTCCGCAAGAGGGGAAAACAGGCCGGTGACAGAGAAAAGTGCTTCTCTCCACACAAATTCTCCAGAGGCAATGGACTTCCAAGTGGCCATCTGTCAATGAGATTAGCATCCCAAAGCCACACAGCCACACAAGCAAGGAGCCTGGCTCTGGCTGAGCCCAAACTTCATTACAGGAGTAGAAAAAGTCCCATTTAAATGATAACAGGAAGTGCTCAGGAAGCATCTTACAGAAGGAAGATCCCAACTGTACCCCAGCTTCCAGGCAGCGATCAGGAGGGCCGGCCTAGGCAGGCTGGACCACACCTGCCCCTCCCCGCAGGCCTTCCCCTGGCCTGCTGCCACCCTGGACCTTCCACGGCTGAGCGTGGAGGAGAGGAGGAATATCAGCTGGGGGCACAGTCACCACGCGGCCGCTCCCCCAGACCGAGCCTCCCTCAGGAGGGCACAGACCTGCCTGCAGCCCCACCTCCAGGGCCTGCCTCCCTTCTCTTCCCTACTGGTCTCTCCGCCGCACCTTCCACTGTCCCTTCAGGTCTCCTCTGAGAGATGCCTCCCCGCGTGACCCTGCCACCTGCCCAGCCCCCCTCCAGGCGCAGACGCCGCCCCAGTGCCTCAGCTTCCTTCCGCCACAGCACACCATGCAACGCGCCACCATCTCCGTCCCATCAGACGGTGTGTGCAGGAGGGCAATGGCCACACAAGGTCCCGGCAGAGCACCCAACACCCAGGAGGGGCAGCAGATCCGTTCTGAACGAACAAGGAGCCAAACAGACGCCCGACCAAGAGACCAGGGCACCCGAGGGCCAGGAGATGCACAGGCCGTGTGCTGCAGCAGGAGAGGGCGGTGCGCCCGCCAGCCTCCGCCAGCTGTAGCGGGGCCCAGGGCCCAGACCGCTCAGACCTGTGGACACTGGAAAGAGGGACGCCCCTGAGAGCACACACTGGCAGCAGTGGCCGCTGTCAGGCTTCCCAGGGTGGGTGGGTGCCCCGGGAGGGGCACCGAGATGCCAGGACGCCGTGCCCCCACTCCGGCCAGTGTGCTTCTGAAGCACTGCTGACCTGACCCAGCACGGTGCACACGCACATACACCCCTGCTCACCGGGAACGTCCACGGGGAGACGGGAGCGATTCCACTTCTGCTCTCTCTCGGCCGCAGAGGCCGGGGGGCTGACGCACGAGGATGCCAGAGGCCGCCGGGCGTCTCCAAGGAGTCACACCCCTCAGCGCGGCTCTCACTCTGTCCCGTGATGGAGCCCGAGGAAAGGAAGTGAAGGAACCTGACCCCCGCCAGCCTGCCCACCGCTGCGGACGACGATCGTGCTGCCCTCTGCTCTCTGAGGGGAGGGGGCAGCCCGCAGGCCCACCTGCTGACGGCGGGCCGAGCACCGGCCAGCGCCGGCTCTGGGCGGACTCAGTATGTTTAGAATGTAAAAAGAAGGACCTGGCGGCCTGGGTAATTAGAACACAGCTGTAGCTACAATAACTAAAGCATGGTGGTGTTATCACACGTCAAAACAGTGAAATGGAACTGAAAATCCTAGTGTAGACTCAAATCCGTGTAGGAAATGGGCTTAGAGGAGACGTGGTCATTAGAAAGTCCCATCGGGACAACCGGGAAGCTCTCCGGAAAAAACAAAGTGAAACCCTACTTCATAGCTCCTATCAAAAGTCAGTCTCGGTGGATCAAAGGTTTTCAACATAAAATCATGAGAGAGGACAATACAGGAAAAAATTCTGATGACTTAGGAAAGAGAAAAGTCTCTTCCACATTCATACAAAAACAAAACAGAAGCACTAAAAGCAGAGGCTCACGTGTTCAGCTAGAAAAAAATAAAAATGAGTGTCTGGAAGAAAAGCTTTACAACCGAATAGAAGGGAAATGTCAAACTGGGAAACCTTATTTTCAGACAAAGGGCTAATTTCCTTAAGCTATTAAAAGCTTCTCTAAAAATTAATTTTTAAAAAGACAGAATAAATGGATAAAGATTATGAACGAATAGACAGAAAAATATGTAATTAACAGCTACACTGAGAGCACTTGACAAAAGCCGTGCTCTGAATGCCCAACAAGCTAACAGGAAAATGCATGGGAGAATCGCAAGGAGACACCACTGGACGCCTACCCGGGGGCTGGAAGACAGACAACCCCAAATGCCGCAGGGACGCGAGCACCGGAACCCCTGGGGCTGGTGGATGGGCAACCGGCAGCTTCTCATCAGGATGGACATGCGGCCGGGCCGGGCCTCTGGTGTGCTCAAGATACAGAAGTACGCATGTCCTCCAACACACGTGTACAGGGACGTTCTTAACTTTATTCCTGAGAGTCAACACTGGGTACCGCCCAAACACGCACCGGGAGAAGGGACAAATGAGCTGCGTCAGCATCTAAAACCAGGAGGGCAGCGCTGGGCAGCAGGTGGCAGACACGCAACTCACGGTCACCCGGGGTTGCTGTTCTGAGCCATGTGCGCACAGCACCCTCACAGGGGACCCCGCAGGGCCCGCCCGGTCAGTGAGAGTGAAGGACCCCCAGATCTGCACAGCAGCTCTCCCTGCCACTGAGCCGCGCCCTCAGCGGACGACACTGACCACACACCGTGTAAACACTGGTCACAACACGGTGCCCTGAGCCCCGTCCACTCACGCGAGAGGAGGGGGGGATGCACTGGCCAGGCCTGACTGCAACGGAGAACAGCAAGACAGAGGGTAGGGACAGATCTGTACTGGGAGACAGGGCGGCTGGTAAGATCACATTTGTGAAAAGACACAGAGACACGTTAGGGAGTGTGCTGCTGAGGTACCTGAACAACGAGTGCTCCAGAAAGAGGGGCAGCAAGTGCAAAGGCCCTGGGGTAGGCGCATGGCCTGCAAGTGTACGAGCAGCAGGGGCAGGATGAGGGGGAAAACATGGCAGGGGTGGGGCGGAAACAACGGCCGCTCTGGGCCCCCCCCCTGTGAACAGCTGAGCTTCCTCTCTGACGGGCAGCCACCATGTGAGGACTTGCGGCAAAAGCCCTTGACCTGGCTCCTGTCGTACTGCCACGGGGAATGCTGCTGGGGGGCGGGGGGGTGTCGCCAGGGTATGACTGGGGACGCCCATTAGAAGGCCAGGGCGCTTCCCTGCTGGCGCAGTGGTTAAGAATCCGCCTGCCAATGCAGGGGACATGGGTTCCAGCCCTGGTCCGGGAAGATCCCACGTGCCGCGGAGCAGCTAAGCCCGTGCGCCACAACCACTGAGCCCGCGAGCCACAACTACTGAAGCCCACGCGCCTACAGCCTGTGCTCCGCAACAAGAGAAGCCACCGCAGTGAGAAGCCCACGCACCACGACGAAGAGTAGCCCCTGCTCGCCGCAACTAGAGAAAACCTGCGCACAGCAACGAGGACCCCACACAGCCAACAAATAAATTAATTAATTAAATTAAAATTTTTTTTAAAAAGGAAGGGGGCCAGTAAAATACCAACAGTAAGAGGTCAGGGTGGTGGTGGTGGCGGAAGCCCAGCTGGTGCAGGACTGGATGAGCTCTGAGAACCTGCAAGATTTGGCCTAATTCCCTACAATTTTTTAGCTCCTGCTTCACTGCCGTTCCCCGGCACACCTACCTCACAACCTTGCCGATCTCAATGGTCAGAAAGATGACCCCTGGTATCTGCTCCTGATCCTCCCTGCCCCATGCCTGCCCCAGACCTGGGCAGTGGGTCTGACTCTGCCCAGGAACCGCAGCTCTGCCGTGGCCCCGTCCTTCGGGCCCTGCACCCCACAGACCACCGCCTCCACTTCCTCCTCACCCTCTCACCCCCGCCCCCAAGTCGACCCTAACAATCGCCCCTGTACACACAGCTTCACGTCCCGAGTCCTGGCCATCGCAGTCAGCTGACGAATCTGCTCCACCAGCGCAGACGACTGTCACTGAGGAAAGACACACCGCCAGGCCGGCTGGCCCACCCCTAAACTCAGGACAGCAATCCCTAGTGGCCACCACACTGCACCCCCTGGTCCCCTCCACCTCTGACGACTACTTCATGTCATTCTGCCTTCACCAACCTCAGGCTCAGCTGGTCAGTCTTGCTTGTATTTCACTGAGAAAACAGAAAGAGACTTTCTCTAAGTGCCGGCCATTGCGCCCGCCGCCTGCCTGCCCCTGCGTCCGTGTCCCGTGCGTTCCCTCCACTGCAGCGGGTGACTCTCCATGCTCCACAGTGAGGCAGGTCCTCGGTCCCATCTCCTCACATTAACAACGCACAGACCCCCAGCTACCTCCCCTCTTCTCCCGGACCATCCCATGAACGTGCAACTCACAGCATCTCCTGCCCTCCAGGGAGATCCATCTTGTCTGTACATCTCCCCTCCAGATGCCATCCCAATTCTCTCGTTCCCTCTATACAAACAAACCAACCCGCCAACACAGCATCCCTCTCTGCCCAGGCTCTCAAACCCCGTCACCCGGCTTCCCCCGGACACCACCCGCCACTGTCAAGGCCACCGTGAACCCCACTCTGCAGAGTTCTGAGCCCTCACCTCCCCAGGTCAATGTGCAGCTTCCACGCACCACGAAACGCCCTGACACCGGCCTTCCAGAACAGCCCACAATCCCGGGTTCTCCCGCCCACCAGCCCTCCACCCCAGTCCTTCTTCTGTCCCCACAGCTCCCCGTTCCTGAAAGGTGGATCCCAGGGCTCAGCCCTCCCACCTCTTGTCTTCTGTCCATACTCACTGGAAGGAAGTGGGAGTTGAAGGACGGAAAATAAACCAAGGAGGCAGAAAAGAGAAGCAGACCTGCCCACGTACAGCCGACTGACTGCCACTCGGGGAGGAAACGGTGGCCTTTTCTGAAAGTGACCCGTCAACCGGCTGCCCATCCCGAAGAGCAGTATTCTTCACCCTGCACGCCCCCCACGCCACAAACTTCGGATGGATGACGGATATAAATGCAAACGACAAGACAACAAAGCTTTCACATTTTTCTGATCTAGGCAAAGAATTTTTAAAGAAGACACAAAAAGAGGCGACCACACAGGAAAGTTCAATAAATCGGACTCAAAATCAAGAACTTCTATTAATCCAAAAACACCAACGAGAACAGTGAAAAGTAAGCCACACACCGTATACAGAGAAGACATTCGCATTTTCTCTTTCTCTTTCTTTCTACACACGCACACACCCCATATAAAGCAGTGGTCCCCGAAATTTTTGGCACCAGGGATCAGTTCAGTGGAAAACAACTTTTCCACAGATGGGGCGGGGTGGGGGGCTTAGGCGGTCACGTGGGCGGCGGCGGGGAGCGGCAGATGAAGCTTCGCCCGCCCGCCCGCCCGCCCGCCGCTCACCTCCTGCTGTGCGGCCTGGTTCTTGACCAGAAGACAGACAGACCTGCACACGTCGGGGCGTTCCTAACCACGGTACTGGTCTGCGGCTCGGGGGTTGGGGACCCCTGACATAAAGAACTCCTACAGTCAGTGCATTTACAAAGCTAACGACTCAATAGAAAAACAGGCAGACTTGACTGTGCATATCCCCAAACATGGTGTCCAGACGGCCAATAAACACACAGAAAGGTGCTCAGCCGTGTTAGTTATCAGAGAAACGCAGAAAACCCGAAGGAGACGCTATTACCTGCCCACCAGGACGGCTTCACACAGTCTGAAAACATCTTGTGTGCGTGAACCCACAGGGCAAGCAGAGCCCCCGTACTGCTGTCAGGACCAAAAACTGACAGTCCAGCCTCAGTATCCACAACAAACGTTCACCGAAGCGATGGACAAGAATGGTCACAGCAGCGCTTCCCATAAACAGCCCCAAAGTGCAAACAACCCAAACACCCACCACCAGCAGGACGGTTCCGACAACTACGGTGCATTCACACGACAGAACATCACAGGACAACGACAACGAGTCGACGACAACCACACGCACCCCGCGTGACCCTCGGCGCACGCGTGAGTCGACAGCACGTGTGAGTGGCGGCACAGAGCTGGAGAAAGGGGAGTGGGGGGCAGGGGTCTTCCCGGCGAAGGCTACGGTGCTGTGAGGGGGAGAACACGCCGGTGGAAAGGGTCTGGGGGGCCCGGCAAAGAGTCCATCCTGAGGGGCTCGGCACCACTCAACCCCAACCCTCCGAGGTCAGTAGGGCTCTGAGTGTGTACTGCTGTCTCCAAGACCACAAAGAGTAAGCAAGTGGCACCGCCAAGCTGGCACGGTGAGAAAGCTTGGTCTCACAGGCAGGCCCGCAGGCCCTGCTCACAGAAAGGGTGCGGTTCAGACCCGGACAGGAAGGACCCAAGGACCAGCCTCCAAGAAACGAGATCAGAAGGCTGTCCCGGTTCGGCCAAAACAAGGGCTCCCAGAAAGAAAAGGACAAGTCCACCCGTGCGGTCCGGTCTCCTCCGGCTGCCACAGCTTCCCCGACAGGCACGGCTGAGCACAGCGGCCGCGCCTGGCCCGCAGGCCTCTTCTGGAGGACAGCGGGTGGGGCACGTCGGGCTCGTCCCTGCCAAGAGGACGCAGGTCCGGTCACCTGTGAGGGAGCCCGGCCCACCCGGCTCTGGCCTCCTGGGTCCAGGAGGCAAGTCAGTAATGCTTCCTCCTTCGTCCGAAGACACACTTCCAAGAGCTTCGATGCACAAGACCTCAGAAGGACCTGGCTGGGTCTGGGGTGTGGCCGCACGCGCTCAGCACTGGCCTTTGGTAAGAGGCCCCGGGCGTGGCCTCATCGGTCAGGCTCTGCACAGAAGGCGCTCGGCACCCACGGTGAAGGCAGTGACACCTCGGCCCCGGTGGTTCAGGCTACAGCCCTCTGGACAGGAGGGCTCAGAGCCTCCCAAGCCCGTGTACAGACTGGGCTGGGGACGGGAAGAGGCGCCCAGACAGGGCCACAGAGCAGGGAGGCCAAGACCACGGGCTGCCCGACGGCACGGAATGCGAGGCCAGGTCTCGCGGGTGCGTCCCGCGTGCTGACAGCTCAGGAGGGTGAGCTACACCGAAGGGGGGCGCCCCCGTTAGAACCGCAAGCCGCGCAACGTGGCAGAGCTCTGGGCGAGGAACGGCTCCGGGCGCTGGAATAAAGGACGAAGAGCCCAGCCGTCGGGACCTCTCGCCAACGCGCCGTGGGCCGTGAGGAGGGGAACACGGGCTGGGGGCGGCGGCCAGGCGGAGGGAGAGGAGACACGAGGTCAAACCCATCAGCTGTGCTGCCCTCGAGGAGCCCACAGCCTGGAAGACTCCGCAAGCACGAGGCCGGCAGCCAGAGTCACTTTGCAGCCCTAGACCGAGGCGCCCCCCTGCCCCTGGCTCCGCAGCACCTGACCAGCCGCGGGGGCCGCTGGCCGAGCTCCCGCTCAGCTCCCGAACAAGAGCGAGCCCCCCAGGGTGGCTCAGGCCGCTGTGCTCCATCGGTCTTCAGCAGCAGTTTGTTCCTCCCTCGTTTGCCTTCCTTTGTGCTACAGAGATAAGTAACGTTTCTAATCTCCGCTATCTCCCAGCTGCAAATGTTCAAGCACTTTTTTCCTTCTTATTTAAAAAGCAAAATCTCATTTTAGATTCGCAAGAGAGACAGCTCCCCGTCTTTACTGCACTAACAACCTGCCACCCAGAGGCCGGGCAGGCCCTGTGGACGGAAGGAACACGTCAAGCTGAGACATCAAAGCCCCAGAAATCTGAACTAGAAGATCCAAGTCCCTTCAAAACTCCTCCAGACGCAGTCCAAGGAGGCCGCCCACTCACCCATCACCTCTGCTGACAACCTGGAGGCATGAGCCACCGGTTCTGCACGGAACGGCCTCTGGGAGGCCACACTGGCCACACACCAACCCAACAAAACCGGCTGCCCCCTGCAAGGAGCCCCTGGGAGGCCGACCCGGCCGTGAGAAGCAAGCGCACACGGGGGGCCCTGGGACGCAGCAGAGTTGACGAGGGGCCTGGGGTCGCAGGCTCCCTGCAGGCGGGCACACCCACACTTCCCTTCTGCCACATGCTGGCCTGGCCAGTCTGGGGGACACGGGCACTGAGCAATTACCCATCAACAGACCGGGAGGCAGAGCGAGGCAGTGCATGCAGCTGTTGCAGATTTAGAGACGACACAAGAGTCGCCAGGCAGAGCAAGCACCCAGTGCATCTTCCGACCTCAACGGCGGGTGGTGGTCAGGGCAGGATGACAAAACCATGCCCCCCATCTCCACTGCCCCCACACACACTGACCTCTGTGCTCTTGTCTAGTTCTGCAACCTGAGAGAGGAAGAAGCAGCCTTCTGGGATCTAGCCTTTGGGGCAAGAATAAGAGATTTAAAAGAATGTCACAGACAGGCACTTCTGAGAACGAAAACCCTGTTTCCTGGTGGATGGTGACAATGTCACCTGGACTTGACAATGCTGGGGACCCTGCTCAGACCTGCCCAGCAGAGGGCCTGGCCTGGCAGCTCCCCTGCCCCTCACACAGCCAGAACCCGGGCCGCTGTCCATGGTCCTGGCCTCTGGCTCCCACCAGGGAGTCTTAGGATAGAGGTCCTGACCAGCGCACACACAGGAAGCAGGGGCGAGACGGAGACACTCAGCCCTCGGGTCATACCCTCATCCTGGCAACCTGTTCTGGTTCCACTGCCATCTTCGATAACTGTGCTGGCCCTGGAGGGGTTTGGAGGGCAGGACATGAACGGCCCCCGGCCCCAGCAATGCTGCGGGGATCTGTGGGGGGCCCAGTCCCCAAGGGCTGCAGTGCGGAAGCCTCAGGCGGCTCACCCTCAAGCTCACCTTCTTTCTCCAGACACGCCTGACAAGTTGACGCCGGTGTTAAAATCTTACCATTTATGTAACAGCTCAGTTATCAGCGGAGTCTCATTTGCACGTGTCAGAGGAAGAGAAAATCACCTAATTAACCACTTTCCCATCAGCAAAAGGCAGGGGGTTGTACTGCCAATTTCTCTTCAGCGCCTGTCTTCCCACCCTCTGAAATTCGCTCCCCTTTAATCAGAGAACATTTCTAATCCTTTGTCACAAGGGACTGGAAAAACTCTCCCTCCAATCACGGGAACTTTAAGCAGACCGCGCGGACACAGCCCTCTCACCACAGGACCTGCCGCCAAGGGGCGGCCCTGCCCACGGTCGCACGAGGCCGCCAGCTCTGCTCCCGAGAATCTCCGCCCAGGAGGCTGCTCGGGCCACTGAAAGACCAGGGAACGGACACGCTTCCCCGACAACTGAGCCAAGTGGACAGCCGTGACTGCGCCTGTCCGCTAGGCTATGCGCTCTACAGCCCTGAGCAGGCACAGGCCTGGTACGTGCTCGACACACACCTCCCAGGGAGATGGGGCACAGCGCCGAGGGCCCCGAACCTGCTGGCTGTGGGGGACCAACCACGCTGCCTCCCGGGGCCTCTGAGCCCGCTTCCGTAACACGGGAGTAAGCCCACCCGGCAGAAGAGGCCGAGGGGAGGGTGTGTGGGAGAGCCACCAGGTCCTCGCACGGAGGCACACGGGGGGTTCCTAGCAGACACCAACGCGCCACACGCACTTCCATCCCAACGCGGCCCCCAGGCCCACCCCTAAAGTCGGCATCGCCCCACCCCTGCAGGGGTGTAAGGTCAAAGTCTGGAACAGCCTCTGCCCCCTCTCGGGACTCCGGCCCCACAGCCCAAAGGAGAGAGACTCACAGGTCCCCCGAGGCGTCAGCACCCTGGGGGCAGCTCCCAGGGTCCCGCCGCACCCCGTCCCCTCTGCCTGGACGCCTCCACAAACGGTCACTCCTCCGCTTGCCCCACTTCCTCGGGCACTGCCCTGACAGCACGCCCGCCCGAGTGGGGTCCCGCACCAGGCCCGTGCTCGGCAAGACCACGGGCCACGCCGGCTCTGTCAACGCGCAGGCGGCGCACCGCGCGCAGCTCCACGGTCCCACTCCTGCTCGAGATGATAAACGGAGGAGGAAATGGGGGACGGGCGGGGGGTGGGGAGGAAGCTTCCCTGGACACGCTCTGCTGAGGGGCTCCCCAGGATCAGAGGACAGCAGCCAGGACGAGCACCGAGAGCCCGGGCGGCCTGGAGAGCTCAGCAGCTCCAGTCTCTCCCAGAAGCCGAAAACCACAGGCGGCAGAAAACTCAGACGAGGTCCCAAAGGGGACTCTATAGGCAAGGAGGGAGTGAGGGTGGGAGGTGAGGGGCACGCCCCCCACCAGGACGGCCCTCAGTGTGGCTGAACCCGGGAACCCAGGGCCGGCATCCCAGGCAGACTGACAGTCACAGGTGACGCCTGGACTCTGGGAAGCTGGTGGGGAGCGCACAGGCGTGGGAGAAAGAGGCCCCGAGGACCTCGCAGAGAGTCACATCTGCAGCCGGTGTCTGGACACCAGCGACCAAGATTGCTGTGCTCCGAGCTGCCTGGAGCACAGCGTCCCCGTCCCTCCAGCCTGGCTGCTCCGCTGGAGGGACCCGGCACAGAGCTGCTGAGGTGTGACGACCAAGCCGGCGAAGCCTGGCGGGCCGGCTCCTGGGCGCAGGCTATGAGCCCGCCCAGCCCCTCTAGCGGACGGCCAGCACCCACAGCTCCAGGACAGGGCTCTCCTGGGAGGGGGCTGGAGCTGGCGGGAGGAAGGACAAAGTGCCAACAGCACCGTGCTTTTATGGAGAAGGCTCGCTGCAAGGCAGCTCTGGGTTCAAGGAGTGCACTCGTTAAATTCTTACCCCGAACACCAGCCTCCTCATTCCGACGCCCCGATGCCCATTCTGGGGAATTCCACCGCGACTTCCCCAGCGCAGGCGAGCCCGACCTGCGCCCACCACAGAAAGCGCCCCAGTCCCCAGCCGGCGCCTCACGCCACCACCTCCCCTTCCCGCGAGTGGACCAAATGCCAAAATCGTGACCCCCAAGCCCCAGTGGCTAGGGAGTCACAAATCCCAAGCCAGGGGCTCTTCCTGGGTGCAGGAAAGTGGTCTCTCCCCTCCAAATACTGAAACACACCAGAGTAAGGAGCCCTGCCTCTCTCCACGTACGGGACACCCGGTTTTCGGAAATCCACCAGCGGTGAGAGACTTGCTCTGCCATGGCCGCCGGGAGCCTCCCCTGAGAGCAGGACGAAGGCCCTGCTCCCTGTGGGCACGTCGTGAACAAACAGGGAAGGAAGGTCCCTGCCGCCCGGAGCTCAGCCTCCACGCAGGACGTCAGTTCCGACCACGTGAACAGGTGGCACGGGCCACAAAGAGGGTGAGGTGCCGACAGCCACCAGGGGCTGCCCGGGCGCGGGGAAGGGCAGAGGGCCTTGGTGAGCTCGGGGAGCAGCCTGAGAAAGGGCCCAGGCCCATGGCCCTGGGGGCGTAGACTCTGCAGAGAGGGAGAGGATGGGACCGCTCCCCTGCAGCCACGGCAGGGGGCGACGCGGCCCCCGGAGAAGGGTGTGGGCAGAAGAGGCAGCGGGCCCAGTCCAGCGACACGGCCGGCCAAGGCTTAGGCCCAGCTGGCAGCGCAGGTCGTGTTAACAGAGCGAGCCCACAGCCAGTGAGCCGTACTGCCCCGAGGCCGGCCACAGCCCGGGAAGGCCCCCTGGAAAACAGGGCGGACGGACTCCGCTCCTGCAGGTGTGGCTGGTGCCCTGACAAGAGGCCCCGCCCCCGGTCCCCTAGATCCCGAGCTCACCCAACACTCTCGCAAACTCTACGCAGGTCCTGTACCCCCAGTCCTCCTCCTCTGAGCGCGTCCTCCACGCCACGCTCGCTTTAGCAGCCACGGTGCCTGGGCAGCACCGGCGTGTGACGGGCCAGGTGCCGGCCATGCGGGTGGGGGGGTGGGGGGGTGGGGGTGGGGGGGTGGGGGTGGGGCCGGCCCGCCCCTTACCTTCCCTCTCCCTGCCTGCAGCCTTCTCCAGGCCACCTCCAAATGCTCAGGCGCACAAGAGGCAGAGGCAGAGGCAGAGCCAGCACGGGAGAGGCCCGCCCCGAGCTCACACGGGCTCCTGGGGAAGCCTGCACTGACTGCCTCCCCCCAGCTCGGCCGCCGTGCGCGCCACTGCGCCCGGCCCAGCGTAGGGGGCCCTGCCCTTAGCTCCACGATGGCCGGCAGCTCACTTCCCAGCCAGATCAGCGTCCCAGGGTGGAACGCAAGACAGCCCCGAGCCTCCCCTCTACGGGGGCTACAACTGGTTCCCAGGGAAAAACACGTCCCCCTGCCCTCCTCCCTCGGCCGCCCCCACTCCTCCGGCCGACACGCGCACCTTCACACACCTGTCGTCAACCCTCACAAACGCACGCCTCTGGGGATCACCTGCCAAGCGCTGTGCGTGCCTCTTGAGGCCCTGCTCCGACCTAGTGTAAGCGCTGAGGAGAAACCCGCTGTTCCTCTGTCAGGGAAGCTGGGGTGGGGGGGCAGGCGCACAGCACACGACCCTCGTCCTGAGAACCCCTTCCTCTCCCTCCTCGGCCCCGGCCCTCTGTGCTGACACTGGGGCACACTGAGCAAGGCCCGCCCGGCGCTCTGCCACCTCGTTTAGAAGGTGGAAGCACTTGTCTGCAGCCTGTAGGACCTCAGTCAAAACTAGAGAAAGAGCCTCACTTTAACCTCTTGTTGGAGTTAACGCAGGGCTGTGGGTGACCTTCCCACAGTGTCATAAGAGACTGGGACCACGAGACCTCTAGGCCAAGGCCGGGCTCGGATTCAGCGCAGAGGGGACAAGCGCCCAACCAGGTGCTCAGAAAAAACTATTTCAAAACTTGCTGACCGAAAAACCCCAAAATGGGTCATTTTAAAATAAAAGAGAACGCTGGGCATTTTCATCATGTATAACATTCCTATTAGAACAGAACAAACCGGGGGTTGTATCAAACCACTTCCGGTGGGGTTTGTGTCCGCAGTAACCCACTATTCAGGCGCGTCTCATTAACACAGAGGCTTAATTGGCCTTTCATGCCTGCATTGTGTCTCAGGAAGGAGCGAGGTGCAATTATGGAGAAAGGAGCACTCCAGCAGCTTCGGTTCAATTCATGGCTTTCATCGCATCAGAATCAGCACAGATGTTCCCTCGGAGGACACAGAGGAAGATGAGCTGCTTTCAAAATGACACTTTTTTAGTTTAAAACTTTATTTAAAATAAAGAGTTATTTAAGTGAAATTTACAACACACTGTTTTACTCCCTTTGTTTCCCTTGCTGTAAGGCATTAACTTTCAAAGGCTGGTTCCGCTTAAATTGATTTTTCATTTCAAATGAACATCTGTGTTTAGGTCTAAAAAGCTCTTTGCCGAAACATACAGAGCCCCGGAGGGTCTGAACGAAGCCCGCCTGGCTACACCTGACCACGGCCGGGAAGGCCTGCTTGCTCCGGGGCCCAGGGGTTGGGGGTGCAGCGGCTCCTGCCCCCCTCCTCCTGAGCTGCTGAGAAACTGTTTTCTTTGCAGAGTGGAGACTAAGAAGGCAGCCCCAAGGGCAAATGCTTAGCCTCAGTGCTTCCTCCCTCGGTGAAGGCTCACGCAGAAGCCGCGGCCAGACGTGGTCCGCGGGGTCTCCAGGAAGGCGGCTCAATCAAATCCAGTTCCTCCTTCAACTGTGTGTGTGTGTGTGTGTGTGTCTGTCAGGCAGGCGCCCCCTCCCCACTCCCACCCCTCGACCACCCTGGGTCCCACGGGGTCAGGCCTGCCTCTAGGGCCCCCACTGCCATGCACGCTACCTTGAGGGAACACACGGAAGTAGGGGGCCAGCTCTGCTCCTGAACTGGCCCTCAGATGACAGACACATGGGCAACCTCCCCACGCCTCTGTCTCCCTCTCTGCCCACGTGGACAATACCTGAGCCAAGCTGCCCATCAGGCCACTGGGGGCAGACCCAGAATCAGGCATAGAAAGTGATTTTATGAGCACCCGACGGGAATAAAGCATGAATTCAGCCCCAAGCCCAGCAAGGACACTCAGAAACGGGGCTCCCCGGGGCTGAGCGTCCCGGAACTCCCTAGCTTGGCGGGCGTGGGTACGACAGGCCCCGGGGACAGCCCGAAGGCCTCAGCCGCTTCTCTTGCTGTCCCTACACCCAGGAGCCAATCAAGTCAGCCCCACTCTCACCCTCCTGGTTACCATGGGAAGTTCAGACAGAGCTCACTGTGGCAGTGTGGGTCTAAATAGTTGGAAACACTTCCATGTTTTTATGGCGCTATATTTAGAAACCTCTAAATAAAACCCATGGAGCATGTTGCAATAATATACATTTTTTTAAACTCACTAATTGAATGTTGCCATTACAAGTGCTATTTTGGGCCATCTGCTAAATATGCAATTTAGGAATTAAGACTCATATCTTAGCGGATACACTAATTACTCCTTTGAATCCATTTGGGTCCCTTCTGAACACACACAAGAAGTCCCGTAGTTAGCAACAATAATCACCCTTCTGTTTCACGGTACGGGGTCAGGGCCATGACCAAGGGGCTGACCAGGAGCTCAGCTCAGCCCAGGGATGGAAGGGCAGAGAGAGTCACGAGGCCACACCTTTCCAGGCCAAGAGTCCGTTCTGGCCTCTTAAAGGTGACGCGAATTTCTGTATGTCAAGCCAAAGCCTTTCATCGAAGGCTTCCGCTCGCCGACTGTGCACGGTTTATCCAAGTCCAATGCCTACCCTCCCCCATCCCCT
This sequence comes from Phocoena phocoena, assembly GCF_963924675.1. Classification (NCBI taxonomy): domain Eukaryota; kingdom Metazoa; phylum Chordata; class Mammalia; order Artiodactyla; family Phocoenidae; genus Phocoena; species Phocoena phocoena. The sequence continues at coordinate 1,388,948 of NC_089233.1, forward strand.
GAAAACAGTGCTTGAAATATTCTTAGAACCCATTCCGGCGGCCAGACTGTAAGTTAAGTGACAGGCCCGCGACGACTGAGTCGTCCCCGTCCCCACGGTCCACGTCCCGAGGTCCCTCGTCAGGTGTCAGGCAGACCACACAGGGCACTGTGCGTCAGAGTCAGCAGTGGTATCACCTCCTTTTGTGTGACCCGCTACTTGTGTTAATACGGTCCAAGAAAGACTTTACTTCTGCTCTCACGACTCGGCGGTGATCCACGCTAAATTTCACTGACTCTGGTGCATGTCCCCAAGGGTTAGTCATCCCCTCAGCAGACGAAACGCCTCTTCTCCACCCTCAACAAAGGCAGTGGTTTTTTGTCTCCAGTGTTTCCCTTCTGTCCCAAATAAAATTTATCTTGCTGAAGGAGCCATTGTTTCAGACTATTAATAATAGACGCTTTGGGTTCTTCCATGGGTTTAACCAACCAGCAAGCACAGTCTCTGTATCAATACTCACCACCTGCCCCCACGCCCGCCCACGCAAAGACTCCAGGATACACACCCGCGCACTTCACAACAGTCCCCAGCAGAACAAGAAACACTTCTTACCCAAACAGAGCTCGGAGTCCTCCAGTTTCTTTTCTCTCTCCCCATTCCCTCGTGTACTGAGTATAACTGAAGGGGCGAAAAATGCATCAGGAAACAGTGAGACGTAAGAAGCTGAGAAGAGTCTCGATGTGAAGGCCACGCGGCACGTAAAGGCTGCATCCTTGGAGGAAACGTTAAGTGAAAACCGAGAGGGCAGGGACGAAGCACAAACAGGGAGGGGCTCCAACGCGCTCTGGGCCTTGCACAGCGGCCTGCAGGGGAGGGGAGCCCCCTGGAGACGCGGGCGGGATGGGCAGGCTCATCTCTCGCCCACGGGCCGGCACAGCCAGTTGCAGGGAGAGCCCGGCCAAGACCGGCAGGTGCCAGACCCCACGCCGCCCGTCCTCCTCGCGCTGCGCGTTCCCAGTCTCAGCCGTTGACCTGTGGAACAAGGAGCCTTCACGACCACGACCCTCAGGGATTGGTGCCCTGGTCAAGGAGCAGCACCCCTGACGAATGGGGCACAGCGTTTCCCTCCAGTCATAAGAGAACTGAGATAAAAGAAAAAGCAGGCTGAGGGAGGGAAGAAAGAGAAATGACCTTGCGGCCTTCTCGGCCCATTAAAGGACACAAAACCAAGCGGCTGAAATTTGATTATGGGAAATCAGAGGGAGGAAAGAGGCTCTACTTAAGTCGCTGTCCGGAAGACTAGACTCCACCAAGAGTTTCTCATCAGAGGAACAGGAGAATGCAGATAGGAAGCGTTTCCGGCGGGCTTGGGAGGGGACGTGCAGGGTGGCGGGGTGGGGGCAAGCATCTGACGGGTGCGGCCAGGAGGTCGCCACCTGCACCCCCTCACCCCGATCGGATCGGCCAAGACCAAAGACCTGCCAAGAGCTGGAGCGAGGCCGTGGTGAGCGGCTGCAAGGCGCTCGCAAACACCAAGGTGCACGTCCCCTCGGGAAACAGCTCAGCAACCTCTCGGAAGCCGAGCGCGGTCATGACCCGGCCACCCCGCTCCCAGGTACCCAGTCAGCAGAGCGAAAACTTCTGTCTGTCCACACAGAGCCAACGTCTTTAGCAGCTTTACTCTGTTCCACCCAAAACGAACTCAGATGGCCTTCCACCGACAAGGGCTACATGATGGAATTCTACCGGCCCACAAACAGCAGCCAGCTCTGCTTCACGCGACAGCGCGCGGGGGCCTCAAACGCGCTGGGTAAGCGAAGCAGCAGACCCGGACGCCCACACACCGAGTGACTCCATTTACACGGCCTCCGGAAGAGGCAGAAGCAGAGGGGCAGAGATCACTGCAGTGGCTTCCTGGCTCGGGGCTCGGCGGGGGGGTGGGACGCACAACTCCCAGGTGAGGGCTCCCGCGCCCGGTTACCGAAAACCGACCAGAACTGGGGGAACTGGCGAGAAGAGCCCGCCGTCCCGAAATGAGCCAGAGAACAGCGAGGGGCGGGCAGACGGGGGCAGGCCCTGGGAGGCAGCGTCCTGACTGGGGCTGCGGACAAATGCCACACCCGCGCTCATCACAGCCACGGGCTAGCGGCTCTACAGAGACCATGTGTACACACTAGGCTGAACAAGTAAAGAGCGGGTGTGGAATGACAGCCAGGTTTCTCAATATCAAAGAAAAAGATGACACACGAGGTTAGAACGGTCCCAGCGGGAAGCAGGGCTCCCTGGAAAAGTGAAAGGGGCAGGGAAGACACCACTTCAGAGCACCGTGCAGTGCCAGAAAGAAAGGAAAGGCTCAGAAACAGACAGCAGCAAGTCAAACGGGCACACGAGCCCATTCAAAAGGGCTCCCAAAGGCCGAAGCTCAAATCAGTACACAAGTGCACACCAATATAAACAACCAACCAAGTAAATAAATGGGGAGAAGAAACAAGTCCTCCTCTGAGAAGCCCAATCAACAAATGTAGAAGAAACAAAGGCACTGGAAAACCACCACCGTAACACTGCGGTAATACATGCTGCAGGCAACATCCTCCAATGAAAGCTTCAAATTAGTGGGCGCAAGTTTGGGAGGAAACGGGGTGTTTGCACAGTCTCAGGATGTGCCCCAAGGTATTTCTTAATCACGAGGGGAACACCCAGCCTTGCACTGGAGGAGCGAGCGGTCAAGAAAACGCCAACGCCACGCACCCCCACGCGATGCCTCGAGAAGTCACAGCATCACTTCTGCGGTTTTCACACCTCAACCTAATGGTGATGAAAAATCACACACACCCCAATCTCGGGACATTCTACAAAACCCCTGGCCAGTGCTCTTCAGAAGACTCAAGGTCGGGAAAGAACCAGGAGATGACACGCCGTCCCAGACGTTAGAAACCAAGGAGGGAGATGGGGCGAGCCAACGCGCAACGTGGGATCCTGGCGTGGGAAATCGGCAAAATGCAAATGAAGTCTGAAGTGAACACGGCTGTCCCGCCGCACTGTCTAGTTCCTGGTAACTGCACTGCAGCTGTGCAGGATGCCGAGTCAGGGGCGCTGCGGGGAGAGGGCACCTGAGCGCGGCACACTATTTCTGAGACCTTCCTGTCAGTCAAGATAAAAGGTGGAGCAGTGGTTAGGAGTCCGCCTGCCAGTGCAGGGGACACGGGTTCGAGCCCTGGTCCGGGAAGATCCCACATGCCGCGGAGCAACTCAGCCCGCGCGCCACAACTACTGAAGCCTGTGCACCCAGAGCCTGTGCTCTGCAACAAGAGAAGCCACCGCAATGAGAAGCCCGCGCACCACAATGAAGGGTAGCCCCTGCTCGCAGCAACTACAGAAAGCCCGTGTGCTGCAAGGAAGATCCAATGCAGCCAAACATTTAAAAAAATCTAAAAGAACATGTAGGATGACCGGCCCAATGGCAGTGCCATCCCTAAGGGCATGCTTACGTGTCCTCAGGACAGAGACCCTGGGAACCTTCCCAACCCGGGCCCGGCTCCTGTCCTCCCGCACGGTCAAGGCTGGGGCGCGCTCTGCTCACCAGGAACACAAGAAGCGCAGGCCCAGGCCCCTCCCTGGGAAGAGCCGGTCGCTCCGTCGCCCCCCTCACGGGGCTGCCTTCCCCACAGCAGAGGCTGAATGGCCCTCACCTGACAGACAGACACGCCTTGAAGGTGGGCACTTCCACCATCTACATGGTGGGGTGTTTCTTCCTTTTTCACAAGGACCAGAAAACGACAGCTTGCAGGACAAATCTGGTGTGCAGCCTGTTTTCGTCAGTCGGGCTTCCCTGGAGCACAGCCAGGTAGGTGAGAACCGGCAATCGTCTCCGGATGCAGCAGAGCTGAGTGTTTACGACAGAGACCCTCCGTGCCACAAAGCCTGGTCCTCTGGGCTGCTGACCTGCCTTACGAGGCCAGCGGGTGGCACGGAGCTTACAATCCTGACAGGGCTTTCAGGAGAACACTACTGCACTATTCAGAAAGACTTTCTAGAAGACTCTGCCCCCAGGACGGCAGTGCTGCACTGAAGCATGAGCTCTGACCCACAGCAGCAGCCGGGAGCAAGACACTAGGGACCCCCACCCCCCCCCCCCGGGCTGCGGATTCCAAACAGCCAGAGTGGCAGCACCTCGGGCGTTTCCGCTCTGTCCTCCCCTACGCATCCCAGCCCTGCCGGACGGCACGGAGATGTCAGGTGCGTACCCCACCTCACCCGAGAGGAGCCGCGATGACCCCCCACCCGGGAGGGCAGTCAGGCGGCACCGCAGATGACATCCACACGGCGCGTTCTGAGAGGGAGACACGCCAGCCCTGACGAGGAGGAGCCCCTTCTGGGGCTGGGCTGGAGCTGGATGCTCCCCCCGCAAGCGCGGGCCTCTCCGCCGTCCCCTGAAGACGGAGGCGTGGCCTCGCAGAGGCGGGCGGCGGCTTCTGCAATCAAATCCCGGCCCCACCCCCAGCCCAGGATCCCCAGTGTTCCTGCATTTCCCCCCCGTGGTGTGAGAGCCCGGCCACCACGTGACAGGCCACAGCGCACGCACCCCGACTTGCCGTGACCTCTGGGCGGCCCTGCCTCTCACGGCTCCTTCCCGGCACCGCCATGCTCACGGGCTGCGCGAGAAGAGGGGCCGGATGACCAGGTGAGCAGGTGGCTGCGTGTGAATCGGACGCCGCAGGAGGGGCAAGACCCGAGCCTGTCACCTCCGTGCTCCTGAAGCACCCGAGACACGCCACACGGAGGAGGCGCAGGCCTGCGACAAACGTCTCCGAAATCAGACCCGAAGAGCCCCGCCCCCCAAGCGAGGACGTGGCCGGGAGGGTGCGTGTCTCTGCCGAGCAGGCGCAGGCGCTCACCGGCAGGAGGGGGAGCGGGGGCGGGGTGGGGGGAGCCAGAGAGGGCGGGGCCTGTGCGCGTGTGGGCACAGGGGAGAAGCAGGGCCAGGCCACGCGCCACGCTGGTGTCGGCAGCTGGGCGTGGCGGGGGGCAGCGAGAGTCAGAGGGGACCAAGGAGAAGGCAGGACGGAGCCACAACTTCACACGGAGGAGGAATCGCACGCTCCAGAACGAGGAAGGGGGCCTTAATCAGGAAGGCAGGCGTGTCGCCACCGTATGGAGCTGACCAGCCGGGGCCCCGCCCAGAGAAGAGGATCCTGGCCACAGGCGGGCACAGCGTCCATGCATCAAGTTTTCCAGCACGCCCGCCTCTGGCAGAGAGGACGGCACAGGTGCCGAGGAAGTGCTGGTACTCAGAAGGTTTCCCTAGGAAGAAGGGGCACAAGAAGCGCTCAGGCCTGGATCAGTGCGGGCAGCACCTCAGGAGGAAGCCCGTCCCCGGGAAGCCCCAGGCCAGCAGGGGACAAGCACGTGGCCGGGTGAGAGACGCCCCGAGTCAGCTCCTCAGGCTCCCCCCGCGGCCACCGTCTCAGCAGAGCCGCTCCTTCTGGAGAAACTGTACACTCCTGGGGGCTGAGGGGCTGGGGGAGCTGCTGCCGCCTCAGCACGGCTCCCCAGGGGCCCCCACCCCCCCGCAGCTTCCGCAATCCAGGTGAACCCTCGTGCTAACCACAGGCGGCGAGCTGAGCACAGCGCAGGCAGCACGCCAGCCCAGAGCCACAACGCAGCAGGCCGGCAGCTGCCAGGGTGGGAAAGCACGTGCCAGGGCCTGTTTCTCCCCGGGGCGCCCTGGCCTTCGGGACAAAAAGCCTCCATTTCTATGCACGAGCATCCCCAAACTGCAGGACGCTCAGCACGCCAGGCCCTGCCCCACGCAGAGCAACGGCCCCGCAAGCGCCGCCCCCTCACTTATCTCCCAGTGCCCCTTGGGGGCAGCTCCAAGGAGATGACCATACCCCTCAACCCCGGGGCACCGAGTGGCTCTGGACCTCTTTCTGGGCTCCCGGCCCACACCCCCTTCAGAGAGCCTGCCACTCCCAGACCCCCGGCCCCAGGGGACAGAGCCAGCCTCCACTCTGCAGCCCTCCCCACAAGCTGGCCTGCACCCGGCTCACAGAGCACTGGTCTGCCCTGCGAGCAGCGGAGGCCCGCCCTCTGTCCCCCTCTCGCTGTGCACAAGCGGACTATCAGCCCCAAACACACACGTATGGGAGAGTCACGGGGGCCCAGGGCGTGCACACACACAGGCTGTACGTTAAGGGGGCACGAACACTGCCAGGTGGACTTGGGGTCGGGGTCTGGAGGCCCACCTCTCAATGCTCTACGATGCGATTCTCTCCCAAACCAGCACCACAGAAACGGTCGCTGGCAACAGGCCTCCAAGTGCAGGCTTCCTGGAACCCGGAGCCAGGACCCAGCAGGAATTTCCCCTCAGCCCCGCTCCGACGCCCCCTTCCCTCAGAAGGTCTGGGCTGGTGGTTCTGGAAGTACATCCGGTCACTCCTGCCGGCACAGCCCCCGTCTTCGGTGGCCCTGGCGGACCCTGGGAGGCAGGCTCTGTTGACAGTTTGCGTTCTGCACGCAGCGCTGTCACTGGCTGCACTGCCCCTCCAAGTCGACGGTGGACTTCACAGGTTAAAGGCAGCCCACAGACGGACTGTCCAGCGTTCTGCTGCTGTGTGGACTGCAGCTTATTTTTAGCAGCGAGAGCTTCTCTTTCATGCATGTTCCACCTCTTTCTCTGTCCTCTGTGCTACCCTCTGTGCAGACCAGGGCTGAAAGTCCTTGGCGGAGACTCCAGACTCCTCGCAGGCTCACTTTAGCGACCCGCCACTGGGAAACGCCGCCAGCACGATAGGCCGCCCTACGAACTCGGGCACAGCTCAGAGGTCAGCGAGGAAGAGCCCCATGCTCGAGGGGCTGGAGGGGGCTCTCCGCCAGGCAGCGCTTCTGCAAAGGCAGGGTCCACGCCAACAGTGCCTGTCCTGCTGCTGTCGTGTTCTGCCTGCCCCGACAACTCCCCTGTGCAAAACTCCCTCCTCCCCTCTCCACTCTTCCCCTCCTTGAAGAATCAAAACAAGGGCCCCAAACAAGGGCCCTCCCTCCCTCCCTCTCCGGTTCCTTGAGATGAGACAATTCCGGGCCCACCTGCCACCGCTCCTGACAAATGCCCCCCTGGGCGCTCCAGGCAGGGCTGCCACAGCACACGCCCACTTTAACTGGGACCGAGCTGGAAGATGCCACCTGAAGGGGCTCTGTCTCACGACCCTGGGCCCTCTCGGGGCTGCGGCTGCCCCGGGACCCTCCTCTCCCAGAAAGAGAATGTCCCCAGGCACTGCCCAAAGCGCCCCTCTGCTCTCCGCGTCTCCTGCCGGTACCACCCCCAGGCACCACCGTCAACATCCCAGGCAGAGGAACCTACGACCCTGGGCCCTCTCGGGGCTGCCCCGGACCCTCATCTCCCAAAAAGAGAATGTCCCCAGGCACTGCCCAAAGCGCCCCTCTGCTCCCCGCGTCTCCTGCCGGTACCACCCCCAGGCACCACCGTCAACATCCCAGGCAGAGGAACCTCAAACTGCTCTTCACCCCACAGTCTGATGCCAGCCCTGATCGTCCTATGCCCAGTGGGCTCTCTCCAGGAGGTCCCAGAGGCTCCTCAACTTTCCACGCAGCAAAATTAAGCCCAAGCCGTTGGGCAATCCTGTCCCTCCTCCCACATTCTCTGGATTAAAGGCACCTCCAGCTACGCAGGTTCAAAAGCCTGACTTACAAGAGCCCCCCGCCGCCTGCCCCCAGTGGCTGCCGCCACCAGCCCGTCCCCAGCACCACGGGCCTGTCACCGGACACCCTAAACTACTTCCTTCCAGCCCGTCTGGTCCCCACTGCTGCCACGCCAACGATCCGCCCTGTAGGTCACACCAAATAACGCCTCGTAATAAAGAAGAGTTCTGATCACGATACACCCCGACCCTGGCTTTAGAACCCTCCACAGCTTCCTCCTGGGTGAAATAAAGTCAGACTCCCGGGGTAGCCCCCCACCCCAGTCCCAGCCGAAGCCTGTCAGCAGGCCCAGGAGATGTGGGCAGTGCAGGCAGGGCTCTCGGACGCCAAGCCGAAGTCCTCCTCTGAGAGGCGGGAGCCTGCCCCCTCCCCAGCCCAGCTTTCCGAGCCGCTGACAAGAATAGTTCTGAGAAGCCGCTTCAACGCTGGGAGCTGTGTCTTCCGTTGCTTTGTTTCCCCAACACACAAAGCGAAGGCCTTTTTTTAAACGTAAAACATTGTAATTATTTTGGTGCCTCATTCCAAGAGAGATTTGTAAACAGGAGCACATGCTAGGAAAGGCGAGGATGGGGGAGGAGCAAAGGAGGAGGAGGCCTCAAAGCCACAGCACACGGGGCACCGACGCCCCCAGGGCCAGAGAGCAGACAGAGACCCCTGGTGGGCGCCCGACACAGAGACCAGGGGTCGGGGCTCAGCCCACAGAACCCACGGCCTCCTTGTGGGGCAGACGGTCCAGCGGGGATGGCCGCCAAGTGGAGCCCCATCGCGACACGCTCACGGAAACGTGCAGCTACACAACCAGGGACTGGGACGGGTGCACGTTCCAGCACCAGGGGGCTTCACGAGGAGACTAGACCGTGGTGACCACGGGGCTCCTGTGAGGAGCGTCCTTCTCCAGGCCGAGTGGGCCACTCCAGACGGCAGGCCCTGGAGGTCAGGGGCCACGTCACGGCATCCACAGGGCCAGAACCACACAGCTCTGAAGGCCTTTCCAGCTCTGAGATCTCGTGGCCAGTTTGCGCCCCACAGATGCAACAGCAACCTCTGTGTTCCCATGAAGCGCCGGCGCTGGGACCAGCAAGGAAGGTCAGCCCCCGGTGGGCGAAGGAGCCGCAGGCAGCTCACTGCCCCTCAGCCTCCCCGGCGGCCCTAAGGGAGGGTGGCGGGCTCACAGGGGGCTTTCAACAGCCTCCAGGCTGCTCAGCCCGGCAGCGCCGAGGAGCCCTCGCCCTGCACATGGAGCTGGCACCATGGCCCAGCTGTGCAGGAAGCTCCTCAGGACATCCAGGTATCTTCCTGCCTCTCAGAATACGCAGCTCTGAGGGCAACTTGGTTGACGCTGCTGCCAGGTCGGGGCAGTCCTGGAGTGTGGCCTGTAGGAGGTGTCAGTGCCAGAGCCCCGAGGACCCACGTGAGCCTCCAGGGGCAGACGGGGCAGCGTGACCGCTGTTTCCGTTTTGCCTCCCTCGTCGGCCCATGAGCTCCAGGAAGTCAGGGACCCGCCTGCTGTATCCCCAGCATCAAGCCAACTGCTGGGCACTGGCTAGTGCCACAGGGACCTAGTGCCACAGAAGCTGGGGGCTTCAGAGGGACCGGGCCTCGCGTGACTTTGGGAGACACTCGTGTCCCTCCCGCCTCCGGGCTGGCAGGATGACGTCCCAGCTGAGCCCAAACACAGCGGCGGTCTCGGTCGGCCTCACCCGCAGAAGAGTAACCACCAAGAGAAGGCAGAGCCAGGGTTCTCTCTGCACGTGGCCGACACCTGGGGCACAAGGAACCTTTAGGGGCTGGGAAAGTGCTAAATCCTGATGGGGTGCAGGTTACAGAGGCGGACACGTGGGCAATAACGCAAAGTCTCCACATACAACCTCCCCGTATCTTATACTCGAAACAGTCTAAGCAATGTTTCCAGCTATTTGAGAATCGCCACTTACTGTCTCCTCACTGCGTCCTGAAACGGCAAACCAGGCAGTGCCTCATGCCACTCAGCCAGCTGAGGGCCAACAGGCAGCCGCAGGCGGCCAGCTCCTGACGGAGAAGGCGCGGCCCCAGCGGATGGAGAGCAGAACCCGTCCTGGAGCCTCCGGAGGCGGCCTGGCTGGTCAGGACGGGCATCGTAAGTCCCACTTGCCCAGACGAAGACACCGTAAATCACCGGCAGCCACAGTTGGTAAAGGACGGGGCAGGACAGGACTTACACTCAGCTACGCAGCCTCCAAACCTGCACCCGTCAAGCAAAAGGCTGACACAGTAGAAGGTCACCGTACAGCACCTGTCTCCAGCTCTCCTCTCTGATGGGGAACTGGTCCTTGGTTGTTCCCTCCAGCTCTTGTGGGACTGAGTGTCCATCACGCCCTGGCCATAGGGCAAGCACAGAAAAGGGGGCGGATGGCCAGGACACGTCATCCCTGTGCGTGGAAACTGGCCCCAGGGAAGCACGAGACAGCGCCAGCTTGGGGCACCACGAAGCGCAGTGACAGCCCGCACAGAGGCTCCGGGACACCTGCAGCCAGCTGGCCAGCGCAGCAAAAGTCTGGTGGCAAGTGAAATGGGGGCGGCCGGTGTGGGGGGACACCACAGTGCAGAGGCACCCCTGGTTCTGTGACTGAGGCCAATACCAATTTCCCAGCCACTAGCAGAGGCGCCATCCTCTGTGTTTACCGAGTCGGTTCCTGCAACCAGGAAAGAGCCACCTAACGTACCTGGCAGTCCTGGGAGTTTTCTGGGCCAGAGATGAAGCCTGGCCGGCAGGAGCCTGGCTCCTTCAAGGACACACACTGGGGAGAGACTTCAATCCCAGGGGAGGAGAGCCTGAGCTGGGCGACATTTCCAAGCAACGATTTATGGGAACACTTGGTGCTAGAAAGCTGGTCTGGAGGCAATTAAGCCCATTTCAGAGCGGGTCTGGCAGGAGGTGCCAAATCGACAGGTTTCCTCTAGCGTGCATCCCTGCAGGTAAGGAGTCAATCAGGCAAAGGCTCCCAATCTGTTCCCGCTGAGCCAAGAAGCAAAGCTGTTTACCACTCACGCCCAGAGATGAGTAAATAAAGCTACCAACAGTCGGCACCCTCTGTGTCTCTGGCAAAAGCTTTTAAGTTACTTCAAGGAAGCCAGTGCCCCCGCCTGGCCCTCCATTAAGGTTCAGATGGACCAGACAGCCAAGAGCTGTGCTTTGTGACTCAGGGGCAGAAGCAGCCGGCTCTGGCTTTGAGAGCCAGGAGGCCTCAGGCTGCAGCCTGCAGCCAGCCTGGCCACCTTCTCCGAGCTGGAAGCACAGACACTCACCGCCGGGAGCCAGCAGCAAGGTGTCATGCTGCCCCGGACACAGACGCTGCAGGAGGCCTGGACACAGGCAGGGGCCCGGCAGGGCAGAGGCCTGGGGGACAGGGTGACACCCAACCACGGTCCTGGCTGGGCCCTGTTAGCCAAGGCCATGCCTGGGGCCACCCATCCCCCAGCACCAGGGGTCCAGCTGGTGACAGTGCCTTCCCCAAGGCAGCTGAGATCCCCTGTATTTTCAGGACAAGATTTGTGACACAGAGTTTTAAGGTATCCTCTGCATATTCATGACTTCTCACCCGTCCAAGTGAGCCGGGGACAGGTCTGGCTAACTCAGCGGCTGACAAACCTCCCCCAAGGTAAGCGGTTCCTAACTGGTGAGGAGATAGCTGGAGGGTTCTGAGTGTTTCCGCACAGGAGATGACGATTCACTGCCGGCCTTCTTACCCAGATGGAAGAGAGGCTTCCTCAGAAGCCCAGGCAGTGAGCGATACGAGACCCCTAGACGCTGTCATAACACCAGTTTGAGTTCCTGCCTTGGTTTCTACCCGATGGTCTCCCGGGGTCTCTTACTGGCGGCTCTTAAAATAAACTAAGGAGATAATATCAAGAGACAGTCCTGACATTTAGCCAGCCTTAATATCTCAGTACAACAGCCTACCTGAAAAGTCAGCTCAGAGCATCTGTTTAAAAGCAGCCCAGCACTCAGCTTCTGAGAAGAGGCCAATTAGCACGCAGCCCGCTGTCCCCTCCCTGCTGACGTCTGTGGTTCCGCAGGTGAGAGGAGTCCATGGCTGTCAGCCAGTCCCCTAAGAAGGGAACGACTCTCCGGAGCTACTTCCTACAAAGTGCATCTCCTGCCCAGGGTGGCGGGGGCGCTGACGGGGCACAGGAGACCAGGCAGTCCCACGGCCACTTCCGCGTGGCCCGCTGCCAAATCCCTCACCGGCTCCTCCCCCGTGAGGTGGGGTCAGCACCCTCCACACGGGCCCCTGGAGCTGTAGAGATGTAGCGAGATGATTAAAGTAAGAGTGGACGTGAGAAAGGGCTTAAAGGGTGGCCCGCTGACCCAAAGCTCCTCACAGAGGCTCCCAGTTCACTGATCCAAAATTTAAAAGACTGGACCCCAAACGGGCAGTTTCCAATTTCACTTCTGAATACATGACAACTCAGGCAGTCACAGACCCACAGGATGGGGCAGGAAGCCCCACCCCGCGGAGCACACGCTCGGGGACCCTGGAGGGTCCTGGCACAGTAGGAGTGCCTGCTCCTGCCCAAGGCTGGGTCAGGAACAGGGCGAGGGATGGGGTGAGCGGCGACGTGAAACAGTCCTGACCACCTTGGTGCGTGTGGACCCTTCGAGGCGCCGAGTGCAAGGCCACGCCAGGCGCAGCTCCACTCTGAAAACCCAGGCGTGAGAAGGCCCAGGACAGCTCCCGAGGCCCACCTGCGACTGCCACTCACAGCTTTTAAACACGCAGGGTTAGCAAGTTACTTCTGCGGGGAAGTGGTGGCGCCGCGAGCGACAGTGCCCAGCACCTCCTCAGCCCCACGCAGCCGTCGGCGTGCGCTGCCAGGCGGGACGGCAACCACACTGCCCGCCTGCGGGGGGGCTTCACGAGAAACCACAGACCTCAAGACAAACAACCCCTGCTTCACACTGCCGGGCAAACAGGCAGACGAACTGTGTCACTGTGTGCCTAACAGGGCATTTCAAAGGAACACTGAATTAAAATGAAGGCTCTGTAGTGGAGCGGTCCACGTGAGTAATGACGTGGGCCTCACAAAGGCTGGCCCGAGGGCTGTGTGCCCAGGGAAGAGCACAGGAGGGCGGCCAGGACTCCTGAACCCCGGCTTCAGGGGCTCCCCCAACGTTCCCTCCCTTGGGGAAGGCGTTAACACCTGTGCCACCGGTAACCCCCTGTCCAGCGGGGGCCACGGGGCCACTGCCGCAGCAGACACGTGCTCTGCGTGGCTGGGGGGGGAGGGGGGACACCAAGGAGAAGGCGTGCCCTGCCCCCTCCGCGCCCACGACGTGGACGTGGTGGGACAGCAACGTGGGTAACAGGTGGTTCCTGAAGGTGTCGCAGGTCACACAGGGGGAGCCCTGGGAGCACGGCGGGGGCACCTAGTTCAGCTACCAGGGGCCCAGAAACCTGCACAGAGAGGCCAGCAGGGGCAGGCCTGGCCCGTCGGTCAGGACTCTGGAATTAACCCCGAGCGCGGTGAGAACGGAAGGTGACACCAGACGCCTTTCACGGACGCTCCCCTCCAGGAGAGGGAGAAGGCGGCAGCGCCGGTGGGCCGCACAGGCCGGGACGGCGGGCGAGGACAGAGGTGTCCGGGAGCCAGCCCCGCCGGAGCTGTGGGGGAGGGGCTCTGCTGAGGGCAGGAGGACGGGGACGGCGGGGGAGAGGAGCCCTGCAGCCACACCCGCTGCACTCTGGGGAGAGGCCTGGACAACAGGCCAGTCACTGGGGCTCTCGGGGCCAAGTTCCCAAGGAGCTGGGCCGAGAAAAAGGCCCACTGGGGACAGCAAAGTCTGAAGGGTGCTGGGTCCCCACAAGCCCCACTGCCCTCGAGGACACGCTGGCCCTGGGAGCACCGGTCAAGACAGCAGGACAGAGGGGAACGGACGGCCTTGGAACTGCCCTGAACCGTCCCTGCACTGGCCGTGCGGCTTCAACTCTCTAACTCCCACCTGAAGACTAAGAACGGGCCCACCCTCGGCACCGTTTGTGGTAACTACAGCCAGTGCCTGTCGAGCTCCTGACCCACGACAGGCACTCAGTAAATAAAATGCATTTTTAGTCATACCCATCAGGTACAAGAATGCGCTGAGCCTACTTCCATAAACTCACAGTAAATTCGAGCCCGGGTCTGGACCCGAGAAGAGGCTGCTCCCCCGAGTGCTCGGGCAGCTGCTGAAGCTCCCAAATCAATTCGCTCTTCGGGAAGCCAGATGCTTGCTCCAGTCTGCATATATCCTTGATAGCTCTCTGATCCCAGACTAATCACTTCACGCTTCTGTAACTGAGCCGCATTTGTCCTCAGCTGGCTCCACCACTTCCTGCAGCCGGGAGCCCGGCTCATCTCACCAAATGGCTCTGCTTGAAAACTGGCAGAGTCATCAGCTGTCGAGCCCCAAGTGCCAGGCTACTGTCCACGATGCGACCCTGCTCCCTCCCAGGGCCGGGGGCGGGGAGGTAGAGGCCGGGACCCAGGCGGTCCAGCTCGCATAGAACAAACCGCCAGAAAAGGACTCTCACAACCAAAGCCCAAGAAGCCACTTCGAGAGAATGACAGTCAGGAGCAGCTCTGGATGGCCTCTCCAATGGCAGCCGTTTAATCAAGAGTCCTTAGAGCAGGCGTGGAGGCCTCTCAGGTCGTGTTTGATATGGGACTTGCTGGAAACAACAGAACACAATTAACCTCCATCAGAGAGAGGGCTGAGGGCTTGGCCTGGAGCCTCGGCCACGACGGCTCGGTGGCCAACCGCAGTCCCAGCACGGTCACTCCAATTAACTAACTTCCAGGGCTACTAGCTGGGCTGCCTGCCTGGCACTGAAGCCCCTGTGTCCCCTGAAATCCAGGAGCAGCATGGGGAGCTGCTGGGGCCCTCGGCCGGCTCCTCCAGGACCACCCCCTTCACCCCAGTCCCCGCTGGCCACCGGGCTCTCCTGGCCAGGGAGGAGGAGGGCCATCCACCGTCGCCCCAGAAGGAGGCGACTGCTCGGCCCCGGTGCTGCTAAACCCCACTCTCCCTCGCCATTGATCCCCTTCCCCAGGGACCTGCATCCACAGGAAGCCAGGAGGGAGCCAGCAGATGCCAGTGGAGGGGCAGCACAACACCTTCTCGTGGCCTCTTCTCCAGGGCGTCTAGGATCACGGGGGAGGGGAAGTGCTGCCTGGCACTGACCCACCGGCCAGAGTGGAGGCAACACATTCACCCCACCCCCGCCTGCTCCAGGAAGACAGATAGGAGAGGCCCCGCAGGGGTCCAAACAGATCTGGGACAGGCAGTGCTTTGACGATCTTTCTAGGCCCAGAGCCAGAGGGAACTCGGCTCGAGAGCCAAAAGCGCAGGGACGGAACGGCAGCAACTCCACGGCAGGCCTGGCAGGACCCCTTCAGAAGCAGCAAGCTGGCGGGGCCCCTGCCCTGCCAGGCGGAAAGGGCGGAGGAGACGCACACACAAGGCCCGGCAGGAGCAGGGCCAGGTCTGACCTTGGGATGTGGACTGTGCTTCCACAGGTGTAGAAAGGTACAGGGCTCCGTCCGCAGGACCGTGTGCTCTGCTTCCAGAGTGCTCCGTGAGGTACGGGTCACTCCTGTCTGGCAACACCCCTGCTGCTACCCGCCCATGACGAGGATGCCGAGGAAAACTTTGCTCGAGTCAAGTAAACAAAACTCTAGAACATGAAACCCTAGGTGTTTCCTCTCACCCGGGGAGGAAAGCACGCAGGGTCACCCGGCACCTCCAGAGGTCCCATCTGCACAGGGACGACTAGGCAGACACCCCCGACCCCGTGACAAGAGGAGACAAGCACAGCAGACACGGCAGGACGAGCGGCTCACGATCGGAGAGACAAATGGAGTTCTGTGGTCCCTGGAAGGCCTGCAGGGGCCCGGCCGACAGCCTCCCCCAGGGTCCTGTCTGCAGCCACCGCGGTCAGAGGGGCAGACGGGCGGTCACAGGGGACTCACAGCACACCCGCGTCTCGGGCCCGACCTCCAGAGCATCCGGGCACGGCAAAGGAATGAAGAAGCCTCTTCACCGCGGGAGGCCAAGCCCGGGGCTTCAGGGCACAGGACGGTGCCACCCCACAGCGACCCCCCACCCCATACCACGACAGCCCCCCGAGTTAGCGCGAGAGCCCCGGGGCACGCAGGCTCTCTACCAGGGTGTGGGCACAGCGTCTAATCCTGCCAGGCTTGCCCGGGCACTGCCTGGCCCTCCCCTGACCCACCACCGGCGGGGGGGGGGGGGGGTGCGGCAGGCACCCACACACTCCACATGCGTCAGGGGCCGGGCCCTGGATGCCTCCCATTCTCCCTCCTGGTACTCGAGGAGGCGGGCTCCCACCTCTGCCAGCCGAGTCCAGGGCCGTCACAGAGAGGGCATGAGCTGTGTGTGTGTGGGAGACAGAGCCGCGGGGACGGGAGGAAACCAAAGCGCCTCCGAGCGCCATGGTGGCTGCAGGTGCCACGAGGGGTACTTGCGCGTGAAACACAGCACCATCTCGGAGGACCAGATTAACTCGCTGGAAACTTTTTTTTAAACCTATTTTATAATTAATGATAAGATACTTTATGGAGTAATTACCCCAAAAGTCAGGGATATTTAAATAGATCACGAAACTGCTCCAACACGGCCCCTCCAGGGCAGCTCTCCCAGAGGACGGCACCCCCCCAGACCACACGCAGCCCTCAGAGCCCGCCTCCCTGCCTCCAGTGGAGGAGACCCGGGACTCCCCGCTGCACTGAGCCGGCAGCCTCCAGGGCCCCCTCCTGGGCACCCCATGTCCTGGGCCGAGATGTACAGAGACCCAGGTGGCTCCGAGCGAGAGCTCCTTCCTCTGTTCCAGCCTCACTTGGGAGGGGCCTCCCCTAGGTCAGCCCATCAACGGGTGGGCGACAGAGTGGACAGAGCTGAGAGACGCTCGAGCCCAGCCATGGGGCACCTGCAACGGAGAAGTGAGTCTCTGCGCGTGGACAGGATGTCCGGGAAAGGAGGACCTCGGTCCACAGGGTGACCCGGAGAGAACCACCCCTCCCCGGACTCCACGCTTTTCCAAACCTAAGCTCATACAGGGCCCCATCTCCTGCTGCACCGTGAGCTTCTGAAGGGGAAAGCAGGTGATGGCTCCCGCTGCCGGGTCCCCCATGGCCACCGGAAGGTGCACACAGCAGGAGTGCCTCCGAGGGCCCACACTGAGGGCTGTTTCAGGAAGGCTCCAAGGCGGCCTGGTCCAAAGGCTTAAAAACGGAAGGGCAAGCATTCGTTTTGAGGGCTGCCAAGGCATAATCCCCTTCATTCCTCTGGCTTTTACGAGAGGCTATATTAAAAATGGTTTATACATAATAAAATCGGTTATATTTATGGCAAGAAGATATGGAAAGACAATAAAATTAGCAGAGCACAGAAATGAGAGAATACTAAACATCCTTGGCTCTCCAACAGGAACAGAGAAGGAACAATCGAGGCTTCAAATTGAAAGGCATTTAAACCGATTTAAAATTCGAAGTTCCATCCCTCCTTCCCTGCTAAGCCCCGTCCCAGGGGGCCCTGCACAGCTCAAGGGCAGCACCGCTGGAGTCTCCCAGCTCACGCTCACACAGGGGGCCTGGAACATTCCTGCCGGCGCCAGCCTGGGCGATGGCAGAGCAGCTCAGGTATGTCCCCTACCCCATACCTCACTCCCCGGGGGCTTCCTGTACTGTGTGATTGCAACCCCTCCACTTCCTCCCTGGACCCTGACAGTGACGTCACAGTGGGCCAGGAAGTACAAGACCGACAGCCGTTCTCATTCCCGCCTCTCTGGTCAAGTGGATCCACTTCCACAGAGATGGTAAATGGCTGTCGCCAAAGACCTACGATCCCCGCCCACACAGGCCTGAAGGGCCTGACCACCCACAGCCGAAGCCCCACTTGGAACGGGTGCCCACGGCGCCAGGGGTGAGTCAGAATTCACGCCTGCTGCCTCAGCGTGGTCCTCTCCTCACGTCCCCAGGAAAACTGGACAGACTCGGAACAAAGGGCAAGTCCATCCGCACTTGTCTCAAGACCCTGACTGCCGGGGTAGCTCTTTCTCTAGGTCCATCTCACTTGGTTTCTGTTTGTTTTAAAGTAATAGACATTATTTTTAGAGCAGTTTCAGGTTTACAGAAAAAGCAGAGTGTCAGGGTTCTGCAGCGTGTGGGACGTTTGTTACAACTGACGATCGGACACTGTTACGTTACTATTAACTGAAGTCCACAGTTCACATTAGGCTTCACCTCTTGGGTTGTACATTCAACAGGTTTTGACAAATACACATTACGTAGCCACCATTCCTACGTCACAGTAGTTTCACTGCCCAAAACACTCGTCTGCCCCCCACCTACTCCCCTGACCCCCGTCTCCCAACTGTCTCCGTAGACTTTCCTTCTCCAGACTGTCATATAGTTGGAAACACACACTATGTCGGGCCTTCATGTCGGCTTCTTTCACCTAATAACACGCATTTACACTTCCCCATGTCTTTTCATGGCCTGATAGCTCACTTCTTTTCACTGTCTAGATGCATCACAGTTTATCCACTCACTTATTGAAGGACACCTCGGTTGCTTCCAAGTTTTGGCATTCATCAATAAAACTGACAGAAACACCTGTGTACAGGTTTCTATGTGGACTTAAGTTTTCACACCCCTTGAGTAAATACCAAGGAACACGAGCACTGGATTACGCGGTAAGAGCATGTCTGCTTTTGTACGAAGCCACCACACTGTCTTCCAAGACGGCTGCACCGCGCCGCACCCCCCCCCCCCCCCCCAGCGACGGCGAGGCCCGCTGCTCGGCGCGCTCGGGGGCATTCGGTGTCGCCGGCACTCCCAATCTCGTCCATTCTAACAGGAGTGCGGTGGCATCTCACTGTTGTTTTAATCTGCTTTTCCCTGACGACACGTGATGTAGGAGCACCTTTGCATATGCTTATTCGCCATCTGTTTACCTTCCTTGGTAAGGCGTCCGTTCAATCTTCTGCCCATTTTGTAACTGGGCTGTTTTCTTCCTTCTGGATTTTAAGAATTCTTTGTGTATTTTGGGTGCCAGTCCTTTATCACACACGTGCTTTGCAAATACAGGTAACCCTTGAACAGGTTTGAACTGCACTGGCCCACTTCCACACGGCTATTTCTCAACAGTAAATACCACAATACTACAGAGTCTGTGGTTGGTTGCATCCGAGGATGTGGACTATAAATCCACATTATAGTGAATTATAATTCACTATAGGTGAATTAACCCCTGCGTTGTCAACTGTGCTTTCTCTCAGTCTGTGGTCTGTGTTTTCATTCTCTGAACAGCATCTTTCATGGAGCTAAAGTTTATAGTTTTAATGAGGTCCCGTTTACCAACTTTTTCTTTCACACACTGTGCTTCTGACATCGTATCTAGAAAGTCACTGCCAAACCAAAAGTCAGTCACACTTGCTCCTTCACCTTCTAGGACAGCCGTAGTCCTGCACGTTACGTTTAGGTCCACAGTCCATTTTGAGTTAGTCTGTATGAAAGCATAAGGTCTGTGTCTAGACTCACCTGTTTGTTTAGCATGTGGACTTCCAGGTGTTCCAGCGCCCTTTGTTGAAGAGACTTTCTTGGCTCCACTGTGTTGCCTTTGCTCTTTCGTCAAAGAGCAGTTGACTCTGTTCATGGGATCTGTTTCTGGCTCCCTGTTCTGTGCCATGAAACTGGCTGTCTTTTCCTTCCCCAGCACTGCACTGTCCTGGTTACTGGGGCTTTACAGGAAGTCGTGGAGTCGGGGAGTGTCGGTCCTTCAACTTTGTTCTCCTTCAACATTGTACTGGCTCTTCTGGGTCTCCTGCTCTTCATACAAACTTTAGAATAAGTCTGTCCACATTTTGCTTGGGACTGTTTTCGACCTATAGGGCATTTTAAGAACTGACACGATGACAACACGCAGCCCTCCTACCCATGAGCGTGGGCTCGCTCTGCACTCATTCAGATATCTGATGTCCTTCACCAGAGTTTTACAATTTTCCTCATTACATCTTGTACGTGTTTTGTTTGGTTTATACTTAAGCATTTCTGTTTGTTTGTTTGTTTTTGGTGCTAATGTAAATGATATGAAGTTTTAAATTTCAAGCTAAGTGTTCACTGACTTGTATATATTGACCTTGTGTCCTGCAACCTTGTCATAATCGCTTATTAGTTCTAAGAGCTTTTTGCTTGATTCTTTGGCATGTTTATACCTAGACAATCATGTCATCTGCAAACAAAGACAGTTTTATTTCTTCCTTCCTCCCACTGTGCACCTTTTACTTCCTATTCCTTGTCTTACTGCATTCGCGGACTTCCGGTATGAAGTTAAACTGGACATCCCTGACTTGTTCCTAATCTCGGCGGGAAAGCCTCTAGTTTCTCACTTGGGTGAAAGATGTAAATATCTGACAAGAACTCGGCCCCTCTATCTACCACAGTGTAAAGAAAAACCTGCCCACTTACACACTGCGTGAGCCCGAGTGAGCCCAGCAGCGGTAAAAGTCTCTGGGGAGGCCCTGTCCTCTCTCATTAAGGCTATTCTTGGTCACTCTCTGGGCACACGGAGGCCCCACTGCACTGCAGAGAGCCTCGTAAGGCTGCCCCGGTTCTTAACGTCACGAGAAATCAGGTGGGAAGCAACCCGGAGCCAGGCAGCCTCCCACCCTGACCACCCGGAACAAGGACAGCTGGAGGGACAGCCAGCTCTGCTGCTGAGGACCCGAGACACCCCCTCCAGCCACCCCGACACACGGCAAAACTGGCCTTTGCTGTGGGACGTGAACTCCTTCCCAGAAACACCACAACTGGGGAGATCTTCCCCAACGTTTAATGACTGGTATCCTTGAATTTCAGATGGAGGAACATGACAGAACACCCTCCAAACTCCCATCAAGATTTCAACGGGACACCACGTGGAAAGACAAGCCAGCCTCCGCGAGAGGGCAGTGAGCCCGCGTTCCTCCAACCCCCCCATCCACGAACACCAGCACCCTGGGTGCTGTAGGCCACCCAGGGCCTCCCTCCCCCAACCACAGGTCTGTGCGGGAGCAGGTGCCTCATGCTCCTCAACCAGGCTGGATGCAGAGCAGACACGAGAAGGCTGCTATTCCACAGACGGTAGAGAGTCGTAAAACTGTCAAACGATGTCATTCTTCTCACTGAATTCTTGTTTTGGAAAATACGCTTCTCATAAGTACACTTCCTATTAAGAGGTAATGAGTTGTTTAATGAGATCATAGTATAAATATAATTGTAAATAATTTTTTTAGTATTTGTTTTAGTTCCCCCAAATGGTGAGTATCAGCCGATATGAGCCCTACAAACAAAAGCAGCTGTTTGGAGGAAAGGAGTCCTGAGGCTACAAGTGAGCACAGGGCTGCTGCAGGAGAGCGGGGGCGGTCAACCCGCGGAGGTCAGGCGTCCGGCCTCTGGGAGGCAGGGTGCTCAACTCTTGTCCATCAGCTCCTAGCGACCACACGTGTGCGCTCACCATGGACACGAGTAAAAAGCGTGCTAATAAAGGGCGAATATATTTAGCAAACAGGCCTAAATCCAAATCTGTGGAGGTGAGTCCCAAGAATCTACATTTTCAGGATATTTCCTCCACATAATTCTTCAGCAGCCAACTGGGCACCTGTGAGATTCTGGCATTGGGGAAGCACAGCCAGATTGTACCACACACAAGCCCACCCTTCCCAGTTCTCGAACGGGTCCCCAGGCAGGAGGGGCAGGACCACGCTGCGCAGCAGGACGAGGAGGCACAGGCGGAGCCGCCCGCGGACTGACCGACACCGCCCAGCCTCAGCTACACCACTCCCCGCTGAGTGCGCAGAGCTGCCTTCCTCTGCCTCAGTGTTAGGAAAGGTCAGGAAGTGGGGTCTCAAGACCCTCAGGAGCAATCCAGGCGACCGAGCATGAAAAAGCACCTCCCGACGAGGGGCAATGGACAGGAGAGCGCGTGCTTCGGAGACAGGCACACCCGCGCTCACAGCCAGACTCCACCGTGAACTAATCCACGGCCGTGGGGCAATGGTGTGAAATGAGGGGCACTGTGCCCACCGCGCAGGGCGAGGGCAAGGACCAAGTGAGAGGAACACATGGCGCGGCCACTGTCCCGACTCTGTCCTCCCCAGTTTTACAACAGGATGTGGAGCCCCTCAGAGGCACAGCCCCAACCTGACGCCCAGCAATGCCTCCTGGAGGCCCCTGCTCTCCACCAGGCTGCCTGAGAACGAGCCCACAGGCACTGTGCCAGGCCCCCGGGCCACAGAGAGGGTCCTCAGAGAGCAGGGCCCTCCCCGCTCTCCATCTCATCCCTGTCCCGCCCCCTTCTGCCTCCCTGGGAGAGTGGAGGGTGGAGGTCCTGCAGCCACTGAGGGCGAGAGGACCGGACTGCTACCATTTGCCGAACAAGGCAGGAAAGTGCACCGGGACCGCCTGACGACATCGGAGAACTGCTGCCCCACACGTACGTGGGGATCAACGTGTGTGCTTCCCTCGGCCTGTTCTCTGACACGAGCCAGCAGCAGCTGGGCTTCACGGCCAAGTAGGAAGTTCTCTGGCTCAGGGCTTCTCAAGTTCACACAAAGTATCAGGAAGCTTGAGAGAAGCGTCAGTAAGAGGCTGTGACCCTTGCTGGATGGAAGCCCTGAGCGTGAGGCTGGGGTGCAGGAAGCTTGAGCCTCAGGCTCGGGGACCCCACCTCCAACCTCAGCAGACAGCGGATGCAGGGGCCCGACCGTCCGTGCTGGCTCTTGCTACAAGGGAGACACTGCTTTCCCTGGGCTGGGCCCCCCTAGTCCCTTCCAATTACACCAGGGAGCAGAAGTTCCAAGGCACCGAAAGTCAGGGGACCAAACAAAGGGTCCTTTCAGCATCTCCTTCGTCCAACAATAAACAACATTCAGAGATTACTCACTTCTGCTTTTGTCCAAATGTCTGTGGAAACCTAGATTCTAACGCCCCTTTTGCAGGAGCCAGTAAAGAAGATTTTGTCTGCTTCCCAAGGATGGTGGTAACCCAGGCACCCTCTTGCCAGATGGTATTTTCTTCCTTGGGGGTGCTGAGACCACGTCTGTTCTCTGTTCTCCGACAGAGTCGTCACAAAGTGGATTAAGGATCTGACTTGGCTCCACACATTCCCTTTCCTCTCCTTTTTGCAACTTGTACAAATCATCTTTTGCCCTGCCTGGGTCCAGACACTGCAAACATAGCTCATCAACTCCATCTCTTCCCGGGGAAGGAAGACTTGTGACCTGGCGACATCTAAACCCTCAGCAGGAAAAGGCGCGCTTTTCCCGAAGGCTCTGGGATCTGACCCACAGGGCGAAGCCCTGGCCCCGAAACCTGAAACAGGAAGTTCCTTGGGTCGGCAGTTTCCCAACTACATTCCAGGGACCGCCGAGGTTCCACAGAGGGACAGCCACACAGGGACCGAGCTGGGCCCCACACGGTTTCGGCGCGGTACCAGTCCTGACGGCAGCTGCCACCACCAAGACCCCTGCGCGTTGTGTCCGTCCCCGCAGAGCGCAGGGTGGCCGTCGCGCCGACGACACAGGGAGTGGGACGCCCCGAGCCACCTCCAGGAGCAGCTCCCTGTGACCAGTGTCCCACAAGCATTTGCGGGAGTGGGAGAACGTGGGCTGCCTCCACACAGGCTCTGAGAAGAGAAGAGGGGCCGGGCGCAGGTCACCCACCGCCGAGGGAAGCTCTCCCTCCACACTCCCGTCACTAGGCCGTCCTGCCCTCCGTCCTGTCAGCCCGGCTCCAGCTGGGGCTCACGGGCACACACTTGGCACCCACTCAGCCTGATGCAGGGCCCCCAGCCAGAGAGAGATCCCACTGACACAACGGAAGGAAACCGCCCCTGCGAGGTGGTGCTCCAGCCACGGCTCGGCCGCGCTGAGGAAGGGTCAGGCCGGGGGAGGCCGCCCAGAGGACCGGCCGACGGCCTCCTCCCGCCCCGCGGCCCGGGCGGCACCAACTCCATGCGGGGCTGCGCCCGCCCGACCTCCGAAGATGCCCAAGGAAAAGTGAGTCCGCCCTTCGCTGCAGACAAGGAAGCAGGCTGACAGGCAACGTGGGGACCCGGAGACCACAGATGCTACTCCTCAGACGACAATGGCTGCTACCCCTGGGCACCTGGAGATGCCGGGAGCTCCACCAGCTCCGGCGCCCCAAGGGCCCGGTGCAGCAGGGACCATCCCCCGGCTTTCCAAATGGAAAAGCAGCCGAGGTGCCGAGAAGCTGAAGATGTGGACGCGCCCGGGCCCACAGCCTGTTGGTGAACACCTGGGGCCCACGTTCAGCAACAGGCTGCGAAGCCCAGGCCCGGACAGACAGACAGACAGACAGACAGGCCCTCCTCCCACTGGCGGATGGGCCAGCACGGGGCGGGGCGGGGCGGGGCGGGAGGAGGTGATGGAGACCCAGCCGACAGGGGGCTGCTCACCCCTGCGCCCTGGACAGCAGCCCGCGCAGCAGCCGTCACGCACCACCCAGAGCCGCCTGCCCACTGGGCGAGCCTGAGTGAGGAGCACGGCCAGATCTGAGCTGAGGCCCGTCACCTCACTCCACTGCAATCACAGCCCCAAAGCCCCCCCCAGCGCTGCACACAGGGCAGCCCTTCCTCCTCCGCGTTCCCAGGTCTGCGGTCCGAGGCTCGCCAAGGAAGGTGTGCCCAGAGGTCCCCTCTGCCTTCAGCCAACGGGGCCAATGTCCCCTGGCCCATAGGGTCCGTGGTCCTGGGAGTGTAACCTGGCCCCCCAGCTCTGGGCCTGTCTCTGGTCTCTGGAACCAGCCACTGGCGACGGCCCAGAGCCCTGAGTGTGTGGGGAAAAAACAAACACGCTGGGAGAAGCTGTCATTCAAACACCACCAGAGGCTGGGCAGGAGCAAAAGATACATCCTGAGAGCCCCCACCAGCCACAAGAAATCCACCCAGGGTGTTCCAGTATGTGCCCGCCTGAGGGTCTCTGCGTGGAGAGATGCAACACCTGTAGCTGGGGAGCCACACCCCTGACACTGCTGTCCGCGGCGTCCTGGTACCTGGAGGCCAACCCTCCACTTGGCCACGCTGACAAAAGCCGACGGTACCTGCCACCCTCTTCAGACAACAGGAAAAGCGACTTACCCCCGAGGGCTGCCATCGGGGACCTCACCAGCACACCTTCACTCAGCCCATCTCCAAGAAAGCAAAGCGGTGCGGGCAGTGCCCGGGATTTGTGAGGGTGGGATGTGGCCTGGTGTCTTAGATCTCATGGTCGGAAGTTCACAAACATATTTAAAGACCTTTTAAAAACCAGACTACGACATTTGATTTTGACTTTGTTTACCACTTAGAAAGGCCTCTCTGAGACAATAAAATTTCATGTTAAGGTCAAGAGTTCTGTAGTCTGGGTCTGAACAAGCCTCAGTCTCCCTGGATCTCCGAGGACCGTCCAGGCTGGTGCTCTATTATTTGGACTCCGAAAAGCCCTCCATCAGCTCCTCTGCAACACACCAAGCCACACAGCAGGCCATCACGGCTACACCTCTGAGGGGTCAAAAGCCCTCCACGGGGGGGCTTCCCTGGTGGCGCAGTGGTTGAGAGTCCGCCTTCTGATGCAGGGGACGCGGTTTCGTGCCCCGGTCGGGGAGGATCCCGCGTGCCGCGGAGCGGCTGGGCCCGTGGGCCGTGGTCGCTGGGCCTGCGCGTCCGGAGCCTGTGCTCCGCAGTGGGAGAGGCCACGGCGGTGAGAGGCCCGCGTACCGCAAAAAAAAAAAAAAAAAAAAAAGCCCTCCACGGCCCTGAAGCACCTGGCCACTTCCAGGAGCTATGCTTGGCTTAAGGTCAGACCCACCCCAGACCCCAAGGCTGGCAGGCAGCCCGCAGATGCCCCTCCAGGGCCTCCCGTTCCGGTCAGTCCTCAGGTTCTCCAACCGGCTCCCTGCCACCCACACACTATGGAAGCAAAGGCTTGGCCAAACTCGCTGCTGCCCAGACACAAAGAAACAGGAAGACCAGGAGCTCTCCGACCAGCCCCAGGCCAGCACCTCGCACACCCTCAGTGACCGTGGTACTGACCCTGCGCGGAGAGGAGGGCAGGTGCCGCTGCCCCTTCCACAGACGGGGACTGCGGCGCGGACAGGCTGGCCGGCTCTGTCCAAGCCCCACGCCTGGTGGCAGCAGAGCCAGGAACAGCCTCCATCTCACTGGGGGCTGGGCTCTTTCCCGGTACCAAGCTGCCTCAAATACAAGGCCAAAGCTGGAGTCAGGGACAGGGCACTTGTGACGCTAGAAATGAGGAGGAGGGAAGTGGGAGAGTGCGGTGCACTCTCGGAAGTGCCTGGATTCGCCCACCAGAGGCTGCCTGGTGCGCCTCGGGGAGAGGGTCGGCCACGTCCTAACCAAGCATTCTACCACCAAAGGGAAACAGATGACATCGTCGGAGCTCAGGTGGAAGGCACGGTCCAAACCAGGAGAAACCCACAAGCGCGAAAAGGCCGCAGGCCTGCCCAGCCCGGTATCTGCACGCCGCGGGGAGGGCTAGATGGAGCCGGACACGCAGCCTCCCGTGGTAATTTTCCTGCAGCCACTGCCACCGAGCTAACCACTCAGAAATTGATGTCATTCTGGGGATGAACATTTTTTCCAGTGCTTGAATAAAAGGGGGAGTTTCACATTTTATCCACTTCCACATGCCTTAACAATAAAAACTTATTTAAAAGATCCATGAATATGTAAATGACATTTTAAATATGGAAATGCAAAGCATGCAAGAAAACAGTCTGGGTGTGAAATATTAATGGCGCCTCATCTTGCTGAGAGGAGACAACACAAGCTGGCTGCAGCGGCAGGATGGGGAGCCCCGGCCCCTGCTCAGCAGACAGGGCAGTGCCCGGGGCTCTCCCGGGCAAAGGGGGGCGGGGGGCGACCTTGCCCCAGGAGAGCCGCTGCGGACCCACACTCTGCCCGCCCCCACCTCCCAGCCCCCTTGCTCCACTGCTTTCCCCTCCAGAGCCACCAGGACCAAACCGGGTGTCTGTGCCAGTGCAGCCTCAGACCGCACACGTTCCACCAGCACGGCGTCTACACTGCCTGCTGCACAGATGGGCGTGAAGGGGCACCAGAGTGAGAGCCGAGTCCTCCCTCACCCAAGCAGGGCTGGAGGGCCCCGCGAGGACAGCGTCGTCTCTGGGACACGAGCGCAGGGTAACCTCCAGGGTCAGAGGCTGGGGACTCGGCTACAGGTCGAGCTGGGCACAAACTCACCAGCAGGCCCATCAGGCTCGGAACCTTCGGGTCTGCGTGTGGAACGGAGGGCCCAGAGGTCGGCCAAAGTCCTCAGCTGGTGATGGCAGGGCCTGTGTGGGACACACACACACGGCCCTCCAGGTGGCAGCACACCTGTGTGTGTCCACCAGAAGTGAGTGTGACAAAAGCAAGAGACTGATGACCCCTAACAGAACAAAGGCCATCTTCCTATAGAAAATTCCTCCACCCTCCCTCCAGGGAGCTCATGGTGCTTTAAGGACCTTCCTGCAAGGTACTGACGGCAAAGGAGTGAGCAGGCCTCTCTCCACACGACAGAACAGGAAACCAAGGAAGACGAGCTGTTGCTGCTCTAAGTGTGGTCCTTGGACCAGCAGCATCGGCAGCACTGGGGCGCCAGCAGGAAATATAGGAAATACGGAGCATGGTCCCCATTCCAGACCTGCCGAGCCCAAGCCTGCGGTGAAAGCCCAACGGGCGCTCTTTACACTCACTGAGCTGGAGAAGAGCTGGGCGGACAGACTGCCGAGCGGTGACCCCACAGGAGTCACACAGCACAGAGCAGCCGCCGTGCCCGGCCCACCGGGGAAGCCCTCTGGGCAGTTAAGTCCCCCAAGTACCAACTGCAGCCATGGGCTTCCACATACAGCTCCTGGCTCATCCTCACACAAGCCTGGGCGAGGCCAAGGGCACTGCTAGGTGGTGATCCCACACCGGGCTGGCACAGCCGGGAACCCCACAGTGTTTGCCAGCGAGACCAGACTTCCCTCTGGACCCAGCATGGACCAGATTCTCCCTTAGCGGGAGGGGGCTTGCTCTCAGGTACAGAGGCCAGGCAGCCACGGTCTGGAAAGTGAAGCAACTCCAACAGGCTCAGGGCCAAGCTGGAGCGGCCGTCAGCCCTGAAGGTCTGCACCCACCGTCAGAGGCGCAGCATGGGCGCCCGGCCTCCACGTCCCTGCCCCGAGGCTCTCACCCACACTGACGGGGAAGCAACTGGAAGACCCAGGAACCGCCACTCAAGGAGAGGAACGCACAACCCAATTCCCAGGGAGGCGTCTGCGGAAGAGGTCCATTCATCCCCAGTGCTTTCGGTCACTGCTCTCGCCACCCTTTCTAATTGGCCACAAAATTTAGAAGCCTGGTAACAGCACTCCCTCTGGGGAGGCCACGGAGGAGGGTCTGAGGAGAGAGCCGCAGGAAGTGGCTCCGAGGGCTGCAGGCACCACCTCACGTCCAAACGCGGGCGCTGCCAGCAGGTGCTGTGCCCTCCGCCCGGCGAGGAGGCCGGGGCCCTGCACTCAGCTGCATGCTCACAGCAACTGCGGCTTCTCCTCTTCCTGCCAGGAGTCCCAAGCAAGCAGGGAGGCCCGAGAGCTAACGTGACTGGCAGGCTCGGGCAGAGCCCAGAGGCTGTGCCCACGCTGCGGTGCCCCAGACGGCGGGAGGGCACAGGGGAGCGTGCTCGGCCCCAACACCCAAGCAGGCCCCACGCGGCAAGGCTGGCCCCTAACGTCCCTTAAGAGACACAGCTCTGGGGCGTCGGCCGCAGCTCTTCCCACACCACCAGGGAGGGAAGGAAGCACCCTGACTTCCTGAGAGGTCCGTGTCAGCACGCGGGCACCAGACACCAGACGTGGGCTGGCGAGCCCTCCTGTGGCGGCCTGTCCCACAGAAGGGGGAACCGGCTCAGTAGCGACAGAGACGACGGCTTCCTGCCACGAGCCACGTGTGCAGAGCAACCACCACCCCGGGAAGCAGACACCGTGCCAACCCCATTTTGGAGAGAAGGGAAATGAAGGCTTCACAGGCGCCCAGCCCCCGCGGAGGCCAGTGTCACGGGCAGACGCGCGTCCTGCCTCCTCGGTCGTCAGCCTGGCCCGGGCACCCGGCAGACACACCCGCCACGGTCCAGACAGGCTGCTGAGAGCCGGTGCCGCTCGGCCCGGGTGGGACTAGGAGGGGCGCCGGGGACAGGGGCAGCTTCTCCAAGCTGGTGCCCCCGGGACGCGCCCTGGGAGCCGGGCCGGGAGCCCTTCATCCGCGTCCACCACCGGGCGGACCAGCCCAACCGCAGACTGAGGGCCGGCAGCTGGAGGGGACGGCGGCCGAGGTCTGAGGCAAGCACCAGGAGACGCCAGCAGCTGCCCTCTTGCAGATGCCCCAGCTCTGGGTCACCCCGGATGCTCTCTTCTGGGGTTTTGCTGTTTTCCACAATTCCGGCCGGATCTAATACAAGAGCTAGTTCCTCTAAGAAACGTTCCTTGGTCTACTAGGTAGCCAGGAAGTAAGAAAAGATCTCTCCCGGGGAACAAACAGCCTTATATTTTCTCAGTGCTTCCATATTCATGTGTGAGTACATGTGAGCATGTACACGTGTTTGTGTATGTGTCTACACACACGCACGCACGCACCACATGGCAGGCACTCACCCCACTGAGGTTCACGTAACGCCATGAAGCGGCCAGCGCTTTTTACAGACATGATCTCAATGACACTGCCGAGCGCCGCGGCCACTAGGGAAACTGGCCAGCCCCACTCGGGCACCAGGCACAAACCTGGAGCACAAAGTACCTTCCCAGGTGCCAGATAACTCATCACTTAGGTATAAAGCAGAACAGCCAAGTTCACTCGCTAGTGGGTTTTAAGCCATCAATCTGCCACAAAGCGAGGCCAAGGGGATGACGGGGAGAGCTGGCGGGCACTGCAGCCGGGGCAGGGGCTGGGACCCAGGAGGCCGGTGCCAGGCCGGCCAGCAGGCAGCTGGACGTGCCAGCTCATCCACTCCAGCTGCTGCCACACCTGATGCACCAGAGCAAGGGAGGGCGGGACTGATGGACAACTGGACAAACGGAAGCACCAGCCACGCTCCAGGGTCAGCACCGAATACATCCCGCCTGCCCCGATCCTGGTTGGGCCAGGGCAGGGACACAGGCACCCAAAGAGCCAGCACATGTCCCCCTCCCACCCCACCAGGACTTAACAGCGTGTCTTAACAGGGGAGAGAGGAGAAGACATTTACTATTCACTCAACAAACAACTGCTAGGCCTCGATTCTAGCAGCACAGCCCCCCGAAGTCACTGTACGCTCATGGAGTTTACATTCCAACAGGGAGAAGCACACAAGAAATGTTAACCCACCGATCAACACACGAATGTGTCAGGTTAGTGCTGTGAAGAGCGAGGCAAGCCCGGGAGGAAAGGACAGCTGACAGCACGGGGACAGGCAGGACAGCCTCTCCACACGCGGTGACTTAAACACACGCTTCGGTCACACCAGCCACATTTCAAGTGCTCAAGAGCTGCGTGTGGCCAGCGGCCACTGACCCAACAGCACGTGGACCACTGCTAGCACCGCAGAGAGTCCCGCTGGATGGCGCCGTCCACCCCGGACAGACGGCTAGGCCGCCCTAGACGGCTGTGCTCTGGCCTCTGCACTGAAGCAGCCAGCCACGGAAAGCAGCCCAGCACCAACTCTCAGAGAACCTA